>NC_141689.1:1666058368-1667258368 GCF_964263255.1 Lissotriton vulgaris
CTATCTATCTATCTATCTATCTATCGCCCTCACTCTATCTATCTATCGCCCTCACTCTATCTATCTATCGCCCTCACTCTATCTGTCTATCTATCTATCTCCCTCACTCTATCTATCTATCGCCCTCACTATATCTATCTATCTATTGCCCTCACTCTATCTATCTATTGCCCTCACTCTATCTATCTATCTATCTATCTATCTATCTATCTATCTATCTATCTATCTATCTATCTATCTATTGCTCTCTATCTATCGCCCTCACTCTATCTGTCTACCTATCGCACTCACTCTATCTATCTATCTATCGCCTTCACTCTATCTGTCTATCTATCGCACTCACTCTATCTATCGCCATCACTCTATCTATCTATCTATCTATCTATCTATCTATCTATCTATCTATCTATCTATCTATCTATCTATCTATCTATCGCCCTCTATCTATCGCCCAAAGTCTATCTATCTATCTGTCTTTCGCCATCGCTCTATCTGTCTGTCTATCTATCTATCTATCTATCTATCTATCTATCTATCTATCTATCTATCTATCTATCTATCTATCTATCTATCTATCTATCTATCTATCTATCTATCTATCTATCTATCTATCTATCTATCTATCTGTCTATCTATCGCCCTCACTCTATCTATCGCCCTCAGTCTGTCTGTCTGTCTATCTATCTATCTATCTATCTATCTATCTATCTATCTATCTATCTATCTATCTATCTATCTATCTATCTATCTATCTATCTATCTATCTATCTATCTATCTATCTATCTATCGTCCTCACTCTATATGTCTATCTACTGCCCTCACTCTTTCTATCTATCTCCCTCACTCTATCTATCTATCGCCATCACTCTATCTATCACCCTCACTCTATCTATCTATCACCCTCACTCTGTCTATCTATCGCCCTCATTCTATCTATCTGTCGCCCTCACTCTATTTATCTGTCGCCCTCACTCTACCTATTGCCCTCACCAGGGTCATCTTAAGGGGTTTTGGGGCCCTGTGCCAAATGTATTTAGGGGGCCCCTGTTCGGAACAGCTTTAAATTTAAGATCCAATTACAGCTTTTTCATGCACACTTTGGTCAGGTCATGGTGGGTGCGCCGGCAGACTTAATCACTCAGCACCACCACAGCATCACTCAGGGGAACCACAACATCACTATATGCTACCACAGCATCACTGAACGCCTCAGCATCACTCGTCACCACCACAACATCACTCAGCGCCACCACTGCATCAATCTGTGCAACCATTCAACAACAACTGGTTCAAATATGTTCTCTCAATGTTTCAAGCATTATTACAAATGTCACAAAAAGATGTTAATATTTCACTTCTGTTCTTGGATTTTCGTCACAATAAAATACACTGAACATAATCTTCACAAAAGTTATTTACAAAAGTTTAAACTATTGCCATTATAAATTACAATAACTTTTATTTAAGTATTAATTATTTAAAAAAAACTTAAAAGCCATTGTTATTTGTAATATCAATACATCTAAGTCACGTAAATACAACACATATTGCATTACAAATGATATAGGTGTCACATTTGAGAAAGTTATAACTATTGGCATTGTAAATGGCAAAGCTATTAATTTCGCTATTTTCAAAACCAACACATAAATAAAAAATGTGTCATTTACAATTCCAATAGCTCAAACTTTCCTAATGTGAGACCAATTGCATTGCAAATGCTTGTTCCACTTCCAGCCGGGCCCATTCAAAGGCCTGAATTAAAGGGCCATCAGTCCTTCTTTTGTTCAAGTATCAGATGTGAGCCACCTGGATCCTAACACCTAAATATCAATGCAATGGAATGAAAGAAACAGAGACACATCAGCTTATCTCTTCACAAGGACTTTAGAAAAAACTGATCTGGAGGCAGTTTTTTTAGTTTGTTCAACCCACTATGTAAGAGATGGGTGTGGCACTGTCATAAGAACTGTGTGCATGAGTAATTACACAAATAATGATTTAAACGGGACCTACCCATTGTCAGAGTGCTTTACATCGTACACACAGACACAATAAATCATACAAGTGTATAAATAAATGTACAGAAAATGTTACATGAGACAGTGAGGGTTATAAGATGTAGGAATCAGACGTGTCCACCATACTTGTAGATATTATAACCCCCTCAAAATTGCTGGCGCACAAAGATCTGGGCACCAGGTGTCTTAAGCCTGTAAGATATTTTTAAATGCTACCGCTTTGTGACGTTATATAAACTAGAACTGATTAACTGACACATTTGTTCTTGTTGCGAATTTCTTTACAGAGGATTATTTTTTTTAATATATGCAAAAGTTGACTGTCAGACTGCTTTTCAAGCTCTGTGCATCCTGACTCCTCCCCTTTTTGTTGCCACAAACTGGCCCCCAATGTATGGGTTCCCAGAGAGATTATTTTCCTAATTCCAGCACTGAATAAGAGTAGTGGAACACACGTGTGCCTTCTTCGCCAACGACAAATCAGCTGCTGCAGTGACATCACCCGTGTTATTGGAAAGCGCGGGCTTCCTTCCTGAAACGGAGCCGTTTATAGGAAACGGTCGAGCTTCACTGAACCTCTCTGTCTACTATGTGTGAGACTGACTTGCGTCTTTTTTATAGTCTACATAACATGTTTCTCCTCCTTCTCGGTTTGTGACAGTGGAATGCGGACGTGCCAAACTTGAAGCGAATTCCACAGAGCGCTCCTGTGAATATATGATGATACAACGAATTCCGTTGCAACGCATGCCTTTACCACGCATGCGTTACAACGGAATTCGTTTAGCACGCATAAACCTTTCACCGACTATTTGCGTGGTGACGTCATACGTCGTTAAAAAAACGGCATTTTTTTACCGATTTCTCTTAATCGACTCTGATGCCGACGTGACTTATGGTGAGTTGTTTTATTTGGGGGGGAGACCCCCCCAAGCCCCCTCTTTTTTTTTTTTACTTTTACCACATATGCCTTTACTACAAACATCGTAGTAAAGGCATGCGTGGTAAAGGCATTAGTTGTAACCACGCATGCGTTGTACTGCATGCGTGGTTAAAGATTTCGTGGAAACGGCTTCGTTGTAAAAGCCGTTTCCCGCTCCTGTAGGGGTGGGGCACTAAACGAAAAAGTAGCGAATTACCTCAGACCCTCTGGGGACAAAATTATGCCTTTATAAGAGTATTTTCCAATAGAAGCCGGCTAAAAAGCCCTAAGCTTTACAAATATATCTAAAAATTCAAATCAGAAAACAAATTGGCCAACAATAGAAAAACTGAGTAAATCACCCAGTTGAAATTCACTAATCTAAAAGCTTGGGTTAACGCTTTAATTACCTTACAGAGAGTTGTGAACAACACACGTGCATCAAGCAGCACGGCTGGAACTGCACAGATATCTGCGCTGTCACTTACCACGTATGCAAAATACAGTATTGTTTCAGAGCAAGTAAGTTCATGCTTATTTGGTTCTAATTTAACCAATTTGCCCACTTTTTCGAGACTTCCTTTAGCACACATAAAGAGCGATTTGATTAAAAAATTACCAGATAATTGGATAGAAGCAGATACAAAATAAACTGTACAGCATATTCTGACCTTAAATCTCACCCTTTATTGATTTTTTGATATAGTTATATGAGATGAGCGCTATAATACATTCTGAGGTTTACAATTCTCAAAAGGAGGCCCTGAGACCCCCTTCTGAATTTCTTTATTGATTTACTCGAAATAATGTAACTGTGCCGGACTTCTTAATATGGCAATGCAGTGCTTAATTTGCAAAAAAATAAGTGCCAGGGTTCTCGTCAGGGGGGCACTGCACCTTGTACCACACAGTGGCCCTGCCAGCCCCGCCCATGATAGTAATAACAAACAAATAAAGACGAGGAGGATTAGGAGAGCAAGATGGGGAGATAGATCCTTCTCATTCATGGTCCCGAAGTTGTAGAATTCCATGACCAGGGAACTGAGGTTACTGAAAGATGAACCCAGCTTCAGGAAAAAACTTAAGACATGATTGTTCTCATGATGATTACTCTCAGGGTCCGTCACCTACACCTGTCTCTGCTCAGCGCTGGGAAGCCTCTGGGCAGCTATGCGCTTTATAAAACCTCCAAACATAAACACAAGTACTACATTTCACACTCCTACAAGTGTGACAGTTCATACTATTTCAGGTCCCCAAGCTATAAAAAATACCTTGGATGGCAGGTAATATTACATTTTAATGTATATTGAGGTAATAATTAACTATAGTTGTGGTCATCTCTAAATTAGCCAGACAGCGCAACCTTGTGGTAGACTGTCACAGGCCCCAACGCTGACAATTAACTCGTTAACCACGGCGGCAATTCCACTGCGGTGCTGGCGTTTAGTGGAGTGGGCGGGGCCGCGTCGGCCAACAGACATGCGCAGCACTATGGAGGTAGTACTTGCGACGGCCCTTGGCCGACGAACGCACGCAACGGGTTAAGTGCCTGTGCCGAGCACCGGAAGCCACCGGCTCAAATTAGGCACTTTGGCAATAATAGGTGCATATGGAGCACAGTAATACATAACTATGAATGAACATCATAGGAAACGAATTCACCAGTCCTCTTTTTATGGAGACAATTTTTCAAAATAAAGAAAGAGGGAGGACTATTGCAGTCTCCTCTTTGATGAAACGAATGGAGAATGCAAACATTTTAGCTTTTTGTTTAGTATAAGAACGGTATAGATGAAAATGGTTCTCGAACTCAAAATACAGACAAACCCCAGCTGTGTGATAAAATGATATTCCTCTGTGGCATATTGAGAAATGATGGACGAAATACTTAAAATTACTCTTAGTGCCAGGCCCATCATGAGCACAACACTAATCAAATCCATATTTAAAGAAGTACCATTATCCCCTCTTTCTCATCTGGCAGCTTACTCTTGGGCCTAGATTAACGGTAACTCTTAAATTTCTGATGCCCATGCAAACACGTGCACAGCAAACATGAAGAGAGGTTCTAATCTTGCTTGGATTGATCCAAGGGGCATATTATCAAGGACACCGTTAAAAATTATCGCCGGTTTAGCAAGGGAAAACTGCCGCTAATGCGGCGATAATGGGCTTGATAATATGCCCTTGAGAATTCCAATAGAAGTCCATGTTCTGGTGTGAACATGGGCTTCTATTGGAATTCTCCAGGGCATATTATCAAGCCCATTATTGCCGCTTTAGCTGCAGTTTTCTGCCGCTAAACCAGCGATAATTTTAACACCGCTCTTGATAATATGCTCCAAGTCTTTTTGGAAAGTATTGCCTTTGTAGATTGAGCGTTTGCTTAGGAAAAAGGCAATGGGCTTTGTGCGGTTGACCTCTTCCCGCCCGCAGCCCACTGAACTCCTAACACCACCACAAGCTGATCCAAATAAACAAACTTGGAGCTAAAATGGTCGGCCACAGGCACCAATGAATAAGGTAGTAGCAGGACTTTCAACTACCAGGCCTTAGCTGCAGGCAGGAGGAGGGGGTGGATTTTGGTGACATCCCTGCAATAAACTTGCAGAAACAGGAGTTCTCTTTACAGACAGGAGTTCTTCCTTTGCTAGTCTAGTGTACAATACTTAGATGTTTTTAGAGTGGATTGACAAACACCATCATCAATAAAGCAAGAAGTGGGTTTTCAGTCGATAACACACAGCACGTAAGGCTCTTTCAGGCCTACTGGGATTAATGTGTGTGAAAAGCAGCTGCCTCCCCTTGGGCTGCTCTTAAAGAGTTGGTACCTGTTGAGAAGGGTAGAAAGTAAATCAGATTGCTCAGTCTGATCTTGAGAATTCTGAGGAAACTTCAGGCAATCGTGTTTCGAAAGTCCTAACTGACCACAATTGAAACAAGAAGTGTCATCAGGTGGAGCGAATTCTCACCTTCCCCACCCTTGACCCCTCCCAACTCTTCCACCACCATGTCAATCTTGCCTACGGTGCTCATCCTGCCTCCCTATTCTTTCCCGGCCCCTTCCTCAGACTGTTTGCTGGAAAATTGCACTAGTAAAGAAATTAGTTTGATTTCAGTGGATTATTTCTTATGTTTTTGAACCTCACCACAATGGTTTGCAACAAAAACCAAAGTCAAATAGATTTTGTTTTGCGAATCTATGTATATAGTTCTCAATTGCTCTTGTTTATCTCTGCCACTCCATGACACTTTACTCCACTCTATTCTATGACAAACTACTCCATTCTACGTCACTCCACTCAACTCTATGTCACTCCACTTGACTCTACAACACTCTACTGCACTCTCTGACAATCTACTCAGCTATATCCAATCCCACTCTACCACACTCTACGTAACAACCTCTGCACCACTCCACACTACTCCATGTCTCTCCATGACACTCCACAACACTCAACTCCACGCCACTCAACTCTAAACACCACTACACAACACTCCACTCTACTCCACTTTATGACACTCCACTCCATGCTACTCTCCTTTACCCCAGTAACTTTTAGCCATGCTGAATAGCAGCCACGCTGGTGTACACCATGGCTAAAACATATAAAAAAAGCCAATAACTCTTGCATAGGTGAGACCTATTGGCTATGCCAATGCTTGTTGTCCCTGCTGAGCCTTATGCTTAAGTATATAATAGGTTCAGTGCACCAGTCTAGTGAGAATTCCAGTTCCACCCCGTCAGTGTTTTCAGTAATTGGAAAGACTGACAATTTACCTCAGTTTATAGCAAGACCCGAAAACCCTCCACACCTAACAAGCTTCAGCAGAATGGAATTTATGTCTCTTTTGGGGTCTCCAAGATATAATGTTGTATCGTCTGCATAGAGTGAGATTAAAATTGACTTATCCATGAATCTGCAAACATATTTTGCATAACACTGCCTTAATTTGCAGCAAGGTGTTCAAGCGCCAGAGCGAATAAGACTGGTGACAGTTGGCAACTCTGTATAAGGCTGCAGTCATTTTTGATTGTCGGTTTAAATCAAACTTAGCTTTTGGCAAGTTCTAGGGTAAACTGATTAAGTCCAAGCAGGGTCAAGGTACATCCATTCAGCCCAACATGACCGTGATGTAGGGCCACACCAGCGAGTCAAGCACATTAGTGAAGTCCCAGAAGACAGCTGTGGTGCTAGTCTCTGGTGTGATCTGGCAGAGCACATCAAGAATGTTCTCAAATTGTCTGTGGTTGACCTTCCTGCGATAAATTCCTCCTGATCTGACAGGATCATCTCTGCATGAGTGGGAAGATCTGTTTGGCAATAATTTTAGCAAATTTCTTGGTGTCCCAGCTATTGGGGCCTTCATGACTCAGGTCACTTGCCTTTTTGGCTGGTTTTAAGAAGGCGATCATTGTCTCACCTAGCGAGGCCTCTGTGTACATCTCAGGCTGTCTTGTAGCTAAGAGATCAGCATAGGCCTTTTTTCCAGTTGGCAAACTGTGTACAAATTCTTCAGCCTCGTCGGGAGTGATAGGTAGTGCCAATAACTCGCTATTGGCGTTACTTAACCAGCTAACAGCTGGCTCTTCCTTGTTATTCTGAATTTTTGTGGTAGTGGCATTGCATTTTGATGAATAGTGATCTCTATAGTAGCTAACAAAATACTTCCCCAATTTTCGTTACCGCATTGTAAGCATTGTCATTGTGACCTTGAATAGTGGTTACATTATTTGCTGCCCAAGGTTTTTTAATTGGTCCTGCCAGTGTTTTTCCAGGCCTTTCCTCCTCACCATTTGTGCTAGTCATGGTATATATGCCTAATTATCTGGCCCCTCATTTCCCTACTTTATTGTATTCCATTAATTTCCTTCTGACCTATTCTCTGATGCCTGTGGTATCACCAAGGGCTCTTGTCTGCACTGATTTTTCCAAGCAATGCTCCAGTAACAACTTTAAGAGTATTAAAAACCCCATAATCCACTATTCCAAATGAAACTAAGTGTTACAAGGAATCACAAATGAGTCAAACTCTCAGTATGTATAGTAAATGATAATTCTTATGGTGATTTAGATAATCAGAAAAATGTAAAACCACAAATGACACATTTGTATAGGAGCGGTTCCTATAACAATATAGGGGGTTAAATACTTTGATCCATGGGTTCCATACTTACTAAATAATACTTTACATCTTATCTGACTACAAAGAGAGTTTCACTGTGGAAAGTCTCCAGGCTCACAGGAGAGGACAAAGATTGACTAGCACATTATCTGCAAATTTGTGTGGTCTTCAAAAGTCGACCACCCTCTTTAAGATGTGGTGACCATCACTTGGTTTTCCTACAAGAACTGCCACGCCTAAGCATTGAAACTCAGGCAAAGGAATGGAAGAATGGACAATGTCCCACAATGGCCCCCACGCATAGATATAATTACGCATAGGGATAATTAAAAGAAACAAATTATAATTAACTTTCATACAGAAATAAGCAACAGAACAACCCCCTCAGAAGTATGAGGCATGTGATAGTGCATATATACAAAAATAACATGACCCCCTCTAATAGTCATGGGCTGGACCGCAACCCTCGCGAAACCATACATGGGAGTTTCTCATCCCTCATGCCAATCTGTCCCACTTGGAACCTCTCGCAATCGACCTGCTAACCCCAGCCTCTCCTACCCTCATCATGTTGCACCTCTTACTGCCATCCAAGGTCCCCATATTTTGTCAGATTTACATGGATGGCCCCTCGCTTGGTACACTAACTTCTCTACACTCATACACCAATCCTTACCTTCTTACCAATCCCTAGGGATGGCAGAGATCTCTTCCCCAGCTTCTAATCATATCTCTCTGTGCCAGCATCAGGGCTATATACCAAAGAAGCTAAGTGTAACAATCAAGGGATTGTTCCCCCATATGGAGATGAATTGTGGAGAAAGTGTCACACTGAAGTCTATTACCTCCGAAAACCTATCACCTATGTTCCCCCAGTATGAGTGGGCTCCTGGGCATTCCCCAAATAGTGTGAATCAGAAAACACCTCAACTAACAGCCCTGTGGACAATGGTCATCGGCAATCCTCCCCATCTGGAATAATCGGGTTGTAGTATAGTAAACCCTGTGGGAAAGTTTCTGTTGAATTAACTGCCAGGTTAATGGCGAATATAGAAATAGGTGTCCTGTAAATCCAATGCCGCCATCAAATCTTCAGGGTTGAGGGCAGACAAGATCTGGGACTGGGTGAGCATTCTGAATGTGTCCTTCCGGCAGGAGGGAATTAATAGGATTCAATTCTAAAATAGGACAGGGGCCTCTGTACTTCTTTGGCACCATAAAGCAGCAGAAAATACCAAAAGGTCTTGAACTTCGTGGTGTAAAATGGACAGCTTGTTCTTCATCAGTCAGTCTGCGGTCAGTGGAAGGTGCAGGGGAGTGGCTATAAAAGGTACGGTGTATGCATTTTAAACAATATTTAGGGTCTCCCTGTTCAATGTTATGGTCTGCTAACCCATCAGGAATTGTTAGATCCTGCTTCCAACTGGGTGGCTGTGCTCCACTAAGGACACAATAGGTTAGGCAGGTAGGGCTGCCGGGGGACAGTAGGCTGACTAACGCATTGACCTTGACAGCAGTGTTGGTGGGTGCCACAACCTCATCTATGAAATTGCTCGGTGCCTTGTTGAGGAGAAGTGGCTGCTGGTATGAAGTGTCTCTGCCGAAACTGCAAAAAGAACAGTAGGGCTGTGGCTGGTGACATGGGCCATAAAAGCCCAGGTAGTGTACTTCAGCCCTGCTCTCTTTGAACCAAGTGGAATCTATATTGTAACCAAAAAAGGTCAGTCCCGCCAAAGGGCATGTCCATAAGGGAAGACTGGACATCAGTCAAAAAACTCATTGACTGCAGCCAGGCATGGCATTGAATGGTGCTGAGGGCTTGCCTGATGAAATTGGTGGTGTCAAGGTCACAATGAATCAAGAATTTGGCCACACCACAACCGTCCTGGGTCAGGACAGGTTAAAGCTCTTCTGGGACACCAAATCCAAAAGGGCATAGTAATATCTTCTCAGCAAGCACTGCCATTGACAGACCTGAGGGCTAAACTGGTGGAACAAAATAGCCTCCTCCCAAAGATCTTCACTCTATTGGACTCCCTATTGAAGGAGGGGAGTAGTCACAAAGGAATTTGGGGTTGTACGACTAGTAGATGCCGGCACCACTAAGTTCTCAGGAGAGGGGTGCTGAGACAAAAATGAAGGGTTGCCCAGAACAGGTCGGTGGCATCTTGCAATTTGGTGAATTACCAGGAGGCCAGAGTAAAGTTTGCTCAAGCCCCTAAGAGAGTATCAGTGAGTGCTGAATCAAAGGGTAGTCGGAGCTCAGTAGTGTTTTGCCCAATCTGGAGAGCTTCAATCAAGACTTTGGTTTTTACTGCTAAAGTGGGGGACTTGAGGTCAAGAACTTAGTCCACTCTCTGCATGACCTTTGCGAAGGAAGCACTCTATTCAGTGGCAGTGATCGGGGGTGTGAGAAGGACATAATCAGGAGCATTGTCAAGCCCACTGGCTTCTAGGAAGTCAGCATACCAATTCTCTTCATGATTGGGCTGCCTAATTTCATCACCTACCTCATAATTGTTGGATGAATCTGTGCCAAACAATGAATGCAATGTGTGGGATCTTCTTTGTGAATGTGAGATTCCCAGTGTAGGTTGCAGTTCAATGGAACCCAGGTGCTGCCTCAGTTGAGGCTGTATGAGCGCTGACTCAGAGAGAACAAGGGGCACCTCGTCTTCCGGCAGCAATTGAGTCTGCATCAGCATAGATGCTCCGGGAACAGGCATGGATCATGGAGCTGGAGGTCGACTTGGTACAGGAGCTGGGGATGGCGTGGTGGGGTTTTGGAGGGTCAAACTGGTGCCAAGGGTGAACCCGCCAGCGGTACCCTAATCGTGGGCTTCTCAGCCCATTAGCGCCTGTGGATGTGCCAGAGGGAGTTGGAAGGGATCTGAAGAGTCGGAGCATGGCCTAGTGGAACTCTTGGATTTGCCCCAGTGTGGCAGACGGTCCCGGAAACTCTGGTTGTGCCGGAACACAAGTTGAGGGATTGGCTCTGAAGTTGGCCAGCTTCTGCCGCAAGATCAATAAAAATAGTGATTCCCTAGCGCCTTCTCCGGAGTAGGAGAGTGCTGGGAAGGGGCCGAGTCCTGCTTGGATGTTTTGTGTTTTTTCATTGACTTTCCAAAAGATTTGGAACATGATGACGAATTACCTCAGCATCAATTCCTGGTTCTTATGGACCGGTAACTGGACCAAGGCAGGCCTTTGTACTTGGACCGATCTCAACTAGGAGTCTTTCGATGCTTGACAACAAAGAGTTTTATTGTGAGGTCCTGTATGGCCTTTGGGATCATAGCTGCGCAGTCACTACAGGCCTTAGAGTTGTCTTCACTTAACCCCAGGCACCACAGACAAACTTGATGAGGATCTCACACAGACTTTTGGTTGCAACTGACCTTACCAGTTACAAAATCTGTTGTATTGGGTGGTGACATTTCCCTGGCACACTGTAATGTTGTTGAGGTAAAAGAGGTCTTAAAGAGACAAGAGGTAGCTCCGGATGCACATCTGGTGGCTCGGAAAGAAAGGAACTGACATCAGTGGGGTGGAGTGGCACCCATATCAGCTCCTCAAATCACATCTGGAGCTGAACAGCATCAGTGCAGAGCTGCACAGCACCACCTACCACTGCACAGAGCTGCTGGAAAGGTTTCTATATCTAGACTGACCCCTGGGGAATATTTAAAAGGTGAGGAATCTGCAGTTAGAGGTCTATCAGAAACTCGAGGTTACCAGTCAGTTACTAGTCTATGGAATTCATCATGTTTCAAAGTAAAGGGAATGCTGGTTCATGAAAGGAGAGGAGATGTGTCCTGCCAAATAGGTTTAGCTTTGGCTGTCACAAACAGTTATTTTTTATGAAATCCTGTCCTCCCAGTCCATGGCCTAACAGAGGTGGGGAGGTCTAGTGGGGTGTGTTGGTCTCTGCTGCTTCTTCAGCAACAGTACTCCTCAAGCCTATACTTCAAGCATAAACAGGATGCTTATCCATATAAGTAGGTAAACCTTGTAGGGTTTAAGGTGCTGGGCCGGTTTTTACTGCTGATTTCCCTTATATTATAACAAACATTGCCTGCTGTAAGCTCAAATCCATGCAGTCTTCCAGACCTTGCAAATCACTTATACAGTGTGGGCCCGATTCACAGAATTAAGACAAAATCCTAAAATTACTACTTTTGGTATTCACAGAATGCACTTACTACTTTTGGTATTCACAGATTCCACTTACTACTTTTGATATTCACAGAATGGATTTACAACTACTAACTTTACGTCCGCACTCTGGAGCTTCCGGCCCGGAGGTGGAGCTTCCGGCCCAGAGGTGGGGATTCTGGCCGGTGGTGGAGATTTAGCCATGACGTAAAGTTAGTAGTCGTAAATCCATTTTGTTAATACCAAAGTAGTAAGTGCATTCTGTGAATACCCAAAGTAGTAAGTTTAGGGTTTTGTCTTAAGTTAATTCTGTAAATCAGGCCCTGTGTCTTTACATGCTGAAAACCAACTAAAATTGAAAATGTGGGCCACACTTTTACCATCTAATTCACAACCGGGGACACTTTTATTTTTGGTGCCAGGACTATTTGTTGTCCCAGTTCGACCCTGCATAACATATGTAAGTTGTTTTAATGTGTGGTGCAGATTTACAAGGAACTGATACATCTGCATAGATGCGTCTATTTCCTTGCTCTAGTGCCAAATGTCCTTGCGTCATCATGGATACGCTGTATTTACAATACAGTGCTCCATGGCGCAAGGAATAACAGATTCGTCAGTAATACTGACATCTGTTGGCACAAAAGTGACGCATTGCTAGAGTTGCTCATGAAAGTGACGCAACTCCAGCAATGTGCCACAACAGATAGGTGAATCCTGTACTAAAAGCTGTGCTTCACTACTTACGCCTGGTCTGAAAAGGCGTAGGGATTTTGACGCAGTGAAGGCATAGAGTGACGTAGTGAAATGTTGCAAACTTCACTGCATCAGTTTTACATGGCTTTTTGCGTGGGAACGCCTAGCCTGCATACATTATACATGGCGCAGGTATAATGTGACGCTGGGCTTTACAACGTGACGCATCTCCCTAGATGCGCCAAGTTGTAAGTTGGCCGCATTGCTTGCACCACAGTTGCGTCAACAAATGTGACGCAATGGCAGCGCAAGAAGGCACAAGGAGCTTGTAAATCTGCCCCTATATATTTAGATACACCCAATATTCAAGCCCTGACGGATAGAGGATCGTCCTCCTATTGTTATCTGACCTCAGTACGTCGTAAGAACCAATAACATTGCTTTGAAACTGCATGACAAGCTCTGCCCTGACTGAAGATTAATTTGGTGTCAACTTTTGTGTTTACTAGTAAATTTGACCAAAACTTCTCTTTTCCCCTATCTATATCTAGTGATATCGCAAGTTATTCACAGCCTTGGCGTGCTCTCCAGAAAGTCCTAGTGCGGGCTATGCAGCCTGACTCCTATAATGCGACTGACAACTTTCTGGCATCGTGGGATCTTGGCCATCTAGGAATGGGGACTGTGCTATGGTCGCCCGATTGGACCCACACAGGTATTATAGTGGTAATGCAGGTATGAATGTACGGCCAGTGTTGTGAGCGCTTGTAAACTTGAAAAATATCTCAACATAAAAATATAGATGCAATGAAATTGAAAGTACACAAACAACAAAACATGATACAGGTGGTGACGTAGTACAATATAGTGATAGAACCCTGGCCACTGGATACCGTTCATGATCACTGGATGATCATGAACACCAGGCCAATGTAGTCACTGTAAAACAACAGCATAGTTATACAGTACAATCAGACATACTGATCACACTCACCCCTTGATTGCAAACTCCACACTGCTAGATGGAAGTGTGCCAGCATCTTGCCAAATCATGATTACTTGTGCGTTTGCAAATCTTACTGTTCATGATCCTGAAAACATTCAGTTGTATGGTGCACAACCGGTGCCACCGGCTGCGGTACTGGATGGGTTTCTGGGTAGACCACAGCTTTCGCGCCTGGAATCTGAGAGCCAGGAAACTCTTGGGGATCCCATCCTAGAGGAAGAGACCAGGCTGCCATGGCCGACCTAGCGGGAAGGAAGACCACGGGTATTGACAGCCTACCCATTGAGTTCTATCGGACTCATGCTAGGGACTTGACCCCAAGATTTCCTGTGCTCTATGCCCACTCATTGAAAGTAGGTCTCATGCAGGCTACCACTCGGGAGGCCCTTATTGTTTTTGGTGCCCAAGTCAAGTGGGGATTGCTCCAAATGTGGGAGCGTATTGACCTTTATCAATGTTAAACATTGATTACAAAATACTGAGCAAAATATTAGCGGGTGGCTGCATGACCACCTGGCCACCCTTGTCCATAACAATCAAAAGGGTTTCATTCTGCAGTACAACACCTCACACAACATCCATAGATTGGTTCATCTTCTGGAAAAGACGCTGGAAGAATATGCCCAAGGTGCCCTGGCCCTCTCCGTAGACTAGCATTTCGCACACTGGGCTGGTCCTACTTGCAGAATGTGATGTGGAGGATGAATCTGAGCCCTCGGGTGGTGCCAGCGAGTTGACCTTCTGTATACGGATGCATGGGCCAATCTGAAGGGGGGGCACCTAGAAATTCTTTGGGGTGCTTTTGGGGAGGCACCAGGTGTGTCTCCTTTCCCCAATGCTCTTTGCATTGGCAGTGGAACCCTCTATAATTAGGATTGAGGGCATCGCCTGGGTGATACTGTTACAAGCTGAAGTGCATATAGTGTCCCTGTAGGAAGAAGATGTGAATTTATCTGCAACATCCTGACTTGGGTATTCCATTGTGCATGTCCGTACTGGTGGATTTAGGTGAAGCCTTGGGACGTACAACTAATTGGGAGAAAACATATGCCTTCCCCCTGTTCACTAGTTGGGCTGACGCGCCTCGTTCCATACTGGACTGACACATTCAATAGGTACTGACTCAGCTGAAGTATTTGAGGATGCGTGTATTTCACAGTGAGAAGGACATGCTGGAAGATAACCTTGGCCGCGTTGCAGGCGCTTGGAAGTAGTTATTTGACAATCTCTTAGGCTTCCTATTATGGTGAGAGTTGCTCTTCTTAAGATGGTGGTCCTTTCACTGGTCCTCCTATTACTTTACTAATCTCCCGCTTTGGATCCCCCAGTGTTGGTTTAAGGCCCTTGATGTCACATTCCAAGAATTAGTTTGGGATGGAGGGTGGAATCGTGTGTCCCTTGCCATCTTGCAGAGGCCTACTAGAAGTGTTGGCCTGGGTGTCCCTGACATGGAACTGTACTTACTCTTGGTGAAGTTGCTGTGGCTGGCCATATGGTTAGTGGGTAGAGATGCTCAGGATCTTGGGGTGGTTCGCTGAACCCCAGTGCAGGGGTGCTCTTGTGGCTTGGATGCTGGGACGGGTCATGAGGGGAGCCCTACTGTTGCAACTTTTGACTTTCGCAATGAGGTGTTGGAGGGTGCTGGCAGCAAGATTGCACCATCTGGTGCTTTATGCCCTGGTGATTCCGCTGGTGGCCCTTCCTACCTGTAGGGATGCATACTTCACAGAGCGCAGATTGAAGCAATTACTTGAAGTGAACATAGAGAGTGCAGGGGACTGCTACGTGGAGGCCACTTTGCATATACTGGACTCTTTGATGGAGGAGAGTGGTCTCCCTGGTGCCCAGTTCCTCACCTAAGGGGCGGAGTGGGCGGCCATGCAGAGCTTGGGGGATGGGGGCAGGACCTTTAAACTTTTGGACATGGGCATAAGCTGGTCTCGTGGCTCTACATATCAGCACTCGAAATGGTCATGGACAATCTACCACATAGACGTGAGTTGTGGGAGGCAGCCTTGGGCAGGAGGCTCCAGGATAGGGGTGGAGGCTGTCTATGGAACAAGTCCACAAGGGCTTGTGTAACACTTGCGTTAAATATATGCAATTTAACTACATTCATACCACCTATCTGCCCCCTTACAGAATAAATGTTATGCAGTAGACGGTGTAGCATCGTGCTACCAATAAGGACACTGCACACTATATATTGTTGATGAGCTCTTTATTATAGCTCTGTCCTGTTCCCCGTCCCTACTCTAACTAGCCTTTTCCTGTCTCCGCTCCCCCTCTTCCTCTGTCCCCCTAGCTCCACCTACCAACAACTAGACTGCACACAGTATTACATCTCCCCCTTTGTTAACAAAGTGATGAAATAAAAGTCTGACTTGATTATAGTTCTTCGATCAGCCGCACAGGTCGTCGAATATCTCGTCTGGGTCACAGGACCACACCTCCCTCTTCAGCTTCAGCTTCTGCCGGAGTCTCAAGTCTCTGTACGGCAGCTGTGCTGCCAGATCTCTCTGCGTCTGGTCGTTGATTCGCTTTGCTGAGGGCATCGTTAACAGCCGGAGTGCATCGCTGAAAATGCGAGACATTCCTAGTAATTCTCCTGTTCTCCGACTCAGCTGTTATCATTGTACCCTTCTGTTGAGTGACCATTAGGGGTTCGGCTCTAAACTTGCAATCTGTCTTTTTCTGTTGTTCCTGCTTGACCAGTACGCAGTCCCCTTCATGAAGGGACGGAGATCTGGCTCTCTTCCGGGTATCAGCACAGGACTTCATTTTGTTCTTGTGCTTGTGGTCAGGTACCACTAGTTCCTTATGTACACGTGTTGGCAACACCGGCCACAGGGCCCCTTCCCACGTAGGTATCCGTGTTCTGATCGGTCGTCCTAACATGAGTGTGGCAGGACATTTCCCTGTAGTGGCATGGGGTGTCGTTCGATAGGCTCTCAGGACTTCATTGAGAGCCACTTGCAAGTCCTTCTTATCAAGGGTGGCCTGTTGGAATGTTTTCTTCAGTGTTGTCTTGAATGAGGCCATAGGGGAGTGATCTTGCGATGCTTGAAATTGAGGTTCTTCGCAAATTCTCCAAACTCATGTCCATTAAAAGGGGGGCTGTTATCCGTCTTGAGTTCTTTAGGGACACCCCAGGCAGCAAACACTTCATCCAACACAGCAATGGTACTTGTGGCACTGGTGGATGATACAAACTGTGCTATTGGAAATCTCGAGTATTCATCCATTATTACTAGGACATATTTGCCCGACTGAAGGGGTCCATAAAAATCCATGGTGAGCTCTTGCCAGACACTAGTAGGTAGCTTTGACATCTGTAGAGGAGCTGGAGGATCTCCATGATTGACCAGTTGGCACTGGGGGCAATCCTTTAAAGTGAACTCCACCATCTAGTCAAGTAGCGGGAACCATACTCGCTCTCTGAGCGCTCTTATTGTAGCGACCACTCCACGGTGGCCCTCATGGGCTAGATTGATGACGCCCTGGCGGAGTTGCAAAGGAAAGACGATTTGTTGATCCCTCAGTAGGAGCCCCTCTGAGGTGGTAGACAGTTCTTCACTCACATGCCTGTAGGCCTGCATCTCTTGACGGACATGTGGGTCGCACCCTTCCTCCTCATTGTCATGGCGCCATTGATTGGTCTGCAATCGGCGCAGCACCCTTTGAAGGACATCATCTTGAGCTGTGGCTTCACATATCGCCTCCAAGGGAACCGCCGGTGGTCTGGCTTGGTCCACTACGAAGTGGATGTACTCTTCTGCAACAGATGGACGTGAAACCTGTGATGCTTGAGGGTGTCTCGACATGTAATCAGCTGGGTTCGCTGATTTTCCTGGTTTGTGCACTATTGTATAAGTATACTCTTGTAGACGCAAACCCCAATTCGAGGTGGCATTTTGGCTCTGGGGTTTCCGAAAATGGTAACTAGCGATTGATGGTCGGTCACTAGTGTAAAATGCTTGCCATATATGAAAATGTGAAAATGCTCACAGGCCCACACGACAGCAAGGCTTTCTTTTTCGGGTTGGGAATAGGCCTTCTCAGTGTCTGATAAACTCCGGCTGGCATATGCCACAATGTGCCTCTGGTCTGTTTCGTTGTCAAATTGAGCCAGTATTGCACCCAGTCCCACCGGGCTGGCATCAACGGTGATTTTGGTGTTTCTCTTGGGGTTGAAATATGCCAGGTTGTCCGCTGACTCAACAGCTCGTTTGATTTCCTGGAAAGCCTGCTCACATTGGTGGGTCCAGATGAATGGTTGCCCCTGTTTGGTAAGGGCACGTAACGGGTGACTGATGGTGGCGTAATCCTTTATGTATCTGGCACAATAGCTTGCCATGCCTAGGAACGCTCACATCTTGTGGACTTTTGGTATAGTTCAGTGCTATCACCTTCTCAGGATCAGGCTCCATCCCTGCTCCAGAAAACACATGTCCAAAAATGTAAGAGTCGATTGATGGAACTCACACTTGTCTTTGTTGAGTGTGAGGTTATCCTCCAGGAGAGCATGGCACACCCGGTCTAGTGCCTTGTCGTGCTCTTGAACATTCGAACCGTACACTAGAATGTCATCACTATAATTTAGTAAATTTGGTATGTGCAGTATGGTCTGGCGAATGAATTCCTGAAAGATCTCCGCAGCGTATGAAATTCCAAAACTGAGTCGTTTGTAGTGGAACAACCCTAGATGAGTGGCAAATGTTGTTATATAGCGCGACTTTTCATGTAGTTCCAGCTGGCGATATCCTTTATTCAAATCTAGTTTGGAAAAGACTCTTGCGCCATTTAGGGATGAAATCAAGTCACTTAAATGAGGTCCTGGATGGCGCTCCTTTTCGATGGCAGTGTTGGGAAGCCTCATATCAACACACAGGCGCACCTTTTCAGGTGTGCCCTTCTTTGGCACGATGACCACTGGTGAAACCCACGGTGTTGGCCCTTCTGTCCGCTCGATAATGTCCGTTCTCAATAACTCCTGAATTTCATCCTCCACAGCTTGTTGAAGGTGGAAGGGCACTCGCCTGTGATGTTGTGCGACAAGACGTATTCTTTCATTAATGTGCAACCGGATCTGGCATTTGTTAATTTTTCCAAGTCCGGTGAATAGTTTAGGGAACTTGTATTTGATGTCCGGATCATCGCTTACCCTATACAAAATGTCGACCAGCCGAAGATGCTCCGCAGTGGGCAGACTGAGGAGACAGTCGGCTTTAATGACATGTATATAGGCCGGCACAGAGGTGGTTTTGTGCTTAAGTGTAGTTGCTAATTTTCCCAGGCATGGGAGAGGTTTCTTCGACATCCACGTGAACACTCTGACATGGGCCGGGCTCAAAGAGGGTTGCAGTTTAATTTTGTTGTACTCAGTTACAGGGATATAGTTCAGTGATGCCCCACTGTCCAGTACAAACTTGGTTTCATGAGTTCCCACACTGATATCCAATCTTGGGTATTTTTTTAGTTGGTCTGGATCAGCTACCATGCTGGCATACTCATCAGTGTACACCGATTCCAGAGACGCTGACCTGGATTCTCTGGATGGAGACCTTCTCACCCATTGGGACCTGCGAGACTCTCTGCTGGAGTGTGAGGAAACAGAGGATGACTCCGGCCAATCCTGTACCGCCTTTGCAAGATGCCGCCTTGTGCCTAGTCGTGACGATCTCTTTGGCTCTTTCATCCTTTCTTTGCGATATTCTCCACACATAGCCTCAAAGTGATTTTCCCTTCCGCATTTGCGACACTGCAACCAAGTGCTGGACAGACATCTGTGTGCGGAAAGTCGTATCCACATCGATAACACTTTCGTGGGCGATCTCGTTTCTTGTCTCCAAGGCCAGACTCATGACGTCTGCACCCTGTGTAATGTTGGCGGGAAAACGGCCTGGATGCCCGCCATCGATCTCAAAAGTGTCTGCGAGTGCTCTTGGCCTGTACACGATATGCTTGTTCCCGTCTCGCACCATGTCCCGTCTCCATTCTTCTAGCATGTTCCTCTGCTTGGTCATGTACCCGGGTAATCTCTTCAATCTCGTCAAGGTTATGACTCTTCCTTAGTACCCGCCTTCTGAGCGTTTCCGATTGGCAACCTTCAATTATTCGCAATCTTTTGGCATCCTCCGTAGAAAACGTGTTAAACTCACAGTACCGCGACAGTCGTCGTAGTCTCATAATAAACGTGCTCATCAATTCCTCCTTTTCTTGACGGGCTTGGTGAAACATATATCTTTCATAATCCACATTTCTTTTATGTAAGATCCTTTTATTTAAAGCATCTCGCACCTTGACATATGATCCTGTTTCAGCAGTTGGCAATTCCTTGATTAACTTACTGACTTTTTTTCCTACGAGATTACATAATGCAATTAACTTCTCCTCGTCATCCGTGACTGTCGAACCTTTCATATAGTCCTCAAAGTCTTCAAACCACTCCTGCCATCTGGGGCCCATGGCCCCTCCAGCTATCAGGGCCAGTGGTTCTGGGGCACGCAAGCATGAGACGCCTGCTGTACTTGGTGTGGTCGCCGCTGTACCCGCGACATTTCGGTGCGGTGACGTCGACATTTTGGTTTATTACTTTATCCCTCTGTCTTTGCTCGTGTTTCCTTGTCTTTCTTTTTGTGACTGTCTTTGCCTTGGCTTGTGCTTGTTTTCTTGTTTCACCTCTTGCCTTTGCATGTGCTTGTTTGCTTATTTCACCCTTTGTATTGGCTTGTGCTTGTTTATTAGTTTGTCTCTTGCAGTGGCTTGTGCTTGTTTCCTGATTTTCTTTGCACTTGCTTGTGCTTGATGTTGAAACTGGAGGCTGCCTGACTTCAAAATGGCTGCTTCTTGGCCTCGAAAGGGGATTGGTGGGAACAGCCTGACCTCAAGATGGCCTCCGTACTCAAAATCTCATTTCACACGAGATTTTGGATCCCTCCAATGCAATTCGGTTATTGGCAGGCTTCAAACACTCACCGGGCGTGTGAGGTCCAAACCGGATGCTGGGGCCTCGGCTCTCCGCCACCTCTACTCGCGCAGGATCTCCTCCCAACAGGTAGGACCGGGGTGAGCTCCCGACGTCACTACCGCACCTGCAATTCTTCATGCATCTGGGGTGGGCACCCGATGCCAGCGCTCGGCAGCGCTTTCTCAGCTGGGCAGCTTCAGCGCTCGACCGCGCTTTTCTTGCTGGGGCTTCACGCGGCCGGCTGGTCGCAGGGCAGCTTGTATTCACCGCTGGCCGCTTCCCTCTCGGCGGCGATTCCTGCCAGGCACACGTGTCGCGACGGCGACTTCCTTAGTGTGCTGCACGGGACGGGGCGCTCATCTCCAGGGGTCCAGGGGTGGTAGACTGCACCATCCCACCCTCGTCGCCAGCTCTAGCTTTGTGCTACCAATAAGGACACTGCACACTATATATTGTTAATGAGGTCTTTATTATAGCTCTGTCCTGTTCCCCATCCCTACTCTAACTAGCCTTTTCCTGTCACCGCTCCTCCTCTTCCTCTGTCCCCCTAGCTCCACCCACCAACAACTAGACTGCACACAGTATTACAGACAGACCACATACAATGTCCTAGATGTGCCCTGAGAGACGCTGTTTTTAGGTCTGGCCTAGCGACTCAGCGCATGCGCTGATCGCTTTGGCGAGATCTATTATTGTCAATTTAGCTTCTGAAGGGGGACAGGACATGCGCACGGACCCGGACAGGCGATGTGCACGTGTACGGCTCGCTGCGTTTCAGCACAACACGTGCATGGCGCGCTTTCGCTTTCCTTCCTTTTTCCCATCGGCTCCAGATCATCTCGGAGAGGAGATGTGCACACGCCATCTAAAAATGTTCCAGTTCCGCTGCCCTCTTTCTTGCCCTCCGGAATCCCAGATGCTTTGTGACTTTAAACAGAGATGATTCAGAAAAGGGGGTGGTGATGAACAGAGTGTCTGAATTAAGCAGACCACTCTTACCCAGTCCAAGGATCAGGGCTTGATCCATCACCGTTTTTTAGCTCACTGCACCATCCCAGCTCAGAACTTGGCTATATGCAAATTAGTCTGACCCTGGCCCAGTGCATCATGGGAACAGGGCAGACCAAACTACCAAGCCAATTCTTATACTGGGAAGGAAACAAGCTACCGGGGACCGGTTTCTGGCATTTCAGCCGCCTTCGGCCCGGCTTGCTTGAATCCTGATGGTGCAATGAGCTAGGGACTCACATCTGAGTATACCCTTCCACGCTTATGGTGGACAAAAATGATTCAGAAAAGGGGGTGGTGATGAACAGAGTGTCTGAATTAAGCAGACCACTCTTACCCAGTCCAAGGATCAGGGCTTGATCCATCACCGTTTTTTAGCTCACTGCACCATCCCAGCTCAGAACTTGGCTATATGCAAATTAGTCTGACCCTGGCCCAGTGCATCATGGGAACAGGGCAGACCAAACTACCAAGCCAATTCTTATACTGGGAAGGAAACAAGCTACCGGGGACCGGTTTCTGGCATTTCAGCCGTCTTCGGCCCGGCTTGCTTGAATCCTGATGGTGCAATGAGCTAGGGACTCACATCTGAGTATACCCTTCCACGCTTATGGTGGACAAAAATGATTCAGAAAAGGGGGTGGTGATGAACAGAGTGTCTGAATTAAGCAGACCACTCTTACCCAGTCCAAGGATCAGGGCTTGATCCATCACCGTTTTTTAGCTCACTGCACCATCCCAGCTCAGAACTTGGCTATATGCAAATTAGTCTGACCCTGGCCCAGTGCATCATGGGAACAGGGCAGACCAAACTACCAAGCCAATTCTTATACTGGGAAGGAAACAAGCCACCGGGGACCGGTTTCTGGCATTTCAGCCGTCTTCGGCCCGGCTTGCTTGAATCCTGATGGTGCAATGAGCTAGGGACTCACATCTGAGTATACCCTTCCACGCTTATGGTGGACAAAAATGATTCAGAAAAGGGGGTGGTGATGAACAGAGTGTCTGAATTAAGCAGACCACTCTTACCTAGTCCAAGGATCAGGGCTTGATCCATCACCGTTTTTTAGCTCACTGCACCATCCCAGCTCAGAACTTGGCTATATGCAAATTAGTCTGACCCTGGCCCAGTGCATCATGGGAACAGGGCAGACCAAACTACCAAGCCAATTCTTATACTGGGAAGGAAACAAGCTACCGGGGACCGGTGCAGTGAGCTAAAAAACGGTGTTGGATCTAGCCCTGATCTATTGACTGGGTGAGAGATTTCTGCTTAATTCAGAGACTCTGTCCCTCACCACCCCCTTTTTAGGTCTCGGCTAAAAGACGCGCGTAAGCGCGTCTCCGCCGAGATCTTATGTCAGCGAGTAGCAGTCCCAGGAGACACTCCTGGCCGCGCGCAGGCGATTCTAAACTGGCACGCGCATTAGTACGAGCGCTGCGCGAGGCTCCCACACAACACACGCATACATAGAAACAGAAGCGCTCACGCACGCAATACATACAGAACCCCCCCACTCACTCACACACACACACACACACACACACACACACACGCGCGCGCGCGCGCACCGGCCCCCCCTCTCCCCTTTAACTTACTGCTCCGCACCGGCAGGGAGAGTTGACGCTGCGGCTCCTATCCCGGGACTCCCTCTTGGTCAAGGGAGCCCCGCAACACGCGTGCAACGTCCTGTTGTCGGCCCCGGGGGCTCTCCACGCTCGCAGGAGCCCCGGGACGCTCCACGCATTTCCTCCGCCTGCCTCCTCTTCCGGTCCGGACGCGGCTCCGCCCCCGTCACAGGCGACCTTGCCTGACTTCCGGTGCGGCCGCGGCGGAATTCCGGGGGCAGTAAGTTATTGTATATTTGGCTGCTAAATGAAAGCGTGTCCATCTGCCACTGACATTTAAATTTACTAAAAATATGTGAATATGCCCTAAATCCAAATGTAAATTTAATTTAGCTAAAAACTATTATTATTTTAAGTGAAATTAATGTTTTCATGTAAATCAGAACCCATGCTGAACAGTTTGTTTCGGCATTACTGTTTGCATGTCATATTTTTATCTTTTTGAAGGAAATGTACTACTTTTGAGTAGAGAAGTAGTCTAAAGCGTGATTTAACACATGCTGCTCGAAATGTGAACTTTGCGTGGTACAGACAGCTTCAGTGTGTTTCCTTGTTTTCTCTGTTTTGACATTATGCACTAGTTCTAGCTGTGGAAGGAAGCTGTAGTGAGTGCAGAGTAGTGAGTGTGAGTAGTGAGTGCAGAGTAGTGAGTGCAGAGTAGTGAGTGCAGAGTAGTGAGTGCAGAGTAGTGAGTGCAGAGTAGTGAGTGCAGAGTAGTGAGTGCAGAGTGCAGAGTAGTGAGTGCAGAGTAGTGAATGCAGAGTAGTGAGTGCAGAGTAGTGAGTGCAGAGTAGTGAGTGCAGAGTAGTGAGTGCAGAGTGCAGAGTAGTGAGTGCAGAGTAGTGAGTGCAGAGTAGTGAGTGCAGAGTAGTGAGTGCAGAGTAGTGAGTGCAGAGTAGTGAGTGCAGAGTAGTGAGTAGTGAGTGCAGAGTAGTGAGTAGTGAGTGCAGAGTAGTGAGTAGTGAGTGCAGAGTGCAGAGTAGTGAGTGCAGAGTAGTGAGTGCAGAGTAGTGAGTGCAGAGTAGTGAGTGCAGAGTGCAGAGTAGTGAGTGCAGAGTAGTGAGTGCAGAGTAGTGAGTGCAGAGTAGTGAGTGCAGAGTGCAGAGTAGTGAGTGCAGAGTAGTGAGTGCAGAGTAGTGAGTGCAGAGTAGTGAGTGCAGAGTGCAGAGTAGTGAGTGCAGAGTGCAGAGTAGTGAGTGCAGAGTAGTGAGTGCAGAGTAGTGAGTGCAGAGTAGTGAGTGCAGAGTAGTGAGTGCAGAGTGCAGAGTAGTGAGTGCAGAGTAGTGAGTGCAGAGTAGTGAGTGCAGAGTAGTGAGTGCAGAGTAGTGAGTGCAGAGTAGTGAGTGCAGAGTAGTGAGTGCAGAGTGCAGAGTAGTGAGTGCAGAGTGCAGAGTAGTGAGTGCAGAGTAGTGAGTGCAGAGTAGTGAGTGCAGAGTAGTGAGTGCAGAGTAGTGAGTAGTGAGTGCAGAGTAGTGAGTAGTGAGTGCAGAGTAGTGAGTAGTGAGTGCAGAGTAGTGAGTAGTGAGTGCAGAGTAGTGAGTGCAGAGTAGTGAGTGCAGAGTGCAGAGTAGTGAGTGCAGAGTAGTGAGTGCAGAGTGCAGAGTAGTGAGTGCAGAGTAGTGAGTGCAGAGTAGTGAGTGCAGAGTGCAGAGTAGTGAGTGCAGAGTAGTGAGTGCAGAGTGCAGAGTAGTGAGTGCAGAGTCGTGAGTGCAGAGTAGTGAGTGCAGAGTAGTGAGTGCAGAGTAGTGAGTGCAGAGTAGTGAGTACAGAGTGCAGAGTAGTGAGTGCAGAGTGCAGAGTAGTGAGTGCAGAGTGCAGAGTAGTGAGTGCAGAGTAGTGAGTGCAGAGTAGTGAGTGCAGAGTAGTGAGTGCAGAGTAGTGAGTGCAGAGTAGTGAGTGCAGAGTGCAGAGTAGTGAGTGCAGAGTGCAGAGTAGTGAGTGCAGAGTAGTGAGTGCAGAGTAGTGAGTGCAGAGTAGTGAGTGCAGAGTAGTGAGTGCAGAGTAGTGAGTGCAGAGTGCAGAGTAGTGAGTGCAGAGTGCAGAGTAGTGAGTGCAGAGTGCAGAGTAGTGAGTGCAGAGTGCAGAGTAGTGAGTGCAGAGTAGTGAGTGCAGAGTAGTGAGTGCAGAGTAGTGAGTGCAGAGTAGTGAGTGCAGAGTAGTGAGTGCAGAGTGCAGAGTAGTGAGTGCGGAGTAGTGAGTGCAGAGTAGTGAGTGCAAGTGAGTGCAGAGTAGTGAGTGCGGAGTAGTGAGTGCAGAGTAGTGAGTGCAGAGTAGTGAGTGCAGAGTAGTGAGTGCAGAGTAGTGAGTGCAGAGTAGTGAGTGCAGAGTAGTGAGTGCAGAGTGCAGAGTAGTGAGTGCAGAGTGCAGAGTAGTGAGTGCAGAGTGCAGAGTAGTGAGTGCAGAGTGCAGAGTAGTGAGTGCAGAGTAGTGAGTGCAGAGTAGTGAGTGCAGAGTGCAGAGTAGTGAGTGCAGAGTGCAGAGTAGTGAGTGCAGAGTAGTGAGTGCAGAGTAGTGAGTGCAGAGTAGTGAGTGCAGAGTAGTGAGTGCAGAGTAGTGAGTGCAGAGTGCAGAGTAGTGAGTGCAGAGTGCAGAGTAGTGAGTGCAGAGTGCAGAGTAGTGAGTGCAGAGTGCAGAGTAGTGAGTGCAGAGTAGTGAGTGCAGAGTAGTGAGTGCAGAGTGCAGAGTAGTGAGTGCAGAGTGCAGAGTAGTGAGTGCAGAGTAGTGAGTGCAGAGTAGTGAGTGCAGAGTAGTGAGTGCAGAGTAGTGAGTGCAGAGTAGTGAGTGCAGAGTGCAGAGTAGTGAGTGCAGAGTGCAGAGTAGTGAGTGCAGAGTGCAGAGTAGTGAGTGCAGAGTGCAGAGTAGTGAGTGCAGAGTGCAGAGTAGTGAGTGCAGAGTGCAGAGTAGTGAGTGCAGAGTAGTGAGTGCAGAGTGCAGAGTAGTGAGTGCAGAGTAGTGAGTGCAGAGTGCAGAGTAGTGAGTGCAGAGTAGTGAGTGCAGAGTAGTGAGTGCAGAGTGCAGAGTAGTGAGTGCAGAGTAGTGAGTGCAGAGTGCAGAGTAGTGAGTGCAGAGTAGTGAGTGCAGAGTAGTGAGTGCAGAGTAGTGAGTGCAGAGTGCAGAGTAGTGAGTGCAGAGTAGTGAGTGCAGAGTAGTGAGTGCAGAGTAGTGAGTGCAGAGTGCAGAGTAGTGAGTGCAGAGTGCAGAGTAGTGAGTGCAGAGTGCAGAGTAGTGAGTGCAGAGTGCAGAGTAGTGAGTGCAGAGTAGTGAGTGCAGAGTAGTGAGTGCAGAGTAGTGAGTGCAGAGTAGTGAGTGCAGGTGCAGAGTGGTGTGTGCTGTTTAGTCCAGAGTGCTGTGTATTGGCAATGTAAATGACAATGCCATTTATTTATGATTTAAAGAAAAAAAAAGAAATGTCATGAGCAATGCCAATTGCTCTACCTTTAATGATGCCGAGACCATTGCATTGCAAATGCTTGTTGTAAATATTTTTGTCCACCCTAAGCGTGGAAGGGTATACTCAGACATGAGTCCCTTGCTCATTGCACCATCAGGATTCAAGCAAACCGGGCCGAAGACGGCTGTAATGCCAGAAACCGATCCCCGGGAGCTTGTTTCCTTCCCAGTGTAAGAATTGGCTTTTGTAGTTTGGTTTGCTCTGTTCCCATCATGCACTGGGACAGGAACAGACTAATTTGCATACAGCCAGGTTCTGAAACTGGGATGGTGCAGTGAGCTAAAAAAAGGTGTTGGATCTAGCCCTGATCTATTGACTGGGTGAGAGATTTCTGCTTAATTCAGAGACTCTGTCCCTCACCACCCCCTTTTTGTAAATATTTTTGTCCACCTTAAGCGTGGAAGGGTATACTCAGACATGAGTCCCTTGCTCATTGCACCATCAGGATTCAAGCAAACCGGGCCGAAGACGGCTGTAATGCCAGAAACCGGTCCCCGGGAGCTTGTTTCCTTCCCAGTGTAAGAATTGGCTTTTGTAGTTTGGTTTGCTCTGTTCCCATCATGCACTGCGACAGGAACAGACTAATTTGCATACAGCCAGGTTCTGAAACTGGGATGGTGCAGTGAGCTAAAAAACGGTGTTGGATCTAGCCCTGATCTATTGACTGGGTGAGAGATTTCTGCTTAATTCAGAGACTCTGTCCCTCACCACCCCCTTTTTGTAAATATTTTTGTCCACCCTAAGCGTGGAAGGGTATACTCAGACATGAGTCCCTTGCTCATTGCACCATCAGGATTCAAGCAAACCGGGCCGAAGACGGCTGTAATGCCAGAAACCGGTCCCCGGGAGCTTGTTTCCTTCCCAGTGTAAGAATTGGCTTTTGTAGTTTGGTTTGCTCTGTTCCCATCATGCACTGGGACAGGAACAGACTAATCTGCATACAGCCAGGTTCTGAAACTGGGATGGTGCAGTGAGCTAAAAAACGGTGTTGGATCTAGCCCTGATCTATTGACTGGGTGAGAGATTTCTGCTTAATTCAGAGACTCTGTCCCTCACCACCCCCTTTTTGTAAATATTGTGACTTTAAACATGCGCAACGTGCAGTTCTCATGTTCTCGTGAACTCTGTACAATCCATGCATTCAAACGGAATGCACTCGTTTCTAGATGGTGAAACCATTTGACCTAGATTTTTGCTGTTGTTTGGAACTAACGGCTTCATGCATCTGTATGAAGAAAGTGAGGGTGCTCAGTGATTAAAAGGGTGGCAGTGAAGTGTCCTCATAGAGGGCAGCATTATGGGCGACTATTTGGATTTACTTTTTAAGGGTGTCACTGCCCCTCCTCAGAGTCCGATTCCTTCCCTCTAAATCTAATAAGGATGGGGAAAGCGGTGAGTACCGTGCGTATGTGTTTTTGATGTAATTTCTTCTAGCTGTTAAAACGCGCTTTCGGTTTTTTATAAAAAATTATGACACTTTCAGTATTAGCAAACACTTGCGCCATCTGTTCAAATGACTGGGAGAGTTCTTCGATTTCGATGGCACTGCTGGGTTGCTGGTTCAAATCCAGGTCAGGCGACCCAGCCTGTCATCCTGCCGAGGCCAAATACATGTTTTCCCTAAAGTTGGTACTGATCAAGGCCGATGTATATAGATGGTTAAGCTTGAAAAAATATCTTGCTAAACTATAACTTTGTCAATGAGTTGAGATTAATTGCCTGACCACTACCTCTTTGGGTTTAAGGAATAGAATAATATAGGGATTAATGCACCTTCTGCAGAACAATGTGCAAAGGTACAGATTACAGACTTGACATACGTGTGTGTGTGTGAGTGTGAGAGAGAGAGAGAGAAAGTGTAAGCCTGTTGTTTGGACTGTGTTATTCCAGACCAACTACGTGTATTTCGAATATATTCAGATATCTGTTTTCAATGTGAAAGCACATATTTTTTCCAAACATTGCTTAGTTTCTCTGACTGTTTATCAAGTTAAACCATGCTCACAGGAGTCATCAGCATAAGCCAACACTAGTTCTGTTTATTTTAGCTGATAATATATAGTTTTTATATAGTGCTTCATAGCACACATTGTGACATTTGTACGCGCTGTAAACAACGTGCTGCCACCATCCCGGTTGATTGTGCCTAATTTATCAGCCCCAGAAGGAGGGAAGGTCTACAGCGACTTTATAGTTATTGAAATCCTTACTGGGGTCTTCCATTTATCTTCACACATTTCAGGAGAACGACTAATATAATAATGTGATCTTAAAATAGAATTTTCCAAAACGTAGCCAAATTTAGAGAAACTGAACATTTTACAAAAAGCACTTTATGGCATGCCATTGCGATGTTGACCTGCTTTTTGAGTCATTAAGTTAGAGTTGTGATTATTGGAAGAACCCCAATGCTGTTATGAGAGACAAACATGGTCAGTTGTTGCTCACAAAGTCTTGGGGTCCTGCCTCTTTCCACCATATTTACTCCACAATGGAATATTCTGCTGTTTTGTGCCATTTATTTTGCAGTAGTCAGTACTATTTTCGGGAAGCAAAAAAACTAGAACCAACCAGACAACGAGCAAAAAAAGAAAAGTCTGCAGAAACGGAACGGAGGTCGCAGCCCTGAAAAATGAAGGCAGAAGGTAAAGACCCCTGACGGCAAACACACCGATCGAGCCCACAGTGTGAAACCGCGCCCACCAACAAGGTCAGTGCCTGCACCACAGCGCTTCAGACCCCCCATCGATGCCGACAGCCAACACCTGAACGGCGAGATAGTTTAGATGCCACCGAGGGTCCTCGCTGCATTGACTGATTAAACGAAAGTGAAACTGACTTCCACTGCGGAGGCAGCAATTTTAGCACAGGAAGGAGGGGCGAAAGGAAGAGCAATAAAGATGATGTGCAGGGCTAAGTTTGAAAGCACCCCCCAGCGCTTCGTATCAGCCCCGCAGAAATCGCAAGCGTAACAGAGATAGACGCCTAAAAAAAACCTCGAAATCACCGTCGCCGTATCCAAACAGACGAAAGCGAAACCTGCCACTTCCAATAATACGGGGTAGCCATCTTGACCCAAAAGGGGGGCGGGTCAGAAAGGAAAAGCAAAGGCAATCCAACGGGAAAAGAACAGTCAAGGGAAAGGCGAAGCAGTCAACAAAAGACCGGCAAAGAGGGCACAATATAGAAATGGTCATCACCTACTGTTAACCCAGTACCCCCGAAATCATTGTCGCTGTCATCGATTAGGCGAAAGCAAAAGTAGCCTCTCCCACTGCTACGGAGGCAGCCATTTGAACCCAAAAAAGGAGCGGGACAAAGAGGAAAAGCGAAAGAAAGCACCACGCAGGAAAGAACAGTGAGGGAAAATCGACGCAGTCAACAAAAAAACTGGCAGAGAGGGCAGACACAATAAAGAACTGACACGCAGAGCTGACCTCGGAAAAAAAAAAGCTGTACGCACAATGGCACATGGGCACAGAGGCAGCGTAGTGGAGGAGAATTAGCCGACCCAGGCACTAATACACGCATAAAGACCCCGTCAAGAGCAAGAAGTCAACAAAAAGACGGGCACAATAAAAAACTGACAAGCGGAGCAGAACACAAATGTGCAAACAGATCGAAATCGTGGAGAACGAAAGGGCAGTAAGTTATTACGGGGGCAGCGCAGTGAGGGAGGAAGAACTGCCCGGTCATTAACACCACTAAAAAAGACATAAAGGCAAAAAAAAGAAGAAGAAACTCAAAAACCAGAAGGTTGATAGCACCTATCAAGATCACACAGAAAGAGTGCACAGTGTGAGTGCAAAACGCCAAGGCACACCACAAAAGTCGGGCAACACGAGAGTTCCAATCGACAGTGGGACGAGAAAAAAAACGGACAATACTGCCAAATCCAGAATAGCAAGCACAATCATGGCAGAGAGGAGGCCCTTAATAAACGCAGTGCTCAAAAGAGCATTCGGCCCGGAGGGTACGAAAGAAAGCAAGCAGAAGAGCCCATTAAGCATGGGCGAATTTTGCGAATCTGGTGTTCGCAAATTTGCGTATTTGCGAACTCGCAATCCGCAAAATCTGCGAATTCTTGCGAATTTGCGGATTTTTTTTGGTGTTCGCAAGGGTTTCTGCCAGTTTGCAAGGGTTTTGTACCAGTTCGCAATTGCGAACTTACTTGTCGGCTCGCAACGGTCGCAACTATGTTGTTTCTACGTCTGGTTCATCATCACAGGTTCCCAGCACCCTCTGTTTCACCACTGCCACCCTCTTTTTCACCCATGCCACCCTCTGGTACATCAATGCCACCCTCTGGTTCATCATCACTGTAGATTATGGGGGGGAAAAGCAAGCACACCTGCCCTGCTTCAACTGACATGAATTAATTTGGGGTTGATTTATTAATGTGTCACTGTTTTAAAATTCCAGTCTGACACCTGCTTCCTTATCTGTAATTTGCTTTCTGTTGCAGTGCAATTTTTTTCCAGGACCTTTGTGGCCTACTTGTAGCTATTCTATGAGCCTGCTGTGAGGGTCAGAGCAGGGTCATACAATTGTTGCAACTAGCAACTGAACTCTGGAGGGGCCCCAGTCAGGAAGCACTACATGGAATGGTTACTATTACTAATGATGAGTTTTAACTTTTGCACCTGCTGAACAGCAACTGTAATGCCCCAAACAAACATAGGCAACTGAACTCTGGAGGGGGCCCTCGGGAAGTACTACAGGGAATGGTTACTAATGATGAGTGAACTTTTGCACCTGCTGAGTGCTTTCTGCAGAACAGCAACTGTAATGCCCCAAACAAACTTACTTATGAAAGTTGATTTCTAATTCAAAAGTGATCCAAAGAGAGTCAAGAGGCCTCAAGTCCAAAAAAGTGCAGGCAAATGTCAACCTGAGGAGTTATTCTGATAAAAATCATGATTTTCAGAAGGTCTATGCTGCTTGCTAGTGGATTTCTTGTGCAGAATTGCAAATTTTGTAATTTCGCGAGTGCGAGATTGTTGCTGCCCGCCGCACCTACATGTTCGCAATTGCGAACTCTCGCGATGCGTCGCCAAACTCCAGCGGGATCCCGCAGCAAGATCCAAAATGGCGCAGCACTCGCAAAATATTGAGAAAAACAACTCGGCAAACGCTGAATGGCGGTAAGTGAACACGGCACGCCGCAAAATTGAAACCGGCCAACAAGAGCGGGCAACCCCGCTCATATCACTGGGCAATAACAAGAGATTCGAACTTTTAACAGCTAAAAGAGGTCTAGGAAAAATTGCAGGAAACAAGGGAAAGCTGACACAACAACCAAAGAAAAACAAACCTGATGGACACCCAGAATCCCCTTTCAAAAAGAAGTCGGACATCAGTAGCACGCTGGACAGCATTCTTAAAAAACTGGCTGAAGTCCACGACCTGGCCAAATCGACAAAAAAAAAACTGACGCCATACAACTCGAACTAGCAACTAGTTAGTGACATAGAAGACAGGTTACAGCTCACTAGCAAGGCGATGGGCAACATTGCTAAGTCAACAACAGACCTTCGTAAGCAAGCAGCAGACTTTGAAGACCGACAGAGAAAAGCTAACATAAGGATTCTGGGAGTACTAGAAGGAGAAGAGGATAATGCTGGCTCGTGTGTTGCATTGGTACAGAACTTTATACCAAAGCTAACGAATCTCAAATTCGAAAACCCCTTCGAGCTGGACAAAGCCTACAGAGTCCCGGCCTTCAAACAAACTAACAGATCGGGGCAAAAGCCAATGATATGCAAACCACTACGCTCACACCGAACAGACGCCATCTTTGGAGTAACGAGGAAGAACCCCAACCTACAATGGAATGGTAACAAGATTATCCTCACTCAGGACTACTCAAAGATAACTGTTGACATCAGAAAAGTCTTCTTAGCCCAAAGAGAAAAGCTAAGGAAAGAAAACATCAGCTTCTCCTTCAACGGCCCATCAAGGTTCAGGATAAACAAAAAAGGAGCCGTGATAACCTTCGAAGACCCAGCTGCAGTGGCGGTTCGTCCATTGGGGGCGTTGGGGTGTTGCCCCACTATCCATGGACGACCGTCACTGCTATCACAACATTTGTCTGACACAGTAAAAAAAGTAAAATTTTCTGCGGCAAGCAGCAGTTGAGGCCGGACCGGAGTCACAAATCGTGACGTCATCCAGTGCGATCGCGGAAGGTGTGGGGGCGGGCCTGCAGCACTGAGTGGCATGTGGCAGGCTGGCAGCATCGTGGCAGGCAGCAGTCATTGTGTGCGCATTTAGGACAAGTCATTTTAATGACTTGCCCACGCATGCGCACACACACAATAGCCCCTTCCCTCCTCCTCCTCCTCCTCCCCTAGCCGTGACACAGGCAGAGACCCGGGGGAGCCGGGTCTCTTCAAGGGCAGTATTAGCCCTGCTCGTTAGCCAATCCTGGCGCAGTGGCGATGTTATGCCTGCGCCAGGATTGGCTGAGTTCACGTGTACGAGGATGGTGGTGCTGCCGCGCGTGGATGGGTGGCTGACTGGCTGTGCTCAAGGCTGTATGCCCAATCACATGTGCCCATTTGGATCCATGTACTTGTAATTGGCGCCGCTTTGGGGACGTCACTGCGCCCTGGCGAGGACTGCACAACACCTCCAGTGGTGGTGGTGTCACCAGAGTCACGAGGAGAGTGACTCAGACCTCGTGACTCGTGCCTGTGTGTGCAGTGCAACAGTTGTCTTGTCTTCGACTGACGAGTGACGACGTGAGACTGAGAGTCAGTCTGTGACTGTCTGAAACCGGTATGTTAAGTTTTTTCTAATGGCTGGCCTGTCCGACTTACGAATCGATGGAGGGTGCGGGTCACCGTCAGACACTCACTGTCTCACTTAGAAATAAAATGGATACTGACACACACATTCACTCAATCTCCATTCGCGGACGGACTGGTGTGACTGCGTGTTGTGGGTGGTGGGCCTGGTGGCATCATACCGTGCCCGGCGTGCCTGATTTGAGCAATGCAGGAGTGGCTATATTTATCAGGCCTGAGTTAACAAAACATCAACGAAATACTCAAAGTCTGCTTTTGTAATCTGTTTTTCACGTTATGTTCTCCTCATATCAGTTCTGTTCCTATTGTGAAGCGCTCTGACGCCTTCGGGTAAAGGCTGCGCTATATAAAAATGCATAAATAAAATTAAATACTAAATAAAATAAATTCTCGGACGGACCGGTGTGACTGCGTGTTGTGTGGGTGGTGGCTGGGCCTGGTGGCATCATACTGGGGTGCGTGCCGTGCCTGATTTGACCAATGCAGTAAGTAAGTGGCTATATTTAGCAGGCCCGAGGCTGACTCATTAACATCAACGACATAATGAGTGGGTTTATTGAAATGAGGGCTATGATAAATAACAATGAACAGGTTTGAAATGTGCAAATAAGGTTACCATACCGAGGCGTGCCTATGCAGTCTGCAATTCGGAAGTGCTTAATTTGCTAATTATCGGAGATGAGCAGGGATGCCTGCTGGGGCTAGCGGATGTTTGGATAGCGGCCGACTTCTCATAGTAGCGCTATGAAGTCGAGTATGAATAACAAATGTCATGAGTACGGTGGGAGGACAGCAGCAGGGTGGAGTATGTACTGAATAGATATATAAACCCGTGTTTTAAGAATGGTTTATAATGCATTCGAATGTTCAGTGGTGTTCTGCAAGTGTGAAGGTGAGTGGAAAGGGCCCAGAATGCAGTGGTGGCTGCCGGTGGGCTTTGAAAGTGGTGAAGCGCCAGGCGGCCTACTGGCTCAAATTCCAGCGGAGCCCGATTTCTGTTCTGGGGCGAGGGTAAAGTTTCCCCATCTAGGACATTTTTAATAAACATGGGGCAAATAGTACGTTTTAAATCACAATTTCCACATAAATGTGCTCAAGTCAATGGCTCTGGAAGAGCAGTCACAAGCGGTGCCGCATGTCTTATACAGGTCAGAGAGGGGGCACTGGTGAGGGGTTGAGAATTTTGAACACCTGCAGGTGGGGAGATGATTTTGAGATGTTTGTGGCTCGTGAGGGGTGGGTTAGTGAAGCATGGTTGTGAGATGGAAGATGACGATGTAGAAATTATGTCTTGGGGTGTTTTTAATTTTATGGGCATTGTTCGCACTCTGGGGTGACTCAAAGCAGGGGGAGTTATTAGTTAAGGTATGTTGTTGTAATAGTGAGGCTTGGCTGCCATACTGTATGTTCTTGAACTAAAGCTGCAGATTTGTTGTCCAAATAAATTTGATTTACGCTGTCAGTTTGGGTCTGTGGTTTATGTGCAGTCCCGCCCACGTGCTCATTTATTTCTGACAGCTTTGCGGCTTCTGCTCTCAAGTAAAATTTTACTTAATTTACATTAATATACCACAGTCAAGAGCCACTCCTCCATGTGCATCCATCGTGCTCTTCTTGCCACGCCCCAGTTTATGGTGTTACTGTGGGCACCGTGCTGCGTGCCCAGAAGCAGATTAGGTTCACACTGTGTGTGAGTCTGTTGAGGGGTCTTCCATTCTGGATCTCTTATTTATTTGGTCTGTATTTTTCTTTTTTATAGAGTCTTATATAGGGTTTCGGAGCGCTTTACATAGCACCAGTTGCATTACATTAGGAACTCCAATCCTTCAGTGTTAGGCCTAGAAGAAACCAGTGCAGCCCTCAAACTCTTGCTTTTACCACTGATGAATGCCACATTTAAGTTGCACAAGCGCTATATAAATGGAATTACAATGCACTTCGCTCTGGGGTGGAAGGCAGAGACCCGTAGAAAAAATGGTTCACCCATAACACTAAATGTTTGTGGGGATGCTCCAGAATTATGGAGCAAGTCATAAACTGCTTGCTCTTCCTGGCAAATATTGAGCAGCCAGGGTAGGTAGCGCTGTAATGGAAGCGCTCTTGATAAGCTAATCACACAATTGACTGCACTCACTCTCTGACCTCGTTTTCACCAGCACTTTAATCCAGTGTGAGCTGGGATCAGAGCGGCATGTGAGGAAAGCCAGCCCATCTAATGGGCTCATAGACGGCGTGCACTGACGAGGCATCCCTCTTTATTATGGCTTCTAGGCTTTCACCCATCAAATGGTGGGGGGCATGATTTGCCACACAGCAGCTCTTAATTGATTTAGAATTAGCAGAATGTAACATCAGACTGGTTGGCTGCTCAGTATGTGATGCTCAGTTGGTTTCAATAGCACAGGACAATTGATGGAGTGCACTCCCTTACAGTCGGAAGTTGTGGCCTCTGTGCTGAGCGTAGGGCCTGCAGAGAGTAGACCAGAACCCACAGTGTGCCCTCTCATAGCCCTTTACAGGCCTGGTACCAGAGCCTGCACCCATGTAAACTAAAGCGTGCACTATGCAATCGGGCCCTGCAGCCCCTTGCACTCCACCTGGCAGAGCAGCGGCCTTCAAGTGCAGTGCCAGATTGCTCAGCCATTCAGAGGGATATCAGGTGTTGCTCACACAGTGACATAATTTTGTGGAATGATACACACACACGGCGTGCAAAGAAGTACATTACACACACACTCATACAACACTCACACAAACACCAAAATAAACACACACAGGCAGACACAGTGGGACCCCAGTGGCACACTCACAGCCCCATTACAGAAACGGCAGGCCGCCATTAAACATTATCCAGCCTTAATGCCGTAAACCTGGCGTTGTGAGATTGAGAACAGATTACTATAGGAATAAGTCCCAATGTCGTGAGTCTTCCTTTTGCACGGGAATGCCACTGTAAACAGAACAAGCATTGGCATAGCCAATAGGTCTCGCCGTTGGGACCTAATAAATGTTTAGCCATGCAACACTTGATGTTGTTGCACCAAGGATATTGTTAATGTTTTTCCCTAGAGAGAAATCAGAGTTTTTTGTCGAATTGAAGTTTTGATTCATGGAAAGGTAGTACAGAGGGTTAATGTGCCTGCTGCAAAGAACATGTACCTGATACATATCACAAAATGCACCTGATGTAAATAGGTCTGTGGTTATACTGAATAACCAGCTACCTATGTTATATAACAGCTCTTTAATAATGTAATACCTGCACTTTCACAATTGCTTTATTAACCTTCCTGCTTTCTCAAAATTGCTTGAAAATGCATCATTTTTCCACTATTTTTTCAAAATTTTCTCGGGGGGAAATCCCCCCGAACCCTCCTTAGGGGGTTCGGGATCGCTCGCTACGCTCGCTCGCTACGGTGCAGTATGATTAGCAGTTTCCGCCTCACCACTTTCAAATGTCACCAGCCGCCACTGCCCAGCTGAACTATCGCGATACCTATCGTGGCCCAAACTACAAAAAATGGAAAATACAGAAACGTCAAGCAAAAGATGCGCCTAACCAGACCCTCATAACAAAGCGGATTAGATCAGAAGACACTACTGTCAATGAAAGAAAGAAAAACTGGTGACACATTACAAAGATTACACCTAACGGAAAGATGGAAAGACAAAGTAAAAGATCAACTCAGACAACAAGCCAACGAGTTCTACCTCATGAGCAGACAAGCTCAACCACAGCTTACAACAAAACCTACCTCATAGAAGACCTAGAAAAACGAGCTGACGATAGCACAGGACAATAAGGTCACTACAGACTCTAAAGAAGAAGAGCAAAAACAAGGACTCCAAGAAGGAAAGTCTACCCAGATGGTACAAAAAAAGAACTATCTATTTCCTTTGAAACTCTATTCAGACTAACTGCTACTGATCAGGGAGGGGTCTTAGCCTTGTCCACCAATCCAACGAGACAAGAGAAATACAGCTGTACAAGACTAACACATTAAGCTGTCCCGAGGCTGTAGGGGGGCGGGAGAGACCTTGCTTTTGCACGCCTATAGTTTGACACTTCGGCAGGGTAGGGGGGAGGGGTTGGGAGGGAGAAAGGGAGAAGTTTTTCTGTTCCGTCTGTCATGTTTGCCAAGTTTGTCTACTATGTCATGTCCACGTCCAAAACACACCATCAGCCAGAAACTACGGAGCAGCGCGCAGACCAATACTTACTAATATCACACACATAGAAAGACCAAAGGCATCCCAGAAACTCAGTAAAGTCATGATGTTAAGACCGTGATCCGTTTGCCAACACAACGAATAGCAATAATGCTAAAGATTATCTCTCTCAATGTAAAGGGTCTGAACCACCCGATTAAGAGGAAAAAAATATTAGATTACCTGGCAAAGACTAAGGGCGACATTATTATTCTACAAGAAACCAAACTCTCCTTGGAAGATGCGAGCAAGCTTAGAGCGAGGTGGATTGGCCAGCTAGCTTGCTCACCAGCGGTTGGCAAAAAACGTGGTGTAATCACCATAGTTAACACTAAATCAAAGTTACCCATTGATAGAGAGCAGCACGACAATGAAGGTTGACTTCTGATCACCCAACTCAAAAGAGGAGAAGAAACAATACTAGTAACAAACGTATATGCACCAAACACAGATTACACTACATACTGGGAAGGGGTGACAAGGGAGCTAGAAGCAAACCAGGCAAAAGACATGAACATTGTGGCTGGGGACTTCAACTTAGTCCTAGACCACACCCTTGACAGACAATCAGGCTCCCAAACACGACCCCCAGCATCCTACAAAATTCTGAAAAACTTGTGCAACAGAGTCAACCTACAAAACCCATGGCGACTACAACACCCAGACACTAGAGACTACACCTTCTACTCTAATCCGCAAAACTCCTACAGCAGAATAGATTACATCCTCATTACAGGCACACACACACACCTGATAGACCACATGGATATTGCAGCGAGGACGATCTCAGACCATTTGTGCATCAGTCTACAGCTAACAGGCCGACATAATAAGCACACTACACACAGATGGCGGTTCAACAACATAACGTTAGCTAAACAGGACGACAAAAACAAAATTGAGAAAGCCATCATGGTCTACATAAAAGAAAACAACACACCAGACAAAGATCCTAAAAGTTTATGGGGCGCCCTTAAGGTGACCATCAGAGGAACGCTGATAGAAATCAAGGCCAGAAGAGACAGGAAGCAAAGGAACAGCTAGGCCAGCTAGAAACAGACATTAAACAAGTGGAAACGAAGCACATCTGGGACACCTCAAACAAAGCTGTCCTGGGTGAACTTACAGGCAAGAAATACGAGTTTAATAGGATTCTTAGCGAAAGGGCAGGTCTGTGGATAAGAAAATACAAACAAATCAACCTATACGAAGCTAACAAAGCAGGTAGAATACTAGCATCATATCTGAAACGCAAGCAGGGACAACACTGTATCTCCACAATCACAGATTCAAACAACAAGACACACACCCGACACAGAAATCCTACACACATTTATGGAGATTTACAAAGACCTATACGCAAAAGACGACAGTATTGACCAAGAGGGCAGCGCAGCCTACCTAGACAGGCTGAATCTACCCAAGATAATGGAAGAGGAAGACAAAACACTAGGCCAGGACATAAAATTGAGTGAGATCGCCACAGCTATAAAGTCACTAAAAGACAATAAAGCTCCAGGCCCAGACGGATACACAGCACCCTTCTACAAAACGTTCCAAGACCATCTTCTCCCAGTCCTGATGAAAACCTTTAACCACTGTGCCCAGGAGGGGATAGTAACAGAAACCATGTCACAAGCCAACATAATTTTCATACCTAAAAAAGGCAAAGACCCGCAATGGCCCAAAAACTTAGACTGCAAGTTATACGCCAAAGTGCTAGCCACAAGATTAAACAAAATACTACCACAACTAATTGGAAATAACAGGTAGGTTACATGAAAACATGTCTCACGATAACACAAGACTCCTCTGCCAAGTCATAGAGCACTCCTCAAAATCACTTAACTCTGCGGTAGTAATCACGTTAGACACAGAAAAGGCCTTCTCCAGAGTATCCTGGCATTTCCTAGAGAAGTGCATGCAGACATACAACCTAGGTGACGGATACATAAAGAAAGTCATGGCATTGTACAAAAACCCTAAAGCACAGATAGCTATTAACGGAAGTTCTTCAGCCCAATTCACCTTGAGAGAGGCACATGACAGGGCTGCCCGTTACCCCCGCTACTGTTCCTATTAGCACTCGAGCCCCTGATTAGAGATACTTTGAAGAACAGTGACATAGATGGCATAACAATCAACCACACCACAGCCAAACTTCTTTCCTATGGGGATGACTTACTCACTATTGAAACATACGCCAACCACTCAGGGTACAAACTCAATAGAGCCAAATCAGAATGCATGCCCCTCAACATACACACAACCAGAGAGGTATTGGGGACCTCGGAGCTGACTTGGCAACCAGGGTAAGTCAAATACCTGGGTAATCAATTTGGGAAAAGCCTAAGAAGAATCTTAGAACAGAATAAGAAAACAACTCTGGGAAAGATCAAGGTACTACTGGAAACCTGGTCGCCCAGATTCATCCCCTGGTGGGGCAGAATGGATACTGTTAAGATGATGATCACTCCCATAGCTAATTATCTGGCAGGCATGCTACCTATGGCTCTCACAGAGGACTTTCACAGAAAGATAGACCAAATGCTAAACAAATTTATATGGAGGGATAAGAAACCCATAATAAGCCTCCAAAAACTGAGACTCGAGAAGAAACTGTGTGGGCTCAACGTGGCGGACCTGAGAACATTCCAACTAGCCTTCATAGCCAGACAGGGGATGCACTGGGTGCTCCGGAAACAGCAATACACGCTGAGATGGCTCACCTTAGAGGAGGCCATTCTAAATAACACAAACCCACTAACACTCCTCAATACCAAGAAAGAGGCACTTGAGAACAACCCGGTCTTCAGGATCACAAGATATGCACGGCTCAAAGTAGATCAGAAACTCGAAAATAGTATAAAGAACTCGCATTGGGAAACACTCTGGGCAAACCCCAAGATCAAATACAAGGGGAAGCCACTCAACATAGAGTCATGGAGGAAAATAGGAATTTCATTCCCAGCTCAACTCGAAGTTGAAGGAAAACCCTACACCTTTAACAGTCTGAAAACAAGACATGGCCTCCCCCAAATAGAGTTATACAATTTCCTGGCAATCAAAACAGCCTTAACAAAGTCAAAACTAGCCAAACATAAACCATCAATCTTTTACTACATGGAAACCAAAAACAGGACAGGGCACCAAATCTCACTCCTGTACAAACTCCTCCGTCCTGACTCCACCAAGCTCAACGCTAAAAACTCCGACTACTGGGAAACCCAAATAGGCTCCAAACTCACAGAACAGGAGCTACAATCCTTCTGGGCCTCCCCATCAAAAATATGATATCCCCAGTACTGGCACAAACTAAATTCTGGTTACTCCTCCAGGCACACTGGACACCAGCCCGCCTCGCTTCGATAGGACTAAGAGACAGTGATTCCTGCTGGAACTGCGGCATGGATAGAGGAGACCTAGCACACCTAATCTTTCATTGCACTAAGGTCAAAAACTTCTGGAATAAGGTGCTAGACTTCATAAATAAAACCTTAGAATGCAGCTTAAAATGAACATTTGCCACAACAATCACAGCGCACATTACACCTGACATATCCACAAAAGACGACAGAAACCTGCTAGACTTCCTCCTCACGACAGCAGTCAAAATACTACTAATCAAATGGAAGGACACTTCCAAAGCCACTTTCAAGGGGTGGCTGAACTGAGTGACCTTCCTCAGAGGAGCCGATAGAACCGCACTCAGGCACATACCTTGGAGGTACCCCAACAGAGGGATGTGGTCGAAGCTGGACAAATTCCTAGACACCTACAAATCCCCATAGACAACTTTTGAAGGCCTAATAAAATGACCAAGGTCAATGGATCCCGCTCTCTGTAGCCAAATAACCACCATTAGCTTCTAAGTTTTATGTACCAACTAGACACGGGCCCCATCGCAAAAAAGACTAAGTGTTTTATGTTAAATGTTAGCTAGACCACGTGGGGTGTACAGGCAAAGGACTGATAAAACCAAACAACCACCATTCTCTCTCATGTTTTAGGCACCAACCGGACAAGCGCCCCATCGCAACAAACTAAGTGTTTTTTTATGTTAGATGTGAGCTAGACCTTGTGGGGCCGATAGGCAAAAGACTGATAAAACAACCACTGCGGCCCTACACGAACAACTGCGAAACCGGATAAATGTTATTCGTTATTGTGTCTTTTGCATTATGTAATGTTTAAATACCAATAAAAGTATATATTTTTTTTAAAACAGTTTTAGTGTAGCATGGCTAAAGAGTAGAGTAGAAAAAGAAAAAAAATATATAACGTAGTTGGCGGCATGAGCATTCTTAAACAAGCATTTACAATGCAATAGGTCTCGCATTTATGCAAGTTTAAGCTATTGGCATTGTAAATGACAATGCCTTTTATTTATGTTTTAAAAACAAAAACAAAAACAAAAATAAAAGGCATTGTTAGTTGCAATGTCAATAGCTCAAACTTGCCTAAATGCGAGACCTGTTGCGTTGCAAATGCTTGTTTGCATATGGTATGGGAATGCCCTGAGATTAGACGATTCCGAAGCGCAGTGATAGCTGATGTGGAACGCACGCTGGGTAGGAGGGATGGTGGCTCCATGGCCCTATGTTGGGCATTTACCCACAGAAAAGAAGGCTTAGAGTGGGTGACAGATTTCTTGATCAAGCCATGGACTTGGAAAAAAGGGAAGTTACCCTTCAGTTGAGATCGCAGGAGGGCCCCCTGCATACTTGTGGGTGCGCCCCTCTCTGGAGCTATTTTCCAGGGCACAGGTTGCGGCTCTACAGTGTGAGGAGAGAGGGGTGTCGGCGACAGCCTATCGCGGAGCTCTGGGTAGAAGTGTTGGAGGCATTTCTCACTCGAGATCCTTGCCCCTGACCATGATAGCACACAAGGGCCTAACCAGGACACACAACAGGGTAATGTGTCAGTGCATTTATCCACGCAGCCATGACAGCCATATTTATTTTATTTATTTATTTATCGAGCTTGTAGAGCGCGACAGCTACCCAGAAGGGTTTCTCGGCACTAACGGAAACAGGAGCCATATGACACAGAAGACAGAGAGTTACTGATTAAATGCTGGGGGTCGCGTAACTATACCATACCATACTATACTATATCATAACCATACCATATACATAGCCATTAGACAGGACTGGCCTCCCTCCCTCTCTGCCTTTTGAGAAGTTATCATTACTCATGTCCACCCACTCTGCTGAGTCCAGTGCACAAACGGTTATGAGTAATTGCATATGTCTGTCAAGTTATGAGTCACGGTTTCATGTTTATCTCCGTTTCCCTAAATGTTTTAATCCTACCCAGTGAGGGGCTGAGATATTGATATCCATCTAGGGTGGAGCAGGGGTAAAGCATCTCTCTCACCTGCTCAGCAATCTGTAAGACTTGATGGGGTGGGCATTGATTCATGTCTGCTTTACAGCTTTACATACATATGTGCCCATGATGGGACATGTCAGCCCTAATATGCCACTGTATTTGAAAAAAAATGTAATAAAGAAATGTTTTACATAAAAAAATACTCCACTGAAAAGGACAAATAAAGTGGCTAGGAGGTCACGATAGGTGGGAAACTTGCTCGGAAATATATATTCCTATTTCTCAGAGGCTTCACATTCGGGGGACTGTGTGAGCCCACAGTATTCAAAAGGCACATACTGAGTACACAGGTCCTTCTCGAGTCAACTAGTGTGCAGGTCAAATAGACGGTGGGCCACTGCACACAAAGCAGGGACAAATAACTGCAAAATCAATAACAGTTGGTGCAGGGAGGGATTGTGTTGACCAGAAGAGTCAACACTCAGTTCACATGAACTTGTCGCAGTGAGGGAGCCCGCCTCCCATCTTTGGTGGAGTAGAGAGGTCTTCCAGTCTCTGTGCTCATGTCTCTGGTGTGCATGGGCTGAGAGTTAACGAAGAGACAAGATATGCAGCACTCAGTTTCATTTTCTGGAAACACCAGGAGCAGGCCTGTCTTGTGGGTGTTTCCTAAACTGGAGGGGAGCATCAGATTATATTTACAAGATTCTGGATTTGACCAGCAGTCCACTGCGAACCAGGGTTGGCGCATTCTTAAAATCTGTAAATCTATCCAGAGTTGCAGAGCTTGTAGGAAAACATAATTTGTCATCATCATCATCATCATCATCAAAGCTTTATTTCGATATACAAAATATCATAAAAGCACATAAAAGTATAAAACCACAGTTCACTGACATTACATTTTCTTAAAAAGATTATGATAAAAAACCATTCATATTTCAATAAATACTTTAAAATACATATTAAACTTTTACAAGCTTTGTGATTTTTTAAAAAGATACAGCTAGGACTAAGAACCTCCATAATTTGTGATGTTCCTAGAATATAGGCGGGCGGTGGTGGCCACTAGTTCCTGGAAGCGAGCCATGCACAAACACCCAGGCAACACCATGGTGGGAAACCTTGTGAATTCCCCTCAATGTGAGCCCTGTGCAAACTCCAGGGTCCACTCCCTTACGAAACCTTGTACATTCTTCCCAGACAGGCCGAAGAAACGAAGGGACATGAAAGGTGGGGAGCAGATGTCCTTGTGAGCAGTTTATTCATATCCGTTTCCGAACACCAGTCTCAGAAAGATGTGAGCTAAGGGTTACTGTAAAGACAGCGTGTGATTGCAAACTATTTCCTTTGAAGACATTTTGCAAAGTTCCACATAATGTTTAGCATAAAGCAGCTCTCACGGTGATGGAAACATTTTCAAGGGTACAAGAAACATGAAGTAATCGCACCTGTCTCAGTCCACTGGGCTTCATTTTGAAGAGGAGGCCTGTAGTCCTTACCCACTGGGTGCCACTGTACCCCAAACACCTATTATGCATCCACCAGCTAAGGCCTGCTGTTCAGAAGGGGTTGGTGAGGCTAGCTCCTGGAGGCCAATAAATGGCCTCCCCATCTCAGGGCACATCAAATGGTGAGCCGGAGGACAACAAATCTGCAGTTTTAAGGGTCCCTCAAGATCAGGGGCCAACAAACATGGCTGCAAAAAAAGCAACAAAAGGAACATAGCTGGTTGTGGATTTTTGTACTAGTAGCCCACGAAGAAACATTTCAAACAGTTTTGCCCTTATATTTTGTAAATAGGGCCCTCAAATGCATATAGGCCCACATGCATCAAAGTCAATTGCATTCGCAAACGCTGCGAATCGCAATTTTCGGCCGTTTGCGAATGCAATTGACTAATTTGGAATGCATCATGCATTTCGCAATTTTAGGAATCGCAACCATGTTGCGATTTCTAAAATTGCGATTGCATTTAAGAAATCGCAATTTCAGATTTCTTAAATGCAATGCATGATCATTTTTAAATTGCGAATTGGCACTTTGGAAGGGGTAAATTAGCATGAAGTTGAACTTCATGCTAATTTACCGAAAACTTTCAAATATGCACAAATTGCATTTTTGAAACTTTTAATTTACACACACACATGCCCTTGGGGCATGTGTGTGTTTAAATTGCATTCAAAGTTAAATTTGAGGGGTGCAGGGAGGGGTTCTTTGGACCCCTCCTGCACCCTTGAAATTGCATTCACATTTTGCGAATCGCAATTTGAAATTCGCAAAATGTGAATGCCTTCCCATTCATTCCTATGGGCCTTTTGGCCCATAGGAATCAATGGGAAGGGTTTTCCTTAATTGCGATTCGCAAATTGTGAATCGCAATTAAGGAAAAATACCGAATCGCAAAAAAGATTGCGATTTTTTAATGCATAGCATTTTGCGATTTCTTAATTGCGATTCCTTAATTTTCGCAATTAAGAAATCGCAAAATGTAACAATGATGCATGTGGGCCATATTCTTTCAAATCCTTGGTTTTAAATGCGTGAAATGTAAACCAGAATTCTCCCATAGGCTCTCTATAAGACTTCACACCCTTCACTACTTTAGTTCTTCTGTACTTTATGACACAAAAAACACTTTTCAATCAGTTAAATTCTGCATTATCTTTTTTTTTCTCTTGGTATGAAAAGAGTGTCCTTTCATTTGTTTTTGGTTTATGTTCAGGGAAGTGGCCTTGAAGCTGTGACTCAGAATACTTTGAACCGGTGTGTTTAAATGCAAAACAATAGGCTTCAGACACACCACTTTGAAGAATGCAAAGCAGCTCATGTTACGATCATAAACGATGGTTTATCTAGTTTAAGATTGCAACATCTTCCTCAGCAACTGCAGAACTCAAACAAAGCCTGATACCTGTTATCAGATCTATGTTCACACAAGCAGTGATCAAGGAAGTGAAAATACCCAAATAAAGACCATGTATCATTTCCTGGTTTTTAATGTTGCTATTCCCATAAATTACATATTAATCTTGATTTATGCGCGAAAGTAGCATTAACACACTAAAGCCGAAGGAAACACATTTTTTTATTTGATTGAATATATTTCAATGAACTCCTTTCGATAAGGAATTACTTATTAAAGTAACATATTGTACAATGTTGTTGACCCTATAAAAAGTTCTTTATCACAAAACATCCCTATAGGGGTTAACTGTCCACCAGATCCTCCGTGCCCAATGTAGCAATTGGGGTTACTGGTTGAGGGGGTGAAATCTTACTTAAGCAGCAGCCACATTTCTTGTCAGTGTGAAACACAAGCAAATCACAAATTAACCTGTGCTTAATCCTCTGGTAGCTTGGCACAAAAGCAGTCTAGCTTAATTTAGAGGCAAGGGATTTGCAAATGAGGACCACTTCTTTAGCTATCTCTATCGCTAATGGGGGACACTTCTATTTTGGTGTCTAGGTCTTTTTTTGTCCCAATTCGATCTTGACTGGCCCTGCGCTGTCCTTTATATGATTTGAGGGGAAATGAATGTTTGCACCATACAAATATTTGTATCGTAAGGCAACTAACAACATAGCACAGTGTAGCATTACATTACCTTTCACCTTAGCAGAATACAGCGCAACATAATGCAATTAAACCTAACCCATTAACATTGAGAGATGTTTATCTTATATAACCGAATGGCACAGCCAACGATGGAGGCCAATCAAACTGTACCCTCCCAAGAGTTGTGTAATAATTTGGCAGATTTTTTTCACGATAAGATCATTAACTTCACAAATACCTTAGGATAGGTGAAAACTGTGAGTAGACTGACGAATAGTGATTTTATTACGTCAAAGTTTTCACTATATGAACATCTAGCAAAATACTAATATCTTGACACCACTCACCTTATGTTATGTTATGTTAACTTTACTTGTAAAGCGCAAACAGCTGCCCCAGAGAAGGGGCGTCCCGGCGCTGACCTTGCCGTCTCCTTCAGACATTTGTCCACTACATCAACTAAAATAGTCACAAACTCTATAGCACCTATTTTAACTGAGCTATGCAATTCCTCTTTACAGTCTGGAATAGTTCCCATTGCCGGGAAAAAAGCATAAATCAGTCTATTATTAAAGAAGCCCACAGTAGATACAAATACTCTATCCAACTACCGCCCTATCTCCCTGCTACACCTATTTATGAAGATGATTCAATCGGTTTTTAATTAACAACTGACTAGCTTTCTGGAAGAACACCACCTTTTGCGTCCAGCTTAATCTGTGTTTCACAAACGCTTAAGCGTGTAAACAGTTATGGCTAAGGCGACCAATGATATCCATCTCATTTTGGATAACGTAGGTGTGGGGGCCCCAATATTATTAGATCCATCTGCCACCTTTGACACCATTTCTCTCGTTATTCTACTGCATCACCTGGCTGATCTTGGGGTACTGACACAGCACGTGAATGGTTAATCACTTTTCTTCAGGATTGCACCCAAACAGCACGACTAGCAAACTTTTGATCCTCAGCTAAACCTATCTCTACTGGGGCCCCTCAGGGATCAGCCCCAAGCCCCTTACTTTTCAACCTATAAGGGGTGCCACTGACCAGACTCACAGACTCGTTTGGATTCCCGTTCTGTGCCTACGCTAATGATATCCAGTTTTTCCTCAGGTTGAATTGAAATTCTGAGACATTACCCCAACAATTTTCTTTATACCATAGAGAGGTAGCAGGATTCATTATATTTAATTTTTCAAAATGAGATGGTGATAAAGTAGGTTGGAATTTTTGGTAATCCTGATGCATGGACAAAATATTGGTGGTAGAAATTCCTCGGTTCTCTTCTAATCCCCTAGAAACAAGTCAGAAACCTTGGAGTTGTCTTAGATTCCTACCTTTCCTTAAAGGAGCCAATCACAATCTTTGCTACCAACTGGTTCTATTTTGTTAAGGGCTATATGGAAAATCCTTCTGGCGTTGCTTTGTCACTATTTTTCCAGATTTGTTTGATAGCACGCTAATGCATATCATATATCACCTTTGCTTACTTATATTAAAGTGTATTTTAATATTGTGAATGTATTATAATTTATGATTAAATTAGTCATAGTTGAGCGAGTTCACGTTAAGTTAGCCATACTCGCTGTAGGCCTCGATTTGAAAGGCCCGTACTGAATGAAATGTGTCTCTGCTTGCTGTGCATAACCTTTTTCTTTTTCTGATACCATGTTAAAAAATTATGCTCATTAAAACTGTGCTTTTATTGTTAAATTCTGTGTGAAGATCATTGAATGTATCTTTTAGTGAGTTGAACAGTAAATCTTAACACCTATGCATGAGAGGGACTGGCTGAAATGTATCCTCCCGTGCAAGATATCTATGAAGGCCACAAAGCTGAAATATTCCACTGTATGATTCATGGGATGAAGGCTGACACTAGGAGTTTGTGAATGCTTAGTATTGATTGGTTCTTTTTTCTGTGGGAACAGTAAGGAGTATTCAGATTTTTGAATTCTGTGTTTTAACCCCTTCGCTGCGGCGGCTTTTCCGCCGCAGCGCTAAGGGGAGGCGGGGCCGCGCGGCGGTCCCGTGCTCGTGATGGAACCGCTCTGTCACGGCCCACGGGTGAGCTGTGCTTGTGACGGAACGGTTCCGTCACGGCCCCGCCCGCTCTTCAGAACGTCCAGCGCAGGCGCAAAATTCGCGCCGCGCAGGCGTGGCGAGCGGGCTGTGGTGGAACCGTTCCATCACCAGCACAGCCCACCCGAGGCTTGTGACGGAACGGTTCCGTCTCGAGCATGGGAGGGGTTAATTGTGTATCGGTAAGCTTGACAGTCAGACATGCTCCTATCCACCTTGGAAGGTAGAGGTCCATTTGCAGCGCTTGAGACCCTATGTTTGTTTTACTTATGCCCATAGAGGTATTGCGTCAGAACCTTCATCTGGTTCTGGCTCAGAGGTTTCATTTGCTGATATCTGCTCCTTAATTTTCTCCCGAATTTAAATGAAACTTTATTTTAGCATTAGGGAGTTTCCTGTCAGGGGTACCAAATCTTTCATGATTTGGCTATAACATTAAGTAAACAACTTGACTTTTATTTGCTATTCTGACTTGCTTGGATTAATTGACTTATGTTGTTATCAGGTGATTATTGATTCATAATTTATTTGACTCATTTGAGTATGCAAAATTACTCATTTGTTAATAAACCTTCATGGTTTGCAAATCTATTACTCTCTGTCATTCTTGTTGGGCAAAATGTGTCTACTTGTTATTGATATGCTGCTGAACTGTTGATGTTAAGCTTCAATTTGAGACAAAGATCCATCCACTCGAGTATAGTGGAGATTTGAAATTTTGCAACAAGTCTTTGCTAGGTACAAACTCCGTACTTTTGCTCTATTAGATGGAAGCAGTAGAGGGTTCTCATAGAGGCTTAGAGGATTAGAATTTGCCCTAGAGACAATTAAAATCTGCCAGAGCCCAGTCCGAGTCCCCCGGATTCCATGGCCCGGATCGAAGCGGTGGTGGTGTTTCGGCATTCCTGAAACGTTTGCCGGTCAATCCAGGAACCTCAGAAGCTCCAACACACTACTAGGCTGGGTAGGTGACGGTCGAGGTTGGAAACCCGGGACAATCTCCTCTATAGCTGTCTAGCAGTCAGGAAGCGGAGGAACATGTCCCCACTAGGAGGCATAGGCAAAAAGAAACGGGGGAGGGGGAGTAATCCAGAGAAGGAGCTGGGGCTGTCTTTAGGCTGCAGAGGGAACAAAGTCAGAAGCAGCCTCCATATTAAAGTCAGGCACATCATGTCCAGGCCTCTGTGGAACCATCTGTAGGCCCTGCTCATGCCCACCTTGGATCAGGGGTGGTGGCTGTTGGAGCTTGCAGCGGTTGGAGACAGAGTTAGGGCCCTCATAGGGGGTGCTGGGCAGAGAAGAGAGAACAGTTGGGTGCTACTGTAGTGCATGGGGAATCGTGGACAATGACCGACGCCTGACATGGGTGGAACCCACATACCTCGAATCAGCGGAATGGCGGTCTCCGACGTAGTCATGCTTCAACAGTCACTGAGGTATCCTCAAAGGTCCACTGTTCCGGTGCTGGCCGCCAGGGCTCTGGTCGGGTCCTCCGGGATGTGGAAAGCCGGCAGCAAAGAGCAGTGCTAGAGGTGGCAAAATGGAACCAGATTGCGGATGGACCTGATGAAAATTGCCCCCTTGCTGAGATCAGACGAGATGTTGGTCCTTGTGAAGGTACTTGGATCCCTCTAATAAAGACAGGACACAGTGGTGTGGAGATACGCTGTTTATTTAACTAATTGCTCCAGAGAGCGCCGAGCCGGTAATCTGCCATGCTCCTCCGACACTCGTGCCGTTTTGCTAAGCTTGCGCGCGCATCCTAAAATGGCCCATAGCACGTTGCATCGTGACGCGACGTGCGTAAGCTAAAACGCTGGCTCTACATATCTCCCTTTTTTCCAAACAATGGGAACATATAACTTACAGTCCGCTGCTCATATCAAAGTCTCGGAACCTGGCTGGTCTCATCACTATTCTTCCCCTGCGGGTCAGTCTTACAGGGGTAGCCATGGTCTCTCTCTCAGGAGTCTCTGCACTACCTCCCTTATTGCTCAGTGCGGCCTGGCTCTCCATCGATCTCCTCGTGTTCATCTCCTTCTCCGCTCCGGGGCTACCTCTGCTGCCTTGCTCCTCACTGACTTCTTCACTTCCCATGTCCATCTCCTCGTTGAATTGTTCATTTCCTGCCTCGGGCTCCCCCGCACTTTCCAGATCTTGTCCCTCTTGGCTCCACTGTAGTACTTTGTTGCACCTCGCCATACGGTCCTGCGACCATACATTGCCGTCACTCAACAGGGCCGCTCTGTCATTCAGGGTCTTGGACCAGGATCAGCGGACTGATAATTCTCGCATCGGTGCCTACTCCGACCAGGGAGCACACTCGGCAACTCTGGGCATTAGCTTGCCTCATCTCCACAACGGCCCCACACAAAACGCCGGGGATGCCTGGTTTCACCTTGGAGACCCCCAGGAGGGACTATCTCACAGGGAAAGCCAGGACGGGTTCCCCAGCGGTCTATAGCGCTACGAGGCCTCCGGGTAGCAGTGCGCTTTACAAGACACAACAATTACAATTACAATTACAATTCACCTTCTTAACCTGCAGGGGTTTACTGTATTTGCTATCCCCTTTTCTTTGCATCGTCGCCAATTTGACTCGCACCCATTCGCCTTCCTCTAATCCAGTATCCTTCATGTTTCTTCGCCTGTTGTAGTGCTTTGTGTAGACGGCCTGTGCTTTCTCCAAGTTCGCCTGGACCACCACAGGGGACCACTTGCTCATTATGGTTTTCTCTCTCCACACTCGATTGTCCTACGTGAAGGGGTCACGCCCCCTCAGTATTTGGAAGGGACTATATCCAGTTCCTGTGGGGGTGATTCTGTACGCCCATATCATTTGCCATATTTCTTTCTCCCAGTCCTTGTTGTTAGATATCGCAGCTTGCACGGATCCCATCACCATCCGGTTGAACCGTTCTACTAGTCCATTTCCTGCCGGGTGATAGATCGACGTGTGCTTGGAGAGGATACCATTTCTCTCCATGAAGTTGGTCCATTTGTCTGAGGTGAACTGAGGGCTGTTGTCGCTCAGGATGGATTTGGGAATGCCCTCTCTCACGAATGTGTAGTTCAAAAACCTTAAGATAGTCTCTGTGTCCATTACTTCCTCCACCTTCATTTCAGGCCATTTCGAGTATCTGTCGATGAGAACACATACATACTTTTGGATACCTTGTCCATCCAAGATTGGGCCCAATATGTCTATGGACAACTCCTCCCAGGGATTCTGGGGGGGGTCAAATCTTCCCGGCGCAATGGCTTGAGCGTCTTGTCTGCTCCCTGGCACTGTGGGCAATCCCTGACATACCGTTCCGCTCGTAGATCCATACCTGGCCACCAGTATCCTTGCTTAGTCCTCAAATTCATCTTGTCTATCCCCAAGTGGCCTTCGTGGAGTATCGCCAGTAGTTTGGGGACTATGCCTGCTGGGGGATTGACCTTGTCTCCCCTATAGACAAATACTTCTTGATCATCCATAGACAACTCTTCCCTGACCTCATAGTACATCCTTAGGGTTTCGCTGGTGTGTTTCTTCCCTGGCCATCCCTGTACTATGCATTTTGTTTCATTTCCAGCATGGCTTGGTCCTCACTGTAGGCTTCCTTCCACTCCTGGTTGCTGATGACCTTCTCCTGGCTGTCTGTCAGGGCCACCATCTCTTCACCACCTGCCTGGTTGTCTGCTCCGGGTTCCATGGCCGCCGCCCTGCTTAGATAGTCTGCTACCTTATTCCGACTGCCAGGAATGTACTCCACATCATATCTAAATTCCAGCAGCTTTAATGTCATTTTTGAGATCCTGGGGGTGGCACTCGCGTGCCCACTGGAGGTTAGTACCTTCACCAAGGGTTTATGATCTGTCTTCAACTGAAACCGTGTACCCCACAGGAATTGTCTGAACCTTGTCATTGCCCACACTACGGCTAGCATCTCCTTTTCAATGACACTGTATTCTCTTTTTGTGTCACTCAAGATGCGAGAGGCAAAACTTAGTGTGTCCATCACTCCTTGTCCTCGGTCTTGCATCAACACCGCGCCCAAGCCCTTGTCGCTGGCGTCCGTCGTGAGCACAGTTCTTCCATGAGGATCATTCCCTTGCAAGGGTATGGCTCCCACCACATCTTTCTTTATGCTCTCAAATTCCCCTTGTGCTTCTTCAGTCCAGCAGAACACTGAGCTCTCTCTTGTTAACTTCCTCATGTGGTGCGTCTTTGTTGTGAAATGCTGCACGAATTTACTATAGTTTTCGGCCATTCCTAAGAAGGACCTGACGTCTTCCTTGCTGGTGGGTGGTGGTGCCTCACAAATCGCCTTCACATTATCCGCCTTGGGGGTGATCCCTTGCACTCCAATTTCATGCCCTAAATAGGTCACTGATTACATCCCAGGCGGCACTTTTCCCACTCCGCCGTGAGGCCTTTCCCTTCTAACACTCTCCGCACTTTGGTCAGTTTGGCATCTTGGTCTAACCTGTCTCGTCCCATCACTAGGATGTCATCCTGGAAGTACTGGATGCCATCCATATTCTTAAACAGTTGGTGCATCAATTTCTGAAACACCGCTGCAGCCGATGCTAGTCCAAACGGCATGCGGCGGAACTGGTAGCACCCGAAGGGGGTAATGAATGATGTCAACCTCCTGCTCTCCGGGTGCAATGCAATTTGATGGTATGCTGAGGTTAGGTCAATGGTAGAGTACCACTTGATCCCTCTTGTCTTGGCCAGCATCTTTTCGATCCTTGGTAAGGGAAACTTCTCTACCACAATGTTCTTATTTAATTCGCGCAGGTCCACGCATAGCCTGACCTTTCCGCTGGGTTTCATGACCACTACCAATGGCGCCAGCCACTCAGCGCACATGATTTGTTCAATGATTCCTCTTCTTTCTAATTCTTGCAATTCTTCTTGTACTGCCTCTCTCACTGCCAGAGGTACATTTCTCACTTTGTGAGACACCGGTATGGCGCCTGCCTTGAGAACAATTTTGTGCGTGAACTTTTCGAGTCTTCCCACCATGACTCCAAATACCTTGGGGTACTCTGTTTTCCACTTGTCCAGGTTTGGCCACACTTCCGGTTCGGTGAGTAGGATCTGCTCATTACCTCCAGGATCTAGTTTGATGCCCAGGTCACCCTGGTCTAACCATCCTAGCACCGATGGTCCCCTTTCGGATAGTTTGCAGTTGGCACTGCGTCCTCTGAATTCAAACTTTAACGGTCGGAATCCTACCATGGGTATACGGTCTCCGTTGTACGTGACTGGCCTTATGTCCAGTCTCTCCAGGTCTGGGCCTAGGTGTGGCTTGAAGTTTTCATTCCACATCGCTCTATGGACTATGGTATAAGGCGATCCAGTATCCGCCACTATGCTTATCGGCACTCCTCCAATCGTCATGTCCAGCACCGGCTTGGTCGATCTTTTGTTGTCTACGCTCAACACTTGGTCGTAGACGCAGAGTAGGGTGTCCTCATCTTCGTGGTCGTTCTCCTCCCTGTCTTCTTGTGCTTGGTCGATGTACTTGACCATACTTCTGGAGGACTTCCTGCGGCACACTTTCTCATAGTGCCCTACGATCCCACTGTACAAACATTTGGCGTGAAACGCCGGACACTTCCTGTCGTGGGCTTCATGTGCCCAGCTTCCGCATCTATAGCAGGCTTTCTTGTTGTTCCCCATCTGTTTTCCCGGTGGTCCCGGATTTCCTTGCCACCTATTCGGTCCCTTCAACGTGGGCCCCTTGCTTCTGCTGTCCTTACGGGGCTCCTCGTCCTCTATCCTGTTCACCATCGGACTCGTTGCGGTCTTTCTTTTTGCCGCCTCCGCACATCTTCGTGCCAATTCCGCTCTCTTAACAATTATCATTACTTCCTGCAGCGTGGCGTCACCGCTGGCCCACAGCTTGTCTTGCACCGCGATGCTCGTAGTGTGCATCACGATTTGATCCTTGATGAATTCATCTTGGAACGTATCATATCTACACGTGGATGCCAACTTCCTTAACGCCGCCACATATTCTTCCACTGATTCCCCTGGTTGTTGCTTCCTTTGCTGGAAGTTGTACCTGTCGATCGAAACACAAACCGCTGGTTTGTAGTGTTCGTTCAATTCTTCAATTGCGTGGGCAAACACGTCGTCATCTGTACTCCCTCGTTGTTTGGGTATCCAATTCCAATTTCAAATCTTTATTTCGGTCACAAGACCATAAAAGATATACACATGAATGTTGCATCATTAAAACCAAGTGATAAACACATTTTTAAGAGCATAAAATAAAAACCAGATTGGTCCAAAATAAATTTAAAAGACAGATTCACTGAATCAAGGGGAATGGGTTAACTCTACCTCCCCAAGCCCTTTAGCAACCTAGCATGTGTAACCCACATTGCAGTTAAAAATGTTGACATTGCCAATACAGTTACCGGGGATAAGTCAGTTTTTAAAACTCTATAAGCTGGTAGGAGTTGTCTGAAACCCCAGTTTTTGAGCAGCGGGACGATCCAGTACTTTCTACTTTTTCGATAAGCTGGGCACATAAATACTGCATGCACATCGGTCTCCTGTATGTTGGCACATGTAGGACATGTCCCGGTACTGGATTGACTCGTCCATCCTTTGGTAAAGGACCCCAGAGGTAATGTCCCATACCTCCACTGCAAGAATAGTTTCCTTGTTGAGGGAGGCATGATATCATTCAGTACACATTCCATGGTAAAAGTGTCTTTAGATTGAATAAAATGGAAAGTTAGGGATCCTTCACGGACATTGTCCAGTGCTCCGGCAAGCATATAGTCATTATAAGTTCTAGACAGCATCTTCCTCGAGATACTGATGCTGGCTCTCTCAGGATCTGCCCATAGTCCTGGGATTCCAAGGGACTCACACATGTTCTTTATGTAACTTAACCATGGTATACTGCTTACTTTCGGAGCAGCTAAAAATTCCTGGAGCTCCGCTCTGTAGGTTGTCAGCTCCTGGGTGCTCCATAGGTGGCGCCAAAAAGCCAGTGGTTTGAGGCCAAGTTCCTCGGTAATTGGCCTCACGCCCAGATCCAATCTTAGGGGCAAAGGTGGTGTACTACAGGGGAGGGATGTTAGTTGCCTTAAGAACTTATTTTCGGCAGTTAACACGCTTTGGGATGGTACGTGGCCCCATAGCTCTCCACCATAAGTAACTGCCCCCCGAGCCTGTACTTTGTAGATTTCAATTGCTGTAAGTAGATTTGCCAGCAATTCTTAGAATACCACCCGCCCTCTGAGTCAATTTCATGGTCGATTTGGCTTGATGGGCCTCCCACGTCAAGTTTTGGTTAAGAGTTATCCCCAGGTACTCGAATGTCTTCACTCTTTCTAAGCTTACTTCTCCCAGCTTTGGGTTTGGTCGGTTGATCGGCATTGGGTTTAAAATCATGAATTTGGTTTTCTGCGGGTTAACTTCTAGTCCCCTTTCCTCGCAGAAGCCCAGAAACCCATCTAATACCCGCTGGATGCCCATAGGGGATTTGGACAGCAGCAGGGTATCATCCGCAAACATTATTGCGGGGACCCTGCTGCCGCACAGTTATGGGGCGTCAATGTTTGCAATCCTAGTCAGGTGCTCTATAACCCCGTTCACGAAGAGGCAAAACAGGGTCAGTGCGAGCACGCAGCCCTGCCTCACCCCTCATCGAACGGGGAACCTCTTAGTTAGAATACCGTTGTTCCCGCACCTGACTTGTGCAAAGTTGTTTTGGTGTAATTTGATGAGGATTGCGAGAATGTCTTTTCGGACCCCCAAATCCTCCATAACCTTCCACAACCTGGATCTAGGCACCAGATCGAAAGCGGCACGCAGATCCATGAAGACCGTGTACAGCGCGCCGCCCTCGATCAGCGCTGTCCTCCAGTAGATGAGGCTCAGTCTGAAGACTTGGTCGACCGTTGAGACCCCCCTCCTGAATCCCGCTTGGTATGGGCTCAAAGTGTTAGTTTCCTCCAGCCAATTCTGGAGCCTATCCAGCACCAGCCTCCCAAAGAGCTTTTGAGAGACATCGATTAGACTGATGGGGCAGTAGTTGGCTGGAAGGAGTGGGGATCCCTTTTTGAATATGGGGACTACCTCTGCTCCCAGCCAAGTGTCCGGTACCCTCATTCCTCCCAGAACCGCGTTAAAGATTTGCGACAAGTATGGTGCCCAAATCCCCGGCTCCTGCTTGTATAGATCGCCTGGTACCCCATCCAGGCCAGGGGCTTTGCCCGCTGACAATCCTTCAATGGCTTTCTGAACCTCTCTTATTGTGAAGGGTTCGCATTCTATGGCGGCCTCCAGGGTATATGGATTATGGATTGAGGCTTCCTCTTCTAAAGCATATAGGGACTCAAAATGGGATTGCCACAAACTCGGGGTGATGTTTGGCTCGATAGCTGAGCGAAGATCTTCCGAGCCATGATTTACAAATCGCCAAAATTTACGGGAATCCCTATTCCCTAAGGCACCCAAGAGTTTCTCCCAGTGGGCCTCGTCCCATTCCACCCTTGCATTTTCCAGGAGTTTCTTATGTGACCTTCTTCTAAGTTGTATTTCCTCCCTACTATAGCCCGCCTTGATAGCTAGCAGGAGGTCGCATTTAGACTTACGGCATGTAGAATTGTACCAGGTCTTTTTGCTATTCCCACCACGTCTATCATTTCCCTTGTTAAAGAGGTCTGCCTCCATTAAGTTAATAAGATCTTCATGGGTTTGCCACAGTTGGGCTCTAGTTTCTTCGTTGAAGGGGCCTTCCCCGTGGGCAAATATCTCTTTCAATGCTGCCGTGATTTTGGCATAAAGTTTTGGCAACTTATCATCACGTGAGATCAATTTCTCCCACCTCACTCTCCTTCTGTTATTCTCGAGTGCCAGCCCTGTCTTTGGCCTTTGTTTGGTCGGTCCCTCAACCGAAATGTCTGGGATGGCATAATCGAGTTCTAGGGCGTTGTGGTCGCAGTCCAATCTGTCTATTATCTTAAAGTCGATGACCTGTGGCCATGAAGACATTTGGACTAAGACATAATCCAGTCTAGATTCACTTCCAGTTTTTTTGAATGTGAATTTACTTGGGACGTCTGATTTTGTGCGGCCATTACACGCCCTGAGGCCATGATTGAGTGTGAGAGCTGTCATCTGCAGGGCGAGTGGGGTCCACGCCCTTGCGGGGGGTGCCATCGTTGCCGGCACCAGCCATCTTGAATCCTCCTCTTGGGAGGGTCCATCAAGAAGGCCAGGCAACGGCTCGAAGTGTGCATTTAGATCACCTCTCACCAAGTAGGGAAGTTCCCTGGGAATTTGGCTCAAGAACACAGAAAGTTCTTCAATTGTGCTTGATTCTCTAGATGCGGGTGTAGGTCTCGAATAGACGTTTATTAGTACAAGTTTATGGGAGTTAGGCCATTCTATCTGCACTGCCAGAATATTATCTGAGTTCACGTTTAAGACGGTAGCATTGCAGCCCAAATGGGTAGCCACCCAGGTTGCCAGGCCTCCCGAGGTTCTGCCTCGTCCTCCCCACTTCGCGGGTTTCATAAAGACTGCAAAGCCATGGCGAGTATGTTCTTCTCTTGCCCAGGTTTCCTGGAATAGGCAGATGCTTCTCGAGTTAGTAAAGGAAACCCATTCCTCGCATTCTAACTTACTGGCCAGGCCCGCCACGTTCCACGAAATCAGGTTCAGTGAAAGGGGTCGTATTGATTCCTGTGGTTCATTTCTTACCGGGTTTGGCTTTGGGGGTCCTAATTTGACCTCATCCCTCATTCCATCCCCACTGATTTTAGCCGGGGTCTCTTCCAGCGGGCAGATTTGATCTTGGCTAATTGCCTGGGTTTTCAGGGCAGCCCTGTGTTCCCCTTGTAGTGAGGAATCTTCCGAGTGTGAAGACCTATCCCTTTTAGAGTTTACTAGGGGCAGCTCACTAGTCGCCGGCTCTGGTAGTCAGTCGACCAAGTCAAGATTGCTATATCTGTTGTAGGTCGGAAGATAACCGAACTGAGGTTTTGTGTATGACCATGGGATTCCTCCCCGTCTTCCCCCCATCCGCCTTCAGACCTATTTCTCCTATTGACAAGCTCCCACCCTTCTTCCTCGTCATAGGGTCGAAGATACTCTTTTACCATTTGCCTGTTATAATTTTCTCCTCTCGCACTTCCCCCCCACCCCCACCCCCTTCTGCTACCGAAGCCCCAGCCCTCCTCCTCATCTCGCACTGACAAATTGTTAGCGATCATGTGACCATTGTAGTGATTGTCCCACCCATCTCTCCTATTGGACCCCCACTCCTCCCTCCTCTCTTGCTGGAACCCCCATCCCCGGTTGTCTGCTACATAGGCACTTCAAGGGTAGAAAAATGAGAGAGGTAAGGGCTGGATGGGGCTATCCTGGTCATGGGAGGACCAGCTGCATATGTAAGCAGCTGTGTTAATGTCCCTGAACCTAACCAGGATGCAATCCCCTGCAATTGTTTTCCTTTGATTGCCTACCCAAGTAGATCTCCGCACCGTAAGGATTGCACCTGTTATGCTAGATGGGAGAGGTCTATATTTGGACAACCAATCGATAGCCTTGTTTTTAAGGGAGGAGGCTGTCTCTGTAGTATTGGGATTTAACTCGGGTACCCCAGCTAGTATTATTGTGTAGGGGGCTGCCTCAGGCGGAAGATTTACAGTTTTATTAGGGGGGATATTTTTTTCGTGTTAGCTGGTGGTGGCTGATCTTTCTATGGTTGACTAGGAGTAGTAGTATTATTTAAGCATGGGCGGAAAATCCGTTCCGCTCGCGAATTTTGCGGATTTTCGGTAAATTCGCAATCCGCGAACACTCGCGAATTTACCGAAAATCCGCAAATTCGCACGCAGCGGATTTTTTTTTCTTGGTGATACAATTTTGCGGCGTGCGGTGTAAGTTCGCAATTGCGAACATGTAGGCAGCAACAATCTCGCACTCGCGAAATTACAAAAATTGCAATTCTGCACAAGAAATCCACTAGCAAGCAGCATAGACCTTCTGAAAATGATGATTTTTATCAGAATAACTCCTCAGGTTGACATTTGCCTGCACTTTTTGGGATTTGAGGCCTTTTGACTTTCTTTGGCTCACTTTTGGATTAGAAATCAACTTTCACAAGTAAGCTTGTTTGGGGCATTACAGTTGCTGTAATGCTGTTCTGCAGAAAAACGAGTTTTGCAAAAGTGAAAGCATTCAGCAGGTTCAAAAGTTCAAACTCATCATTAGTAACCATTCCCTGTCGTGCTTCCTGACTGAGGCCCCTCCAGAGTTCAGTTGCTAGTTGCAACAATTGTATGACCCTGCTCTGACCCTCACAGCAGGCTCATAGAATAGCTGCAAGTAGGCCATAAAAGGTCCTGGAAAAAAAAATTGCACTGCAACAGAAAGCAAATTACAGATAAGGAAGCAGGTGCCAGACTGGAATTTTAAAACAGTGACACATTAATAAATCAACCCCAAATTAATTCATGTCAGTTGAAGCAGGGCTGGTGTGCTTGCTTTTTCCCCCCATAATCTACAGTGATGATGAACCAGAGGGTGGCATTGATGTACCAGAGGGTGGCATGGGTGAAACAGAGGGTGGTAGGGGTGAAACAGAGGGTGCTGGGAACCTGTGATGATGAACCAGACGTAGAAACAACATAATCGCGACCGTTGCGAGCCGACATGTAAGTTCGCAGTAGTGAACTGGTACAAAACCCTCGCGAACTGGCAGAAATCCTTGCGAACACAAAAAAAAAATCCGCAAATTCGCAAGAATTCGCGGATTTTGTGGATTGCGAGTTCGCAAATTCGCAAAATTCGCGAACGCCAGATTCGCAAAATTCGCTCATGCTTAGTATTATTGGTCTTGGAGTGTGTGTTTGGAACGGGGGGGGGGCGATTGGCAATGATTGACAATTATTAGGCGCGGCAGTGGTTTTCCCGTTCGGTTGTTGGGGGGTTTTGTTTTAGGTTGTTTTATGTTGGGCGTTTTGTGTGGAACCTATAGCTTTCTCCTTCAGTGTCGTTACTAGCTGAGGGGTCTTGTCAGCTAGTGATTCCAGCCCCCCTGTATTACCCTTCCTTTCTGGTTTTATTGAATCAGCCAGCTGTACTGTGGATTTTTCTATGTTGATCAGCCTAGCTTCTATTTTTATTAGGCGAGCTTCTAGCGGACTTAGGAGGGACCTAATAAGTGCGCCTATATCCGCCAGTGTGATATCCTCACTAGAGGGATCCAATATGGAATTATTAGACAAGGGTACTGGATCCAATACTACTCTTTCGGTGGGTGGAGCCTCATCTCCTTCCACCGGCAAGACACTCAAGATGTTTTCACCCCTCGCAGGAATATTTCTTGCAGTTTGGGTATCAGATTCTTGAAAATCCTGAGCCCCTCCGGGCCTAGATTATGTAACAATATTCGCCTCTTCCTCTTACTTGAGAACTTTTCCTCGTTTTCATCCTCTAGCACTTCAATGAAGTTGTCAATATAGTCTCTCCAATCTTCCCACCTCATGAGTGGTTCTCCTGGCTTGGGTAAAAATTGCACAGGGGCCGTCGCTGACGCTGCTTGTGCACACATCTTCTCGTGCTTTTCTGTGGTTGGGGTGTCACTGTGGCTTCTGGGGCTGCCTGGTGCACTGTTTTCCTCTAGCTTCTCAGTTTTCAGCTGGGGGATCTCTGTGTCTGCCCCTTCGCCCTTCCCATAGGTCACCAGTGCTCCTGCCCTTGGTTGTGATGTGTGGTGGGGTGTTCTGGGTGGTCTGCCCCTCTGCGCGCTCTTTTGTCACTTCCCCGGTGCTCAGCTTGGCTCCCCCATGTGACTGTGGGCTCTGCCGCGCTCTCTGGTGTCCACTTGTCTGTATGTGGTTGCTACTTACAGGCAGACGTTTTATTTGATGTGTCTGGTGCCTGGTTCCGGACTGCAGTCTCCCTCCTGTCCTGTTCGTTTTTTTTTTCAATAGTGGTATTTCTTGTTTAGGTCTTCATCCCGACCTTGTCGCCATTGTAAAGGTACTTGGATCCCTCTAGTAAAGACAGGACACAGTGGTGTGGAGATACGCTGTTTATTTAACTAATTGCTCCAGAGAGCGCCGAGCCGGTAATCTGCCGTGCTCCGACACTCGCGCCGTTTTGCTAAGCTTGCGTGCGCATCCTAAAATGGCCCACAGCACGTTGCGTCGTGACACAACGTGCGTAAGCTAAATCGCTGACTCTACAGTCCTCCGGGAAATAAGGCGGAGGAATGCCTAACAAGCTCACATCAGGCTGTTAGCTAACTGGCCCGGTTTAGGAGTAGCAGAGAGAGAGACTGCGAGGAGGGTTGCACTGGGTGGCGCCGGAAATCCAAAAGTGCTAACTACCACTGCTGGGCAGCCGGGCTCTGGACGCAGTACCAGAGACTGCAGAATGACGCCAGAGAACGAGTGGGGGAAAATACTTCCCCCCTGCTGAAATCAGGCGTCTCCGGTCCGGTCCTCTGGGATGCGGGATGAAGTCAGCAAAGAGGAGAGCAAATAGTGCCGGAGAGTTTTGCCCCCCTGATGAGAACGGGTGAGACATCGGTCTTCTAGGGGTGGAGGGGAAAGAATCACCGTTCAGGTGCTGGCCGCCTGGGCTACGGTCGGGTCCTCCGGGATGCAGAACGAAGGCAGCAGGCATTCTTGCCAGGGGCAGCAAAATGGTGCCAGGTGTTGCAGGCGGGCAACTAGAGCCAAATTTCGGGGGGGGGGGGGGCTGAAAAATATTTTGGGGGGGCTAATTCTTCGAACCATTGACAAAGTGGCTGTAAGATGGGGTGAAAACACAACAAAAGCCTCATTTACAAGTAGATGGTCTTTTAAAGACCTGTTAATTACTTGGGTGCGGCTGCAATTAGATTGTCGCCAGCCCCCGAAGCTGTCTCTGCCCGGGCTGACTCACACGACGGGGAGGGGGGGGTGTAGGGGGGGGGGGCTGTAGCCCCGTGAGCCCAATGGGTGTTGCGTGCCGGAGGTGTTGTGAGAGTTATAACTGAGAATGGTGCTTGATTAATCCTTTTGTGCAGAGGATCAGGCAGCACTTGTCAGGGTAATTTCCTGCTCATCAAGATTTCACTTTGAGTGTGTGATAACTCTAGGAGGATGCTATTCCCCGATTTCCCTAGAGTGATTATGGGCTTTGAAATTTCTTTTAGCGGAAAAGATAAGAATTATTGTTTTATTTTGAGTATCGAAAAATTCCTTTTGCAAAGCTGATCGCTGTGGAGTGAGAGCTGCTCTGAGGTGCTGCAAGTTCCGCCATAGAGTACCGTACTGGTACTGGCTGGTCGGTGTGTGTGCTGTGCTGAGTTTGGTCATTATGTCAGAGGGTGCATGCTATGAGTGGCCAAATCAGTGGTGTGGCGCTGAGATTGGATGTTAGTTCTGTTGTGTACTGCTTCGTGATTTGCTGAGAATGGCTGTTTATTTTGATTAAATGTTATTGATTCTGTTTTCCTCTGCATCTAGGGAAAAGATAGCAATTGCGATGCAATTAAGCGTTTTGTTAAATGGTGATGTAAGAATACCTGGGTGTGAGGGTGAGAAGACTCCTACTGAGGGCACATTCATGCATTACATGGTAATGAAAGTCAACTTCACACATGTGTCGGTCTCAAACAGTGGAATAAGATCTCTGCGAATAAAGAGGCCTTGCAGTTTCACCTACATGGTACCTTTAATATGAGATTAATGGATGATCTGAGGTGAGTGTTATATATGAGATGAAGCCACCACCTACAGCAACTAAATATGAGGCCTTGAATGCATGACAGCATGAAGCACATGCAAAGGAGAAATATCGTACTAGAGAAGTAGTGTTGCACTGAGATTGGATGGTAGTAATTTCCTGCTGGTCAAGAGTTCACTTTAATGTGTGTGATAAGTCTAGGAGGATGTAATCTTCCAATTCCCTTAGAGTGATTATGGACTTTGAAATTTCTTTTAGTGGAACAGACAAGAATGATATTTTAGCTTTGAGTTTCAAAAATGTGTTCTTGCAAAGCAGATCGCTGTTGTATGGTGTTGCACTGAGACTGGGTGCTGAGTGCGGCTGCTGGGCCTGGTGGCTCAGTGGAGTAATGCATCCACGGCAGGTCTCTGTGTTTGACCTCATGGTCACAGGTTCAAATCCCGGCTGGTCCACTCAGCCTTTCATCCACCTGAGGTTGATGAAATGAGTACATTTGAGTTGGGTAACAATAAACTTCTGTCATTCAGCGCCAAGACACCCCCTTAGGGGTGAACGTGCGCTTTACAAATACACGTTGTGTAATACTGTGAGTTGCATCATAAGGGTACCCTGTTTGTATTCGTCGGAGAGTGTGTGTGCTGCGCTAGGATTGGTCATTATGTCAGAGGGGGCACACTATGAGTGGCCAGGTTAGTATTAAATATTGCCCTAAATATACTTGTATTTGTATTGCTATTCTGACTTATGCTGTAACCAGGTGATTCTTGATTTATGAATAATTTGACTAATTTGAGCATGTAACCTTGCTAATTTGCTAATAAACCTTCATGGGTTGCAAATCTTTTATTCTCTTTAATTCTTGTGGGGCAAAATGTGCTTCACTGTTATTGATAAGCCGCTCAACTCAAATTTGAGACTTAGATCCATCCACTCATCAAGTACAGCTGAGATTTGAAATTTACACCAAGTCTTTGCACTATGCAAACCCCATCCTTTTGCTCCATCACTTCCTCTTCCTCTCCTCCTCCTCCACGAAAGGTATGATTTAAGCTTTGATAATTTTGAGACTCCAGTATTGTAACTTTTTCAACCGGCATCCCAAAATACCGAACAGTACAAAGATCACAAATAATACAAAACATGGTAGCTCACACAATTCTAGGATTAATAAGAAATTCTCCTATCCCGGGACATCTTCGGCAACTTCATTGGTTGCTGAGTGCAGTAAAAGTCTGCTTAAAGCACTGTGCCACTGGACTAACTGCCGGCTCACAGGCACCTGAAACAGGTGCGGGCCGGACTGGAACAGTTTAGGGAGGTGGACCAACTGTGACGGCATTTTTAACATTTTCATGTGTCACCTGCAAAAAGCAACCACAGGTTGCCTGGGGGCTAGCAGGGTTGCCTGGGGGCCCGGCAAGGGCAGCCAGGCAGGCCAAATAGGGGGTTTTCTCACCTGATCTCCACCTTCCTGACTGGCTCCCCCTGGCAACAGATGATGTGCACCGATTCCCTTTCTCTGGGCCAAGAGTTCTTTTGCTTGCCTCCTCTCACACATCCCCACCATGCTTGACTTCCCCCTCCTCTCTTCGCAGACGTGCAGGGATTTTTCTCCCTCCTGGGCTCCGGCGGCAGTGGGGAGGTGATCATCGACAGGGACACCACCTTTATTTATCCTCTCTGGAACGAGAGGCACCACATCCTACTGCCGGTAGTGAGCCACCCGGCCACTACTATACAATGCATAGTGCATGCATCCTATGGCCAGGTGCAGCCCAAGGTTTTAAAAAAAGGGGCAGTAGCCCTTTGTGGTTATTGCGCGCCTACACCCAAGCAACAGTGTCCTCCTTCTGTGCTCTGAGTTTTCCATGGCAAAAGGGAGTTATCTGCGGTAACCACATTGGGGAATATGGGGAGCAGCACAGACCAGTGACACCGAAATAGTGTGTAAAATGCCACTTTTATTGAAACAGGTGCACATCACAATTAAAAGGCCCTTTGCCTGATGCCTTATAAAACTACAACCTCACTATACAAGCTGTTAGCTATGTTACAATACCCCCACCCCTAAGGTTCCCCACCACACAGCATTTAAAACCTGCAATTCAGTGCCACCTCTGTGACTTTTTAGCTTTCGACCTTTGAAGTTTGACTTTTACTCTTTCACCCCTGGTGTGTCCTTTTTAACCTTTACCTTTGAACTTTACCCTTTTACCTTTAACCTTTAAACCTTAACCTTTACAACTATTAACCTGTCACTAACCTAACTTCCTAAAGCATCTTAAAGATCCTACCTCGTGAACTTGTCTACCCGTTCCCTTTCAGCCTGGTTGTCTCTGTCAATAACGAATAAACTTGGCTAAAACATGCCAACTTGACTGCCAACCACCCCTGAACCTGCTTCAAGCGACAAACCTAACACAAACACATATATACCCTGAACACCTGTTCCAATGCAAAGCCAACTCCAAAAAACCCAGCTTGCTAGACAATAAAATCAATTGCCCACAAAAAGACCTACCAAAAAAGGGGGGTGGGGGGAGAGAAAAATTCTGAACAGCCTACGACCAGCCACCGGGAATAAAACAAAATGGTGGCTGGTAACCCAAAATGGTGAAATAAAAATCCCTTGGGCTGTAAAATAGCCCAACCAGCCCAAGAAGCCCAAAAGGGGCGGAGCAGAAGCCTGCGCCGCTCCCGTTCCCCAAACATCCCGGGGGGCAGACCTCGCTACGCTCAGCTGCCCCCCAAGACCACCTTGCCGACGAGGAGTGCGACACCAGTTGTGTGCCTCCGGCTGGAGGACGGGTGCTCTTTGTCCACCAGATCCCCGTTCAGTCCCAGGAGTACTGGGGCTTTGGAGAACCGCTCGTTCCGGCCAGCTGCAGAAGTCTTGAGTGAGCGGCTCTGCACTCTGTCATGCCCTCCTCCTTCCTGATGGCGTTTTGAGAGTGAGAGTGTGGTGGTGCTCGTTCCGGCACTACTCTTGGTCAGCAGCAGGCCGTGCCATGTGAGATGTGGGCGGCGGCCTGCTGGCCTAGAGAGGAGGTTAGGCACCTGACGACGTGCCCTGCAATGCGGTGCAGCAGTGTGGGGCCAGTGACAGCAGCGTTTTTTTCTGCCTGGCGGCTGCCGTGAGGGAAGACTGCTTTTGCTAGTGTTTTCCTGCAGTTCCTGTCTTTGTTCACCGGATGGTGTCCAGTGAGCCAGCTGAGCTGTGTGAGGGACATGCCCTGTTTGCTGGGAGGTTTGTGTTGAGGCCGGGGGAGCTGTGGCACTAAAGACATTGCACACCATGAGTGCCAAGTCTAAATACAACAAAAGAAAGAAATTAAAAAAGCAAGAGGAAGCAAACAAACTACGCAGGAGATTAAGAATGGGCATTATAAGTGAGGCCATACAGAGAGACTAGCCAATAGAAAGAAAGAGGAGTGCACAAGCACATTAACAGTTGTACTACTGGCATTGCTTACTGGTACTAGGGGCAACCAGACCTTATGCAAGGACAGTTACATAAAATGCACCATGCCATAACAACAGCAAGTCGCTGTTTATCCTGCGGCTGCAATGCAATCTCAAAAACGAAGGGCACAGGTTCAAGGTGGCATCATTACTGCAGTTTAGCCAGTTAGCTGACCCAGCGACCACATCACCAAGATGGCATCAGTGGGTTGGAAGACTGTAGATTTATTTCATACCACATGCAAACCCGACTGCACTATCAAGCATTCCCTGATGCTCCAAATGGGTCGAGACGAGCTCTATGATCTGTTCGAGCATGTATCCACAACATGGGCAGATGATGATTTTGATGAAGCAGTGGCCAGGCTGAACAGACATTTTGATCCCCAATTGAATCCGGATTGTGAACGATTCATACTTCAGCAGGCACACCAGTTTGAAGGGAGGCAGTAGACACCTTTTTTGCGAGGCTGCGCAAACTGGAAAGCACATGTACTGGGTTAGACAAGCAAGCTGAAATCGGAGCGCAACTGACTCAAGGATGCCGATTGTCTAACCTACGGAAGCTGATATTACGGCAGCCTGTCACATGAGCTAGCGGATATTCATGCTGGGACAATGGAGTCCACACCTGCTCGCTGCTCAATGGCACCAAAGGCAGCTAGTGCGGTAAAAGTTAAAGAAGATCACATGGAAGCCATACAGTGTCACCCCGTGAGATCAAGGGGAACGGGCTAAGCCATAATGAACAAGAAGGAGTGCAGCAACTGTGGGATGGCCCGCCACACGCCTCAAGGGTGCCTGGCACAAGGGAAGTGGTATCTGAAGTGTGGTTAACCAAACCATTTCGAGAAAGTCTGTTGAAGTTCCACCATGGGATTTGGGTCAAGCACTAAGGGAAGGAAACCCCTAAACCTTCGGCAGTTATCCTTAGAAGCCGAAGAAGAAGACTGAACACCAGCGCATGAGGCCTTGGGATACCAGCTGGATGAAGATGAAGAGCTCTTCACCATCTCTTTCATAGGAAGGATCAACCAAAGGTGGGCTCCTCCAGGGTGCCAAATCGAAGTGGAAGGAGTGAACATCTTGGTCCTTATTGATACAGCGGCGTCTGTAAATGTTTTTGACTCAAAGCAATCCCTACCAGAGATCTTTTCGACAAAGGGCGAAATGTACACATATGTGAGCATCCACTAAATTTAGCCAGTGGAGGTGCAAAGACAAGAGCCAAGTTTCATGTGACCAAGGACAGTGCGGTAACCCTCCTAGGCTGTCACACGGCCGAGGATCTAGGGTTAGTGTTCTTTGCAAAACAAGTTCATCACTCGAATGACGAGGACATCTTGAATGAGTTCCCTGAGCTGTTCAAGGGGTTAGGGTGCTTGAAAGGCATCCAAGTAAAACTCCACATTGTTGACATAGTGCGGCCCGTGGCCTTATGTCACAGATGGGTGCCATTCCATCTTCACCCCAAGTTGAATGAGAGCAACTGGAGCTGGCTGCAGTAATCGAAAAAGTAAAAGGCCCAAAGGCATGGGTTTCGCCGTTGGTAATTGCTCCAAAACCGAAACAGCCTGGCACAACACGCCTATGTGTTGACATGAGACTGCCCAACAAGGCGATATGCTGGGAGAGGCACATTAATCCAACCATTGACGTAATAGTGGCTGATTTAAATGGTGCAAAATGGTTCTCAAAATTAGACTTGAACTCTGGATATCATCAGTTGTCGCTGGAGAAGTTCAGTGGATACATCACAACCTTTTCTACCCATGTGGGTTTGCGGTGTTGGTGGAGTGTGGCCTGACCCTGCAGTGGTAGGAACATTGGTTTTACACTAATGAAATTGACTTTGGATACAAGTTCTCCGTTGATGGGTTACAAGTCGATCCTAAGAAGACTGAAGCTATCAAGACAGCAGCAATTCCTCGCAGCCCATCCGAAGTTTACAGTTTTCTGGGAATGGCCAATTACTGCGGTAGGTTAATTCCGAATCTGGCTACACTGTTGGACACCCTCAAGGTGCTGACTAGAAAAGACGCTGCCTGGGAGTGGAACAGCAAAGCAGCGCAAGCTTTCAAGGACATCAAGAAGGCACTCCTACACGACTCTACCATAACATATTTCAATCTGGCATGTTGAACAGAGCTCATTGTGAATGCTAGTCATGTGGGCTTGGTGCAGTACTGTTGAAGATGAAAGTTGAAGGTAAGTGAGTCCCCATTCCGTATGCAAGCAGGGCAGGGACTGCTGTGGAGACTGCTATGTGCAAATTCACAGAGAAGTTCTGGTTATCCACTTAGCCTCAAAGCATTTCCATCTCAACTTATGAGGGCAAAACTTTCAGGTAGTGACTGATGACAAACCCCTTGAGCCATTATTTGTCAGAACAGCTCAAAATGGCCTGCTGCAGATTGAGGGGTGGGATGTTCAGCTCCAGCAATACTCCTTTGAAGTGGTTTATCTGCTGGGGGTAAACAACCCAGCTGACTATTTGTCACGTCATCCTATTATTACAAACCCAGCACGCAACTAGATGATGAGCCAGGCATCAAGGGCTTCATCAAGATGGTCACTGAAATGGCCTGTCCAAGAGTGCTGTCTATACCAGAAATTGTAGAAGCTACTGTGGGGGATGCCGGTTTGATGCGAGTAATAGAAGTGCTGTGAGGACATCAATGACAGAATTTTTTAGATGGGGCCGGAGGTTTGACAGCGGAAGAACAGAAAGCTCGGACCCAGCTCTGGTGGTGACGAAACAAACTCAATGACAGTGAGAAAGGTTCATCCTATGAGGCCATCAAATCGTCAGCCCCAATAGCTTGTGGGTTCATACAATAGAGTTAGCTCACCAAGGAAACCAGGGCATTGCCAAGATGAAGGCGCTTAAAGATCGAGGTGTAGTTTCCCTGTATGGATCGTCTGAGGGAGGAGGGAGTTAATAACTGCCAATCCTGCATTTTACCATAATTTGAACCACCCATGGCTCCTGTCATCAATGAAGCCACCAGCTCACAACCTTGGTCATCTGTGAGCATGGATTTTGGCAGCTTTCCAGACAACAGACTGATGCTAGTCATTGTGGACAGCCAGAACAAATTCCCTGCGGTAGAACTGGTTTGCTCCACAGCATTTGAGTGTGTCAAGCCCGCTCTAGAAAAGATCTTTGCATTTCCAGGTCTGCCAGAAGAAATTAAGACTGACAACGGCCCTCCTTTTCAAGACCCATAGTTCAGGGAATACTTTCATCAGCTGAACATTCAACACATCTGCATAACTCCTTAATGGCCCCAAGCTAACGGAGAAGTGGAAAGATTCATGAAGACGCTCAACATAGCTCTGAGGATTGGAGAAGCCAAAGGTGAAGACTCCAAATGTTGTTGACATTCATTCCTGAGGGCCTAACAGCAGACTCCCCACAACACGATAGAGTGTGCCCCGAGTGAGCTCTTCATGATAAGGCCTACCCGAGATCTGTTGCCAATCGGGTCCACTTGGCAGCCAGCTGTTTTCGATGCTACCGCTGCACTGGAGAAAATAAAAACCATCAACTAAAAGGCAAGCTGAGATAGGGAAGCTGAATAACTCACTTTGTGAGTAGGTGATCATGTAGTCATCAAAGATCGTCACCTGGGGTGGAAGTTTAGAACTCCTTTTGAGAAAGATGTGTTAAAATCTAGTTTGCAGCGTCAACATTATCGGCGCCATCTTGTCCCTTTTTAGGCCCATTCGTGCGCGTAAGCGGCAGCCATATTGAATGCCATGGCCTCTCTGCCACCGCCGATAGCCAGCACGTCTCTCTTTCTCTCTCTTGACCTCGCGGGCATCCCCCACACGCTGACAGCCCCTGCTCTCACATGCTTGGGCCATAAACCCCTCTTCAGCGCAACCCTGCCTCGGAACCCCATCCTGTTCCCAACTCAACACCTCCCTCCATTCCTTTCATGATCCCGTGTCCTTTGATAAAACACCCCTTTTCCTCTGTGCCCGATTGTCCTGCTCGTTCCCAGGCCGTCACCTGTCTCTGCGGATGCTGTTTTTTTGCCCCCATACAGTAGGAAGCTTCCCCCATCAAGGGACCCACGAGCTGATCAAAGCCCACCACCCCATGAGATCCGATCGACCACATGCATTCCGGGAATCGGCGGAATGCCCAGCTGCGCGACAATCGTCACCTGTTGTGACCGGGGTGGGGACTTCTACTGTAAATGTATGTGGGAACGGGCTTGAAGCGGGGATTCCGAGGATGCCTTTCCGTACTTCAAAGTGTTTGCAAGAATGTGCCACATGCAATAAACTGTAATAAAGACCTTAAACCTGTGTATAAGAGGCCAGGCCTCAGGGATGCTGCTAGAGCACCTCGAGAAGATACCCTGTTGTCTGAGTTGACGTGTTCTGCTCCGTCGGAATAAAACTTCTGTTTCCTGCCTTCCAGTCTCCAGCGCCTGCCTCTTTGTTTGATAAACTTGAGTGGTATTAGAGGAGGTTAGCGCCGGGCAACTCTGAAAAAGGTTTTTGATCAACTCCGGCCCTACCTTTTTCCACAATTGGCGTCCCAAACGTGGGGCCCATCAGTGACACGTGGATCCAGTGGGAGAGGTCCTGACGACAGAGTGAACGACTGCAACGATCGGGAGAGCTCCTGTCCGATAGACCCTTGTCTGACAGCCGATCATCCGAACTTCTCTGGTTCCGAACAGACCTCTCTCTCGAGTGATCTACGGTCCTGACTGGGAACCATCAGGAGTGCCGTGACAGAAGATAGAGAACAATCGGGCGCTGGATTCGGAAGACAAGAAACTGTCCATGCGGTCCGGGTAAGGTCGTGTAACACGACAAATTGCGAAATGATTGTTTGATTGTTTGGAAAATACTAGTATTACTCTTTGAATTGTTGGTTCTCTTTAGAGATTCGCTGTCTGCAACCGGGGAAGAATAGATTCTCTCTTCCTTTGCAGGTAGTGAAGGGTAGGTAACGCAGACTTTTGTCCCGTTGTAACCCGTCGTGCCTATCTTTCTCCCCCACTGATTGATTGTTTGCCCGAACATTGTTGTTCGCGGATTGTTCTCTGGAGATTCCCTGTCTGCAGACAGAGAAGAACAGGTTCTCTCTTTGCAGGTAGTGAAAGAGTAGGTAACGCAGACTTTTGTCCCCGTTGTAACCCGTCGTGCCTACTTATTCTCCCCATTGATTGTTTGATTGACCGAACATTGACTGTTCGATATTGGTTCTTTTGAGGTATTCTCTGCTTGCAAATAACGAAGAATAGAAATATTCTGTCTAGTCTTTGCAAGCAGTGATAAGATAGGTAGTGCAGACTTTTGTCCCTGTTGTAATCCGTCATGCCTATCTTCTCCCCACTGATTGGTAGTTGGTTCAGCCCGGACCGCTTATTAGAGATGAACCATCCGGCTCCACTGGAAGGCACCCCTAATAAGGACATGTTCATGAAGCATGGATTGATCGCCATAGCCTATAGCAAGCTGTGGCATAAATATACGAAGAAGGATCAGAAAAGTCAGTGGCCACTGCTAGGATCCTTCGATGAAGATAAAATAAGCGTGCTAGAAACAGCCCTTGGTAACAATAAGACAACGCCCACTATGCTTGATAGTTTTGGCATGTGGCGCAAAGAAACAGAACAACGTAAAAAGAGAAATGAAATTAGGTTAGAGAAAGAGCTACGGAAAGCAGCCCACCTAGCTGCTAGGAAATTAGAAGAAGAGATTAAGGAGAGAGAGGAAGCTAAACAGAAGCAAGAGTCAGAGACATCAAACCAGTGTCCGGTTAGGACACCCTCTACGCTCTACCCTGAATTGCCCTCGAAACAGCGAGCCAACAACGATCTTTTATTAGGACCCCCGATCATCTACATGCCCCTCCATATGCCCCTTCCCAACGTTTAGCGCAACACCCGCCACCCCCAAGCAAAGACGAGAGTAGCACCAAGGCCTCGGTCCCCATGGCCTCCGCGCCGACTGAACCCCTTGTACTAGAAACAGCACAAGCAACAATGTTAGATGATCCTGAGACCCGAAAGGCAGATTCCACGAGAACGAACAGATTGAGCAAAGATGAGCGAGCAGGAATTGACAAGGTAGTCAGGACACTAGTAGAACGAAAGGAGAGTGAGGAACACATCATGGATATGTTCAACTCCTACGCTGGGAGCCACAGACGACACTTTGTTGTACGATTGTGTTATCATACCCTAAATGCGTACGAGGACCGATATCAAGACAAAGGTCCCGAAAGCCTAGCGACTCTGTATAGAAAGGTCGATATCAGGGATGAGGGCGAGTGTGATTTGACAGAGTCCTTGCACGAACGCTCGAGGTTTTCCGCCACCTCACTGAACAAGGGTTGGAAGCTAAACCTACGACACCTGTAGCGATCGAACCACGGATAGAACAAGCTAGCACCATGATGCCAATAAGAGAGGCTGCCCCCTACTGGGTTCCCCCGTGAGGTCTGGGAACACACGATGACGTCAACCATCAAGATGCAAAAGGGAGGGTTGTGTACAACTGGGTCTACCAGCCATGGGATCGGCAAGATATTCTGACGTTCCGGAAATCTCTGCCCGATTTACGTAAAAACCCCACTGCCTTCTATACCGAACTAGGTACAGCCTTAGGTTCAACTATTATGACCCTAGCCGACATAGATTTGTTTTTCGGATTATGTCTGCCAGCTGACGTGTGGAAGCAAATCCGGAAAGTCGACCACCTTGAGCTGTTTGGACATACCTGGTCACAACTCGATGGCATAGATAGACAACGAGAACCTGGACAGAAGCCTTTGAAATCCATCTTAGAACTCCCAGACAAAATTGTGCAGAAACTGAAAACCCTGATCCCAGAAAAGAAAGTGGACTGGTCGATAGTAACGGCCTGTCGTCAGAAACCCCAGGAAGACGTATCGGAATACTTCTCCCGGTTTGAAACGGTGTTCTCCGATTACAGCGGCCAGGACATGACCACTGCAACCGGACACCATCTGTTTGTCCAGAATTATGTAAAGGGTCTGTCGCAGGAGGTCTCTCAGAAACTGCAGGCCAGCGAGAGTAGTTGGGCAGCCTTCAAACCTGCGGCTATCCTCCAGATGGCCCAATATTACGAGCATCAGAAAAATGAGAACGATAGAGCGACGGAGAAAAAGAAGAAAGACTTGAAAGAGAGGGTGATGATTGCACAGTTGCAAGGGGTGACTATAGGACGAGAGCAATACAAAGGGAACGACCAGACAAATGCCCCTAGGAACGCACCCCCTAAAGACCGTACTCCGACACCCCATGTTGGACGTAGAGACATTAGCGAAGACCAGTGTGCATTCTGCAAGGGAATCGGCCATTGGAAATCCCAGTGTCCGGTTCTGTTGGAGATGAACAGGAATAAGGACCCCAAAGACGTAGCGGGTGGACCGAGAAATAGAGGACAGCAACGGGGGTCCATGAATGATACGAATAACGACAGACCAAGCAGACCGAATACATTTGACCATCCCCGACAGAACCAGTACCAGCAGTCTGACTGCGACGATGCCCGTAACTTCGCATAGGACTGCCTAGGGCAAGGGAGGGATCCAGTCGAGCTCTATGTTGACCAGCAAGGTCCTTATGTCACCGCTAAGGTCCTAGGTACGAAGTCTCCATTTCTGGTAGACACTGGAGCGACACGTAGTGCGTTATCCAAACGACTGATTCCAAGGGCACCCTTGTCTGGCTCGCTTGTAACATCGATAGGCTTCGATGGAACGCCCTCCACTAACCCTTTGTCCACACCGACCGAAAATAACGTCACTGACACAACGTTTTTGCTTTCCTCCAATGCCCCTGACGCCATTATGGGACTTGACTTGCTAAAACATTTCCGAGCCACCATTAGATGTTCACAAGACGGAGTACGAGTCTTTCTGTATGACAACCCGGTTCTACTCAGACACTGTCCTTCCCGACGCATGTTTTCCATCACTGACACCGACTCGTCCCTACTTGATGCTCTGCCTCCATATCTGTGGGCCAAGACAGATTCGGACGTAGGACGCATGATGATTGACCCAGTGCACATCACTGTTCGACAGGACGCAATACTCCCGAAACTTCCACAATATCGGATATCGCCCGAGGGCGAGAAGGCATTGGTGAAGATTATTCAGTCCCTGATAGACGCAGGAGTGGTAGAGGAAGTGGTTAGCAATGTTTGCAACAGCCCTATCTTACCCATCATAAAGAAACAAGGAGAAGGAGATGAGAAAGCGTACCGCTTCATCATCGACCTTCGAGAGGTCAACAAAGTAGTTGTACCTCAGTACCCCGTGGTCTCGGACATCACCACTATTCTGACTTTGATTCCTTCTACTGCCACCCTGACTGTGGCCCTATCCGTCATCAACGTCACAGGCCTTATGTGCATCGAAGGGCTTGGAACACAGCTGGTAGGCCACAGCGCTTGCCGCATCACCAGAACTTTGGACTCCACCGATCCACCCTCTTTTGTCTCCTCTCCGAACATGTACTTTGTTTGTGGCACAAAGGCCTACACCTGGCTCCCCAAAGGCTGGGGGGGCATCTGTTTTATCTCCTTCATCCTTCCTCCGACCTATGTGGCTCCAGCGAATCACCATAGACAGAAACGAGCCAAGGACATAGAGCAAGCCGACTCCACCGGAGCACAGTTCCTCGATGCAATGAAGGGACTTGTTCCACTCTGGGGCCCGATGGCAAACAGCGGTGCCATCCGACATTTGACCCAGGCAGTCGAGACAACGATGAACATCACAGCTGGCATCCTTGCAAACAATACAGCCGAGCTTCAAGCGGTCCGCCTGGTGGCTCTCCAGAACCGCCTTGTTCTAGATGTGGTTCTAGCGGATCGTGGTGGAGCGTGCCGCATCATTGGGTCCAGCTGCTGTACATATATACCGGACAAATTACCTTCAGTGTACAAAGCCATCGAGCATCTCCACAGACTCTCCTCAGAAGTTCACCAGGAGCAAGAAGAATGGTCGCTTGGCGGATGGTTCTGGAGTACGGTTAAGAACTGGGGGTGGAGATTGTTTACGATTATCCTGATTCCTGTCGTTGTAATATGTGGGTTCTGCTTAGGAATCCAATGCCTGCCGCCTCTGTGTTCGCTATGTGCAAATTGTATCTGCCCTAAGACTGTGGACTTTGAAAAAGAACGCATGAGAGCATTGTATGATGTTGAGGTTGGGAATCTGATGAAGATAGACATCGATTAGACAAGCTGGCTAGATATGTTGAAAAGGGAGGACTGTTAAAATCTAGTTTGCAGCGTCAACATTATCGGCGCGATCTTGTCCCTTTTTAGGCCCATTCGTGCGCGTAAGCGGCAGCCATATTGAACGCCATGGCCTCTCTGCCCACCGCCGATAGCCAGCGCTTCTCTCTTTCTCTCTCTTGACCTCGCGGGCATCCCCCGCGCGCTGACAGCCCCGGCTCTCACATGCTTGGGCCATAAACCCCTCTTCAGCGCAAATCTGCCTCGGAACCCCATCCTGTTCCCAACTCAACACCTCCCTCCATTCCTTTCATGATCCCGTGTCCTTTGATAAAACACCCCTTTTCCTCTGTGCCCGATTGTCCTGCTCGTTCCCAGGCCGTCACCTGGCCCTGCGGATGCTGTTTTTTTTGCCCCCATACAGTAGGAAGCTTCCCCCATCAAGGGACCCACGAGCTGATCAAAGCCCCCCACCCCATGAGATCCGATCGACCACATGCATTCCGGGAATCGGCGGAATGCCCAGCTGCGCGACAATCGTCACCTGTTGTGACCGGGGTGGGGACTTCTACTGTAAATGTGTGTGGGAACGGGCTTGAAGCGGGGATTCCGAGGATGCCTTTCCGTACTTCAAAGTGTTTGCAAGAATATGCCACATGCAATAAACTGTAATAAAGACCTTAAACCTGTGTATAAGAGGCCAGGCCTCAGGGATGCTGCTAGAGCACCTCGAGAAGATACCCTGTTGTCTGAGTTGACGTGTTCTGCTCCGTCAGATTAAAACTTCTGTTTCCTGCCTTCCAGTCTCCAGCGCCTGCCTCTTTGTTTGATAAACTTGAGTGGTATTAGAGGCGGTTAGCGCCGGGCAACTCTGAAAAAGGTTTTTGATCAACTCCGGCCCTACCTTTTTCCACAGATGCATGGAAAGTGGTGAAAATGAAAAGTGCTATGGTGAGTGTAAAGAGAGGGAACATGTAAGTGCCCTGAAAGGTGTTGTGGTTCCAGAAGATCCCTCTCAGGTGACAGGTACAGCGATGAAAATGGGTCCATGTGTGAACCGGACACAAGCTTGATCTGCCAGAGTCAAGAAAACGCTAGGGCTCCAGTGTCTGAAGGCAGTCACAAGAATGTAGCCCATTGAGTCTAGGAACACCTGAAGAGGTCAGTTTTCCCCAACCCTAGGGAGATTGGGGAACCCATGGGCACCCGTATCACCTGAGAACCAATCCACAGCCCAGTCAGCAGCTTAGAAATTTTTCTTTATTGAACCACTCCCAACACCGGATGCTGCATAAAGAGAACTGAGTAAGAACGATACACTGGACACGGACGGTGTGAAATTAAGTCAAGCTGATTGATTTGCATTTAGTTTTCTTTCTTGTCCATTCTGCTTTTGTTTTTGTTAGGTCTCTCCTGCCAAAAGCAGCGCATGCACTACTCTCGCCAGAGAGGACCTTTTGTAATCAATTCTCCGCCGTGGGCTCATGCACGCGCCGGCATGGAAAAAGATGGCTGCTCTCACCATCTGTCCAATGCAGAGAGCATGCGCGTGTTTGTGGGACAGTGGACCGTCCCACTCCATTTTGTTATAGCTCGGGTCTACCCATCGCACACGCGTCTGCGCGCCTTTAAACATGACGTGCTTTCTCTTTAAACTGAAGTGAAAGCACACCGCCATGTGTGAGTGCGTGCTCTTTAAACACCGCATGTTGAAAGCATGCCGCCATGCGCGCGCCTGCTGCAACCCTGTGTAATCTGAAAATCACGTGAAAATAATGAGAAGCAGCACCAGTCCAGCTTTCATTTTTCAGAGTTTTGACATTTTGATGGGTAAGATCTACCTAAAAAAAGTCAATAGCATGTCTTGGAAAGGGTTCTCAGTAAAGGGCCATGGTAGCTTTGCCAAAGATCAGGTCATAGTGTGTGGAGGACTGATGATTATTGGGCATCACTGTTGTTTTCAAAACTAACCTTACCTGGTCGTAGAGTTTGTATATAAAGACAAGATTATTTTATCTCACAGCTGTTTCCATGTATTTAATGCTGCAATGTCGCCTTTAAAGTGGTAGCATACAAGACTGATAAAAAAGATTTCTCCAGTTGGTGCAGTCCGGTCGCTCTACAGAGGAGGTGGGGCAGCCGGCAGCCTGTGCCTAAGTTTCTCTTCACTTACCACTTTGAACTAGGGGCGCTTAGAAGCAGGTAAAACTGCCAGAAGGTGACAGACCACTGCATTGGGCTGGTACTATACTACGGTCATTCTAGCCAGTTGCCTAGGGAGCCTTTTTCAAGGGTGGCAGATTGTATCTAAAACCATCACATGCACCCGTTTGTTAAAGAATGGGTGTTTGAAATGACACTTCACCAATGGCGCTAAAATTCCTGCGCCGCTCCACACCTCATTTACTCCTCCTAAGCGCTCTGAGCAGACTTTGACCCAAACAACTTTGCCCCTCACGCCAGCAAGCTGATGTGGGGTGCTGGCACGCGGAACAGGGAAGCCCCACCTTTCTTCGTAGCGCTTGGAAGCCTATCAGATGGGCATTGTGCATCCTGCGTGGACTCAGAATGTCAAGCCAGGGTCCTCCTGGCTGCTTTAGAACACCACTGGAGAGACGTGGCACTGTGGGTGCTCTTTTCTTTTACAGCTGCTGCCCTGGGGCAGTGACACAGATGTCCCTTGGAGACAGTGGTGTTGTTTCATCTTCAGAGCCTGTCTCTCTACTACTCTCTCTCTAATTCTCACTCTCTACTACTCTCTACTATTCACTCTGTACTGCTCTGTACTACTCACTGCCTACTATTCTCTACTACTGTCTACTCTCTACTACTCACTCTCTATAACTCACTCTCTACTACTCTCTATTCCTCTCTACTACTCATGTGCTACTACTCTCTACTACTCACTCTCTACTACTAACTCGCTACTAACTCTTGCCCGGTGGAGTTGCTAGACAGCTAATGAGGAGATTGGCTCTGGTTTCCCCCTCGGCCGTCACCTACCCAGCCGGACATCGGACACAGTTCTTCCTCGTCTCCCTGTTATGGCTCCTTCCTCCCCTCCTTTCCTACAATTTCTCTCACCCTCGTTGTTTGTTGACTGTACCTTACTATGTTATTGTAACAAATGTAATCTGTAATGCAATGTTCCTCTTGTATAGCGCTCTGATACCTCCGGGTCTAGCCAGCGCTAAATAAACCTTTTTAGATATACCTTGTAATGCAACATATTCTGGTTTTGCGCTCTGATACCTCCGGGTCTAGCCAGCGCTCTATAACCTTCTCAAATCAAATAAACAAAAATCAGTTTTTTCCTGAATGCTGATACCTGACCACATGGCTGATACCCGGTGGAGCTGCTAAACAGCTATTGAGGAGATTGGCCCTGGTTTCCCCCTTGGCCATCACCTACCCAGCCAGACATTGGGCACAGTTCCTTGGAGTCTCCCCGCTATTACTCCTTCCTCCCCTCCCTCCTACGAATTCGTGAATCATTGTTTATGTGTACTGTATCTTACTATGCTTTTGTATCTGATGTTACTCTTAACACAACAATCCTAACTGTAAAGCGCTCTGATACCCTCTTGGGTCGAGTTCGCGCTATATAAAAATTTATAAATAAATAAACTCTCTACTAGTCTCTACTACTCACTCTCTACTACTCTCTACTACTCGACTACTCACTCTCTACTACTCACTCTCTACTACTCACTCTCTACTAATTTCTACTACTCACTCTACTACTCTCTACTACGCACTCTCTACTACTCACTCTCTACTACTCTACTACTCACTCTCTACTAACTCTCTACTACTCACTCTACTACTCTTACTGACGCTCTACTACTCACTCTCTACTACTCACACTCTTCCTCTCGCTCTACCTCTCTACTACTCTCTACTCCGCTCTAAACCTCTCTACTACTCACTCTCTACTACTCTCTACTACTCACTCTCTAATACTCTCTACTACTCTACTACTCACTCTCTACTACTCTCTACTACTCACTCTAATACTCTCTACTACTCTACTACTCACTCTCTACTAAGTCTCTACTATCCACTCTCTACTACTCTCTACTAACTCTCTACTACTCTCTACTACTCACTCTCTACTACTCTCTACTACTCACTCGCTACTACTCACTACTACTCACTCTCTATTTCTCACTCTCTCTCTCTACTACTCTCTACCTCTCTCTACCTGCACACATATATATGTATATATATGCATTTATATATATGTATGGGTAATATATATATATATATATATATATATATATATATATATATATATATATATATATATATATATATATATATATATATATATATATATATATATATATATATATACATATATATAATCTGCATATCTATATAAATACAAATATAAATGCATGCATACATATACAAATATGCATGCATATGCATGTTATGTACATGAAAGTTTGAAAAACACTAATAAAAGCAAAGCTATAAAGCCACCTAATTACAAATGGGATTGCTTTCACTTAAACGAGGGCGCAATCTATTACATTTTCAATGCTTGTTTATTTTCTAAACATTATAAGGGATGTAGTGAGCCACCTGGCCACTGCCAGCCGCGGTGCGTGCAGGTAACAGCGGTGGGGCGGCGAGGCCGTGTAAGGGGGATTCCGAGGGACGATGTAGAGGTAATATTAATTCTTTATTTAATTTTCCCTCTGCATCGTCCCTCGGAATACCTCCTTACACGGCCCCAGTGCCCCACTGCTGTTACCTGAATGGACCCGGCTGGCCACTGCTATGCAATGTATAGTGGACGCATCCCCACAGCCGGGCGCTGCTCGAGGGTTTAAATAAATGGGCAGTAGCTGTTCGTGGCTACTGCGCTTACACCCAAGAACCTGTGTCCTCGCCTCTGTGCTCTGCGCTATTAGGCCAAGACACGGCCGTAGCGGAATACCTATGATTCCTACAACGTCATCGGACCCCTTGGGGGCAGCAGGACCAGCGTGGGCCCGTCAGAAGAGTGCAAGCCAGTGTGCTTTGGCAGTTGCTTTCTCTGTGGGAGAGCCCTCTGTGGAAAGGGAGAGTGACAAATAGCACATGGGTGGGGGGTGGGGGGGGGGGGTGTGGGGGGGGAAGCAGCACATGGGTAAAAAGTTGGTTTTCTTTTTATGATAAGGATTGCTCAATTACTAGGGTGAACCAACAACAAAAAACCCTGTCCAGAGGACCTAAACTTGTGTCCGTTACTGGAATAATAGAACAGTCTGTATGTACTGATAACTATTGTAGTCCCCCAGGTTTTGAGGGGACATATCACTGCACCTCGCCCAAAAGTTTTCAAATTCAAGCTAAAAAAGGCCAATCTTCCTTGACAGATACACAGAACACCAAGTAAATGCTGTCTGACACACCTAAATCAGTATCAGGCATCCACACCGTCAGTGTTGGACCAAGTTCTACTTAGAATAAATGTGCGAGAAACGAATGACACCTCATGGAAACACCACCAACGGGGTAACTGGTATGTAATTTCCAGACAAGCCCCTGTCTCATCATCGGTAGTCACTCGATTCTCAAAGAAAGAAGAAGGAAAGCGTCCAAAACAAACAACCAAAACATGTAACAAACAGTGGAAGCAGAAAGCATCTGCTAGTGACAAACACACAACATAAATAAGTGCATAAAACACAGCATCTGATTCCCTACAATAACTTTATTCGTAGACAAATGAATGTCTGCTGTTAGGATAAAAAGCCTGGTAGCTATTCATGCATACCATTACCTGTTGCCAATGCCGACATGTTTCACTGCCACAACAATTTTGGCAGATTGCCCACAAAGCAAGTAAAAAAGTAGTGCGATATGGCACTTGTCATGGGTAGGCTGGACGCGATTGACCAATCTGGCCTTGCTACAACCCGCATTGACCTCCCTACTCCCAGGCTAGTCTGCAGCCAGGGCCCAGTAGCGAGACAGTCTCAGAGGCGACTGTTGTCAGTGAAGACCGCACTTTTGAGGACTGGGGTCCCTCCAAAGGCAGCATTCCCCTGGTCCAGAAGCTAGCAAGGAAGGGGACAGCTAAAGGACTGAAGGTAAACGTAGCAGCACAAGCAGCCACAGCCACTCCTGGTCAGGAGCAGGAAGAAGTCATCACACTTGAGGAAGAGAGGGTAAAAGAAGAGGACCAAAAGGAGGCAGGAAGTAACAGATCAGCGGAGATGTTTGTAAACAGTCTTGCCACGTTGCTACCTTGACTGTCACGATTGAGCAATCAAGCATGGCTCCTCCAGCAGAGAAAGGCTGGGCATGGGCAGCAGCAAAGAATCCAGTGGTGGAAGCCACTCCTAGGCAGCCTGAAGGAGCGATGGGCACCAAGGTAGTTGCAGGCATCCAAAGCGGTTATTATCACTAGCGGTAACATCACCAGAGGCACCCTCAGTAGATGTTCCCGCCCTCCTGCAGTAGGGATACTCACCCCAACCACTGCATCCCTGGGTGGGCGAAAAGAAGGTGAGGACACATCCCCACCTAGTGGTGCTTGCGACCAGGTACTGTCTCCTGGGATTGGTTAGGCTTGCATTTGTCTGAAGACGTGAAAGCATAGATAAAGAAGGGTGCATGTGTGGACTTGTTTGAGCTCACAGTGGCCAAATCCAGTGAGGAGGAAACCAGGGAAGCTAAAGAATGTAAGCATCTGTGGAAGATACCCAAAGAGGAGGAAACACTAATGAAATGGATTAAGGGTTTTACCATTTATCTGTTCTTCTTGAGGCATTCGCTGATTGTGGCACACAGACAACTTATTACAAAATTGTGGGTGCCTATGAGGATTTTGGGGGGGTCTTGTTGGAAGGACTATGATAAGGATTTTAGGGTAAAGAAAGCCTCAAACCCAGTAAAGTTCTGGGATCAAACAGATATTGATGCTTGGTTGCAGTGTATGATGTTGAAAAAGGCAGAGGGCAATGGTCAGTTGCCCTTTCGGTCAGTTATGGGGGAAGGGGAGTGCAAGGGGGTGTGTTGGTCATATAATTGAAAAACATGTACCAGACCACAAGAGTCTTGCAAATTTAACCAGGCTTTCTCCTTTCGTGGCACAGCAGGACATGAGCCTAATTTCCTGAAATCTACCGGGACATCCAGTGAAAAACTTGTCCGGGCCCATCTGGAACAACTGGTCACCCTATCAATTATGGAGGATTTGTAACCTGTGGGTATTTTACAAGTTGGCCAGCAGGTGGCGGTGTGACTGCATACTCCTAACAAAAATAGATGCAAACTTGCAAGTGACGCTCTCTGGTGAATTTATGCTGGGAACTTTTTGAATGTTCTTTATGCATACATAACTGTGGTATTATTGGAATCCAGTTTCAATTGTAATTCTGTATTGTTTCAGTTTTTCTCCCGTTGGTGTGTCTGATTTCTGTTGGTTTTACATATTTTTGGGCCACTGTGAGCAGCGTTTAGGCAGCATTAGAGTGCAATACATTCCCTTATCGGTAGCTATAAATAGTGTTTCCCCCATTTGTACTGATTTTATTCTGGGCTCAGGGTGCAGCGTCCTGCCAACATGCCCACAAAGCAAGTAAAGAGGTAGTGCGATATGGCACTTGTCATGGGTAGGTTGGACGCATTGACCAATCTGGCCTTGCTACAACCCGCATTGACCTCCCTACTCCCAGGCTAGTCTGCAGCCAGGGCCCAGTGGCGAGCCAGTCTCAGAGGCGACTGTTGTCAGTGAAGACCGCCCTAGTAGGACTGGGGTCCCCCCAAAGGCAGCATTCCCCTGGTCCAGAAGCGAGCAAAGAAAGGGCCAGCCAAAGGAGTGAAGGTAAACGTAGCAGCACAAGCAGCCACAGCCACTCCTGGTCAGGAGCAGGAAGAAGTCATCACAATTGAGGAAGAGAGGGTGAAAGAAGGGGACCAGAAGGAGGCAGGAAGTAACAGTTCAGGGGAGGAGTTTGTAAACAGTCTTGCCACGTTCCTACCTTGACGTCACGATTGAGCAATCAGGGCATGGCTCCTCCAGCAGAGAAAGGCTGGGCACAGGCAGCAGCAAAGAATCTAGTGGTGGAAGCCACTCCTAGGCAGCCTGAAGGAGAGATGGCACGAAGGGATTTGCAGACATCCAAAGCGGTTATTATCACTAGCGGTAACATCACCAGAGGCACCCTCAGTAGATGTTACCGCCCCTCCTGCAGTAGGGATACTCACCCCAACCACTGCATCCCTGGGTGGGCGAAAAGAAGGAGAGGACACATCCCAACCTAGTGGTGCTCGTGACCAGGTACTGTCTCCTGGGATTGGTTAGGCTTGCATTTGTCTGAAGACGTGAAAGCATAGATAAAGAAGGGTGCATGTGTGGACTTGTTTGAGCTCACAGTGGCCAAATCCAGTGAGGAGGAAACCAGGGAAGCTAAAGAATGTAAGCATCTGTGGAAGATACCCAAAGAGGAGGAAACACTAATGAAATGGATTAAGGGTTTTACCATTTATCTGTTCTTCTTGAGGCATTCGCTGATTGTGGCACACAGACAACTTATTACAAAATTGTGGGTGCCTATGAGGATTTTGGGGGGGTCTTGTTGGAAGTACTACGATAAGGATTTTATGGTAAAGAAAGCCTCAAACCCAGGAAAGTTCTGGGATCAAACGGATATTGATGCTTTTTTTTGTGTCCTCATTAGCCGTAAACCCACTTGAAAAAAAACACCAGCCGCCTTTCGTATTGTTTCTAAGCAAGTTCAGGGGTCTTTGTATGTTTATTATCTCAGACCAGGGCACGCTTGCCAGGCGGAAGGAGTATCAAGGGGAGGAATGTCTGACATAATATCGACAGACAGAATATCGAAATACAAAAATATCGGCACAAAAATATCGACATCAAAAATATCGGAGTCATATCTTCATAAAGGTAAGTACAAAAATATCGAAAAAATAATATCGTAGTACAAAACTATCGAAATTAAAAATATCGTTTTTTTAAATGTATTAATAATAATGTAAAAATAATTTTAAAATACATATAATTTTACAAATATTAAATAAAAATATTAAAACAAAATGAAAACTTATACATATACATTTAAAATAAATAAAACACTTAATAATTTAATGTAATTTTCTTTTTTTTAATTTCATTTAATTGATTTAATGTAAATTATTTTTATTTTTACCCTGTACGCCTGTACCCCAAAAACCCAAAACTGACCCTGAACCCTAAAAATATCCCTGTACCCCAAAAACCCAAAACTGACCCTGAACCCTAAAAATATCCCTGTACCCCAAAAACCCAAAACTGACCCTGAACCCTAAAAATACCCCTTTACCCAAAAACTGAAAACTGACCCTGAACCCTAAAAATACCCCTTTACCCAAAAACTGAAAACTGACCCTGAACCCTAAAAATACCCCTTTACCCAAGAACTGAAAACTGACCCTGAACCCTAAAAATACCCCTTTACCCAAAAACTGAAAACTGACCCTGAACCCTAAAAATACCCCTTTACCCAAAAACTGAAAACTGACCCTGAACCCTAAAAATACCCTTTTACCCAAGAACTGAAATCTGACCCTGAACCCTAAAAATACCCCTTTACCCAAAAACTGAAAACTGACCCTGAACCCTAAAAATACTCCTTTACCCAAAAATAATTAATATTATTTAATTACCAATTAATTATTAATTAACAATAACAATAAAGTAAATATATTAGCACATTAGCTGTAATTAATTTAATTTAATAATTAATATTATTTTTTCCCAATTAATTAATTAAGAATAAAAAAAAATTATATATAAAATAACTACTCTAATTAATGTAATTAACTAATTAATATTAATTAATTACCAACTAATTAATAATTAAAAATATGTACAAAATTATATTAATTAATTAACTAATTAATATAAATTAATTACCAATTAATTATTAATTAAAATATTTACAAACATATATCAATTAATTAATTATTATTAAATTACTTCCCACCCTATTCCCTTATAAACCCATAACCCGCTACAGAACATATTTATCAATTAATCAATTAATTAAAATTAATTAAAAATTAATTCTCAATTAATTAATTAATAATTCCTACTAATTAATAATTAATTTAACATAATTAATTTACTTCCCACCCTATTCCCCTATAAACCCACAACCCGCTACAGTAGTAAAAGACAATATTTAATTAAATTACATTAAAAATAAATAATAAAACATAATAAATACAATATAATATACACTAAATTTGTTTAAAAATTGATATTAGTAACATCGAAGTTATTTATTTCGATATTATTCACATCGATATTTAAAACTTCGATATTACTGATATCATACTAATATCGATATTAAGACTGTCGATATTACTTACCTTCGATATTTTGTCCCATCGATATTTAAACTTCGATATAATTGTATATCGAAATTTAAAACTCGATATTTTGTCTGTGTACCCAAGGGGAGAAGATAGGTTATTTACTCCACCTAGATCTTTGCAGACCTGACGGACCATATTGATAGCCTGGGGGACTCTCAACATAGTCTGAGGAGTATGGAAGGCCTAATCATAGGACCCGGGGGAAAAAAAAACCCTGGATCCTATTTCCACTGTACCAATAAATCCCAGAATGCAAGCTTTTTCTAACTACAGGATCTAGCCATGGCCACCTTGGATACTTCATAGGGGGAGGTCAACCATTCTGAGTGGGTTGGTGCGACTGAGTCTATCCAATGCTTACATATTTGTCTTCTGGCCAAAAGAATTGCATAAAAAAGTAGAGATCTGGCAGGGCCCGTGATGTTATCATTAAGACCAAAGATGATTAGGGGCAGACTGATGGTCAATGAAACCTTCAAGATGGACTCCAGAGACTTCTTTACATTATCCCAAAAAGGGCGAATGGAGGGACAGTCTTTAAACATGTGCACATCAGACGCTTCAGGCAGACCACATTTATTGCATACTTTCCCGGACTGAAATTTCGATAGCTTAAGCGGGGAAAGGTACGTTCTATGGGCCGTGAAGAGATGGTTACGCTTCAACCAAGCAGGTTTAACTATTCTGTGCAAAATACTAAATGAGTCCATCCAGACCAGATCACACTGTGCATTCATCTGCTCTCCCCATAACTCATCGGCGAGTTTAAAATCGCCATCCACTTCCTCCTCGATTGCCCAATACCACATTGAGACCTCCTTTCTACCCACCGGCCTCACCACTAGCTGTTCTTCCAGATTACTATCCTTCCCCAAAAGTTTATTCTGCCTACCTGGGACTGAGCCCAGCTATACATCTGAATGTACTTAAACCTGGAGAGACTGGGCCCCACTTTCCCTCGTAGATCTTCCCAGGAAATTAGAGAACCTCCTTCCATCAAGCCTCCCCACGTTGAAATCCCAGGAACTCTCTCACCGGTCTAATCAAGCTGTCCTGGAAGCATGCAGGTGTACCAGGGGAATCCCACAGTGGTGCAAATTTTGAAAAATAGTTAAGCCCCACTTTTCTTCTTATTGTTGACCAGCTTCTAGCTATCGTCTGGAGGACTTTTAACTTAACCTTTTGGAAAAGATTTTGGTCCCCAAACTTGAACATAAAACCTTCCTCCGAAAGGCCTGCTCCCCTTAACATAGTCCGAAACATCTCTCCTCCCAGTGTACTAGTGGGCATTTTCAACAGCATTCTTGAATGTGAGAGCTGGAATGCCCAAGTGTAATATTGCAAATTGGGCATCGCCAATCCAACTTTTTCCCTCTTCCGCCTAAGCTTCTTCCATGCCAGTCTGGTTGCTCTATACTTCCAGATAAAGGAATTTATTTCTCGTTGGCATTTCTCTATTTGCTTCATATCGAACGCCAATGGGATGGAATTAAAAAGGAATGTAAGCTTAAACAAAATTGTAATTTTTACTAAATTAATCCTTCCCAGAATGGATAAGGGGAGGTGAGCCCATGCCTTCAACTGCTTTTGACACTCTTTAAAGACTCGGTCAAGATTGTATTCAGGTATTTTTCCGACCTCCTGTATAATTCTAACCCCCCAAATATCGCATAGTAGACCCGGTATGAAGTTGTGTATTATTTATATTCCAAGCCATTATTTCGGGCTTATTGGCGTCTATTTCATACCCCGAAATTTTACCAAACTCCTCCGCACGTTTGATGACTACAGAGAAGGCTGAGTCGAGGTCAGCTGTTAATATGAGGATGTCATCTGCATACAGGGCCACCCTCCTCTCCCACTCTCCAAATTTAAAAGAAGCGATGTTATGGTCTTCTCTAAGTACCTGTGCAAATGGTTCAATAAACAGGTTGAAAAGGAGAGGGGTGAGCCCTGTCTCGTGCCCCTGGTGATCTTAAATATCTCTGTCAATGACCCTTTGACAAGTAATCTAGCTGTCGGGGCCTTGTATATCAGTTCTATAGCACAACAGAATCCTTCTCCTAGATTGAATTTCTTCATTACCTCAGACAGGTATGCCCAGTTTACCCTGTCAAAGGCTTTAGTTGTGTCCAGGGTTAAGACGGCCAAGGGGAGATTAAAAGTAGACGCAATATCATTAGCGCCAACCAAATTGTAGGTGAGATCTGCTAATTGACGACCTTTAACAAAGCCCTTTTTGTCTGGGTGGATGATGGTATCAGCAACATCTCCCAACCTGTTTGACAGGATGGCAGCAAAGAATTTATAATCGTTATTAAGGAGTGAAGTAGGGTGGTAGGACCCGCAATCGGTCGGATCTTTACCAGGATTTAAAATCAATACGACCATGGCCTCGCTCCATGGAGCAGGGGGGTCTTCTCCCTTCAAGAGTATGTTGTTATAAACCTTCACAAGTATTGGAATAATGGTCTCCTTAAGTGAACGGTACAACTCCCCTGGGAGACCGTCTGGGCCGGCCGCCTTCCCTCTTTTAGACTGCTGAATACTTTTCTGACTTCCTCTTCTGTAATCTCCTGTTCCAAACCTAATTTTTGCTCATTGGTGATGTTATGTAGGGAAATCTTATCCAACCACCTTTTCCTCTTTTCACAATCTTCGATAATGTCTTCATTATAGATGACTTGGAAGAAGTCACGAAAAGCCTTCCCGATATCTAGGTTGGATAAACGGGGTAATGACTCGCCTTCTATCGTGATTTCTTTTATATAGTTACGCACCTGGTCTGCTTTTACTTTCCAGGCGAGTAGCTTGCTGGCACCTTCGCCAAATTCAAAAGGAGCCATTTTGCTTACTTCCCATCTGCGAGCAATTTTCTCTTGGAGAAAAGACTCCAATTGTTTTTTAAGCGAGTCTAATTCGTCCAGGTCTTCCCTCGGATCGATTCCTGTTTGGGTATTCAAATTATGCTCTATTTTATACTTTCAGCTTCTAACCCCATACTGGTGTCTTTTAATTTCCGTTTTCTATAGGAAGCTCTATTCGTGATACAGCCTCTCCAAAAAGCTTTCAGGGTGTCCCAAACAACAGAAATATTGGTTGAGTTTAGGTACACCTCGAGAAAGTGTTTAGTCTCGAGAAGGAGAAAGTTGATTTCATCTTCCTCCAATAAAATAGTGCGATCGAAGGACCAAGATCTACTCTGTTGTTGCTGTGTAGAAATTAAGCCAAAGGAGATTGCAGAGTGGTCCGAAAGATGAGATGGCAAATATATTAAATCTTTTTATTTTAATATTTTTTATTGTAGTGTTTCGTCAAGAAAACAAATGATACAGTCGCATCTGCATACATGCAGGCAAAAGGTGAAGAGCAAGAATCAGTTTAAGTCATAATACACAGCCATTCGGTCCACAACCCTGAGGTCGGACGGCATCTCTGTACAGCAAAACCATAGTGAAAGCAAATAAATACCCGCATTGGACACAGATAGGGTAGCCGTACCACTTAATTTGTTTTGAACAGTAACAATACTCAAAGAAATAAATCCAGCAGAGAGAGCCAAAATAGCCTATAGTCCAACTTAAGGGTCCAGCTCGGACTAGTTGTGCTGCATCGCCCTAGGCCCCTGTTGGTAAAAAACATATTCATAGGAATAACACATGTTTCGTAGAAAAGCATAGGCAGATCACAGTGAAGGCAAGTCCCATAACTTCTAGCTTACACACCCACCCGTGGATCTCTACGGGGCATCGCCAGTTACACCGTCGGAGAATCACACAGTTCGCCACGGTATGAATTCCAGTGTCCCCATTTCTTGTCCCATACCTTAGGACATCCCCTTATTTTATACACAGTCTTCTCAGCTATCATGCATTGGTCCATTGTAGCCACTCAGCCCACTACCAGAGGTCTGTCTGGGGAGCCCCAACCCATCGCTATGGAGCGTTTGATCAGCAGAAACCCTAGCGCCGCCCATTGTAGCTCCGGAGCAGTTAGGTCATTTGGCCCCCAAATGTTGAGGATACATCCCTAGGCGATGTGGGGAGCGGTTTGCCCAAGGAGCTGCTCATTTTACGTAGCGCAGTCGTCCAGAACCTCTGTATCACAGGGCAATCCCACAGGATATGGTAAAAGGTCCCAGGGAGTCCACAATCACGTAGGCATAGTGCGTCAGGTCGCCGACCAATTTTGGCCAAGGTAAGGGCGGACATGTATGCTCTGTGCAGCACTTTTAGTTGGATCAATCTGAACCTATGACATATAGCCGATTCCCTCGGGGACATTAGCGCAGACCGCCAATCTTCTTCATCTAAGGGACTCAGGTCTGCCTCCCATTTGGTCCGTAACGACAGGAAGGAGTCGGGGAGGTTATTGCAGAGCTTACGATAGGTAAGGGAGATGGCCTTTACAGGAAGAGGTTCTGACAACAGCCTGTCCTCCAAAGGGGAGGTATCAGGTATGGAGGCGAAGTCTGGAAAAGCGACCCGAAGAGCGTGCGTGATTTGCAGGTACCTAAAGAACTCGGTGGATGTGAGGGCATATTTAGCTTGTAGGTCACTAAAGGTCAGCAATTTACCCTTGTGGACAAGGTCTCCAACCTCAAAAAACCCAATCACGTCCCACCTGTCAAAGCCCTGTGAGAAGCAAAGGTAGCCCAAGCGCTGTGCGGACCACAAAGGCGATGCTTTGGTAACTTTGTCAGCCCATCCCAACCTTCTATTGGCTCTGTGCCAAATATCCACCGTATGTGCCATAGGTCCAACGTTTCTAGTTTTAGTGGGTTTACTGTATAGGACCCCCAGGGAACCTTCCCGTCCCGTTTGATCTCTATCCAATAGGAAGGCCGGATTCAGAGGTGAACCGTGTATCCCGTTGTTGATCACCACAAGCTGGGAGGCCCAATAGTAAAGACGGAGGTTAGGGAGGGCTATTCCCCCGTCGTACCAGCCCTGAAACAGCTTACAGAGAGCAATCGAGCTGCGCCGCCGTCCCAGAGTAGCATTCGGAGCTCGCTTTCCACCGTCCTGAAATATGAGTCCGGAATGGAGAAGGGGCAATTCTGTAGGACATACAGGAAGCGTGGAAGCGCTAACATTTTAAACAATGCCGCCTGGCCCGGGAGAGAAAGCGGGAGTGATCGCCAGTGAGCGACGTCGCTGCGAAGCCTACGTAGTGGGCCTAGCAGGTTACGGTCATAGAACTGCTTGGAGTCGGGAGTAATGAAGATACCAAGGTATGTAAAGCCGTCAGTGGCTATTGTGATTGAAAACCCCCTAGGCAGGCGAGGCGGCGGACCATGTAACATGTAGAACACCGATTTGGTCCAATTTATAGCGTAGCCCGAGTATTTTCCAAAGTTGGTAAGGACGTGGAACAGGCTGTTAATGGAGGACTGTGGGGACGACACGTAAATCAGGATGTCGTCGGCGTATAGAGAGATCTTGTCTACAGACTCGTCGCTCCATCGTAGGCCTCTGATTGAAACATCAGTGCGGACCCAGTGAGCCAGAGGCTCCAGGGTGAGGGCAAACAACAAGGGGGAGAGGGGGCAGCCCTGCCTGGTGCCAGGATGGAGAGGAAATCTCCAGGACATGAAATTATTGACCCGGACCTGGCCAAAGAGGTCCGTATATAAATGACGCACCCATCCAATGAAGTTGGGTCCAAAGCCAAAGGGGTAGAGGACCTCAAACAGGTATGGCCATTCAATCGAGTCGAATGCCATCGCTGCATCGAGGGATAATATAGCAGCATCTTGGGACATGGTGGGCTGACGGCTCAACACGTTTTGCACCCTACGGAGATTTAGCGCTGTGTTACGGCCCGGAAGAAAACCGGACTGGTCGTCGTGTATCAGGGAGGGGAGCACCAGGAGAAGACGAGTCGCTAATAGTTTAGCCAGGACTTTGGCCCCAGCACTGATCAAGGAGATCGGCCGATAGGAGCTACATGCTGTGGGAGGCTTGGCAGGTTTTAGACTGACCGCAATTGAGGCCAATCTTTGGTCGAGGGGGAGCACTCCAAGCTCTAGGCTCCCCGTAAACATATTTAGAAGATGGGGAATAATGTCAGGGACCATTCCTTTCAGGAACTCAACATGGACTCCATCGGGGCCCATGGCCTTGCCGAAGTTCACTGCAAAGAACGCCGTGGTGAGCTCGTCCATGGAGAGGTCACCATCAAGGGCAAGCCGATCAGAGTCCGAGAAGGTCGGGAGACGCATCTCCTCCAACAGTTGTCTGGATTCAGCGGACGAATAGCCGTTACCAGCAGTGTAAACCTGTTCAAGGTGATCGGCAAATGCCTCCGCAATGTTCTGGGGATCCACCACCACAGACCCATCTGGTCTAGTTATGGAAGATACCCATCTAGATCCTTGGTCACAATGCTCCAACCATGCGAGCATCTTGCCTGCACAGTCTCCAAATTCATAGACCCGATGACGCGTGTGGAGCAGCCGCGCCTGTGCCTTCTCTTGGGCCAGCGCTTTGTAGATCAGTTGTTGGGCACAGAGGCGAGCAGCAGTGGAATTCGAGGGCACAACATTATGGGACGCCTCAAGGCTGATAAGAGCAGTTTCCGCCTGCATGATGTGCTCGGCATGCTTACGCAAATGACTCGTCTTTAGGGCTAGAGCTTCACCCTTCATAACTGCTATATAGGCTTCCCAAAGCGTAACCGCGGAGTCTACTGAGCCGACGTTTTCTTCAAAGTAGAGTTCGGTACGCTCCTGCAGCGCCTCTCTAATATCGGGGACCTGCAGAAGCCAGGGATTGATAACGATAGGTCCCCTCACTATCTGGCGATTATAAGTTAGGTCTACCATGAGTGGCGAATGGTCGGATATACCACGAGGGAGACCTCTCGGGCGGACAAAGCAACCAATGTCTGCAATGGGGCAAAAGAAATAGTCAATTCTGGACATGCTGTTGTGTGCGTTAGAATAGTGCGTGAAATATGGTGCGTCTGGAAAATGAAGGCGCCAGATGTCTTTTAGTCCCAAAGCATGGGCGAAGTCAGCCAATTCCGAGCTCTGACGGTGTGATCCTCTCTTGGGCCTACGGTCTAGATCGTCGCACATTGTGACATTGAAGTCCCCTCCTATTATGAGTGTACCTGGGGAGAGGCCTAACAATTGAGTGCCCAGTTCTTTAAGGGATTCTCGTACTAAGGTTGGTGGGAGGTATGCAGAAATGATGTTCAAGGGACGCCCCTCCCAGGTGGCCTCCACTATTGCAAAACGGCCCAGGGGGTCGGCCCAGCAGCGTGAATGAGTGAGTGCAAGAGATTTCCTAACTAAAATCCCGGTACCACTGGACCCAGAGGTGAACCCAGCGTGGACCAGAAGCTTATAACCCCCTTTCTGCAACGCCTGACAGGTGTTGCCAACCAAGTGGATCTCTTCGGGGGAGTGGCGCCGAAGGAACTGAAGGACTACACTTCTTTTTATTTTGTGATAAACCATTGACGTTCCATGTGAGGATAGTAAGGGATCTAGAAAGTAGTTGAGTCATGACTGTAAGATGGGAGAGTCAAGAAAATGGATCGTCCAGAAAGGAACCACCTATGGCGGCCAAGCCCCGGGATCATTCGGAGTATGTGGCGGATGAGGACATGTGGTCCCCGGGAACCAGGTGGCGGCCAGGGCAGCAGGCCATGCACCCCGGGATCCTGCACAGGCAAGAAGGCAAGACTAAAGACGACTCTGCTGGAGACACAAGAATAGGTGAGCGAGACTAGATGACCATTGGAAACTCTGCTAAGGACAAAAGTGAACAACATAACAGCAACAAACCATTGCCAACCCCCTCCACCCCCCACCCCTTCCCCCCACCCTGCTTCCCTGCCCGCGGATTCAGAACTATCCACACCCCAACTAGGCAGAGTGCCTGTCGCCCTCCCACTCATAATTGGGGTACTAAAGGAGCCGCCAGTGCCGCTTGCCCAACTGAAAAAACATTATGAATGTAATACACTTGTATGAGCATACCATAAGACTTATGCGACATTCACATAATAAAAAGTTACTTGTCAGTCAGCTGGTGCGGCCCGATCGCGGCCGAAGGAGACAGGTCCCAGAAACAGAGGTCAGTTCAAAAGGAAGAAGCTTGTTGCCCCGGGCAGTCACGCCGATCCCGAGTTAGCCCCATGGTAGAGACCACAGCGTTCCTTGATAAAGCCCGCCTCAGCAGAGGGATGTCATTCCACTCCATCAAGAGGTCCGGTGAAGAGTTCCTGACTCTCAGGCGGATGGTCTTCTCGTGAGGGCTCGTCCGGCGCAGAGCGGTTCCATGGAGAACCTCCGACCCCACTCCAGCCCTCCAACCAGTCCCATACCTCCTCCGGCGAGAGAAAGAACCATGTTTTTCCATCCATTTCAACACGTAGTTTCGCCGGGAAGAGCATGGAGTATTTGATGCCCTTATCTCGCAACGCTCTCTTGACCTCCAGAAAGCTGTGACGCCTCGCCTGCACTCTAACCGTGAAATCCGGGAACATGGAGATGCAAGTGTTTTCTAGAAGAAGAGGCGGGCCGGACCTAGCAGCCTGTAGTATAGCGTCACGGTCTCTAAAGTTGAAGACCCTCCCAATGATGGGGGGGTCCCGGCCTAGGTCTACCCCCCAGGAAACTGTGCGCTCTTTCAATGGAAAAATAACTCAAAAGTTGTTTCGGTTTAAAGTGCTTCGTAAACAGGGACTCCACAAATAGGTCAGCTGAGGGCTCCTCCATTCTCTCCGGGACCCCTAGGATACGGATGTTGTTCCATCTCGCCCTCCCTTCATAGTCGTCCAGATGTTCACTCATCTGCTTTTGCTGTTTCTGAAGCTGGGCGACTTGCTGCTGGAGTGTAGAAGTATCATCAATCAAGGCCGCCGTCTTGACGTCCACGTCCTTAACTTTAGTGTCCATTTTACGCAAGTCAGCGCACAAGAGGGTCACCTCAATGTTCACGGAGTCAATTGGAGTCTCAAGTTTTCGGTTTTGGGGTACAGGGGTATTTTAGGGTTTAGGGGTAGGTTTGGGTTTTGGGGTACAGTGGTATTTTTAGGGTTCAGTGCTAGGTTTGGAAGTTGGGGTTCAGGGGTAGGTTTGGGTTTTGAGGTACAGGGGTATTTATAGGGTTCAGGGCTAGGTTTGGGTTTTGGGGTACAGGGGTATTTTAGGGTTTAGGGATAGGTTTGGATATTGGGGTACAGGGTATATTTATAGGGTTAAGATGGGTTAGTGTTTAAGGGTGTTGGGGTATTTTAAGGAGTAAGGGTGGGTTATGATTATGGGGTGCAGGGGTATTTAAAGGGAGCAGAGTGGGATTAACACACGATATGAGACATGGCATGAAGGGCGGAACATACTACACGCCCCCAGCGTTTGCCACGCCCACAGCACAACGCTGACGCGCCTACAAGGGACTACTTTGCTGGCACGGTTCTTTTACCTTTTAAATGTATATGGTGGGCGTCTGCATTGCCTATGTCCTTCTCCTGCAACTGTCCTTTCTAACGCTGTATTGGGTGTTGTGATTGGTGCTGTGGTTCCTCAGATTACCCGCCTCAAAGGTTTGGGCTCTCTCTTTATTATATTAGTACTAGCAGCCCGTCCCGACCTTGTCCGGGAGCAATCATGGCTCAGGGCCCCCGCCCTGACGTTGTGTAACCTGCCCACGTCACTGCTCACACTGCACACGTCACTTTTTCCAGCTGTAATGCCCCATTTTAGTACCTGCTCAACTTTGTATGCTTTTGTCACCTGCACACGTTTCTTTTTGCTCCTGTTAACCTGCCCACGTCACTTTTTCCTCCTGTAATGCCCCGTTTTGTCACCTGCACACGTTTTTTGCTCCCCGCTCAATTTTGTACGCTTTTGTCACCTGCACACGTTTCTTTTTGCTCCTGTTAACCTGCCCACGTCACTTTTTCCTCCTGTAATGCCCCGTTTTGTCACCTGCGCACGTTTTTGCTCCCCGCTCAACATTGTACCTGCACACGTTTCTTTTTGCTCCTGTTAACCTGCCCACGTAACTTTTTCCTCCTGTAATGCCCCGTTTTGTGACCTGTACACGTTTGTTTTCCCTCCGGTACCAGTGGCTCGCTCACCGCTCCTCCCCGCCGCTTCTCCTCCCTCACGTTTGCTTTGCTGACGACCGCTCCTCCCCGCCGCAGCTCCTCACTGTCTGGCCGCTGATCCTCACCGCCTGTCCGCCGGTCATGTCTGCTGCTCCCCGCGCTGATGTCCACGGCTCCCCGTCACTGCCCCGCGCTGATCTCCGCTCCTCGTCAGTGCTCCTCCCCGCACTGAACTCCGGTGCTCCTGTACGCCGCTCCTCGCGTGTACGTCTCTTCTGACATCAGCACGCACGTCGCGGCCGGCGCTACTTTCAAGGGACTACTTTTTTTTAAAACTTATACTTTTTAATAACTTTTTTTTTAAATGTATGTAGCCTATGTCCATCTGCACACCCTGAGGATTCCAACGATGTATCGGGTGTGTGGATTGTCGCTGTGGTTCCCGAGTTTACCCGCCTCAAAGCCTGAAAGTTCTTTGTTTATAATAGGAGTATAGATAGATAGTACTGCTTTTGAATGAATATAACATTCTGCCCGATCTTAATCGGTAACTCTGCACTCCGCTTCCCTTACACACACGACTTGACACGTACACCAGGGGCAGCGCAGGTCAAATAGAGAGCACAGGCATGCTCTTGCTGTCATTCAATGAGACGCACAGACGGATTCAGACGTCCTCACTGCTTCACCAAGTAAGTGTCTCTGACAGGGCTTGCCCTTCACACACCGATCCCCCTTGACACCCTCCACTACCCGGGGTTGTGGAGGAAGCACTTTTAATCATTAGCAAGTCGGGAGCGTGATTAACTTCGTGCATGTCATTCGCACACGGATTAGCCTTATTTAATACTCGAAACCAAGCACATTTTTTCATTAGCGTGCCCTGTGCGTATATCGCGGCACTGGATACCTGATCTTATCCCCACTGGGCAACTTTGCACAAACTAAGTTCTAACGTCACACCATTAGGGAGCATGTTGCCCGCCTCGCACCACGCAGCCAGCAACTGCAATTTCGGGCGTTTTGTAAATCTCTCTCCTTTTTTTAAATAATCAACTCCAGCACGCCACGCTTAGTTAGAGGCACGGGAAGCATGTACTTTATCACACAATACCGGCACGTACATGCTTCAATTTTACCTATTATTTATAGGTAACAAGGACCCCCTGAAAATATGGATATGGTAATTCCTAGGTCAGGGATAAACAACACATGAAATTTAACAACCTAGGCAATTTAGTTCTTAGTGCTCATAAATGGAGTGACAAAGGAGAGAAAAATACTATAAAGCATAAAATCAGTGACTTTGGTTTTATTCACATAAAAGATAAAAAACACTAATAAAAAGTTGATTCTCAAGTATAATTAATCAACTACAAAAATGATCAAATCAGCATTACATAATATCACAATACAGTTAAAAATTACAGTTAAAAAAGTATAGGAAGAAAAAAGATAAAGTGGCATAAAGTGTTTCTCAACGCGCGTTTCGGCGACCAGCGCCTTCTTCTGGAGTAGCCACGAAATATCTGATAACAAGAAAGATATTTAAAATAACATAAGCAAATTATTTTAACAATTTATTAATTAATTGTAACATATTTCTATATTAGAAAAAGTCATAAAATAAGACACTAATTGTAACCAACAATGTTTTAACAGACCTCTCTTTATGTCACTTAATTGACATGTAGCATATGATTCTCACAAGCAGATTGTAATGTCACTCCACATACTTATTTCATTGCTCATTATAGTTCGTAACATTGTTAATGAGTACTCATGTGGGGTCGGGGGCGACAAATTCAGACAAAGTATAAAATGGTTATTGGTAAACTTGCTTATTTTACTTGCTATCAATAAACTTGCTTTTATGTCTATATTTACTTTAAAGATGAATTCTGAACAATGATGACTTATATACATTTATCACCATCTGATATACTTACTGCTCTAACAGTTTATCAAAGATGAAAGTTGAGGATGTAGTCTGTGAGGCAAAGGCGATTTAACTAAAAGAAGGGGATAACACGGTTTTGAATATAATACGTTTCCTTTTTTATGGATATTTCTCACATGGCTCAACATGATTAGACTAGATTAATTACATAAAAAGGATTTTTGGGGAACTTACAATTCTGAATATTCTAGGTATACTTCGAGTTGGTTGAAATTCTAACGATATAAATTCTTATAGGCGAAGCCTTTTCAATGAAGGGTACTTTCTTCAAAGTCGAATCTACAAATTAAAATTATATTTATTGCACAATGAAACCAATCAGGTATTGTTCATTATTTACTATGTTAGGACAAAACCTCTATACTATAGAGGTATTTGGCAAAAATATGCCCTATGTGTATTATATTCTGGAAAGATGGACATCCTATTGTTTTACTTCTTATTATTCAGTACTAGATCACAACATTTGACAATTTTTAGTAATTCTCATAATCAACAAATTTTTCTCAACAGTAATGTTGATAAACATTTGACTTATAGGGCGACTCCACATTTCGAGGCTAATTAATTATTATATAGGTTAAGATAAGCCTACAATTCTATAGAACATATGATAAGGGTAGATGATGCGCTAGAAGGGAGATATGCATTATCATTTGATAATGCCTATCTCCCTTCTAGCACATCATCTACTCCATTTTTGCGACCAGGAGGTTTAATATTTTCAATTTGATTTAAGGTAAACTTCCTACGCTATGTATTTTACTATATATTTTTTAAAAATGTATAGTTTGAGGTTGTCTATCGGACTCTGTAAGACTCTGTCCCTCTAAAATGTATACCTTCTAGACCCGTGCAAGTTTCGTTTTTTCATCACGTCATAGCCTACATCGTGATTACTGGCAGCGAATCTTTCATATTATGTGAAGGTAAATATGCAACCTCAAAAATAAATCGATAAGAATCTATCTTTTAGCTACTGGAAAATAGAATTAGGATTTACCCTTATCATATGTTCTATAGAATTGTAGGCTTATCTTAACCTATATAATAATTAATTAGCCCCGAAATGTGGAGTCCCCCTATAAGTCAAATGTTTATCAACATTACTGTTGAGAAAAATTTGTTGATTATGAGAATTACTAAAAATTATCAAATGTTGTGATCTAGTACTGAATAATAAGAAGTAAAACAATAGGATGTAAGGCATATTTCCAGAATATAATACACGTAGAGCATATTTTTGCCATATACCTTTATAGTATAGAGGTTTTGTCCTAACATAGTAAATAATGAACAATACCTGATTGGTTTCATTGTGAAATAAATGTGATTTTAATTTGTAGATTCGACTTTGAAGAAAGTACCCTTCATTGAAAAGGCTTCGCCTATAAGAATTTATATTGTTAGAATTTCAACCAAGTCGAAGTATACCTAGAATATTCAGAATTGTAAGTTCCCCAAAAATCCTTTTTATGTAATTAATCTAGTCTAATCATGTTGAGCCATGTGAGAAATATCCATAAAAAAGGAAACATATTATATTTAAAACCGTGTTATCCCCTTCTTTTAGTTAAATCGCCTTTGCCTCACAGACTACATCCTCAACTTTCATCTTTGATAAACTGTTAGAGCAGTAAGTATATCAGATGGTGATAAATGTATATAAGTCATCACTGTTCAGAATTCATCTTTAAAGTAAATATAGACATAAAAGCAAGTTTATTGATAGCAAGCAAAGCAAGTTTACCAATACCCATTTTATACTTTGTCTGAATTTTTCACCCCGACCCCACATGAGTACACATTAAAAATGTTACGAACTATAATGAGCAATGAAATAAGTATGTGGAGTGTCATAATCTGCTTGTGAGAATCATATGCTACATGTCAATTAAGTGACATAAAGAGAGGTCTGTTAAAATATTGTTGGTTACAATTAGTGTCTTATTTTATGACTTTTTCTAATATAGAAATATGTTACAATTAATTAATAAATTGTTAAAATAATTTGCTTATGTTATTTTAAATATCTTTTTTGTTATCAGATATTTCGTGGCTACTCCAGAAGAAGGCACTGGTCGCCGAAACGCGCGTCGAGAAACACTTTATGCCACTTTATCTTTTTTCTTCCTATACTTTTTAAACTGTAATTTTTAACTGTATTGTGATATTATGTAATGCTGATTTGATCATTTTTGTAGTTGATTAATTATACTTGAGAATCAACTTTTTATTAGTGCTTTTTATCTTCTATGTTAATAAAACCAAAGTCACTGATTTTATGCTTTATAGTATGTTTCTCTCCTTTGTCACTCCATTTATGAGCACTAAGAACTAAATTGCCTAGGTTGTTAAATTTCATGTGTCCATTTTACCTATAACACGCTGGACTGACCACGTACAAGCCCGCACCTTCTCAACTGTTTTTTAACCTTATCTAGGAGACTGGCATTTTGAAGCATATGCAACCGCCTCAGCTAGTCTGGATGTTACACATACGGCTCACTGTACAGAAGCATTTCACCTAAACTCACTTCACGCTTTCTAGGACTACCACCTTTTAGAACAGCGCTGCCACCACATGGGACTTTTCAATAGTGTGGAAAATGAAGCATAGTACACACACTTGCGAGCTGCATGGGACTCACAATTTAGCCATCAGCCATTCACTTAGCCCCGGTTTCCCGCAACCTTGGGCTAACCTTGGTCTCCCTTGCTCCTTACTTTCAGGTGATCGCCACGGCGGCACCCCTCCTCCCAATCTTTCCACCGGCTGGTGTAGAAAATCGTGTACAAAGAAACAAGATATGCTCAGCCCCTACCACATTTCCAATTAGGTTACACATTACCTTTTTCTACAGCAGAGGCCTGAATTTTGCCTTGATTATTTTATAGAAATCCTTTCGCCAAGCATGACTATGGAGTCTGTCGGCTGACATTCTCCTCCCCCTTTGAAGGACCGGTCTAAAGAAATATATACCTAGAATCAGGTGAGCCCAATTGGGAACTCGTGCCCTAATTATTTTACCACTGACACACACCAGGTTCTGACTCTGCCTTCCTTTTTTTTACATTCACAGGTTGTCCTACCTTCAACTTTTAGTCCTGATGAAGACCCAACACAGACGCACACAAATCTGCGCATTCACATAGGGTCGAATTGTCGACGTTCTCTTTATGTATCCGTCCACACAGAGTCTAACGAAACAAGGGAGTAATGTATCCGGTTGTGACAATTGTATTCTAAAGTGGACACTCATGATGTAATGTTTTGTCTATATGTATGATTATTTTGTCACCTCGTTCAACTGTGTACAGCACTCTGTCACCAGTCACGACCTATTCACTCAATGTATACATAGTCCATGTGTTTGTTTGTTTTGGACAGCTATTCATGAAATTGTGAATTAACTCAGTAGAAGGTTTACACTAAAAGATTTACCTTTAGAACCATTGTGGACAGTGTGGGTCTCCTTATAAATCCTTCATTGGATATATTGTGTTGATTTGTATTAATTACAGTTTTTCAATTTAGTTGTGATCCCCAACAGAACCACTGTTGTTGTTTAGTTTCCATACCCAGGTTCTGAGGGTTACTGGGTTACCCCATTACTTCTAATGGCTGTAGGGCAGGCATGGCATGTTTACTTATTTATTTGAAGAGTTTTATATAGCGCTGGCTAGACACGGAGGTATAAGAGCGCTTTACATAAGGAAGTGATTACAACAGAATGTTATTGCATAGTTACATAATTTCCTAGAATAAAGACATACCATGGAGAAAAACATTATCACAAAAATACATCCGTTCCTAGAGCATAAGAATAAAATAGAAACAGGTCCAAGGAGCAAGGATGGTAGAGGGGTAAAAGTAAAGGATTAAGAGAACATAGGAAGTCAGGATGAACGGTAATGGAGAAGAGAACTTCTGTGGATACCAAAAGTCAGAAGAGAAGTTGAACAAAACTGGAGGGGGTCCAGGGATCCACAAACAAACAGGTGCCAGACTTCTTCACTGGGTGGGGCAGAGAGTTGGAAGTGGACGGGGTGACCCACCAAGCCGAAACACGAAGAGCGCGGTGAATTGAATTGAATTGAATTAGGTTTTTGTATAGCGCAACTGCCACCCTGGGTATCCTGGTGCTCAGACTTAAATAGATCAACCTAGACACAAACTGGGTCAACAGTGGGGGCAGGCTTAAGGATCAATCCTGGGAAAGAGCCAGGTTTTCAGGCGCTTTCTAAACTCGGCCAAAGAATTGGCTTGTCTGATATTCTGGGGCAACTCATTCCATAAGTGGGTGGCTACCACACTAAAGGCCCTCCCCCCATCCTAGTGCGCCTGAATATGGTGGTCGTCAGCAGATTTGCTCTAGAGGAGCGAAGCTGCCTTTTGGGATTATACCAGGTAAACTTCTCTTGCAGTGGAACAGGACCCGAGTTGTGCACAGCTCTGTAGACAATGCAGAGTGATTTAAAGTGTACCCTTTCTTTAATAGGCAACCAATGAAGGTCTCTCAAAGCCAGCATTGTAGAAGACCTGCGTTGCCTATTTAACACCATCTTTGCCGCCATAGACTGGACTCTCTGCAACCCCTGGAAGATGTATTGTGGTGCTCCCAGATACAGGGAATTGCAGTAGTCCAGCCTACTCAGCACTATATTCCTCACTACAAGGGAGCACGAGTCTTTAGGGAGTAGTGGAAGGATCTGTCGTAGAATGCGCATTAAAGAAAGGCATACGCCAAAAGTTTTGTTAGCCTGCGACTCCATTTGAAGGCTACTGTCCACCAAGACTCCCAGATTGCGCACCATTTTGGCTGTAGCCAGGGGCTCCTCCTCCGGAGTAAGCCTGAACTCCAGAGGTAAATGTTGGGGCAGTCTGGCCATGGGGCACTATACCACCTCTGTCTTCCCTCCATTGAATTGTAAAGAGTTACTCCTAAGCCATCCAGCGGTCTGACGCATACACTCCTGGAACGTATAATAATAATAATAATACAGACTTTTGTAGAGCGCGTACAGTTACCTCAACCGAGGTGTCCCGGTGCTGAGTGTGCAGTGCAAGCGAAAAAGACCGCGTGATGAGAGAGAAGAAGAAAGAAGCTCAATTATTCAAAAAGCTACGTTTTTAACAGCTTCCTAAAAATAACTTCAGTTGGTGCCCCCTGAATAACCGGCGGTAGAGTGTTCCAGAGCTTCGCCGTACTGGCCGAGAAAGTCCTGCTCCCCATCCGAGCCCGCCTAACTCGTGGGACACAGACTTGGAGCAGGGAGTTGGAACGAAGAAGTCTCGACTGTACACATCTGGGGAGTCGAGCCTTCAAGTAGTTAGGACAAGTTCCATGTAAGGCTCTAAAAGCCAGGGTCAAGGCCTTTAATTTGATTCTACTAGCTACTGGTAGCCAGTGTAGTCTGTACAATTGCGGAGAGACACGCTGCTTAAATGGGATATGCTTTACCAGTCTCGCAGCCGCATTCTGGACGGTTTGTAATCGTTGAATCAGATATTTCGGAAGGCCCAAATATAAACCGTTAGCATAATCCAGCCTTGAAGTGACCATAGCATGGATTACCGTTTTAAGGCATCCCTCTGGCAAGACCCGGAGAAATTTTCGTAGGTTCCTCAATTTGCTTAGGCATCCTCTGACCACCTGTTGGATGTGGGGCAAAAAAGATAGACTGTCATCCCACTTTACTCCCAGGTTTTTAGCCTTAGTAATGGGGATAGGCGCTGTGCCCATCTCTGTAGGCCACCAGAGCTCCGAAGAGGGGCGAGGGCCTTTCCCAAAGAAGATCACCTCAGTTTTTTCGGCGTTCAACTTCAGTTTGTTAGTATTCATCCAACATGCCACGTCGCTAAGACACCCTTTGAAGTTAGCAAATGCTGCCTCTGACACCTCTGAGTAAGGAAAAACTAACTGGGTGTCATCGGCATATGAGATTGCCGTGACACCCCAGTTAGCAATTAAAGTAAAAAGTGGGGCTAAGTAAATATTAAAAAGCAACGAGCTAAGTGCCGAGCCTTGCGGTACCCCGCAGTCCAGCCGCCTAGGTTTGGAAACAAAGGTGCCCAACGCTACCTTCTGGGACCTATTAGACAAATGCGAATGAAACCAATCGAGCGCCTGGTCCTGTAGGCCTGCCTCCGCCAATCGATGCAGAAGCCTGCTGTGGTCAACCGTGTCAAAGGCGGCCGATAGATCCGGGAGCACCAGCATAGCGGATGCCCCTGAATCCAACGACCATCTAACTGACTCGGCCACCTCGATCAGGGCGGTCTCAGTACTGAAACCTGCCCTGAAACCTGACTGAGTTTCATGCAGGATTTTGTTGTCCTCCGTGAATCTATTTAGTTGACTTGGATCAATTTCTCCAACATTTTGCCTGGAGCCGCCAACTGTGATATTGGTCGCAGGTTGCTAAAATCCTCCGGATCTCCATTCAATTTCTTTTTCAGAGGGAGAAGTGTGGCATGTTTCCAACAATCCGGAAACACCCCCGAGGAAATCGATGTATTCCACACATGCCGGAGAGCGGGCGCAATTGATTCTAAGTATCCATCGATACTGCTTGCTTCCCCTCAAGGGAGAACACCAGTTGAGTGTCGTCGGCATAATTAACCAGGTCAATACCAAAAGATTTGATAATGGGGAACAGGGGCTGTAAATAGATGTTAAAAAGGATGGGACTAATCGCAGTGCCCTGCGGTACCCCATAGTGCACTAGAGACTTACTGGAGGTAAAAGGTGTCAAAGTCACCATCTGTTGTCTTCCTGAAAGGTAGGACCATAACCATTGTAAGGCCCGCCCTGACACCCCTATACTCTCCAGCCTTTCCACCAGTATTGCGTGGCTCACCGTATCGAAGCTGAGCAAGAGGGGAAATGACCAAACCAGAGGCAGAGGGAGCTGGCTAGTGGCAAGGAACAGTCAGGGGCACAGCCAAAACCTCAAAATGGAGGAACCAAGGACTCCAAGAGTTACAAAGACAAGATGACGGGCTGTGTGAATGCAAAAAAAAGACCTCCCCAAACAAACTTAGTTTAATACCTACCCCAAAGGCAGAGCTGAATGGGGAAGGCAGCAGCTTGGCACTGGAGGGAGATAAGGTTGAAAATCGCTGCTCTCTCCCGGGTAAACCACTGCAGGGAAACAGAGTGCTGGTGTCCAGGCAGCAGTCCCAGGAAATGGAAAGGCAACAGCCAGTCATGAGGACGAGCAACTCAGGAAGAAAGGAAGCAAGCTCAGTGGTGCAGGGCAGCAGTGCTTTGTCGCTTTCAACTCTGCACTCGCGTTGGTTCTCGTTTTAGCGCAGCAGGATGCCCACCAACCCCGTCTTCGATCCGGAAAGTCAGGCAATGGCCGGAGGAGAGCGTCCCCGCTAATTTCCCATCAGCCACCATGTAAGAAAGAAACCTCGCATCAGAGCATCATCAGGAAGACGGGGGAAGAGGGAGGCACGCAGGAGAGGCGAGGGGAGACTATGCCCGATGCCCGGGTGGGTAGGTGACTGCAGCGGTGGCAAAACCAGAGCCAATCTCCCCAACACCTGTCTGGCAGCTCCACCAGGCATCGGCCATGTTTGCTGGGGCTACACAGCCTGAAAACAACAATCTCGTAATCCTCTGAAGATCTCGAGCCGATATGCAGGAGATTGGAGAAGATGAAGACCGCTGTCGAGCAGGACCCCAGGTGAGCAAGAGGGTCCAGGGGGGAGGAAGAAATAGGGGATTTTAAGCCAAAAAGGCAATCTCTGGCCGGGAGCTCCTCAACCTTCGTCCATCTTAGGTAGCGGTCATGTGCCACAACGATGGTTGCCTTTCACAGGGGCAGCGCCTAGAATGGTGCTTTGTTGTGTTTCTTCCCTCTGTTTCAGACGGGAATGCATTAATTTGTCTGTCAAGCTCATATTTATCCTGTACGCAAGGAGAGGTTTCTCCAGTTTCTGATCTTCTTCATTTATATTCAAGATGTTCCAGCTCTTGTCAAGGATCGTTTTTACCTTAAAGTTCAGTTTGGAGTGGTTGATGACACAAACCAATTTCTTCTCCTCATTCTTCTTCCCATCTTGTTGGTCAACGAACACATCCCAATTGTAGAACTTAGCTCTCTTAAAGACCTGCCTTACCAGTCATTTAGGATACCCTCGTTGGACCAATCTCTTTTTCAGTTCTTCTCCATTTCCCACATAATCCTCGATTTTGGTACAATTCCATGTCCTTAAAAATTCTCCAAAAGGGATGGAATCCTTTTGGCAATTGGGATCAAAGCTTCCAAATTTCAATAAGGTTTTTTTCGCCATCAGTTTTCTGTAGACTGCTACTTCTCTATGGTCTTGTGCTCCCACAATCCATATATCTAACAATTCCACACATTGTCTGATACATATCTTAGAAAACGTAAGGTTTTTGTTGCTAGCATTCACCACAATATGAATTCGGCCAGTGATTCTTCTTCTCTGTCCAAATGAAAAACATATCATCTATAAACCTGACCCAGCATTTTACATTTTCAGAAAAGAGCGCAAGTTCATTAAAAAATTGTCGTTCTTCATGCATGCCCATAAATTTGTATTTGCTATGCTGGGACACAAGATGCCCCATGATAGTCCCTTTCACTTGATGGTAAATTTCACCAATAACTGAAAACAAATTGTTGCAAAGGACCACCTCCAAACACTCCTGGATAAAATCATATGGTCTTGTACCCAGAGTGCTTTATAGTAGTCTCTCTACCATTTTCACTGCCTCTTTTATGGGGCACATTGGTATATAGTGCCTGAATGTTGAGAGTTACTAGTATTTCCATGTTACAATCATATGGCATGTTGTCCATCTTGCCAATCAGGTCACCAATATCCTTAATATATGATGGAAGTGTCTTAACCAAGGGACATAGGTATGTATCAACATGCATAGACAGTGGTTCTGTCAGGGCATTAATAGATGATACTATAGGTCATAAAGGGGAAACTACTACACTCTTATGTATTTTAGGAATAACCTACATGGCTGGAATAACTGGGTTTTCTTAGTTAAGGAATTCATGTTCTTTGTTGCAGATATGTCGTATTTTCAGTGCCCTATCTGTGATACTCTCAATTATCATTTAAAAGTTACGATTGCTTGTCTATTTGCCTTCTGGCATTGATCTCTGACTCTCATCAAATCCTGCACCATAGCAACATATTTCTCAGTATCCAGGAGAACAAGGCCATACCATTTGTAGCAGGGTTTCACTGTGACATTGCGATTGTTCTGAAGTCTCTGAAGGGCTAGGTGTCTTCTCTCTGTAAATTTGGCTTCACTAGAGGTATAAATTGTGTAATTTTTCCAGTTCTGTAAGCACAGCTTTCTCAAATACTGCCTCCTCTGGTCTTATCATATCAAGTCTTGCAATAAATCGAGATTAGCTTTTACACCCTGATTGATTACTAACATCACTTTCCAGTGTGCAGTGCATAAAACATTTCTTTAAGTGTATTTTCCTAAAGAAGGAATGCACATCTTTATTTAAGTTGAAAGTGCGAATCCACACGCTGGTGAGGTTCCGTGACAATTGTAAGTGGTGTTTTCGACTCGCACGAATATGGTCGAGTCTGGTATCTATTAATTAATTAATTAATTGCAAGTTTATATAGCGCTAGGATCGACTCCCGGAGGAGTATCTCCGCGCTTCGACCGCTGCGAAACCCTTCCTGGCTTCCCTGAGAGATGGTCCCTTAATGGGTATCTCCAGGGTGAGACCAGGCATCCCCGGCGGTCTGGTGGGGCCGTTAGTGAAGATGAGGCAAGCTAGTGCCCAGAGTTGCCGAGTGCGATCGCTGATCAGAGTGGGCACCGAGGCGAGAGAATTATCGAGTCCGCTGACCCTGGTCTAGAAACCTGCCGCGTTGGGAATCGAACCCTGGTCCCGGGCCGTCCTCTGCTCTCGGGTCTGCCGCCTCTAACCAGTGAGCCACACTACTTCACTATGAACCGCAAATGATGAGTTTAGTGGGTGTACGCATTTTCGCTGTGCTAGCCTACTCCGTTCGTTTGTTTCGTGGGTTTCTTCATCTGAACCCACGGGTTCCATCTTAGATACGGCATCCATTTTGTTTCTTGCCCTCAAGTAGCCAGCGAACGGACGCTGTCCGCTTCGCGACCCTGGGATTCCCAAACTCTTGCGGAAGACACGTTTCCTTTGAAGGTGTCTTTATGATGCGGGGGATGGCACTGTAAGGCAGATGGACCCGCTCGAGGCTCATCTTGCCGTGCCGCTCTATTGTCTCAGTTGTGTATGCATTAGGCACGTCCCCTTTGATGCCTGCAACTCGTGTTTCTTGACGCCACCCCTTTTACACCCCTTTCGATCTGTTCACTGTTCTCGTCTTCCTCTGCACCTGTTTCTGTCTCTTCCTCGATTCGTTTACTACTGATTGGAATGTACTAATGGTGGGAAGATGTACTTTTACAGTTGGGAACCGCCAAATGTTACTGTAATTATGTTCCGGGCCCTGAATACATGAAAGCGACCCCTTGCGATCTTTACGATGGGAACCAAGTTGTAAACCTTTGTGCACCATGTTATCCTAAGCTTCAAAACTGGATAAGAAGAGCAATCCACAGATACAATTTGAAGCAGTCTCCGTGAACTTACATGCTATGTACTTCTCGTGACTTCTGTGTTCCCTGCAGTAATAAACCTCGAATCTTTGACGCCGAAGGAAGTGTCCCGTGTCTCTGTCATTTGTACGCCGGAACAGGTTACCCACAAAGGTTTTAGGTGTTATCCCTGGCACCGCTGGGTCTTAGAGAAAATCCAGTCCTTCAGTTGGCGCCCAACGTGGGGCTACATCAGTGGTACCGGTCCAAAGCCCGACGATCGTGAGGAACTTCGTGTGAAATCTCTGAGGGAAGGTGCACCCCGCTTCATCGATCCTGTTGTCGAAACAAGTGGCCCGACGACTTTTCCCGCGAAGATCCCCGCCTCCTGACGGCTGCGACGGACTGCTGCCCTGACTGTAGACCTGTTTTGGCGCCTGGCGTAGACCTTGGTACAGCGAGACGATTGACGGGCCTTCCTGGTGACGCCATTGATCTTTGAGTTAAGTATTTGTGGGTCGCTCCCAGAGTCCTTGGTTGTGGGTGCTTCGTTGTTGCATGGTTCCATTGCATTTGTGGTTCTTGGTACTTTGTTCTTTGTTGTGATATTTGACGTCTGCAGTCGCCAAAAACCGAGGGTTTTTGCTCTTTGCAGGGACATTGTACTCCTGTAACCCTTGACGTTTGTGAAACTCAGTTAGTGTGCACGATGCCTGGCCGTAGTACTTTGTTCAGTTGCTTTAGAAGTTGTGGTGCGGATTCCCGACTGGAGGACTCGTGTCCGATACCTCCGGTTGGAACTCCAACTTACGAGTTGTATAGCCGACACGGGTTAGGTCCAATTACGTTCAATGAGTGTTGGGTTCGATATACTAAGAAAGACGGTGTCCTTAGTTGGCCACCTCATGGTAGTTTTGAAACTCCGATTTTAGATAATCTTGAAGCTAAATTGTTCCAAAGAAAAAGCAAGGCCGGCCATGTTTGATTCCTTTCGGTTGTGGCGTAAAGAAGCCAAGCAGAAAGAAATCAAGCAAATTAAACGTAATAAGAGAGAAGGAGTTGTTACTACGGTAAGAAACGCAGAGCAGTTCCAGCGAGATAAGGAGGAAAAGGAAAAGGAAGTTTTCGATAGATTGCAGCGCATGTCTATAGATAAGTGCTACCCGGCTTTACCATTGGGTACGGATAAGAAGGAGGAAGAAGTAGAGGACCCCTTGTTGTCTTATCTCTTGAAGTCGCCACCTCCGTATGCACAGGGTACCGCAGTTCCTGTGGTTCTCCCTGTCCCCGTTCTTCCACCTGCTCCTGTTCCTGTTCCCCAACTTGTTCCTGCTCCTCTACCTGCTCCCGTCCCTACTGCTCCCCCGCTTGTACTTCCTCATACCCCTGCTCCCGCTGCTTCTACTGTTCTGGTTACTCCTGCTGTTCCTTCTGTTCCTGATACTTCTCTTGTTACCCCGTTGTGTTACCCTAATACCCCATCTGCTGGACGTCGTGTCCCCTCTGTTGCTGCTAACTTTTTTAATTCTCTTGGACCGATTCTTGAATCCGCTGGCTCTGATGGTCCCCAAAGACGAAGTCAGCTTCATGGTAGTAGGGAACGTGACTCGCTATATAATATGGCGATGGCTTGGATGAGATACCCCCTTAGGAACCCTCCTCGTGTAGTGCTTGATACGTTCTCTCAATTCAACGTACCAACACAGAGGTTCGTGTTTGAGGAGATGTGCAAGCTTTTGCGTGATCAAATATCGGTTGATGCGTCTGATGATGTATTGACTGCTCTAACTAATCTTCAGCTTCAGTTTGCGAGCGGAATGATAGTGGGTAGCAATGTTCGACGTGCTGTCGAGCAGTTGCTATCTTTCCGTCCTTGTATAATGCCTCGGGCATTGTTTTTAGAAGACATTGAGGAACCACTAACAGCGCCTGGTCAGTATCCCATGCGCGAAGTTCCACCAGTGTGGATGCCAGGTGATGCTGCTGCTAATCCTGCTATTTTGCCACATTTCCATAGAGTGTGGATACATCTTCCGTGGAAACGTTCAGAAGTTTTGCAGGTGAAGCAATCTTTGCCTGACCCTCGCAAAAATCCTGCAGGGTACTATAAAGAATTGTCGCAGCTCATAGATGCTACGATAATGAATCTTGCCGACATTGATATGTTGTTTGGCAACGTCGTACCGCAACCGGTATGGGCAAAGATTCGTCAGGAAGATCATGCAGCAGAATTAGGCGGTGATTGGGCTGCACTTCTTGCTGCGGATGCCTTGCAAGGTGGTGGGGCTAAGCCCGAACAGTTGATTGCTAATCTCCCACAGAGAATAATAACTCTCATGAAAACACTTATGCCAGCTATGAAGGTGAATTGGGACAAGTTGTCCGCTTGTAAGCAAAAGAAGGATGAGAGTGTCTCTGATTTCTTTACAAGATTTGAGGAGGCATTCATTGATCATAGTGGTCAGGATATGGGCACTGAAGGAGGTCAGAGATTGTTTGTGGACAAGTTTGTATCTAATCTGTTGCCGGACTTAAGCAACAAATTAAGGAATTCAGAAAGTGCGTGGGCTGTTTCCACTTCTGCTCAGATATTGGCTACGGCCCAATATTATGAGAATAGAGAGAAAGAGGAGAATGATCGTGCCGATAAAAAAACGAAAGAGCTCAAGACTAAAGTGATGTTGCAACAAGCGTATCCTCCACGTTCGAATCAGAATGATTCGCAACAGCGGAATCGATCGCAGTCTCAGTCGAATAGGTCGCAAACACGAAATGACTCCTCTTCACAGAGATCTACGTTGGGGTACAATCAGTGTGCCTATTGTAGGAAGGAGGGTCATTTGAAATTTGATTGTCCAGTCTTGAGTGAACGAAACAGTGGTAATTCATCTGGTGGAGGTCGTAGTGGTCCTCAACAAGCATCACGTGGTAGAGGTCGCGGTGCTCAAAATGATCGTTCAAATATTTCTTCCGATTCTAATAATTGTTTCGATCAGCGTGGGTCGTCGCAAGGCAGATCTGCACAGTACAATGTGGACGATTATTACGTCGATCAGAACACTGACGACGGTAATTACTAGGACAGCCATAGACAAGGAGAGGGAGTAGTATCAGTTCCGGTTGATCAGAGAGGGCCTTACGTCGCAGTTGCCACCTCGGGCGTCGTTGAGCCTTTTCTGTTGGACACTGGTGCAGCGAAAAGTTCTATCATGCATTCGAAACTCCCTGGCGCACCTTTGTCTGGCTTAACAAATGTTTCCGTTGGATTCTCTGGCACCCCTGTTAGCAATCCGGTTTCGCGCCCTTTGCCCCTTGCAATTGGGCCTTGTGAGCTGAAAGCTCCTTTGATTTTGACTACTGGTTGTGGCGAAAATCTCTTGGGCCTGGATTTGCTGAAACGCCTGTATGCGACTTTGTATTGTTCTCCTGCGGGAGTAAAGCTTACATTGGGTGAGAAAGTTATCTCTCCTATGTATTTGTCCATCGACAAGCTCCCACCGGAATTGAGTTCTCTTCCTGCATCTTTGTGGCCAACGGGTCCCAATGACGTGGGCCTGCTTGATATCTCCTCTTATGTTGTTCATTTGAAATCTAATGTGCGTTTGCCACGTATTCCCCAGTATCGTATCTCTCTCGACGGAGAGCGAGCTTTGTTAGCAATCATCTACCATTTGATTGAGAAAGATGTTATCGAGGAGACTCGGGGAAACGTGTGCAATAGCCCTGTGCTGCCCATTCTGAAACGCACTGATCCATCGAAGCCCCCTGTTTATCGTTTTGTTATCGATTTACGGGAGGTGAATAAAATTGTGATTCCTCAGTTCCCTGTGGTGCCTGACATCACGGCTCTACTGACTCTGATTCCAGCCTCTGCATCTTGGTTTTCAGTGATCGATCTGAAGAATGCTTTCTTCAGCATTCCGATTGCTGAGGAGAGTAGGGACCTTTTCGGTTTCTCTCTTGGTGGCCGCAGCTTTAGGTTTAAACGTGCTCCTCAGGGCTACTGTGAGAGTCCATCAATATACAGTCAAGCCTTGAAGGGCCAGCTTGATGCGTTCATATTACCGGCTGGTGCGGCCTTGATCCAAAATGTCGATGACTTATTGGTGGCTGCGGATACTCAGGACATTTGCAGAATTGCCACGGTGTCGTTGTTACAGCATCTCTGTGACTTACATCATAAGGTGTCAACTTCTAAACTGCAATATTGTTGCCAAGAAGTAACCTATCTAGGTTACTTATTGCCAAAGGAGGGAAGAAGGTTGACCCCAGAGAGAATTGCAGCGATTGCTCGAATGACTGTGCCAGCAACTCAGAGAGATGTGCGTGCCTTTTTAGGTATCACGTCATACTGCAGGCAATGGATTCCAAATTTTTCATTGCTAGCAAAACCATTGGTAGCTCTTACGTGCAAGGATGTTCCAACTCCTTTACCATGGATGGAAGAATGTCAGAAAAGTTTTTCTGAACTGCGTGACGCGTTGTGTTCGGCCCCTGTGTTAGGTACTCCTGACTACAGTAAGCCGTTTACACTATACGTTCACGAGAGGGAAGGTTTTGCGTTGAGTGTCTTGACGCAACAATTCGGTGGTAAGCAGCGTCCATGTGCATATTTTTCCTCGACCTTGGACCCAGTAGCTAGAGCATTGCCGAGTTGTCTGAGAGCAACAGCGGCAGCTGCGGTGTCCATCCGACAATCTGCAGGATTGGTCATGGATAATATGCTTACGGTGATGGTTCCGCATGCAGTTAACACTCTCTTGAATCGTACGAAAACCCAACACCTGACGAGTGCAAGGTTGTCTGGGTATGAGTTGACGCTTTTGGCAAGTCACATTCAAATAAAGCGCTGTAATGTCCTGAACCCGGCGACTTTGTTGCCAATCAGTATGGAATCAGATGAAGTGGCATCTCATGACTGCTACTTACGAACTGAAGAAGAAACAAAAGGCCGAGTTGATTTGAAAAATACTCCATTGGAAGATCCCGATGGGACCCTGTATGTGGATGGGTCGTGTTTTAAGTTGCCGAATGGGGATGTGACAACTGCGTATGCTGTGGTGACGTTGAGTACGGTTGTGGAGACTGCGAAATTGAATCAGAATTCTGCACAGGCGGCAGAGCTGATTGCCTTGACTAGAGCGTGTGTGTTGTCGAAAGGGAAGCGGGTGAATGTGTTTACGGACAGCCAGTATGCGTTTGGTGTTGCGCACAGTTTTGGACGTTTGTGGAGAGAGAGAGGTTTCATGACATCGCATGGTACGAAGATTCAGCATGGACAGCTTGTGAATGATCTTTTGGATGCACTTACATTGCCTAAGCAGGTGGCGATTATTAAATGTAGCGCGCACCGTAAGGTGAGGTGATTCAGCTAGACTTCATCCATATGGAGCGATGCAATAACCTGAAGTACGTGTTAGTGGTGGTTTGCGCGGATCACTGACAGAATTTCGACCTCAGAAATATCGACCTACAAGAATATCGAGTCAACAATATCGAGGGCAAAAATATCGACATCCTATCTACAACATGGTAAGTACAAAAATATCGAAAAAATAATATAGATGTAAAAAATATCGATGTTAAAAATATCGATTTTTTTTCTTTTAATATATAAATGTAAAATTAAGTATATAACACTAATAAATAAAATATACATATTTAAAAGTATGTAATAATGTTTACAATTAATAAATAATTCATACATATTAATAAAACATTAATTAAATATATACAGTAAATATATAATATATATGTACTGAACAATAAGTATTAATAATTATTTTACTAATTTATAAATTAATGAAATATATTCTAATTTACTAATACATTTACAAACATAAAACAATAACATAAATAAAATGTAAGTAATATAAAAAATAAAATAAACATTTGATATTTTAACAATTAATTATATAAAACGTTGGATAGCGTAAGGGTAAAAATTACTATTCCTACTCCAGAGAGTGGAACAGTAGGGAAAACTGACCCTGAACCCAAAAAACACCCCTTTACCCAAAAACTGAAAACTGACCCTGAACCCTAAAAATACCCCTTTACCCAAAAACTGAAAACTGACCCTGAACCCAAAAAATACCCCTTTACCCAAAAACTGAAAACTGACCCTGAACCCTAAAAATACCCCTTTACCCAAAAACTGAAAACTGACCCTGAACCCTAAAAATACCACTTTACCCATGAACTGAAAACTGACCCTGAACCCTAAAAAAAAAACCTTTACCCATGAACTGAAAACTGACCCTGAACCCTAAAAATACCCCTTTACCCAAAAACTGAAAACTGACCCTGAACCCTAAAAATACCACTTTACCCATGAACTGAAAACTGACCCTGAACCCTAAAAAAAAACCCTTTACCCATGAACTGAAAACTGACCCTGAACCCTAAAAATACCCCTTTACCCAAAAACTGAAAACTGACCCTGAACCCTAAAAATACCCCTTTACCCAAAAACTGAAAACTGACCCTGAACCCTAAAAAAAACCCTTTACCCATGAACTGAAAACTGACCCTGAACCCTAAAAATACCCCTTTACCCAAAAACTGAAAACTGACCCTGAACCCTAAAAATACCCCTTTACCCAAAAACTGAAAACTGACCCTGAACCCTAAAAAAAACCCTTTACCCAAAAACCCAAACCTGACCCTGAACACTAAAAATACCCCTTTACCCAAAAACCCAAAACTGACCCTGAACCCTAAAAATACTCCTTTACCCAAACTTAATTAATATTATTTAATTAGCAATTAATTATTAATTAACAATAACAATAAAGTAAATATATTAGCACATTAGCTGTAATTAATATAATGTAATAATTAATATAATTTTTCCCCAATTAATTAATTAACAGTAACTAAAAATTATATATATAAATAAATTACTCTAATTAATGTAATTAACTAATTAATATTATTTAATTACCAATTAATTACTAATTTAAAATATGTACAAATTTATATTAATTAATTAACAAATTAATATTAATGATTTGCCAATTAATTAATTATAAATATTTAAAAACATATATTAATTAATTAATTATTATTAAATTACTCCCCACCCTATTCCCCTATAAACCCACATCCCGCTACAGAAAATATATATCAATTAATCAATTAATTTTTTTCCCAATTAATGATTATTAGTTAGCAAATAATTATAATTAATTAATTAATCCTACTAATTATTAATAAACTTACCATAATTAAATTACTTCCCACCCTATTCCCCTATAAACCCACAACCCGCTCCGGTACTAAAACATGAAATTTACTTATAAATTTATATATTATTATATAAAATGTATACACATATAATAGTAATTATTTTAAATACTTAAATTAAACATATAACACATACATAATAAAATACTATAAAATAATACAAATATCGATATTAGTGTCATCGAAATTAGTAACATCGATATATATGCTATCGATATTACTAACTTCGATATTACTTACATCGATATTAAGTATTTCGATATTACTTACCTTGGGTCGATATTCTGTCCTACGATATTCTTGCCTTCGATATTATGCTCCTTCGATATTTCAGACTCGATATTATGGTAGGTCGATATTTCCTACTCGATATTTTGACTGTGTACCGGTTTGCGCATTCTCCCGATGGATCGAAGCCTACCCTCTCAAAGACAACACTGCTCTGTCCACTGCAAAAATCCTACTGAAGGAATACTTTCCTCGGTATGGAATGCCACGAATTGTATGGTCTGATAACGGAAGTGAGTTTGTGGGGAGTGTGATGAAGAATGTGTGCAAGGGCCTTGGAATTACACAGAAATTCCACAGCGCCAATCATCCCAGTCAGCAGGTTTGGTTGAAGGGTATAATGGCACCCTTAAATTGAAACTAGCGAAGATTCAGGCTACGACTGGTCTCTCGTGGCCTGACGCTTTGCCCTTAGCTCTTCTGTCAACAAGGGCGACTGTACACTCCCGAGTAGGGCTCAGCCCCTATGAGATTGTGTTCGGCCGCCCTGCAAATGTTTGGGGGGTCCCTAGACCCAGTGTGTTTTCTGATCTTGAGTACCCAATGTTGATCGATTATCTTCATGATCTGACTACTAAACTGAGGTTAATTCACCAACAGGTCTTTGAAGCACTGCCGACGCAGACGGAGGGTCCAGGCCACCAGTTCCAGCCTGGAGACTGGGTAGTGACGAGGAATTTTGGCCGGAAGCACAACCTTGAGCCTCGTTTTACTGGACCCTACCAAGTGCTCCTTGCCACGAGGACTGCTGTTCGTTTGGAAGGTCATAAGAACTGGGTGCATGCCACCCATACCAAAAAGGTACCTATACCTTTACCAGCAGACTCGTGGGTGAGGAAGGGCATCGCCTCGTCTGAAGTCGAAACTGTGCCGAACTTTGTTCCTTTCAGCGACGCTCAGCCTGTCGGAGATACCTCAGTGCAGCAGAACGATATTGGTGAACATTTGTCATCACAGAACTCAAGATCTGAACAATTGACTGGTCAACAGAACTCTGTCTCATCATCGGATCAATTGTTTGACGAACAGACACGTCCTGGGAGAAGCCGATATTTTCTCCGTGCCAACCCCAAAGACTAATAAATATCTTTGCTTTCTCCCCTGACATCCACGTTACCCCATGGCCACTATCCAGTCTGAACACACTTGCATAACTGTAAATTTGTAAATTTTGAGTCTTTTCCCACGTATGTGTTTTTGCTTCCACAGCTAGCAGATTTTGTATATATTGTTGATTAAGGATACTTTACATCCGGGTGAACCGTAGGGCCGCGCGGGTACTTCCTTCTGGTTAGTAGGTCTTGACACTAGGTCAGAGACCGTCGATTCCTAGGAACTCCTGGGGATTGACCACTGCTACACAGAATGAAGTGTGTCAAGAACGTAGCGGACGGTTTTAGAGGATGGCTTTCTCGAAGCTGTCGGAAATGGAAAAGGCTCAAGCCCAAAGATTCGAGTTGCGCAGAATTGCACGCACAAAATGCTTCATGTTTCAGGTGTTCCTTCTGTTCTTAACTGTTTCCTCATTATTGGTGGGTGGGGTGTATTACATGATACAGTCATTGTTGCCTTCTGCCTCACCTACCCCTTCTTCTGAACCTAAACTTACCTCCACTGTCTCTCCTCATTCCTTCCACATCCTACCCCAACACGAGCAGGCCAGACGTGCAGAATTTATGAATAATTCCTTCATTCAGCTCCTTCATCAGCATCAATTGGTGATGAACACTACCAATTGTTGGGTGTGTGGGTTAATGCCACATACCACCGATAAGGGAATTCCGTACTTGGTCCTTCCTTATAGTTCCCAGGGTTCGGCTCGAGCATTCCAAACAATGTTTTGAAGTGCACTAGATTCTTACCCCAATCGAGAGCCACGTTCTCCACACTTTGGTCCCGGTCCGTACCATAAGCCTTTGGCAATAGCGATTGCTGATTTAGATAGGGATATCTATGAGCCGTCGCTCATCCCAGAGGAAGAGGTGCGAGCCTATAGGGATCTCAGTGAGGTTGAGTATAGTGTGCTTGTGGGCGAAAGACAGCTTAGGAGCTCGTCTCCGATATGGGTCGGACCCCACCTTGGTAATTTCTGTCTGAAAGGTCGTGGCCGAAGCCCGAGAGCTCACCTTGGAGAGAGTGCTTGCTCTGAGACGTATGTCTTACCAATGCTCTCTTCCCCTGTTCTCCTGACTGCCAAGGGTACGTACTTTGTCTGTTATGACCGTGCATATACATGGTTGCCCCTTGACTTTGCGGGCACATGTTATATTGCAAACTTGTTGCCACCGACTTTTACAGTCGCCTCCGATTACCACAAGACCAGAGTTGTGAGGGGCGTGATTAGCAAAGAGGACACTGCCGGTCAAGAGGCAGGAGACTTTTTCAAGGGTTTCTTGCCGTTTTGGGGGCCTATGATTAATAGTAGGAACCTAAGACAGTTGACTCGAGTGGTGGAATCGACAGCTAACATCACTGCCAGTGCCCTTGGTAATATTACAGCAGAGCTTCAGGCGGATAGATTGATGACGTTACAAAATCGTATGGTTTTAGACGTTGTCTTAGCAGATCGAGGTGGAGTATGTAAGGTGATCCATTCGAGTTGTTGTATTTTCATTCCAGACAACGCTCCGACTGTCTATAAAGCCATCTCGAAGTTGCATAAGATTTCTGAGTCCATACACGTGGACGTAGGAGATTGGACGTTACTCGGATGGTTTTGGGGCCTGATGTCGACTTGGGGTTGGAAGATTCTGATGATCATAGGGGTTGTTGTAGCATTCCTGTTCACGTGTTGCCTTTGTGTGCAGTGTGGTCCTGCTTTATGTGGCCTCTGTGCTACGACGTGTATAAGGCAGCCGCCTGTTACCAAAGGAACTCTGTTGGATAAGGCTATGTTGCAGCAGCATCTAGATGGTCTGATGAATATCGAGATCGATTTTGATTCCGACTAGTGCTTGCCTACATGAGGGCAAAAGGAGCGTCTGAGGTTCCGTGACAATTGTAAGTGGTGTTTTCGACTAGCACGAATATGGTCGTCTGGTATCTATGAACCGCAAATAATGAGTTTAGTGGGTGTACGCGTTTTCGCTGTGCTAGCCTACTCCGTTCGTTTGTTTCGTGGGTTTCTTCATCTGAACCCACGGGTTCCATCGTAGATACGGCAACCATTTTGTTTCTTGCCCTCAAGTAGCCAGCGAACGGACGCTGTCCGCTTCGCGACCCTGGGGATTCCCAAACTCTTGCGGAAGACACGTTTCCTTTGAAGGTGTCTTTATGATGCTTGGGATGGCACTGTAAGGCAGATGGCCCGCTCGAGGCTCATCTTGCCGTGCCGCTCTATTGTCTCAGTTGTGTATGCATTAGGCACGTCCCCTTTGATGCCTGCAACTCGTGTTTCTTGACGCCACCCCTTTTACACCCCTTTCGATCTGTTCACTGTTCTCGTCTTCCTCTGCACCTGTTTCTGTCTCTTCCTCGATTTGTTTACTACTGATTGGAATGTACTAATGGTGGGAAGATGTACTTTTACAGTTGGGAACCGCCAAATGTTACTGTAATTATGTTCCGGGCCCTGAATACATGAAAGCGACCCCTTGCGATCTTTACGATGGGAACCAAGTTGTAAACCTTTGTGCACCATGTTATCCTATGCTTCAAAACTATAAGAAGAGCGATCCACAGATACAATTTGAAGCAGTCTCCGTGAACTTACATGCTATGTACTTCTCGTGACTTCTGTGTTCCCTGCAGTAATAAACCTCGAATCTTTGATGCCGAAGGAAGTGTCCCATGTCTCTGTCATTTGTACGCCGGAACAGGTTACCCACGAAGGTTTTAGGTGTTATCCCTGGCACCGCTGGGTCTTAGAGAAAACCCAGTCCTTCACTGGGGACAAAAGATAGTCAGTCCTCTTGCTAACAGTTGCGTTTCATCTTTTCACACTCTCATAGATAATAAATGAAAAATTGGAATAGGGCCATCTGTTGTATTAGCTCCAATATTAATGGTTCTGCATCTTGAGATAATGATGCTGAGAGTCCTTTTGTTAACATCCCCCGCTGTCCTGCCGTTGAATTGGTTCTGCCCCTTACCCGCGACAAATTCACAAACATAAATCTGGCCGTGAGGCAAAAATGCACCCTGTTAGACCTGGCACCATTGGCGTGGGTCTCCCTTCCATTTTTTCTGTTGCCTCATGTATTTTTGCTGGTTTTAAGCTTTGGGCAATGTGCCACTGCTATCCAGTGCCATAGTACGAGTGCTCCCTATTGTAAATTGATGTATTAATCAGTGGTTCCGTGTTTGGCTATTTGGTTTACTTGTCCGTCCCTAGTCTAGTGCTCTGAGTGTAAATCCAAATGCTGCTCGTAGGCCTGCAGCACTGGTTGTGCCACCCACAGAAGAAGCCTTGTAAATGTGTCTAAGGTCTTCCATTGCCGAGCCTGCGTGCAGTCTGGTACTGTCATGCTGACTAGGCAAGTGCACCCACATGCCAGTCTCTAAAACCTTCCCTTTTCTTCATATCAGTCATCCCTATGGTAAGCCCAAGGGCAGGGTGCACTGTAAGTATAAGGTAGGACAAGCCCTGATATGTGTGGCATATCCTAATAGTGAATTACAGCCAATTTCGTTTTTCACTATTGCAAGGCTACCTGTTCTCCATAGGCCATATGGGCTTTTAGAGTTATTACATTTTATAATCCTAACTGTCTCAGAGAACATGGAAGAAATTCGAGTTTAGTATGCCTGGACTCAGAATAATAAAATACATCTTTTAGTAAAGTTTATTTTAACATTCTGTGTTTGCAAATACCACTTGCAAATACCACTTTAGGTATTTGCATGTTTGTGAGTGACAGGGCTGGGGAATTCCCGGAGACAGGCTGAGTCACCCAGTGGTGAATCTGCATCTAAATAGGAGGGAGGAGTGGCCCCTGAACCTTGAATAGGGCTGTGCCTGCCTTCCACAATGCTGGCTCCACCCCCTGGGGAGCGGCTGATGTATCTGCCCTGCACACTGAAAGAAGATGAGTCCTGTAAACAAAGTGCTCCAGGACTGTACTTGCCTTCCACTATGCTGGCTCCACCTCCTGTGGGGCGTCTGATGTGCCTGCCCTGCACTGTGAAAGGAAAGGAGAAGCCTGGTAAACAGAGTGCTTCAGAACTGGTTTGAACTGGGCAAAGGCCCCTCTCCCCTCAGAGAACAAAGGATTTTGGGGTATAAATATTGGGACCCTGATCCCATGAAATTAGATCATTTTGGACTACAAGAAGAAACCTTTACTGAGGAGAGGAACCTGAAGAAACTGAGGAGAGACTATTCCCAAGCTGAAGTGCTGCTTGGGGGATTGGCCTGCAGCGGTTGCCTGACTGCCAAAAGAAGGAGAAAGGAACTGTGTGTACTTTGCTTTCAACTTGTGAAGGATCTCCAAGGGGTTGGAAAAGAGCTTGCCTCCTGCTGAAGTCTCAGGGACAACAGACTTCACCCCCCAGCTCCCCAGAGTTCTTTGGAAGTGCCTGCTGCTGTTTTGGGCCTTCTGAGGAACTGCGTGTCGCAAGGAACTGGAAGGGCGACTCAACGCGAAGAAGCGTGTCGCCGTCGATGTGCCTGCCATCGCAACTCCGAAGGAGGGTGTCGCCGCTGGAACTGTCGCACTGCACCGCATCGGAGAGAAGCGTGCCGCAACGAGGAGGAAGCGTGTCGCCGTCGCAACTCCGAAGGAGGGTGTCGCCGCTGTAGTTGTTGCACTGCACCGCATCAGGAGAAGAATCCCGCTATGAGGTCGGAGCGTGCCGCCATCGCTGTGCCTGCCGTCACATCTCCGAAGGAGGGTGTCGCCACTGGAACTTTCGCACTGCACCGCATCGACCAAGAGCACCTCGCATCTGCGAGAAACGAGCCGCCATCAGAGCTGCTGATGTCGCATCTTGGATGTCGCCGCTGTAGTTGTCGCATCGAGCGGAAGCTTCATGCATCATGGGAGAAGAGTGTCGCCGCTGGAGCTGCTGTCGTCGCATCATAAGGGTGTCGCCGCTGCAGTCCACGCATCGAACCGAGAACTTCTCGCATCCCCGAGAAGCATGCCATATCTGGAAGATCTTCACGTCTTTATTTCTTTGTATCTGAACTTTGCCGCATTTCCCATCGCTGCGACATTGCTTGCCGTGGAAGCGCAACGCAACCTAAGGTACATTGACGCAGAGTGTCGCATCTAAGAACTGAACTGGACTAAGCTTAAATCTACCATCTTAACCCCTTAAGTGCTGCCTCGGTGCATTGGCCGACGGCAGCACTACCTCCCCAGTGCTGCGCACGACCATTGAACGTCCATTCAGCACTAGTTCTAATGGACAGCGCAGCACTGGGGAGGAATGTTTAATAGCAGCTATGAGGTTAAAGTAATCGTATTGTGTATTTTTTCGTTTATGGTCTTGTGGTAACTCTATATAAAGTCTACTTATTTTTTATATAAAACCTGTCCATTTGTAGTGTTGTCATTTGGTTACTGTATGTAGTCACAACTGCTTAACTTACAACGTCTCTGGGATAAGGCCTTGCTTCTCGTGCCAAGCTACCTAGAGGGTGAGCAGAGGTTATTTTAGGAGTGTAATCCCCTTATCCTGACTAGAGGAGAGGGTCCCTATTTGTCACACGTACCTACCTGTGCCAAATAGACACCCCCAAATCTAACACACCCTTACCTCAAATTTTGTAGAAAACCTCCAGTGTTTTCCTAATGGCGCTTCGGTTAACTCTTGTTCTCCATATGTAACATTGCTTAACACCAGCACACATACGTCACGAACATGCAACCCGACTTCTAGATCACTAAACCACAAACCTCTGCATTACATGCCGTAAAAGATTGAAGAAAGACGTGTAACCATGGGGAAACACCCATTTCGATTCAAAGCTGGCATTGAGTCAGCTTCCGTCTATTGCCAGTCCACACCTTGATGACTATCACTAACTGGGTTTTCAGTTTCAGGGACAATGCTAATATGACGGAATAATGCCTAGGGGTGCTCCGTCTCTTGTGCCTATTTCGAACACTTCAGCACCTTTTTGGAATGGGTTTTCATACGGGTCTGCTTTAATTATTCTCTCTTTGGATGATTTGCTATTCCTGGGTGTGTTTAATTGCTGTGGTAAATCTCTTTCTAACGTTCAACGCCTAATGTCAGATTTCGAAATTCCCTTAGCTCAGGAAAAAACTGCAAGGACCAGCAACAAATCTGGTATTCCTGGGGATAGAAAGATATTTGGTTAGAAGGGAATGCAGACTCTCAGCAGATAAAGTGGACAACTTCAGAGCGTCACTGGAGTTGTGCGTAGGCCCTGGCACAGAAGGTCACCTTACACCAGTTACAAACTTTAGTTGGTCTGCTCAATTTGGACCTGTGGATAATACCCATGGGCTTGCTCTATAGCTCAGACCATTTCTGGCCTGAAAGAAAAACACTATAGGACCCGCCTCTTGGTGGATCAGAAGCAGAATTTGAGTATTTGGTTGACCTTTCTCAAACATGTTAATGGTTCAAGGGTGTGGCCATCCCCTTAGGGTCAAGCCAAGATTAATGGGTTGTTTATAAATGTGACAGGCAGCGTGGGTTTCTGCACCATCCTGGGCGCAAAGTGGTGTGCCCAGGCCTGGTTGAATTTGGGCTGGGGGAGGAATATCACCTTTCGGGAACTGTTTCCCATTTTGGCGGCCCTGCACATTTGGACTGACCAGTTCTGTAGCCAACCAGTCACCTTCTGGTCAGACAACATGGCAGTGGTAGAATGTATCAAGTTTCAGCATGCAAAGTGCAAGATACTCACTTTACTGAAGGAATTGGTTTTGATCTGTCTAAAAATAACATTCATCTTGACACAAAACATGTTCCAGGTGTATTGAATAATGCCGCTGATGCTTTGTCTCATCTCAACTTACAGGATTTCTGGTGTGTCCATCCAAGGGCAGAGGGAGAACCCAAGCATTTTCTGGGACTTCGATGTAACCTTGGAACCCAACTCTCTCTGATTTAATATCAGCCAGCCTTGCACCCAAAATAATGCAGATGTATGAAAAGGCCTCTGCCAGCTATATGACATACACGAAGGGCAAACCTCCAGGGCAACTCTTCAATTTATCTAATTAGCTGGGTTTTCTTGAATACATGATATTGCAGGGTAGCTCAGAAGCATTTGCTAAGTGACACTTATCAGCAGTGGCATTTTTCGCAAAATTGGGAGGGGACTCAGACCATTCACAATCCTTTTTAATTTCGAAAGTCCTGAGAGGATGGGAAAGGTTAGAAGGGTCAAAACTGGACCAAAGGCTTAACCCTAAAGCAATCAAGAGAATTGGCAGTGCTATGTGTGTCTGAACATGCTATAGTTTTTTTTTGGTCCGGAGATTTCCCCGGTTTCGGGATTGTAACCAGCAAGGCTTCTCGCATGGAGGGCAGCATCTCTCCATCCTCGCAGATGGTATCAAAGAGGGCGATCAGGTGCGGGAGCAGGAGGTCTTTAAATGCCTTGTAAAAGCCTACCGTGAGACCGTCAGAGCCTGGGGCGCTCCCCGACCGCATGCTTCCCAGTGCATCTAAAATCTCGTCTTCGTGGAAGGGGGCCATAAGAAATTCCCTGTCTGAGTTCTTGAGGAACGGCATTGAGATATAGTCCAGGTAATCGCCAATTTCCGTTTCCGCACTCCCCGCCTTGGAACGATAAAGTTCCGTGTAATAGCGCCGGAACGTCTCTAGTATCTGGTCTTCCTCAACTACCCTGTCACCCTCCGGGGTCTGCAGTTCTTCTATCACTAATGGTCTCCGGGAGCCCTTGACCATGCGGGCCAGCAATGCCCCCGGCCTCTCTCCCTCCCCGTAAGCTCGGGCAGTGGCGTACTTGCCCATATAAAGGATTTCTCTGTCCGCAAGCGCGTTGTATTCCGCCAGCAGGGGCGGGAGCGCCTGTCCTGCGTCGCCTCCAGAATTAGCCAGTTGTCGTTTCTCTAAGGCCGCCAGCTTGTTTTCTAAGTCGGAGAGGTCCCTCCTAATGGAGCGCAGTACGCTGGAGTGTTTGGACATGGCCATTCCTCTTATATACACTTTGAAGGCTTCCCATATAGTGAAGAAGCTATCAACCGATTTAAGATTGGTGGCGAAGTAGCGTTCTATGTCTTCCGCCATCTCCCCGCGAAAGGCGTCGTCTAGCAGAGCATAGGGCGGGAAACGCCAAGTGTAAGGCGGGATCCCCTTCCTGGCGGTGGAAAGACTGATCAGGACTGGGGAATGGTCCGATAGAGTGCGCGGGAGGACTGTACACGAGCTGATGCCGCCAAGCACTGAAGAGGAGGCTAGCCAGTAGTCTATTCTAGTATGTATGTTGTGATAGGCCGAGTAATGCGTGAATCCGCCCTGCATAGGGTGTTTGTCCCGCCACACATCCACTAGATCCAGCTTTGTCATCTCCGCTCTCATGTAGACAGCAGATGCTTCTGGCCTTCGAGCAGGGCCAGCGGAACGATCCCTGTCAGGGTCAAATACAAAGTTGAAGTCCCCCCCCCATAGCGTTCTGGAGTGTGTGTGTGCCCTACATGTGGTCGACAGGGTTGCATAAAACTCCGGATTATCATGATTGGGACCATAAACGTTCACTAATAGCAGATCTAGCCCCCTCCCCGCACACCTAGCAATCACATATCTACCCTCTGTGTCCACATGTATCGGGGTCAGTTTCAATCTCGATGGAGGGGTTAGCCCAGGTAATCACGCCACGCGCGTGAGTGGTGAAGCCTGCTGCCACTATATTTCCCGCCAACCCTCTAGTCTGCAACATCTTACTATGAACAGGTAGGTGTGTTTCTTGAAGCAGGGCTACATCCACATGATGTCTGTGGAGAAAGCTCATAACCTTCCTCAGCTTGCGGTGGTCGTTTAACCCTCGCACATTCCAGGTCAGCAGGGTTAGTGCGCGTCGGGCCTGTGGGTGCTCAGACACTACAGCAGCCGACATCGCAGATCACAACGTATCATAGTAACGCCATAGGCAGGTGGCGTGCCACAGCCCAGGGCACCAGTACCCAAGGGGGCCAGACATTCAATCCATTCACACGCACTCACTCCAAGCCAGATTCTCATAGCAAACCACGGACCCCTCAACTTTCGAACAACAACAAACCCCCCAAACCCGGTTCCAGAACCCGCCCCCCTGTCCCCTCCCCACCCACAGCTGACCTCCCCCAACCCGGCCAGACAGAGCCCCCCACAAATCCCCATCAACTCAAGAACCTCAAATTGTTAGGCAATACAAGTCCCAACTCCCTGGGGAGTGTCTCAACCAAAAGCACAGGGGCAAAGCGTGCCAAGACTGCATAGAACCACCAACGGTTTCAAAGTTTATCTCCAGTTCTGCACCTCTGCCTAGCCCCAAAATGTTCCAATGCCTTACACTGAGTTCACCCAGTTCCCCCGTTCCCCCCAAACCCGTCCTCAATGTCAATACTTTGAACGCCTCTCCGGCACTTGTAGTCTGTCCCTGCAAAACAGCTTGCTTCGCGGTGTGGACACTCCTCCCATCTCACATCTAGTGTCCCAAAATGGTTCCGGTGGGCAGCTCACCTTATGGGATCGCACAGTATCCTTGTGGCAGCATGTCCGACGGCACTATCCGCAGTGGGGAGCAATACATACTGGGTGCACCGCTTCAGTCCTGTTCCTCCAAGTTCGATGCTGCCCCCGAGTCCTCTCCGTGCTGCTGTCGATGTTCCTTACGTTCCCTGGCCCACGTTTTCAGCGACTTCTGCAGTTCCTTAGGGTCTGTGAAGAAGTACGATTTCCCGCCAGTGTTAATCCTCAGTTTGGCCGGGTAAAGCATCGCGTAGTCAAGTCCCAACTCGCGGAGCTGTTTCTTATGCGGTACGAACTGACGGCGCTCCTCTTGCACTTTGGCCGTGAAGTCGGGGTACAGCGATATGTTCATGCCTTCCATCTGGAGCTGGCCTTTTTCCCTAGCCAGCCTCAAGGCCGTGTCCCTGTCCCTGTAGTTCAGGAGCTTTGCTATGATGGGTCGGGGAGGCGCGCCAGGTTGAGGTTGAGGGCCCAAAGTGCGATGCGCTCTCTCCACGATGAACATTGGGGAGAAAGCCTCCTCCCCAAGCAGCACTTTCAGCATGTTCTCTACGTAGAGCTCCATCTTACCAGTCCGAGTCGATTCCGCTACCCCCGTTATACGAATGTTCGATCTGCGGGAGCGCGCTTCTAAGTCCTCGGCCTTGTCACGGATCACTTGGAGCAGCCTGCCGAATTGCCGACGGTCCTTGTCCCACTCGGTCTGCGCCTCCTCGGCCTCCGTGAGGCGCCTTTCCGCCATATCCATGCGGTCCATGCGATACGACAAAGCGTCTATCTTGGAGCCCACCGCCTCGATGCTGTTCTGGATGCCCTTCTCCATCGCCGCCAGCAGGTCCCGAAGTTCTGCAGGTGCCGTTGTCGCCGCTGCCCCTTTCGGGGAGGCCTCCGGTGCTGGTGGCTCCGTCCCCTTCGGTCTCCGGCGTTCAAACGAGAGTTTGGCCTGCGCCGCATCGTTTTTCCCCATGATGTCCTCCCAGTTGAAGGGGGGGGGCTCTGTCGCTGAGAAACCTCCTCGTCGCAGTTTAGGCAGGGCCGCGAGAGTAGTGCTCCGCTCACTCCTTCACCACTCCCGGCTGCCGCACCAGCGTTGGTGGAGCGTGTGGGCCAAAATGGCGGCTATGTCGAGAGCGTTCCCTCCGGTGAGCTTCTTGTGTAGGCCCCCGCAGTCCGCGGATTTTATGCTAACCCCTCCGGGCTTGCCAGCGACGGTGTCCCTCCAGCTGTAATGTAGCTGTGCGCGTGCTCCCAGGTGAACCAAGGCGTGTCTCCCAAGTCTCCGCAGCTCGTGTTCAGTCGGCACCGTGCTCGCCCGCTCCGTTGAGGTGTGGCTGAGAGGGGGTGTCGTGGCGTTAGCACTAGGGTGGTGCGGTGGGGCTGGGGGGGGGCCTCCCGTGTGTCCTGGCGGCAGCGCGCCGAGTCCAGCACCGCTCGCCCCGTCTCCTCCAGTGTTTGGGGCCGCACGTCGGGTGACGTCGTGCGGTCTGCTCCGCAGGGCAGGTCGCGGCTTCAGGCCTGGTCCGCCACCTCTCCTTCGCGGAACGTCTCCGGGTTTTCTCCGCTACTAACGGCCGCTCCGGACCACTCAATCGGGTCTGGGGGTACCAGGGGTCACCAGGTACCGAACACAGCTACGCTGGCATGCGATAGGATAGTTTATCAGGATATTTTAGGGGCTTAGGCGAGGAGCCGAAAGCTCACACGTCCGCCATCGACGCTGGCTAGCTCCGCCCCCCTGAACATGCTATAGTTATGAACATCTCCCTCCAGGCCCGTGAAGCAATAGCATGTATTTTTCTCCTGTCAGCGTTTTGCATTAGATCACACGGCTACAGCCATAGCCTGTATCATTGGTCATTCATGTGGCAAAGGGTAAGGTTGCTTACTGAGGGTCAGTTTGCAGGCAGGCGGCTAAAGCGGGTCTTCTTTTCCACTGGGCTGGTTGGGTCGGTCTTCGCTTTGGTCGACTATGTCAGCTAGTTGAGGAGGCGACACACAGGGGGCTCCTGCTGCCGGCATTCATCATCCTCCACATCGTTGTCAATGACTTGGCATCTATGGACATAAAGACCCTATTTGGGAATTTCAAGGTTGAAATCTCTTGGATACCTAGGACATGTGCAGACACAGTCATTGCATGGTCACACATCATCCCAAGGAGGGTTTGGTAGTCAGGCTGGCCCTCCAAGAGTCTCACCGAATCGGTCAGGCACTAAAATAGCAAAATGAGGAGGTTGCTCTACACAGCTTGGCTTAAGGCAATTTCCCACAGTTGCCTCCGGGGGGAGTAATTATTTCACAAGGATGGAGTTCATTTATCAGCTAGGGGCAACACATTGTTTGAAGAGAACTTGGTGGCTTTCTTAATACAACATTTCTCAAACACTAGCGGTAAACCTGGCTGGTCGGGAAACCACCAAGGCCTGTGGTACAGGAAGAGTCATGTTTGGCCACAAAACAGGTGGACATCTTTGGCATCAGGAATATAAGTTAAGGCGAACCCTAGATGGAATTTGTTTAAGCCGTTAGATCAACCTGGGGCAGTGATACCATGGTCTGTGGAAAGGGCTGGTGATGTCCACTAGATGTATTGTCCATTGCCTGACAGGGTACTCCATTACGGGCCCCAGGGAATGTTAGGGGGGATGGTGGCTGAACCAGGGAACCGAGGTACAGCCTTGTTACCCATGCCTATCTCCCGTGTTGGGTGCCAGGGGCATTCGTATGATTGGGTGGCTCAGGTACACATGGGTGCTTTTGGGGGACAACCTTTCATGCTGGCCCATGCTCCCTCTATCTTGAACAAGCTGGTGGGTTTGCCTTGAAAAGGACTACTAATGGAGGCCTCCATAAGGGGGCTTTCTCCCCGGGCCAAAGTCAATTGAATTAGATGAAGCCACAGGGGACCTGAGGGGTGGCCAATCATGACAGACAGTTTTTAAAGGAATGTGGGAATGTGTTTAGGAAATTTCAATGTATTAGTTGTGCCAAACTGCTACTCTATACTAGATATTATAAACCGAAATGAAAATTGAATGTTTTTACTTAAAATGGTGTTTACTAACTGTTGTGATTATGATGTTTAATAAATACAGCCTATGAGTGGAATATATTCTCAATGGCAAGAATGGCATTGAGACTTGAATCAGTTTTACGAACTAGCATTTTGGTTAACAAGGGTGATGTCTGATGCCTGGGGTGAGAGATGATTTCACTGGCTTCAATGCTGTCCCCCGCCTGTTTTATAAAGTATTTTTTAAAATAGGACCTGGTAGTGCGTCTTCTTTGTTTGTTCGGTATTCTTATTCAATCCCATAATCTAAAGTAGTTGAGAGTATTTACTTCTGACGTCTTTTTTAGATACGTGTGCGTTCAATAAATGTGTTATACATATCATTCAACATTGCGAGGAGCCTTCAGTTGTATAAAAAGGCTCAACACTGTTTGTGAAGACAGGCTAGAAGAATTCCCCAAACTCTGTTCAGACGCTGCGAGTCCCGATGACTGCTGCACAGCTGAGAGGCGTGGCTGGGGATTTCATAACAGGGATTGGGGAATCCCACATTCACGTCACACCTCGCACACACCCGGCACTTCTGCTTCCTGTCCAAGCTAGTGAACTGTCAGCTTCTGAGTTCCTAGAACAGGGCTGTGTTGTGCTGCTCTCCTTCCAGTGTACGGGCTCCTCTGGAAAAGTGCTCATCCTGTCAATAATTCCGGCCGGACGTCTTCCTGTTTACGTCAGCGTCTGCACGTACGGAGCCAGGTCAGTTTCACTTTCGGAATATGGGCTCTACTCCCCCAGTTCCGATAACCTGAATGTAATGCGAACTATCAGGTTCATTCAATGTATTAACCTCGAGAACCCGCAGTTTGGAAAGCGAATATTTATGGTTGTATGAATGTAAATTATGAGCGAATTCCTTCTTAAGTATCGACAGAGCATTGTGTTTCAGTGTTGTTTACTTTCTACCTTTTTATTTCTCAATATTCATCCCAAATGATGTCTCCTTTGCTTTTGTGCCCTCGCTCAAAAGTTTGTCCTGGAGTCAGCAGAAGCTTGGATGCCACACAACGGAGGTGGATCCGCAGCCGTTTTCTTTGCATAAATGAATTTACCTAGAGTTACTTTCTGTTGAACCTTATCCTTCACCCCTAAATGTTGCGATCATTGGTGATTTTACTCACTCCATGAGCTCAGCTTGACTGTGGAGGTTGCTACATTTGTTTCATATAGGAAAGCGCATCAAGGCACTTGGCATGCGTACAAATGTACTCCAAAGTTCTGATATTGGTTGTGCGAAGTATGCTCACTATCTCTCTGTGTGTTACAGATTTGTGTCAGTGACACACCTTTTGAGGTTGACTATGAGTCTGGCTTGTGTGTCCCGTGCTGCTTGACTTAATTTTTTTTAAATATCAATTTTTCCATTTTCCATGAACATGTCATAGGAACGAAATATATTTATTTATTTATTTATTTATTTATTTATTTATTTAAGCTTGTATCGCGCACAGCTACCCACGATGGGTTTCCCGGCGCCAGGGATAGACTGTAGAAGAAGAGGGAATGCCACCTTGACTTGAGGCCTCGGCCGACTATTGGTCACGCTTAATAAAGAGCAGGGTCTTCAAAGCCTTACGTCAGCGGAGTAAGTTGGTCTCAGATTTTAATGCCAATGGGAGGGAGTTCCAGTATTTAGGACCCAGAGTGGAAAAGGAGCGGCCTCCCATTTTTGTCAGCTTCCATCTTGGTACTGTGAAATTACCAGTGTCAGATGACCTTAATGAGCGCAGGGGTCTGTAGGGTTTTACCAGCCCCTGAACATATACTGGGGCGCTGCCCTGCTTAGCCTTGAACATGTAGCAGAGTGCCTTGAATTTAATGCGTTCTGGGATGCTCAACCAATGGAGGTCACGCAAGGCGGCATTGGCTGAGGTGCGTCTGGGGACGTTCTTTAGCAGGCGCGCAGCCGCATTTTGCACCACCTGCAGCACATGTATAGTGGCTTTATCTGCACCCAAATAGGGAATGTTGCCATAGTCCAGGCGTGATGTTACAAGTGCCTGGACTACAGTTCTGCGAGAGGAGAGGGGGAGCATCCACAGAATCTTGTGAAGCCATCGCAAGGTTGAAAAGCAGATGGCTGAAACCTTAGTAGCCTGTTGTCTCATAGTTAGCCTGTCGTCAATAATGACACCCAGGTTACGAACTGCAGTAGATGGTGTAGGCGCATTTCCCAGTTCGATGGGCCAATGGCGAGGACCCCATAGATGTTTGTTCTGTCCCAGAATGACCACCTCGGTCTTCTCCCCATTCAGCTTGAGACAATTTCTCCGCATCCAATCGGCCACAAGAGTGAGGCCCGACTTGAGTGCGGAGATGTTGTTTACGTCTCTCCCTGATAAGGAGAAGATGATCTGGGTGTCATCTGCGTAGGAAAACAGGGTTAACCCAGCTTGTTCGACTATGGTTGCCAAGGGTTTAACGTAAATGTTAAATAATAAAGGGCTAAGAATTGAGCCCTGGGGGACGCCGCGGGTGGATGGGCAGATGGCGGAGGCTGCTTTAGAAGAAAACACTTGGAAGCTTCGGTCGTTAAGGAAAGACACCAGCCAGGCCAAGGCCTGGCCTGCCACACCTAGAGATTTCAGAGAGTCAATGAGGATGGAATGTGACACGGTGTCGAAGGCTGCGCTCAAATCCAGCAGGATGAGCGCCATGGTGTTTCCTTGATCGACACCGTGCCTAAGACTCTCTGTCACCCCCAGGAGGGCTGTCTCAGTTGAGTGCCTAGGCCGGAAGCCCGACTTAGAAGGATGGAGAAAGCCGGTGTTTTCAACCAATTTGGAGAGCTGAGAATTTATATGTCTCTCCAGTATCTTTGAGAAGATTGGCAACAAAGATATAGGGCGAAAGTTAGCAGGATTTGAAGGATCTGCACCCAGTTTTTTTCAATAACGGTACAACCATGGCGTGTTTCCAAGGTTGTGGGACATGGACCTCGCTCAGAGAAGCGTTGAGTAATTTAATGATGGGGGGATGAGTGAGGGGATCTAATTGTTTTAGTATTTTGGCCGGGAGAGCGTCCTGTGGGGAGCCCAATCTCACACTATTTAAACAGGAGAGGAAGGAAATGGCATCTAAGGGCTGCCAAGTAGTGACTACTGCATCAGTGTCGGTGTTTTCCAATTCCTGGACTATGTCAGGGGCAGTGTACGTAGTACCTGGAAGTGTAGTGAAATTTTCATAGATAAGATCAACTTTATTTATAAAGTAATCCGCTAAGGACTGACACTGAGTGGCATCAAGTGCCGGAGGAGGAGGGGTAGAGTTAGCACCAGTCAATTTTTTGACAGCAGAGAATAGCACCTTTGGGCAGTTTTGTGCATCAGTCACAGTTTTTCTTGTGTAGTCTGCCTTAGCAGTTTTACAACTGTTGTGGTATTTTTTCAAGGCTTCTTTATATATAGCTTTGCGTGAAGGAGAATAGCCTTGTCTCCATTTACGCTCCAAGGTCTTACAATGTGAGCGGAGGCTTTTAAGTTGTTCCGAGTACCATGGAGCAGGGGGATGGTGTGAAAAAGCGGGCTTTGATGTCATTGGAAGCGCTATATTGACTGCAGTGGTTAGCCAGAGTTCGGTGGCGCAATTGAGTGCGGCAGTTGGTAGTTCAACACACGGAAGTGTTTTGATCAGTAGTTTATTGAGTTCTGGCATGTTAATCTTCCCCCAATTCCGAACTGGCCGCGTAGTTTCCACCTCAGGTCTTATTGCTATATCAGCCATGTCAAAGGAGAAGGGGACAGCTAAGTGGTCAGACCAGGTGATTTGTAGGGCTTCACGAGAACAATCTAGAGACAGGTTGGATAAGATCGGGTCCAGTAAGTGACCAGCACAGTGAGTGGGACCTGTGTTTAGAACTTGAAGGTTAAAAGCTTCCAGAATAGAGAGAAGCTGATTCCTATTAGGGCACTCATGGTCGTCTAAATGTATATTTAGGTCCCCTAAGATTGTGAAATTCGGCGCCTTAAGCATTACTGGAGCTAGGAAAGCCGGTAATGATGTTATCCAAGGGTTCGCTGTCCCAGGGGGACGGTATACCAGTAGTCCTGACAGCGTGAATTGGGGGGTAATGGACAATTTAAAAAGGGCTGATTCACAATCTTTTTGAGTGGTGTCTGCCAATTTACAAGTATATACATTCTTGTAAATAATTGCAATTCCTCCACCCCTACCGGAAACTCTATCTTGACGAAGAATGGCATAATTAGAGGGAATGGCGTCTGCAACATCCGGGCCTGAGCAATCTCTGAGGGATGTATGACGTTACAACGCATACTTTTACTCCGCATACCATTACAACGCGGTATTCACAACGCATACCACTACAACGCATAGCGCTTTGGGGTGCTGGATAGTGGTAAGTATAATTTACTATTCTAACTCCAGTCCCCGTGGACCCTAGGGAAGGTGTTGGATAGTAAATTAAACTTACCTCTTATCCTATTCGTTGTAACAGGTGAATACCTCTCTGAGCCACGTCTCGGTCAGGAATATAGCATCAGGTTGATTTTGAACAAGAAAATCGTGGATATTGTATCTGTGTTGTGGTAAGGATCGTCAATTTATACAAAAAAGGAAACAAAAACAGTAGAGTTACAGACAGGGCCCGTCCTAGAACTTCAGGGGCCCCTGGCGAAAGGGAAGATGTGAGGTCCCTCTAATTTTCATCTTACATCCAGTCGCAGTCGGCAAGACCTCACGGGGGAGGTGGGGTTAATTTAAAAATAAATTACATTTACCTTCCTGGGTCTGGCGTTGTCTCGTCGCCTGACTGGCTCTCCTGCTTTCCTGCCTCTGGCAGGAACAGGAAGAAAAAATTAAACAACAGGGGGTGGTGATGGACAGAGTTTCTGAATTAAGCAGAATACTCTCACCCAGTCAAGAGATCAGGGCTTAATCCAACACCGTTTTTTAGCTCACTGCACCATCCCAGCTCAGAACCTGGCTATATGCAAATTAGTCCGTCCCTGGCCCAGTGTATCATGGGAACAGGGCAAACCAAACTACCAAGCCAATTCTTTCACTGTGAAGGAAACAAGCTTCACAGTGAAGGCATTTCAGCCGTCTTCGGCCCGGCTTGCTTGAATCCTGATGCGCTGGGGATGCCCAGACGTGGGTCCCAGGCACTCCACACCACTGGAGTCAAGCTAGCCGGGCTGATGAGAGGTGTTACCTCGAAACCGGTCCAGTCCTCGGATGCTTGATTCCGTTCTGGGAAGGACATGGCTTTTGTAGTTCGGACTGGACTGTTCCCATGGGGCACAGGGTCAGAGCTGATTTGCATATCGCCATTGTCTAACCCAGGGTGGTGTGGAGTGCAAAAAAACGATGGATTTGGGCCCAGATCTTTGGACTGGGGTGAGTGTGTGACATTGATCCACATTCGGTCCATCACCTGTTGTGTTTGCAGGAACAGGAAGAAAGCAGTCTCCCTCCCCTCCCCTAAGCCAATCACAGCGCTGCAATGGCTGCATTGTGATTGGTTGGGACGCCGACCAGCCAGATGCATATGGGGAGGCCATTTTCTCCATGTAGGCTGCATAGCAGCCTACATGGAGAACGGCCATAGTGTGCATGACTGGTTTGGTCGGCCCCGGAGGCCCGACCAGTCAGAGCCCTAAGCAGTGGGCAAGGCACTCTACCCTCACCCTAAAGCTGACCTGTCCGCCCCCAACCAAACACTTCTGCTTTCTCGCAGTGCGATGAGCAAAAACTTAAAATGGTGTTTTTTTTGCATTTTGTGTTTCTGCTTCTCGCACTGTGAGGAAGCAGTAGGGCGATGCTCCTCTGCCCTAGTGGTGGAGCTCCCCTTGGTAACATCACAAGAAGTGACATCACAGAAAGTGACATTGCAGGACTATTGATCTTATTTGGCATCACTGAAGAGACCTAACAAGGATATCAGTAACATGGACAAAAAATAAATATACAAATGAAATAAGTCCATATATTTTAAAAACTGTATTAAATGGATTACAATTGTCACATTGGATGGAAAAGCTTGGTGCAGGTCTCACAAATATGTATATTATTTACTCCTTGTTAACTGATTGTTTCCAGATGAGTGCATGATAAGATTTCTAGTTCTGCCTCATAAAGGGGGGAGGTCCTGTTGAGGTAATGAGGGGCTGGAGTATTGAAAATATAAAATGACACAAGAGAAAACCTCTCACACCATGGATATAATTGCACATTTCAAAAGGCTCCCTTATCTTTCTGTGCCATTATTGTGCTACCTTTGGGTGACATTAATACTGTATAATTTGTTTTAACGAAAATCCTCTCACCAGTATCCCACAAGTACATGCTAAGAGACATAGGACAATTTATTTTTTGTGTGTGGGCTCTTTACTTGCCAGAATTATGTTAAGTGCAAAAACACAACACACATATAATACAAAATTACAAGATACCATTGCAAACAAATAAAGATTGTACATAAATAAAAAAAAGACTTAAAACAACCAAGACCACTGCTAAATCACACATTGACTTGAAGGTATGCTTCAGATTGAAGGGGTTTTCAAATCAACGTTTTTGATTTGGTGTTAGAACTATAAGAAGTAGAAGTGGTCGACTTTAGCGCTGGTGGAGCCCTGTGCTACAATGTTGGCGCCCCCCAATGACTCGCTCTGCCAGAGATTCCCTCACTACCACCCTTTAACTGTGCCCCTCAAGTCTCCATAACCACATTCTCGCTCAGATGCATTTAATTAGATTTACAACGCCACTGAAACCAGTGTAGGGTGTCAGATTTCACACATTACACAGAGATCACACATTACACAGAGACAATCAATCATACGTGTGTAACTCACAAAAGGTAATTTACATAAGACAAAGGACTAGGAGTCACATGACAATCATACTAGTAGGCAGTATAGTTTAATAGTGATTGATCTGGAGAAACATAAACTCTGAATTTAGAACGTAATACCATGGTTGGGGTTCTCTTTATAACCAGAATTGATTTCTGCCCAAATGAACCCTTTTTGCAAAATTAGGATAACCAAAAACTGGGGAAAAACCCATAACGCTGTAATTTATACCTTACAGTTTGCATGCAGATCTTAGATGACAGTTAGTATCTCATTGTTCTATGTTAGGATTTTGACTTATAAACTGCACATAACAATAGGATCCCTCTGACAAAAGCAGTAATCCACTAGCCTATTTACATTATGTGGACTTAGTGATCCGCATGGTATATGTTTTTTGCAGTAGGCACATTAACCCTCTGCGCTACCTTTCCACAAGTCAAAACTTCCGCTTGACAAAACTCCATCTCTCTCTAGGAAGAACATAAATCACCAGAGTTATCATGACCTTTTTATTGTAGCCCAAAATTGCTGAAGGCCAGGAAGGAGGCAGCAAGTGCTTTTAGAAACATAATATACTCGCAAACATGACACCCCCACCCGAAGCCAGCTCTCAGTGCGATCTCATCTGTTGCACCGCCCTAGAGCCTTCCTTCTCAAGGGTCCTGTAACCTCAATGACAAAGTCACTGTTGATCTATGGTGTGCTGCTTCGTAGGCCTGCCCAAAAGACTTGAGGTGAGCTTCAAATAGGGTTGTAGTGGATAGGCCTTCAAGGTTAAGCCACCTCTGTGGTCCACCTGCTGTTGCTCAGACACCATTCTTCTAAGGGTTTTCGGGTTCTTCTAAGGCCTAGGATGGGAATGTGCGCTCTCAGGAGAGTGGTCTGGTGGACTGGTCATGAAGGCTGAACCTGGTCCCAGTTCCAAATTCAGCAGCTCTGACTGTAGTGCACGATCCTCTCCCCCACTGAACTCCATACTGCCCCACTGAGAGAAACTTGCACTGTCTTCAACTACAACCCAATTGCGCCCACTATAAACACCTGGAGGCGACTCAATTCAAATTAGGCACTAGACAAGAGCAATATGCTGCCAAAATAAAAAGTGACAACATCCTGGAAAAAGCAAACACTCATAAGGAATGTGAGATCAAGTAAAAACATGTGAAATGTAAGCAGGAACAACATGATTACCTTAACGCTTCTGTACTTATTATTCAGAAATCAATGCCAGAAGGGACCAGTTTCGATGTCCATTGCTTACATCCCTACAAAACGTAAGCAATATGGTTTAAAAAGACCACATTCATGAATACAGAGCCTAGGTATGCATTTTGTTTTCCAATTGCCCATCAAGCAGGTATTGCAGTAATTGTGCACTTCCCCACCCGGGGAAAACAATGCTGTTCAGAGAAAGAGAAGAAAACAAAAGTAGTGTCTCAATGGCAAACTCTGTAAAGTGGCACTAATGTGTTTTGGGTGTGAATAAAATCAATCTGGCCCCTTTTCGACCCACTCTGTCTTGCTTTAGTTATTTTTTAAATTTTGAACCTTTAATTTCTCTCCATTCCAAGACTGCACTTTGGAAGAGGAAAATGTCAGAAAAAAGACGACCTTTCCAGCAAAAGTGTTTCTATTTTTTGGATTAATTTCACAGGGGAACAAATAAAGGAAAGGAAAGAGGGAGTACTGGCTACAAGGCCCAGGGAAGGGGGCCCCCACACCTGGACCTTGCAGCTCGCTCTAGTGCTAAGAGGCCCAGGGAAAGGGGGCTTCCTCCCCTATGCCTTCGAAGCAGGAAGGAGGCATTTCGTAAAACACTGCCCTAGCACCGGCAGTTCTACATACACTTTTGTTATAAATTGATCTGTCTCTTTTCCCTGGCTGGGATTTCCCCGTGGCTCACATGGGGTCACTGCTAGAATGCTTGGTGACATTGTAGAATGTTGGAGGGCTTGGCCTGTGTGTGAACTGGCAGTTGGTGGCAGGCAGGCTGAGCGATAGGGAGGTCACTCCTGGTGGGGTTTTACCTTTACATTTTAATAACCTAATCTTCAACTCAACTTAAATAAAGCTATCCTATTTATACACCTGGCTCAAGGATCTTTTGTGTATAACATTTTGGTGACGAGGATGGGATGGTGGTGTCTGACCTTTTGCAGTGTGGTGTGGAAGCTAGGTGCTCCAAATTTTTGGTACGCAGGGTGGTATGTACCCTGTTAAATGTAGATTGTGGGGCAATAAATGCACCAAATTTAGTTCACAGGGTGGTGTGTACCCTGTTACATGTGTGGTGACGGAGCGGAAAATGCTCCAATATTAGTTCACAGGGTGGTATGTACCCTGTTACATGTGTGGTGACGGAGTGGAAAGTACTCCAATTTTGGTTAACGGGGTGGTGTGTACCCTGTTACATGTGTGGTGATGGAGCAGACAGTACTCCAATTTTAGTTAACAGGGTGGTGTGTACTCTGTTACATGTTTGGTGGCGGAGCAGAATGTACTCCGATTTTAGTTCACAGGGTGGTGTGTACCCTGTTACATGTGTGGTGATGGAACAGAAAGTACTCCAATTTTAGTTCACAGGGTGGTATGTACCCTGTTATATGTTTGGTGGCGGAGCAGAGAGTACTCCAATTTTGGTTCATGGGGTGGTGTGTACCCTGTTGCATATAGATTGTGGGGCATTCTTTGTCCCGATATTAATCCACTAGGTGGTTGTGTTGTGTTTCCCAAGGGAGGGGGGTGGGACTAATTGTCTTTCTTTTGCAATGCATATGCTTTATTTTCAGAAAGCTTGGTGTACATTGATGTTCATGTGTACACTGATGCTGATGTTGCTTTCTCTAACTTCAGTTTTTTTTATTTCCCTTAAGAAAGGAGATGTGCTAAATTGATCTGTCTCTTTTCCCTGGCTGGGATTTCCCTGTGGCTCACATGTATGTATGTATGTATGTATGTATAAACCATTTTATAGCGCGCTCCGTTACTTGGGAGTATCCTGGCGCGAAGGGGAGAGACAGGGAACAGAGCAACAAGAAAGGCAGCTTAAGTTAAACTCTTAAATAAATGTGTTTTGAGATTTTTCTTAAATAGGGTCACAGTTTGTGTGGAGCGCAGATGGAGAGGGAGAGCGTTCCAGGCCCTAGCCACGAACACAGAAATAGATTGGCCACCAAGCCTGGCTCACTTAAAACGGGGAAGGGACAGTTTAAACAAAGTGGATGATCTGAGTGTACGTGTAGGGGCATAGCAAATGAATCTCTTTCTCAGATACACGGGGCCCTGGTCATGAATAGCTCTGAACGCTAGCACCAGAGATTTGAACAGGATGCGCTGCGCAACCGGGAGCCAATGAAGTGTGCGCATCTCAGCGCGTACGCTCTTCCATCTAGGGATGTTAAATATCAGACGGACAGCCGCATACTGAATGATTTGCAGGCGTTTCACCAGGTAGGCCGGAATGCCGCTGAACAGAGCATTCGCGTAATCCAGCCTTGCCAGTATAAGCGCCCGGGCGACAGTCTCCTTAGCCTCTTTAGGGAGCAGAGGGAAAAATTTGCGGAGCATTTTCAGCGTGGCAAAGCAAGTGCCTGTCAGCTTCTTTATATGATCCTCAAATCTAAGGTCCTCTGCAAACCAGATACCAAGGTTTTTTGCCGGTCTCCCCATCTCTTTTGGGCTAGGAATGTTGGGGGGCCACAGTGTATTCTTAAACAAGGGAGGAAAGGAACCATAAAAAAGCACCTCCGATTTGTCCTCATTGCATTTCAGCTGGGCCTGGGTTAGCCAGCGAAATACAGAGGACAAACACCGATGTACTGCCGACGGATCCAACTTATCGTCTGGCCAGGTAAACAGCAGTTGGGTATCATCTGCATACCCGATAATCTTAGCCCCAAACTGTTCCGCTAGATAAACCAGGGGGGTGATGTAAACATTGAACAGTAAGGGACTAAGAGTGGATCCCTGAGGGACCCCCGTAAGAAGTGGTTTGGGCTCAGATGCGTGGGGAGGCATCCAAACCTGCTGAGACCTGTCGGAAAGGAACGAAGACAGCCAAGCCAGCACCACTCCCCCGATACCAATAGCAGACAGCCTGGCGAGGAGGAGCTCGTAGGGGACGGTATCGAACGCGGCAGAGAGGTCCAATAAAATTAGGACCGCTCTGCCGCCTCCGTCCAAACAGTCCCGAATCGCCTCGGTCATCTCCACCAGCGCTGTCTCAGTGCTATAGGTAGCTCTAAAGCCCGATTGGGCAGGGTGAAGGGCATTGGAGGATTCTACAAAGTTCTCCAATTGTTGAAGAACCATCTTCTCACAGATTTTCGTGAGTGCTGGCAAAAGGGATATGGGACGGTAGTTCCCAGGTACCGTCGCGTCCAATCCCGGTTTTTTCAAAAGCGGCAGAAGTTTGGCTCGTTTCCAACCTAAAGGCACCTCACCTGAGGCCAAGGAGAGATTTACAATCTGCGTGACCTCGGTGCAAACCATTTCCGCCACCTCCGAAAGCACTCGAGCTGGACACGGATCGGCGGGAGAGCCCGATTTCAAGGATTGAAGAAAAGGCAAAATAACACACTCAGCAACTTGCACGAAGTTCAAAAGCTGTTGTCCAGGGCAAGGGCATAGTGTAGAGCACACGTCGGCCACTGCACAATCGGCCGGCAGAGCCGCTATAAGGTCCTGCTGGATCCATGCTATTTTGCTGATAAAAAAGGTGGACAGATCCTCGCACCATTGCGCAGAGGATGAAAGAGTAACTGCGTCAGCAACAGGCGTGACAAAGCTCTTGACAATAGCGAAAATCTCTCTGCTATTGTTATCTGCTTTTGCAATACGCCCTGCGTAGTAGTTCCCTTTTGCTACCTTAATGGCTGCAAAGTAATTTTTTTGTGCCAGACGTAGAGCGGCTTTAGCCTCAGGGCTATAGCTACCCCTCCACGCTCGTTCTATTTTTTTACAGCCAAGTTTCATCACCCTCAGCTCAGGAGAGAACCAGGGTTGGGAGGGAGAGCGTCGTGACCTGGACACAGTAGTGTGCTTAATGGAAACAGAAGCCGCCTGCCGCACCCACTCATTAAACTCGCAGACCGCCTCGTCCAGAGACATCGCAGATTTAGGGCGAGCACTGGACAGGGCCTGTCTAAACGCGGGCAGGTTGATCTTTTGGGTGTGACAAATGGGAGGTGTAGAACCAGGTTTCTCCATTACCCACGCGAACCTGACCAAATCGTGGTCAGACCAGGTTGTTTTTTCCACGATCACAGACTGAATTGGGAAATTGGAGCAGACCAGGTCAAGCAGATGACCTCCCTCATGAGTTGGGACAGTCACCCATTGCTTGAGCTGTGCCAAGGTAAGAATTTCCCTAAGCCTACGGGCTTCCGGTAGGTCAGGAGCATCTACATGAATATTTAGGTCGCCGACCAAAAGGAACTTTGGGAAGCTTAAGGCCCGTGGCACTATATATTCTTCTAGGGAGTCAAGAAAATGATTAGCCTGGCCCGGGGGCCTATAAATCAGGGAACCACCTAATGTGAAATGAGGGGAAATTTATTATAGAGAAGTGAAGAACCTCGCCATCCGCACCCGTAATCGGTGGCTCAGAAGCGAAACACCACCCATCCCGGAAAATAACGGCTAATCCGCCCCCTCTCCCCAAAGGTCTGTCTACCCTAGCAATCTTAAAGCCCCTGGGGACAGCCAGTTCCACACTCGGAGCGGATGTACTAGTCATCCATGTCTCTGTGACAAACAGCGCGTCCAACTGGCCATCCACCAGTAGTTCAAAGATATCTGCAGCGTGTTTTACCACAGATCTAGCATTGATCAGTCCCGCCTTAATGGTTGTGGCAGCGGCGTTACTGACTAATCGTAGGGGTAAGGCAGATTGGGGGAGAAAACCACAGCTGGGGCACTTAGCCCAAGTTCCACCTGGGTCTACACGTACACACGAAAATCCTTCACAGGTGGAGGCAAATTTCAGAAGATCGTGGCGAGAATACTTGCGTGTCTCTAAGCTGGCCATCCCTGAAGGAAGTCGGGCAGAATGACTGGCCCTGGGCCCGTCCGAGGCACGGACGGGCACAGACGGGCCCTCCTTTGGCGCTCCTTCGGCGCGCAGACGGCCCGTTGGAATGCAGGTGCCAATTCCACCCCTCTTATCCGACCCAGAAAGTGCAGTCGGAGTCAGAGGTCTACAGTTTCCCTTGAGTACCCATAGTTTATGGCCGTCTATCAGGAATGCACAGATGTAGCTGTCCCCCAGCACCCATATGTGGATTGGAGAAAGGTTGACAGGCCCACAGAGCCACGAGCATAGAAATGCCCACTTTCCCAAAGTGACATTTCCACATTAGTAATGTTATATCCACTCTCACTACCGGAAAGGATTTGAGTTACTTAACCATTGATACTAAATACCATACTGTTCTTCTTCTGCAATTAGGAAACACAACTCAATAGCCTTTCCACAGAGTCCCAATGTTAATCAATGCGAGAAGTAGGCCTCACCGTACTGAACACACCTTCCAATGTTATTAACTGTATGTACATGTATTAACATGTAGTTGACACATACACATGCCCTACCTCTTCCCTAAACCGCACCCTGCCCCCAGGGAGTACTCCAATGTAGCAAGAGACATGCAGAATTTTGTAAAGAGGTTTTAAATGACAGCTGAGTAACAGTAACCTGCAAACACAGGCTCTGCCTGTGGCAACCCTGTGGCACCCCTGTGGTACATTTGAAGATCTACCTCTGTGGGTGGCACAACCAGTTACATGCCCTGGGTATATGTCTTACCACTGGACAAGGAACTTACAGCTAACTGAAATCAGTCAATCATGTTTACACCAATCACCTGTATGTATTTGACAAGCATAGCGCTTTGGCACTGAATGGCAGTGTCAAAGCACTCAAAGTCTAAGGTTAACACATAGATCAGCGGAAAATCAGGAGGGTCAAAAGCAAAAAGGCGAGGGAAAGCACTCTAAAATGGCCATTGCCAACAGCTGTGAATGACCCTCGGTGTAGCAATTTGGAGTTTAAAATTATTGTGGGGCAGCAGATTGGTTGTTGTGCCCTTCCTGCATCTTGGAGGCAAGGGTGAGGAACCTCACAGCCTTACATGATGATTGCACTGGGTTCCCTCTTAGCAGGCCTATTAATGTTGGGTGCCAAGATCTGACTTGTAGTGATCTTAAGGTTGGACGTAGAATATTGTGTCTGTGCTGTAGCATGTCCCGACACACACATAGTAGATGGAGTAGGGTTTAATTGGTATACCGGCAGAGGCGGCACTGGTTATTGGGCCAGGTCTGCTTTCAAGAAGGGACTAAGCCCTTGGAATGAAAGACGCCAAGGCAGACAAGCATCAGGTCATGTTTCCTGGCCGCAGAGAAGGGAGCGGACAAGTAGTGCTGAGGGGTTGACCGCCCATACAATGACATGACTGCCTATGCATGCCATTTGCAAGCAAAAGTGGCCTCATCGTAGGTGTGAGATAAACACTTGTCTGCTCTTTTGGTGGTTTGCTTGAAAGCGTTCTCTAACTTCAGCGCTTTGATTGGAAGCCCGATTTCTGAAACCCACTAGGTTTTTGTCTGCCCGCTTTTCTTTTTACAGCCATCACTGGTGTGAGAACTAGCTGACTTAGGCCATTCTAAGCCTCCAGGACAGTTTGACTAAGGCCCCATTCCTTGCTGGGCTCTGATGAAGCAGGCTGAACTTGAGCGTAATTTGAGCTTGCGAGATGTGCTGTGGAATCGCAAAATGTTTTCTGAAAATGCTCCTGTTGAGGAGTATTTAAAATTGCTGCATCCTTCCCTTTCAGTACTTTCTAGCAATAAGTTAATGTAGGCATTAGTTTGGCAGCCACCACCTGCAGAAGGTGGTGTGGTGAGGTGTTTCGTGTCTTTTGCTGGAGGATTTTGAAAAGCAAACACAAATGTGTTTGCTATGGCTTGTTGGATGCTAGATGCGTTTTAAAGGGTAAGTGGGAATCAAAGTGAACACTGAGGTACTTGAAAGAATTCACTAGTTCTATAGAGTTGCCTTTGGTCTCCCAGGTGAATTTGGGCTGCGCTTTGTTGTATTTACTCGAGAAGCGTAATACCTTAGTTTTACTAAAATGAGGTTCCAGCCGCAAGGTATTAGTGTATCCCAGTAGATTATCTATTAGACACTGCAGGCCGATTGGAGATTTGCTGAGCAGTACGATGAAAGTGCTTTATTGAGCAATAATGAAGAAAGAGGAGTTTTGCTGAAAGGAAATATTTGTATACGCTTTTTCTCCTCTAAAGCCTATTCTGGTGCATCTTTTATCCATAGTGCTATGCTTGGTTTCATGTTTCCATCCACTCTATGGCAGTACATGTCTGCACCAGTGCCAGTTGTAAAAATGTGTTGCATTTTTTAAATTCTTTGCTTTTGGCATTATGCCCAGCAAGTCCTGGTGTAGAGTAAGCTCCCAGGGTATACCTTTAACCCTTGATAATTTACCCACTACCTCTGCCCAAATGACAGCAATCAAAGGACATAGACATGACAAGTGTAGGAAAGAGACACCATCTGCACCACTTCTAGGACATGAGGCCGACCTTCCTGGATACATTTTGCTCAAAATAATAGTGTCAGGTTAAGTGTGAAGTAGAAAGTTAAATTGAAGGATTTTAAACCTCACATTACCAGAAACCTTCCTCACCTGATCAAAGGCCACTGCCCATTCCATCGCCTATCTGTTCCCTAGCATACTCTTCCCAGGCACCTCTCTGTTTCGCCGCTGATTTGGGATTATCTGGTTTCATATCCCAACACATTCGTGCTACCATATGTCGACCAGAACCCAGCCAGAAAACCTCCTCCAGAGTCTTAGTGGGAACAAGGGCAGCCAGGAAATCAGTCCAAATATTCATCACTATCTCAGACAACTTAGCATGTTGTAAAAACTTGCCAGGGCTCACTCCAGGCACCTCCTGAAAGGGGAGAAAAACCTTGCCGGGATATAGATCTCCCAAGGTACTACAACTTTTATCCCACCATCTACCCATCACCAAGGTCTCATCCCTACGTTTAAATAATTGCAGTAACCAGATTCCAATTCTCTTGCAAAGGGTGGGCATTTTAATATGTACTCTAAATGAGTTACCCTGTTTTACCCGAATACAAATAGGTTTGAGGCGTTATCTGGGCTTGACACCCAAGACTGACTAATTGTTATTAACACAGCCTCGGACAACATACCAAACCATGGGGTAATGATAGAGGACAACACCCCTCTCACCGTGCTTAGTATTCCATCTGTCGCCCCTCCTCCGGACGTAACACCTAGCCCCACTTCACATTACGTCCTTAGTCCTCATTGTACTGTAAGTTTACCCAAGAATGACACTCTAAAAGTCTTATCTTGGAATATAGCGGGGCTCAGGACCAAAAGGAGAGACAGCAATTGGGAGCATTTTCTTGTTGATGCCGACATCATTGCCCTCCAGGAAACTTGGGATGCCCATGACTCCTATTTTCTGGACGGCTTTTTAACGTTTTGTAAACATGCTATACCGCCCAGCATGGGGAGAGCCATTGGGGGGCTTTTGCTTTTAGTTATCTAGAAATTAACATATAAAGTCAAGTTATTGAACTCATACCCTTCAAATATCTTAGAAGTTGAACTATCAGCCAAGAATCTACCTATTCTGTTAGTGGTCAACTTTTATAACTCTTTTTCGAGAGATGATGACCTAGAGCATCTAAGGTCTCTCTCCACTTGTTTGATTGACTATGAGTCCATGGTTGATACGCACTACCACATACTAGTCCTAGGTGATTTTAATATTCATGTCTGTCCGACTGATTGTCTTTTAAAATTAGACGAGGAGTATTTCCCGCAGGGGTTAAAGCATTTTGAACACTCCCCTTTGGGAATCTTTCTAGAGAGTCTTTTATCTGACCACAATTTGATCTGCCCAACTCAGTGGCATACATTATCCCCCATACCTACTTATACCGGTCATGGCCATCATAGCACCATCAACTATATCTTAGTCTCTGGCTCTATCGCGGACTATTTAGGTATATTTGAGGTAATAGGTAACTGCCTCAGTGATCACAACCCACTGACACTGAATCTTAATATTTGCGTCTGTGATACACCGAATCCCCTGGAACACTTAAGTAATACCAGCATTGCCCAAAAAGATCAAGCCCGCCGACTAAGATGGGATTTAATTACCCCAGATAGTTTTATTGAAAGCTTAACCGGTGTCTGCACAGAGGAGTTTGGCATCTGTGCAGACCAGGACGCTGATCCTGTTACAGTCCTGGATGCTTTTGAGCGTATTACCAAACAAACCAAAAACAGTTCCTTGCAAAACTAGGCCTTTAAAACATAAAAAATGGTTTGACGATACCTGTACAAGAGCGCATAAAGCTCTCATGGATGAGCTTAAAGAGAAACCAAGGCATGCAGACAGGATTAGGGATGCAAGGAAGGCATATAAAACTGTTGTGGGGAGTAGGAAGAAACACCTAAGAGAGATGACTTGGGAAGAGCTCAGCCAAGCTAGTGTCTTATTAAATAGCTTCAGGTTCAGGAGCGTGGTGAACAGCTCTACTTTTGACGAATCATCTAATCTTGTTTTAGATTGCCACATTCCCCCTGAGAGATGGGTACAACACTTTGGGGGTGTATATATAGCGATGTTAGCCTAGGATCCCTAGGTTGGTCCGTGGACACTGGGTGTGTTTCGTCCCCTATGCATTTTACTAAGGACGAAGTAATAGAAGCAATTGAGTCTACATCAAGGGGGAAAGCGCCGGGCCCGACGGCGTTCCAGCTGACCTTTATAGAGCTGATCCCAATTTGTGGTCTAATATTTTAACTCTGGTTGTTAACGCAGTTGCCCAGGTTGGCACTCCCCTGTCTGTGGCCAAAGCAGTTATTATCCCAATCTTTAAAAAGGGAGCCAGAGATGATCCGGCCTGTTACAGGCCAATATCTCTCCTGGACTCCGCGGCCAAAATCATGGGGAAAGTCGTCCTTCCCTGTCTAACGGATAGGTTGGATCAGAATAACATAATTTCTGATCTCCAATACTGTTTTAGGCAGGGCAAAGGTGCTGTGGGTCAATGTCTCAATCTTCACCTAATAATTGAAAAGTACACGGTCGCTAGGCGGGGGGACCTGCATCTGGCATTTATGGATTTATCTTCTGCCTTTGTTCTTGTTAATCGATCAAAGTTATGGGCGAAACTCCTTGGAATGGGTCTAGATGCAGATTTGATCTCCTTTTTGGCGGCCATGCATGAGAATACTATAGCTTCTGTGCGCTATAATAAAGATGGTAGCCTCACAGACCCTGTTAAAAGAGGGGTGAGACAGGGGTGCATTTTAGCACCCCTGTTGTTCACACTCTACATTAATAATTTAGGGCCTGCATTAATTTTCAGTTGTAAAGACATCCCATGGGCCGGCACAAAATTGATCCCGGCTCTGCTTTACGCAGATGATGCGGTTTTGCTGGCAAGGGCTTCAAACTTTTTAAAATAGTTTTATTGATTTTATGGACTCCCTAGACCTGGTCACAAATTAAAAAAATTCCCATTCCATGTCCATCGGCTCTGTTAGAGCAAGGAAGGCTAAATTCTACTGTAAGAATATGGAATTAATTAAGGTTTCTACCTTCCCGTATTTGGGGGTGCTCTTTGACGACCGACGCTCGTGGGTTATCCAGCGTATGCATAAAAGGAACACCTTAGCCCGAGCCTCGGGGGCCATTGTGGAATTCGCTAAAAGATTTGGCTCGAAACCTCTCTCCGCTCTCTTGAAAATTTATAATGACAAGTGTCTTCCAATGGTGACGCATGGGAGTGATCTATGGGGCTATTTAGAGTCGAGTGAAATTCAGGCGGCTGAAAATTGTTTTTTTTCGCAAATTACTGTCTGTCCCAGCCTCCACCCCTGTTTTTAATATCCATGAGGACCTTGGAGCTGGCTTCATCTCAGATCAGATTGCAGTTGCCCCCATTATATGCTGGCTGAGAATTTGGGCCCAACCGCTCCCTAACCTAAACCAGTTGATCATCAAGGACTGCATCTCGTTAGACAAGGGATTAGATATACCCTGAGTTCGCTATATCAAGTCTCAAATGGCTATTCTTGGATGCCCTGACCTATTTTCAAGCCCTAGAGCTCTGGGCAAAATAGCGATCAGAGACTCGAAGCAGCAGTTCCTGAATAGATCTTTACTGTCTAGGGAGGTAAGGGAGTTAGTGAAACCCACAGTGAGAAGTTTTGTCATATTGAGTATAGGTAGTCAGATGCAACCATATCTAACATATATAAATAGGCCCTATCACCTGTTTGTCTTAGTTAGATTCAATCATAATATGGTTCTCTGGCTACTGGCCTTCCTGAAAGGGTATTTTAAAGAGGGATCTTTAAGACCCTATCCCTTCGACAACTTCTCAGATCAAAATATTCTTCATATGATATTTTTCTGTGAGTTTTACGTCTCGTTACGCAGGAAATTCATCATCCCCCTCCTAAAAGGCCTAAATTTTTGAAAAGTCAGACCAACGCTGGTATATTTACAAATGTTGACATCACCCATGGTGTGTTTTGGGGTTGCGAGCTACATAAGAGGCGCCATTAGGTGCAGGAATAGGCTGATGATAGCATAAATGGGACTATGTCTTAAAATGAATTTATTTATTTAATATCAGTGTTTTTTAACAGTATATTATGTAAACATGAGATGTTTTTGACAATTGTAGTTTTATTATTACATATTCATTGACTTAGGACTTATTGTGTTGGATAGGATTGTGTTGCATATGATGGCTGTTTAATAATTTGTGTAGTAGTGTGAATTTTTGAAACAATAACTCTTATAATAACGAATTGATTGTTTTAAAAAGTTTTTGGATGTGCACTTTGATGGTTTTAATCTAAGTGAATAAAGTTATACTTGATTTGACTTGACTTGACTGCCCTTCATGAGTACCTCCAGGAGAAAAATTTCCCCACATGACCCTCTCAACCTCCTGCCTCTGGACACCAGGCTAGAGATTAATGAGTCCTCTTTTAGAAAGAAGTTGAAAACTTGCCTCTTTACTTTGTGAATGGTTTCTCTCTCTCCTTTTAATATGCTCTCTCCACAGCGCGGGGACACGCCGGGAGGCGTCACCAGGCGCTTTACAAACTCCTTTAAACTAAACTAAACAAAATCTTCCTCAGCAGCCCGTCTCAAGGCATGCTGGATATACTTTGCGTAATAATATACTTCCATATCAGGGAGACGTAGACCTCTTTCCTTCACGGCAATTTTCAGGATATCAAGCGCCACCCTGTTTCTCTTTCCCACCCATAGAAAGGAAGGCAATAAACTCTTCCTGGTTTTAAAAGTAGTTTGTGGAAGTGGATAAAGCTTATTCTGGAGATTATAGAAGCATTTAGGAAGGAAGATCATCTTTGCAAGGCTACCCTACCCATGTAACAAATAGGAAGATAATTCAAGAATTTTACAGATGTTTCAAGCCACTGCAAGACTCTTCCTATATTATAGTTTACTGCTTCTCAGCAGTTTAAACAACCATGAAACCTAGATACCAAAACCTATCCATCTTGCAACTTAATCCTAAATTAGGCAGTTTGTCCATTGGGAAACGGCCCAGGGACCTTAGTGGAATTGATCTTCAAACTGGAGGCCTCCCCAAACTCCTCCAGGCATGTCAACAACTGTAGTACAAAATCCCTGGGTAGCTCAAATAAGACAATGCACCATCCACATAAAAGTGTGTAGTGCCGCCAACCTTAATTTCCAATGCCCCCATTTCCTCTCAAAGTTAGATAGCCAGGGGCTCAAAAGCCAGCACACAACAGAAAAGAATGGGGGCAGCTCTTCTGAGTCCATGGAGGAAATTTGGTTATTGGTTGAGGGTGGTGAAACCCTACTCCAAGTAGAAACCACAATCTCGGTCAGGGTTAGACACAAGCAAATACCAAATTAATCTGTGCTTAACCCTCTGGTAGTTCGGCACAAAAGCAGTCAGGCTTAACTTAGAGGCAATGTGCAAATTATTTATGCAGCACTTCAAACAGTAATAAAGTGAAAACACTACACAAGGAAAATCCCACACCAACTTAGAAAAATAGAGTAAGATTTAATACACTATTTGAGATCAAACCAACAAAAATCCAATCAGTAGACATGGAGATATGCAATAAAAAAATTGTAGGTAAAAATTGTTCCTAAAAGCACAAACTGCCAGATGTGGTAATCCGGTCTTGCCAGACTGATGCAAAGTCACACACTCATACCAACCACAAAGGAGTGGGAGCCACCTACATGGACCGAGTTTGGCCTGCTGAACAAAAGTATCTTAAATCCTGAAAGCTGTGGGGCAGTAATGTGGAATCATGCCTCGTCATCGAGGATGCCATCGCCAAGGGGCTAGCGATGCGAAGTCTAGCATTGAAAATGCGTTGTGCACCGTTGGTTCCAAAGAGCTGCAGGGCTGCAATGCGGAGTCCTGTATCATTGTCGAGGATGCTGTTAAAGAGGGGCTTGCGATGCCAAGGCCTGTGGCAAGGATTTGTCGTGCAGTGACGATTCTGAGGAAACTGTGAGCTGCGATGCAGAGTATGGCACCAGGGATGCATCATACTGTGGCCGTTCTTATGCAGCTTTGAATGGAGATGCGTCGTGCTGCATTGGTTCTGCTTCACAGGACCATAGCTGGGCTGGAAGAGCACCTTCAGGTCCACTTCCAACGGACTAGGACTGGGGTGGCACTACTTGGGTGTTAGTACTCACAGCAGAGAGAGTCCAGGTGGTGGGTTCAAGGTGGTTGGAACCTTTCCTGTTACCATCTGCATGATACTACGCTCTATGTTTGTTGGGTGCTAAAGTAGGCTTTTAGTGCTGTGTTTGCTATTTTAAACATGATGCTACCTGTTGAGGGCTGTGTTGGGTGCATGAGAGGGTGCTGCATGTAGCGGCTGTGACATATTGATAGTGTTGAGCATTATTGCTAATGCGTACAAGATCTTATTGTGTTCAGAGATGGGCACTATATTTTGTGTCTGCAGGTAGTCTTGAGACTTTTTGGAGAGTAGTGCTCTGAAGAGTGACATACTTGCATCTGTGTAGCCAAGAATGTTGTGTTGGTTGTATGAGGGTGTATTCATGGTATCATTAGTGGGTTCTGTTGAATTTATGTACTGTTGAACATCAGCACATTGTGCACTGGCCTCAGTTCCCTATGGTTGCATGGAACTGTGGTGCTTGTGAGTTTAGTGTATTCTATCCTATTTGCAGGCACTGCAAACACAGAGTAGTGGGGCGGTTGGGGGAAGTCAACATAAATAAATAAAACCACTAACCTTGCACTCCGAGTCGGCTATGTGTTCAGCGCAAGGTGAGTTGTTTTATTATTTTTTTATTTAATTTGAACTATCCCGTCGTCTGTTAATGCCCTGCCCCACCGCTCTTACCCATTCCTGCCGCGCCAGCCTACTTAACCCCTTCCATGCTCATGACGGAACGGTTCCGTCATGAGCATAAGGTGGCCTGTGCTTATGACGGAACCGTTCCGTCATGGTTCCATAGGCCCAATGGAACGTTCAGCACCGGGGGGAAATCCGCGCAGCACAGAAGGGGTTAATAGTGTTATGTTTTGATGATGCAATGGTTTGCTTGATGCAATAGATTTGAAATACTGCTAGGCTTTCACTTCAGCTCCCTCTGTGTTCTTCTGCATCGTTTGCCTTCAATACCCGGCATTACAGTGGTACTACATCAATGTTGTCACTGAAGTCATGGGAATTGTGAAAAATTCAAGCGTCACACTAAGAACAAGTGTAGCAGATGAGCTACACCCATTCCACAGGACAGTGGTAAGGGTGCACTATGTAGCTGGTGGTGCACTTTGGAGCACACTGTCACACATATAATAATAAAGTATGGTGTGTTAGGGGCAGTGGTTTACAGACAACACTTTTTCATTGAAATAGCCACCTTATTTGCACAGATGTTATTTTAGCAATGCAATTATATAGCACAAAAACAATAATGCAAGGATATTGGCTTTAAGAATATTTGTCATTTGTGTATCACAAAAAGTGTCTTGATTTGCTTCATTTGTGCTTCCCTAACTGCTGATATATTTTTAATAATTGTACAGTTAATTGGCAGGTATTTACGTTTTGTTGTGTGTTAGAAAAATATTGACATCTTACAGCCTTTCCTTTCACATTGCCGGTACCCCAGCAAGATTGTCAGATAGTTCACTTTACAACATGTTCTCACTTTACAGTCAGAGAAAGTAAACGCAAAAGTCCATGTTAAAAGAATAAGCAACAATTTGACAGATGACATAACCTAACATTTGACCTCTATCTTTGAAAGCACAGCACACATAAAAAGTCACCTTTATTGCTCTTTCACCTTCTGAACTCCAGCATGGTTATTTTTAGGGTGCTGTGCCACTCTCTGCACCCCTACTTCCATCTCCTAGGCTGCAATTGCTACCTGTAGCTAAGCGATATATTTGCTCTGTATGGTATTGTAACCTTCCCTCTATTTAGGACTCGATATTTACAGCATAAAGCACACTCTCTAAATTATTTCTCCGGTAGATTACATCACATATGTTTTGGGATGCTAGGTAGGCCAATTCATGTGTTACAGAATTGAGTCCTAGTCATATGGGCCCCTTTAATCCTTTCTTATAAGTTCAATACATGTGACCATCCTAATGAATCCATCAATAGCTCACTAAGGTTGGTTGAAGCTATATGCTCTTGCACAGATCTGGAGTTTCCCATGGCAGTATCCAGGGCTTATCTTCACCCACACTGTCCTTCCACTGACCTGCACTAGTGTATCCTGTGTCTCCTCTCACAAATTGTTTATCGCTTTGGGCATGAAGTAGTGCCCGGTATTATATCTGCTACTGAGAGGATCATGTCCTAGCGTCTGTGCCATGACATCCTGTCTACAGGTATCTCCCATGTTTGTACTTCATTCAATGCTTGGTGCAATGTTTCTTCCTCATATGCTTATTAATGCCATGTATTGTATTGTATTGTAATTGCATTTATATAGCTCTTACTACCCCTGATGAGGCGTCGAATCGCTTTTTCGGCGAGTAGCACGCTACTCCGGGACCCATAGAGTGCACTTAATAAGACAGTGCAATCATGTGCCATGGTTATCCCCTTTGGGAACCTTTTTAGGAGTCCCAGGACAGACGTGGGTTACTGGCACAGATTGGGTCATTTGGAGCCCTTTTCCCACTGGTGACCAGCGCTTAACCTTACTGCTGAATCCAAAACTGAACACCAAGCATATCCCCTCTAGCATTTGACCCACCAGAGTAGTGGAGTTGAGCAGTGTCTGACTTACTTGGGGAAGAGGTATGGGGTTAGAGGCTCAGAATTCAATAAACTGTCCAACAGCAATAAATAAACCAAGGTCCAGCCATTGCTTTTGATTAAAAGGAAAGCACACACGACACAAAACCTACACATTTGGTTCAGAAAGGCACGCTACATTCATATACTGATGCACTTGGGAGCACAGCTCCTGTGGTTCGCTCTGTAAAGAGTTCTTTTTTGGACTGTGCAATGTTCTGTTCATGGCCCCCTCTTAAGGGTTTTTCTTTGTGTACGATCTAGTACTTGAATTGCTCCAGTCCCTTTTCATGAGATCAGGTCAACAATCAACTTTCCCTAGAGATGTTTAATCAAAGTCAAGACTGGTGAGGTGAGTATTGCAGTTTCCTAACTTTGGCCTGTATGACCTCAGTTGCACAGCACCTTTCATCTAGGTCTCTGATGCGGCATCGGCCTGGCCTACATTTCCCTCAGTAGTTGTCAGGTTTGCCAATCTAAATAGTGTGCTCTATGCATGGTTCACGATTAAGACCATCAGCTCATTGTCCTAGCCAAGCCGATGTCTTGTATTGCACGGCTCTGGTGCAGGTGCATGCCCAGTTATATGAACGTCTGCAGTGCCAGCAATGGACTAGCTGAATTAAAGTTGAATTGCTTGTGAGCCTTGGCTTCTCGGGTCTTGGCTTTGCGGTTTCTTTGTCAGCCCCTTACACAAGCCCACTGTCCAAAAACAAAGCTTCTAAGCTGCCAGGGACGGCTTCTTAAACTCTGCTTGAAAGAAGGAGCTGACTGACTACTCACAAGGGTACTAGAGATGTCCTTGCATGAGGCAGACAGTGCCCAGACTAGGAGGACTACGAAGGATGAACCAAAACGGCCACTGCAGCCTGGAAGGACCAGCTGTACTCTCACCAAAAGTGAGGCATATGAGTCCCATGAGTCTCATCAGCACGTGAATCACTCTGGGACTTGGGCCCGGTTCCTTCAGAACAAAACAAAAGCCATAGGGGGTAAGGGTGGGGACATCCTGAACCCCAGGCACAAAATACAATGAAAAAAATAATTTGGCCCGTGGATACAGTATTACTCCTGCGGGACCTAGTGCAGCCTTCTGGTGAGGTACCATGGTACTGTTGCACGAGTAGAACGCAAGCTTCAGGCCCAGGGCTCTGCAGTAAGGTGCAAACTTTTCCTGAGGAAGCAAGCACAGTACCACTGTACCACTGTACCATGGGGCTGAAACCTGCACTACAGGTAGTCTGGTACCCAGAAATCATTTTTTAAATGGGGAAGATAATACAGGTTGGCTTACACAAAGGGTTGGGTACTGGGCCTAGCAAATTGGAGATTGGCTGCTTGCGGGGACTGGGCGTAGGCCCTGGCCAAAGACTACCTCTGCAGCCATCACCAACAAGTGGTTGACCGCTCATGGGGGAGGGGGTTTGTGCGCAGGCTAGGTCTTTTGGCAGACCACTGGTACGCACGGATGAATGCTGCGCACAGCGAACGTTGGGCACTGCTGGATCTTTGGGCAATAAAATTAGCGCCTCCAGCCAAGTCACATCTCTGGGTTGTGTTTGAAGGTAGTCTTAGCAGGGAGGGTCATACCAACTATTTGGCTAAACCATGTTTCCATCATATCTGGGTGCTTTATAAATCTCATCTTTATCTTCCAGAAGATGAGGCAGCTACCTTAGCTTGATGAATGTGGCATTCTCCCAGTCAGTGCTGCCAAAACGGTTGGAGTCTGCCTATACAAAATTCTGATTTTCATGCCATGGGCTGTGGTGATTCAGCAAGACCATATCAGCCCAACTGTAAGTTGACTATTGGCTCTATGTGGTGCAGTGAGCCAAATTTTCAATTCTTACCACAATATGTAAGGTAGTTTACCAAAGCCACTGAAATTAGATATTGGAGGATATAATTCTCTGCTCTGGTGTCACTGCGCCTGCTACACTACTGATAACAACCCCTTAGAGAAGTCAACCCAGCAGAGTCAGTGGAGCAATGGCTAGTACTGTATAATTTATAGATTCTACTCAATGCAACAACCACTTGTGAGCAGGGCCTCCTGATTTATGGGCTTATACCAGTTGAAGACAGAGTAAAAATAGTATATTCTAGAAGTAATCCAAGAAGGGGATCTTATTAGGGGCCAATATTGGTTGCAGAACAGTCAACTAATTCTCCAGTATTTTTTATTATAGTGCCAAGGAAATATCCTAACTTATGGCGAAGTCGAATTTTAAATTACAATTTTGAAAATGCATCTTTTAGTAAGTTGGCATTTTCCTGCCTTAACCATTTGGAGCCTGCAGCTTGTCTCTTGGGATCAAAACTGGGTGTCGGTGACAGATAGGCTTTGTGTATTGCTAGACAGCCACATACAATAGGGTGCTTAGATGTTCCTGGATGGGCTATCACTCGCAGGATGGGAGGGAGGAGCTGGGCACAGCCCCACTTGCACTTCATTAGGCTGTGTCCTGTCTCCACATAAAGGGATGCATACCCCCTGTAGTTAGTTTGGAGCCAGAGCCAGGAAGACAGGGCACCTGTGCACTTCAAAGGCCTGCTTCTAGAAGCTTCTCCCCAAAGGCACAGCTGGGTTTACATATTGGACCTCTGACACCAACTCTATAGTACATTTCTGGACCTGTAGATACTCTGCCAGGAAGAAGGAATGCTGTGCTGCTGAAAGGACTGCCACTCTGCTGGACTGCTGCTCTGAAGGACTGTGCTCTGACCTGGTGCCTGCTGCCCTTTTACCGTGGTGAGAAGGATGGGACCTCCATCTCTTGAACCCACATCCCTACTGGGACTACAAGGGCCAGTTGGCTGGCCTTCTAATCTGAAGCATCATGGACACAACAACCTTGCACCTGCACCTGCCATCTGTGCGACTATCTTGGTGTTGGCAAATTTAGGATCTCTGGGACAGCATTATGCCCACTTACCCCAGGAAGTGGTCATATAGGGGGCTACTACCCTATACTCTCCTGCCCCTAAATTTAGAATTTAGGGGAGCCCTGGCACCAGGAAATCAAGTCCTGCCAATCAAAAGAATAAGAAGAGATGCAAAACCAAGAACTGCAGAAGAAACAATTGACTTGCACCAGCCCTGCCGGCCTGTTCACCTATTCTCAATCTGTCTCACACTGTAAGCTGCTGCTCTTCCAAAGCCTGGTAGACTGCCAGCAAAAGACTCAGGAACTCATGTGTAATAGTGGAGCTGTTACCCTGCATCTTGGTAACAAAGACAGAACTGGAAGGCTCCAAGACCGCAAAACTAGACACTGTAAAGCACCACTGCACTGAGCCGCCTAGCCCGAGCTGAAGTGGGCCAACGGTGACAACATGGGCCCCAGATCTTGACGACCTAAGGGGAAAAAGGACACTGAAGAGCCATGAAAGCAGAAGACTGAAGACGAGCAACCGACATGGCCCCAGCCTGCCGGCTTGTCTTCTGTTTCCCAGCGAAACTGGCACAAAGATGTCTTGTCCTGCACCTGGTGTGCCTCCAAAACCTCGGAGGATTGCCTGCCTTCAATAAAGACTCAAGAACTCCCGTAGAGCTCTGCAGCTGCTTCCCTGCAGGCCCTCCCGAAAAATACTGTGAGGGCTGGACTGCAAAACCCTGATGCCACAAAGGACCACTTCACACGTGGTTCCTAGCTCGAGCTGAATTGGGCTCATGATGCAAGTTTGGTCCCCCTCTTTATTCAAAGGCCACTGTAAACATGCCAAAACTGCCTGCAGCATCTATTTGCAGGCCCTCTCTACCGCAAGTACTACCGGTGGCGAAAATCTGATGTTAGTCCAAGCAACAGCAATCTTCTGGACTTAAGCTGAGTCGGGCGAGGTCCAAGGCAGCACCAACAGTTCACTGTGACAGTGCTGCCATGGACCTCGCCCTCAACTCACCTTAAGTCCAAAAGATTGGTCCCATAAGTTGCTGCTGAGTGCCTAAATGCAATATATGTTTTTCCTCCAGAGGTTAACCTTACCACAAAGTGCTTCAATTCCGTTTTTAAGTATCAAAGTCACTTGAAATGGAAAAGCACACCTCTGCACCCGTACGCCCCAATGCCTCGTGAGATGAGCTGTTGGTGTTGCCTTGGACCTTGATCCATACTCACATTAACCCGTTCTGTGCTCATGACGGAGCCGCTCCGTCATGAGCCTCGGTTGAGCTGTGCTCATGACGGAGCGGTTCCGTCATGGCCCGCTCGGCGCGCCTGCGCAGCGCGAATTTCGCGCCTGCGCTGAGCGTTCCATTGAGCCGGCGCATTCGTGACGGAACCACTCCGTCACGAGCACAGCTCAACCGCGGCTCGTGACGGAGTGACTCCGTCACGAGCTTGCAAGCGCCGCTCGACCCCCCCCCCCGCCCCCTTAGCGCTGCGGCGGAATTCCCGCTGCAGCGAAGGGGTTAAGACCCAGGGAAGGGTCTCGTAAGAGATTGTTAAGTGACCGTATGCGTAAGTTAACATTGCTGCAAAGTGCTTCAATTACGATTTAAAGTATCAAAAGCCTGTTTTCTTTAAACCTGCTATCTTAAAAAGTACCTACCTGATCTTGATGATCTTGGTGCCTAAAGTTAAATAAAAATAAATGTTAATTTTTATAAATTGGTGTGGGTCTCCTCATTGAGGTGTGTGTGTAATTCATTGACTGTGTGTGTATCGCAGATGTCGAACACTCCTCTCTGCTGAAACTTGATTTCTCACACATAATAGTTTGTACTCTATGTTGTTTTGTCAGTAAAACTGAACATCTTTGCAAATTTAGTGGGCATTTCAATAGAAAATGGTATGCTACCATACCATGTTTAGTAATATATTTGCAGCACTATACTCAAAATGTACCACAAGCTACATACTATACTTTTACTATTCTCCTACTGAGTGAGCATGTCTCATTTCCAACACTTGTTCTTGATGTGGCACTTGCATTTATCACAATCCTTGTGACTTCAGGGATGTAACATTAATGGCAGCACCCTCAATCTGACAATTGTTCCTGCACCAATGATGTTCGCTTCAGCATCATATGAGCGTCTTCTGCTAAATACATAATACCAACACTGCCAAAATTGTACACATGTGATAACTGTTGCGCTTTCCCACTTGGAAGCGTCCCTTTGGTGCACTGCGGGGATCACAATTGGAGACCTTTAGGTTACAATTTTTATCAAATTCCATCTCAAAGTCAATCTCTGTTTTCAGTTGAGATTCTTTATTTACTTCCCAAATTTTTTTCTCTCCTGTTGTAGTCATCCATTCTGTTCATGTAAAAACATAAACAAACCATTTACGTCAATGGGTAAAAAACACCACACAGAGATTATGGATGCCCCCAATGCATTTCGGGCATGTGTCTGCCCTTAATGAGGGGGTATATTCCTATGAAACAATAAATTAAGGCAAACATGGAACGACATGTGATATAAACAACCCACTTCACCAAGTTTGTGCTAGGACGTAGCCTCTTTTCATCCTTATCTACCTGTCTTTTCACATCAGATTTCAATACGTGCCAAAGAATAGTGACATACAACACAAGCATAACTCTAATCCTCACGCATGACATCAAAACACTACTGTGCAGGCCACATGATAGATGCAAACTTTTCCATCTAGGCACTTCCACTGCGTAGTGTGTTTTACATCTGCAAATGTGTTTTAGCGCTTTGTCAGTGGTATGAAACACTTTGTAGATGAGTCTATACCATATCCGTGCACTCGGCTACTTTTTTTTCCACACGCACACACTCGCTAATCATTGAAACACTAATTTACAAGGGAAATAACCTGACCTTTTGGATATGTCAAAAATGATATTGTGAAGTGAAGGCTTTCAAAAATGAAACTATGACTTCAAAAGAGACTATGTTAGCGATAACTAAAATAAGAAAATAGCGTGGAGTCGTATACCCTAACCACCATGCCATTTATAGAACTAAATATATACAAATGAAGACAAACAATATGTCTAAATCCAGACCCGTTGACAGGTCGACATTGAGCAAGAAAGCAGACTTTTTTTACGGTTGTTTTAGGCAAGGATTTGCTTGCCTCTGTTGTCGAATCTTTATCTGTAGCCGAAAAAGTTCTGAGTATTGGTCAGCAGAGGTCACTGCCTGCACAAAAATGTCATTAAAACTTTTTCTTCTATTCCCATATTGATGCAATTCATACCTCGCTCAATGCTGGTTCGGCTGCTTTCTAGAGCATTGTCTAGAGCAGTGTCTCCCAAACGTTTTATGACCACGACCCACTTTTTAGAACAACAAACTTTTGCGACCCACCCAGCCTTAATAGACATGAGGCAGACGATTTTTTAAATGTGAGTAAAGCATCGTGTGGCAGCACACTGTCAACACATTTTCCATTGAAATAACTCTATATCTACATCACAACATACGGTTTTTCCGATAAAACTATACTGCACACAATTGATAATGTTTGGAAATCGGTTTCAATGAATATTTAACACGTGAATTACCAAATAAAGTGTTATGATCCTATTAAAATCTTTACTTCCATCACATTTCAGGATTATAAAAAAAGGGCTTAATTTTTGCTTCCCTAGCTGGTGAATCTGTACAGTTAATTTGCAGGCATTTGCCTTATGTTCTGTGTTACAAAAAATGACATCATACAGCCTTTCCTTTTACTCTCTCTGTGCCCCAGCCACTTTGTGACATAATCCTCCAAACTTTTCTTTCTCTGACTACAACGTGAGAGGTGTTTGTAAACACCAGTCCCTATGTTAAGAAAAGATAAGCAGCAACTTGTTAGAAGACATAGCTTGACGTTTGACCTCTATCTTGGAAGCGCAGCAAATGTTACATGATAAATACGGAGTTTAAAGGCATATTTATTTATTGCTTTGACTTTCAGGACACACCAAAAATTGACTTGTAACCAGAGATTGGGAAACATTGGCCTAGAGCAATGTTTATAGTCAGTAACTGAAACGTTGTTCACTTATAATGTTGGGAATTAAATGTTTAATGAAGCACTTCCATCTGACAAGAATAGGTGTTTATGAACTAAATAGGATATTGCCACTCTAGGGTATATTTCTTTCAATTTTTAACCTAATTAAGGCGGTTCAATGAGATAAGAGCTGGCTGCTGACATCTGCCTGTAAACAAGACAGTATTAGTTTTAATCATGCCCTTACTTCCTCTGCCCTTCATCCTTCTTTAAATGTTGTGAGTTGGGTAAAAAACTGTCCAAAGAACTAAGACTGCTGGACTTAGAGAACCCATTCAGGAAACAATTTAAGACCTAGATTTTCAATCTGACAGATGCATACGTATTGGCCGCCATTTTGATCTCACCTCTGTTTACTCCCACTTTCCTCAGCGCCAGGATGCTCCTTCCCGAGCGACAGTTCGTGCTTTATAAATATCAAATACAAATACAAATACAAATAATACCTGTAGCATCCTGCTACTAATGACCACAGACACCATTACTTATGAATCAAGGAGCTTTATTATCTGCCTCCAACCTGTTTCATGTCCCTGCTCTAACTGTCCCGGTTCCTGTCCCTGGCTCCTCCCGTTCCTGCTCCTCCCTCTTAGTTCCACCCCAACCACTAGACTACCTCATACAATCCTACATCTCCCCCCTTCTTAACAAAATGAACTTAATTTCCACAGTGTTTGCAATTCTTCAATCCACCACACGGGTTGGCGGACAGCTTGTTCTTCAAACATCAGTAGTGTTGAATCCTTGGTGGTCCTGACTTTGATCAATCTTTCCGGTGTCTTAACCAAGACATCCTTAACTGCGGGAATGCACTTTTGAGAATGCAATCCTTTGCGTGTGGGCTGCTTATTATTCGTCCCGCAGTTATCGTGGTTCTTTCTTGTTGTGTGACTGCTACTGGCTCCGCTCGGCAGTGGCAGTCTGCCTTCCTTGGTGACTCTTGGTCTATTGATCTCCTTCGGGAGCGGACGATGTGCTGGTCTTCTTCCGAGCTCCCACCTGTAAGGTTGTTTCTCTTTGTCTTGTCAGGTTGGGAACAGCACTGTTCTTCTGTTCACCGTCAGGCATGCCAGACGTTAGTGTATTATCTGAAATGGGTGTCCTGTCTTGATTCTTGGACTCGTTTGCTGCCTCTGTTCGTTTCTTCCCTTCCCACTCGTGTTTGAGACTGGCGAAACCCTTGACCACCCGGTCATGTGCCTGTTTCTCTCTCATTCGGTGACAGTCCATCTCTGTCACCACATTTGGTTTTCCCCGCGGGGTGACGGGATAATCCTTTTCCACTTGGTAGATACTGTCCCATTTCTTTGTTCTCCTTCCGTCAGTTCTTTGAGTCAGCCTCTCTGACCCCATCAGGGGTGACGGTATATTATTTAGGTAGGAGTAAACAAAGTGGAATCCACTCAAAGTGATAGTAATCCCTGGAGTGATGGGGAACACACAGTGTTGTTTAAATGCCCCTCACACACCAACAGGCCCCTTGGTGTCATGCTTCATCATCGGGGCCTTCGCACCCCTCTACGGGATGCGGCGTGCTACGACTCGCGGACACGCAGGAGCACTTAGAGGTGAACTATGTGTGGGGGGTGTGTGTTTTACCAAAGTGTGAGTGAGGTGAGGTGAAAAAGAGTGAATGGTTAAAAAATACCTGGCACGTGGGAGGAATTTTTTTTTTTATTTAATCCCCGGCTGGTATTGTTAAAAGAAGTGCAGGGCGTGGTTAGATAGATATGAGTTAGGATATCAAACCAATTTTTAAAGTGTCAACATGTTTCGGAGGTCAAAGCCCCCTTCTTCAGGACAAGGGTTATGCACTTACCCTCCCCTTACTCACATGTAGAATGTAAAAGTGTATTTAAAAATAAATTGGCGATAGAACTTAAAGTTCTCAACTATAAGACCTCATGAGCCTATGCGTATATTGGGGGACCTCACTTCATCGGAGCCGCGTTGAGGGAAGGCAGGCGATTAGCCATTGCAGTAACCGTCATTTCTGAGCAGAAAGGAAGGATCCCCCAATATACGCATAGGCTCATGAGGTCTTATAGTTGAGAACTTTAAGTTCTATCGCCAATTGGGCGCAACGGCATTCACTAACATAAAAACATAGTTAGGAATATTACACATTGTGGTAATTATTTTTAAATACACATTTACATTCTACATGTGAGTAAGGGGAGGATAAGTGCATAACCCTTGTCCTGAAGAAGGGGGCTTTGACCTCCGAAACATGTTGACACTTTAAACAGTGGTTTTGATACCCTAACTCATATCTATCTAACCACGCCCTGCACTTCTTTTAACAATACCAGCCGGGGATTAAATAAAAAAAAAAATTCCTCCCACGTGCCAGGTATTTTTTAACCATTCACTCTTTTTCACCTCACCTCACTCACACTTTGGTAAAACACACACCCCCACACATAGTTCACCTCTAAGTGCTCCTGCGTATCCGCGAGTCGTAGCACGCCGCATCCCGTAGAGGGGTGCGAAGGCCCCGATGATGAAGCATGACACCAAGGAGCCTGTTGGTGTGTGAGGGGCATTTAAACAACACTGTGTGTTCCCCATCACTCCAGGGATTACTATCACTTTGAGTGGATTCCACTTTGTTTACTCATATAACTAGGGAGACTGAATCCACTGACTCTCTCTCTCCCCCCTCCTGTTAAAATCGGTATATTATTTAGGTCTTGATGTGGCGATGACTGATGTGACCTGTTGTCCTTTGGTTTTGTTGTGCGTTCGGGTGATTGATGCCATGGCCGTGGTCGGGACCATGATTTTGTTGACCCGAATGATCGGACAGACATGTTTTCCGACTCGGAGGAGTCGGTTGCCGATTTCCTTTGAGAACGTTCCTTTGAGGGCGTCGTGACTGATAAGTTTATTGAGTTGGTAGTCTGGGATGACATGCTCCTGGAGTCGGAGCTATCTACGGAGCATTTCCTTGGGTATGTCTCTTTATGTGTCTTCTGTGTTGTTGCGGTGCAGGGATCGTTTACTTCTTTAGTTTGGTCTCGGAGCATTTGGTCTTTACCCTTTTCACAGGACATCAATTGTCCCTTCTCCGTTTTCTCGTTGACACAACTGTCTGGAGTGCACATGCCCCTCCCTTTTCGGTGTCTGAGTGGCTTGCCACTCCTCATGTGGTTGGTTTCTTCTTCTCGCTTGTTGTTTGTGTTAACGTCCGTGCCATTGGGGTGATGTGTCTCACTGCTTGATGCTTCCTCAGACTCATCTATAGACTTTGGTGCATAGCGGGAGGATGCCTGGGGTTGTTCGTGTGCTGATTTCCGGCGTTGACGGGATAGGTCCCGTCTTCCGTAGTTCGTCTTTCTTGCCTTCTTGTTGAGTAATCTGCCATCTTGTCCATGGGTGTGATCTGTCCCACTTGACACTTCATCTGCTTCATAATCATTTTCATCATCGGTTGGCTGACTCCTTGAGGTTGAGTAACTCCGTGAGGTTGTATCAGTATCATCATCTGTTGACTGACTCCTTGAGGTTGAATAACTCCATGAGGTTGTATCAGTATCATCATCTGTTGACTGACTCCTTGAGGTTGAATAACTCCATGAGGTTGTATCAGTGCCGCTTTCGCAATCCTGATTCATCCTGGTCTTTTGTGATGGTGACTTGGAGTGTTCCATGACGCTCTGTCTCTTGTTTCATCTTGGCTCTGATTCACCCTCCTTCTTTTCAGCTTTGTTTGTTTCCTGGGCCTTGCCCCTAGACATAAGGGGTGCCTCTTTCCAGACATCCATGTGTCTTACATTCAAGTGCACGTCTTTCGATAAGTCTTTTGCTTTTACCCGCACTCCAGCCTCGGCCCCTCTGATGATTCTCTTTAGCGACCAATGCCCCTGAAGAATCTTGCGCTTCGTGTCTGCGCTTGAACAGCCTTCGATTATTCGGAGCCGAACTGCTTCTTCATTTGTAAATGTATTGAAGTAGCAGCAGGGTACCAATCTTTGTAATCGGGCAATGAATTTTGGCAGTGGTTCTCCTGGTTCCTGCCGTGCTGTGGTGAAGGCTATGCGAGCATGATCCACGTCTACCAGTGCATGGAAATGGGTACGTAGTTTCTTTTGGAGTCTCTCATAGGTCTCTGTATCCTTTTCAGGGAATGTTCTGACTAAACGTCGGCCCTCGTGACCTATCAGCTGGAGAAGTAGTGTCAGACATTTTCTATCTCTTCGTTCACCAATTGCTTCGAGGAAATCGTCCAATGATTCCAGCCACTGGTTCCATTTGGGGCCCAAACTCTGACTGTCAGTCTGGGTCACTGGGGGCGGTACTTCAATGCAGGGATTGGACTAATGGGTTGCTGTAACCACCGCCATGAGGTGGGGAAAGTTTCGGTCTGCTACAGTCGCAGGATTGTTCACTTTGCCTCCCGTCTTATTTGCTGACCTTCTTCTGCCGAGGTCCTGTGTCTAGTCGTCTCCTTCGTTGTTGGGAAGGTTCGCCACTCCCTTTGCTGATGAGAGAAAGTTTCCTCACTGCTTGTGTTTGTCGCATTCACAGTTTGTGCAGACTTGAGCTTGTTTTCAGCACGTTTCTTGTACTTGCCAGTGTCCGCTATGTTTGTTTCAGCGCGTTTCTTGTACTTGCCAGTGTCCGCTATGTTTGTTGACCCTTGGCTCCATTCACGTCACGTTGCTCATTCGCATTCATTGATTACATTTGATGCGTTCTTCGCTGATTTGGAACTGTCTTCTGCAGTTCGGTCCTCCTCTGGTCGTAATCGACGTTATCTTTGTTAATCTCGGGCACTCGCGTAGGCTTATGCGTCTGCTTCTTTCGCCTGCTTGCATTTGCATGTGCTTGTCTGTGTTGACCCTTGTGTTCGCTTGCGCTTGTTTACCCGTTCTATTCACTTTTAGTTGGCTACTGCTTGTTTGTTAGTTCACCTTTGCATTGGCTCATGCTCGTATTTTCTTATTGTCTTTGCCAGTGCTCGTTGCTAACAGTCGCTTTTGTTCATTCCCTTTCTGGTCACTGGTATTGGTGCTTGTTTTCTTTTATATTTCTTGCATTGGCTAGTGCTTGTTTCCAGTTTCCAATGTTTGTTTCATCAAGCTGGAGGTTGCCCCTACCACTGCTTCTCCTGCATTTACCAATGCTTGATTGCTTGTCCCTTGCCTTCGCCAATGCTTGTTTGGTCTTCGCCAATGCTTGTTTGTATGTCTCTTGCCTTCGCCAATGCTTGTTTGGTCTTCACCAGTGCTTGTTTGTTTGTCTCTTGCCTTCGCCAATGCTTGTTTGGTCTCCGCCAATGCTTGTTTGTATGTCTCTTGCCTTCGCCAATGCTTATTTGGTCTTCGCCAATGCTTGTTTGTTTGTCCTTTGTCAATGCTTATTTCCAAACACTGCTTGCCTGACTTTAAGATGGCCGCTCCCGATTTTCACAGGGATGTCCCATTGGCTTGCCTGACTCCAATATGGCCGCCGTCCCTGAAATCCCAGCTTGCACGAGACTTTCACTTTGCTCATTCAAACCAGGGCTGACTCAATCAGGACTCACCGGCCGCCGGTCCCAGGGACATCAGCACTTCTCCAGGTCCCCACACTTATCCACAGGTGAGGTCGGGGTGGGCTCCCGCTTCGCTGCACTAGGGGCCGAGTCCACGCGGCGACAGCAAGCCAAGACTCACGCATCGGGCGTGAGATTTCTAGCGTCGGGAGCCACCGAGGCTCCAGGTCCACCGCGCACGACTGTGCTCGCTGCCAGACCTTCTCGGGGCGCTATCCTTCACTCAGGCACTGGTCCTCTGCTTCTAGGGTGCTAGGCAGAGTCGGGGTGGGCTCCCGACCTCTGCTCTTTCTGTATGTGCTGGGGTGCATGCATCCAGCAATATTGCGTTTCGGCGCGAACTGTTCCGACTTTTCGAGCGCTCCAGCGCTCGTTGCTGTGGCTCCCTCTTTCCTCCCTTGGGGCCTCTGGAGGGACTGGGTCACTTGTTGCCAGCTTCTCTCTGAGGCAGCTCCATACAGCGGCGATTTCTTCTTCTTGGCGCCGCCTTCATTCAGCAGCGGAGCTCGTTTCTCGACGCTGCGGGGACAAGGTGGTTTCACAAGGTGCTGTGGCTTGTGGGGTTTTGCTCATCCCACCTTCGTCGCCAGTTGTAGCATCCTGCTACTAATGACCACAGACACCATTACTTATGAATCAAGGAGCTTTATTATCTGCCTCCAACCTGTTTCATGTCCCTGCTCTAACTGCCCCGGTTCCTGTCCCTGGCTCCTCCCGTTCCTGCTCCTCCCTCTTAGTTCCACCCCAACCACTAGACTAGCTCATACAATCCTACAATACCGAACAACGAAAAGTCCACACTTCTTTTTTGTACTTGTAATCTCCTTTATTGAAATTTGATATCTTTCATAAAAGCAGCCAAGATCACAGCCAACGCGTTTTGTTCAATCACAGTGAATTTCATTAGGGCTTTTCTTTTTTTTTTTATTTCAACAAGTTTTTTAAATGTAAGGTGAATGTCTACTTCAATCAGTGGTTTCACAAGAAGTCCCATACAGATGATTGCCACCTCGTTATCTTGTGGCACAGTTGTCATCCATTGTTTGCAAGTGGCTCACATTAACAAATCTGAGCAGTTTTCAACTGCAAAGACAAGCTTTATCTGTTTTCCCGCTTCACCGGAACTACAGTTTTAAAGTCACAAGCAATTGTCGTATTGTAAGGAGTTTTTTTTAGCACTTTTTCTTTATAGGTTGTACTAGCAGCCCGTCCCGACGTTGTCCGGGTATGAATTGCTGCCGGCCAGTAGTATATTGTTTTGTAGGATTTCATTTTGATAGCATTTCTTATCTGTGACAGGCCTGTGAAAGACTCTGATTCACAGTGCCCTGCTGATGCACTTAAGAGTGCGCGTTCAGTAGTGTGTGAACTCGAGTTTCCCTACTTTATTTTTCCTTGCAATATTATATAGCGTGAACTCGACAACATGGCATGAGCACAATTTACATTACAGAAGAACACATTCATTTGTGGTAGGCAAGGGGAGACAAAGCGATTTGCCTGGAATCACAGGATGTTGAGCTGATGCCGAGATTCGAACGTAGCTCCCCAGCTCTAAAGTTCGCAATTCTACAACTTGTGGCGGGAGGTGTGTCTAAAAGTGTATGTCGGTGCTGGCCATCAATGAGAGAGACCTGTGCATTTTTCAAATGGGTGGTGAAAAACTATGAGTATGTTGCTGGAGATGTGGGCCGCCGTGCCACCAATGTACTTACCGGGGGAGGGTAAACACCCATTATTACGCAACTTTCTTTCCGCATACCATCACTCCGCAATGCCATTATAACACATGGCATTACATTTTATATGCTTTTACCACGCATAGATTTACAACAAAATTCGTTGTAAATGCATGAATGGTAAAGCATGTTTTTTAAAATGTTGGGATAAGATAAGTATGGGTATAGGGTTATATGTTATGGGGTACTGGGGTATATGTTTTGGGGTGTTTGGGTATTTTAAGGGTTCAGATATAGTTTTGGGTTATGGGGTACAGGGGTCGTTTTAGGGTTTAGGGATAGGTTTGGGTTTTGGGGTACCAGGGTATTTTAAGGGTTATGGGCTAGGTTTGGGTTTTGGGGTAAAGGGGTATTTTTAAGGTCCAGGGCTAAAATTGGGTTTTGGGGTACAGGGGTATTTTAGGGTTCAGGGGTAGGTTTGGGTTTTGGGGTACAGGGTTATTTTTAGGATTCAGGGCTAAGTTTGGGTTTTGGGGTACAGGGATATTTTTAGAGTTCAGGGTAGATTTGGGGGTACAGAGGTATTTTAAGGGTTCAGGGCTAGGTTTGGGTTTTGGGGTACAGGGCTATTTTAGGGTTCAGTGGCAGGTTTGGGTTTTGGGGTACAGTGGTATTTTTAGGGTTCAGGGCTAGGTTTGGGTTTTGGGGTACAGGGGTATTTTTAGGGTTCAGGGCTAGGTTTGGGTTTTGGGGTACAGGGGTATTTTTAGGGTTTAGGGATAGGTTTGGGTTTTGGGGTACAGGGTATATTTATAGGGTTAAGATGGGTTAGTGTTTAAGGGTGTTGGGGTATTTTAGGGAGTAAGGGTGGACTATGATTATGGGGTGCAGGGGTATTTAAAGGGAGCAGGGTGGGATTAGCACACGAAATGAGGGCGGAACATACCACACACCCCCAGCGTTTGTCATGCCCCCAGCACACGCCCACAGCACAACGAAGACACGCCCACAAGGGACTACTTTGCTGGCACGGTTCTTTTACCTTTTAAATGGATATGGTGGGCGTCTGCATAGCCTATGTCGTTCTGCTGCAACTGCCCTTTCCAACGGTGTATTGGGTGTTGTGATTGATGCTGTGGTTCCTGAGATTACCCGCCTCAAAGGTTTGGGCTCTCTCTTTATTATATTAGTATAGATTGAGCTAGAGCTTGTGCTGTTCTCTTCATGTGAAGTTGAGCTTCTTCTGCAACCTGGAGGTTGATGGTTCGGTGAAGTCTCTCTGAGAGAGGGAAAGGAGTTGACACCCGACCTGTGGAGGCGGTCTAATGAAGGTAACTAAGAACAAGATTTGAATGCTGTGCATGGACCGGAGATAGAGTGTGTGTGTGTGTTTTTCCATGAGTGGGCATGCTTGTGTATGCCTGAAAGTTACTGTGCAGGCCCTGCGTGGCCGGAAAATTCCTAGAATCAATTGGGCATTCCTAGAATCAATTGGGCATGTTATAGCCCCTATTGCGACCAAATATAAGTATTGCCTGGTACTCGGTGATTTTAATATCCATATGGATCAAGTAAAAGAATTAAAGCCATCTAGACTGTGTGAATCAATGGGTATTTTCAATTTGTCTTCCTATGTCTTCTTGCCCATTCAGGAAAAAGGCCATATCTTGGACCAGGTCTTCTCATCGATTAGTATAGAAATGGACGAACCTCTTCCTATGATATGGACAGATTATTTTCTGCTTATGTTCAGAATCTCTAAAGAATCCAGCTGCCCTCTATCACACTGTATACCCCGCCCGAATATTGTTAGGACTTTAAAAATTTCACAGTTGTGGCAGTGGAGAATGCACTGAGGTCATACCCCATTCCTTTTAATGGGTTATTGGAGAGCGATGTTCTCTCCTTGGAGAGCTGGCTTCAGCTCCACTCAGCAGAACTGGCCCCTTAACAACTCAGGCAGCTAAGGCCAGCAGGGCTTCTGCTCCATGGTTCACGGAGGCTCTCAGAAAAAGTAAAAGTGGATGTAAAAACCTTGAGAGATTATGGCGGAGGAATTTTAATCCTTCTAATAAAGCCATCTATAAACAGGCTCTGAAAGCTCACTACTCTAAGGTTCGTGAAGAAAAGAAACGCTTTCTTGCCACCAAAGTGGAACAGGCGGGGAATAAAAGCAAGGAATTATTTAAGATCGTCAAAGATTTTACTTCTCCTAACGCTATGATCATCCCTTTTATTCCAAATAGTGACTAGACAAACAGTCTAGCGCAGTATTTTTTTGAGAAGATCAAAAATATCCAAGAATTCTTTATGGATTTGTCCCGGGTAGTGGGATCATGTACAGTGATCCCCAGCAGAAGAACCTCCATGCATGGAGTGTCTCTATCACAATTTCCGCCTATTTCTCTGGATAAATCTCTCAAGATAATGAAGGCTTTGAAATCTGGCTCCCCTAGGACCCTTGTCCAGCGCGAGTACTGGTGTCTATTGCAGAAGTAATTAATCCAGCAGTGAATTGAGTGCTGAACTCTTCACTGGCAGAGGGAAGATTGCCAGAGTGCTGGAAACACGCTAGAATTCTCCCACTGCTAAAAAAACTACAGCTGACCCACTGATGGCAAATAATTACAGGCCAATTTCCCTGTTGCCATTTTTTTCCAAAGTTTTGGAGAAATATGTAAACCGTGTTACCACAGAGTTTATGGAGGCTAACAACATATTACATCTGAGTCAGTCTGGGTTCAGATCTAATTTTAGTACCGAGACAGCCCTACTAGAAGTTTCTGAAACTATCAACCCCACCTTGGATAGTGGGGGGAACGCAGTACTTGTACTACTAGATCTGTCGGCGGCCTTTGATACCGTGCCCCATGACTAACTCCTGGAAAGACTCCAAGATGGTGGGATTGGAGGCACGGATTTTAAATGGTAAACTTCCTTCTTAAGTGGCCGCCAGCAAACTGTATGGTCCCCTCCGTTCTCAGCACTTATCACCCTATGGAAGTGGGTGTACCCCAAGGCTCGGTGCTTAGCCCAGCCTTTTTAATATGTATATGACCCCACTTGCACTTTTAGCGGAGCAATATGGTGCTAAAATTGTGTCTTACGCCGATGACACGCAGCTTCTGTTTACCAGTGAGCAGGACAGCGTGTTTCGAGGTAGTGAGATAAACATCTGTTTAACGAGGTCTTCTCCTGGCTACGGGAGAGCCATCTAAAGTATAATCCCGAAAAGTCCGAGATTATTTTTTTGGGACCCGACAGGAGCATTGAGTGGCGCCTCTGGTGGCCAAAGGACATGTCTCCCCCCAAGTGTTCAGTCACTTCTGTAAAAAATCTTGGAGTAAAGATGGATTCAGACATGTCCATGAAGACCCAAATTCAAAATGTGGCCGGCACCTGCTTTGGGCTCTTAAAAATGCTGAGAAATGTTCTCCCCCTGCTGCCGATCTACCTCAGAAAGACGGTAGTTCATGCCCTTATAGCATCTAGGTTGGACTTTGCCAATGTCCTTTATTTAGGCCTACTGGAATACTTTCTAAGCCTCCTCCAGGTGATACAGATTTCGGCGGCCAGAGCTATTCTTATGACAGCACCCAGGGATCATATGACTCCCCACCTAAAATCGCTCCACTGCCTTCCGGTGCGTAAGAGGGTCCAGATTAAGACCCTCACCTTGGCCTTTAAGGCCTTTCACAACTCTGGGACCCTTTACATTAGGAAAAGGATACAGCATTATGCCCCGAAACGGGCATTGAGGTCCTCAATGTAGTAATTGATGACCATCCCTAGGTTTTCCCGTTCTCGCATGGGCGGCCGCTCTTTCCGCTCTTTCCAATTGTTAGCGCCCCGCCTATGGAATGATCTCCTCATTGCCCTTAGACAGACATCTGGCCTAGGCGAGTTCAAGAGGAAGCTAAAGACCTGGCTATTCTTATATGTAGCATAAATCCGGGAGCTGTGTGTCTTTTTTTTTCTGCCTGCTTTCAGTGGTTATTAGGGCCGGGACACTCTATGGAGTAGCCGTGCGCTCTATAAATAACGAATTACAATTACAATGGTACTCTCCCCAGGCTAAGTTCTAGCCCAGTCCTGGTATATTAGTAGTTATTCTTGCCACGTTAGGGGCATCAAGTCCATTATGGTACAAACCCATTGGTGAAATTCTGAATCCAGTATCAAATCTTGTTTATTCGATCATTCGAAAGCTGATCATAAAAGATTACACATACATAAAAAGAGCAATACCAGTTAAAGCCAATAGGTGTAGCTGATTAATTTTGCTTTAGCCACCAATAAAATGAGGACAAAACAGACAATTGACAATAATTCATACATGCAGTACCAAGATCCAAGGAGTTAAAATCAATAAAAAAAAGAGCACATATAATGTTTAACTCTTGCGATCTGCCGATATATAAAACTGTATCAAAAAATCATGGATTCATGAAAACATACAGCAGATTTGAGAAATAAACCTGCAGCTGAATATGCCGCTGAATTTTGCAAATATATCAAAGCCGGTCTTCACTTAGTAAATTTAAGATTGCGAATATGAGGCCATAAAAATCTTTTTGTGCATGATTGGTGTAATTTGCAAACAAAAGGTAAAGTGCAGTAAAGACTGAGAGAAAATCTCATCACACGGACAGGAACAGATACCAGATGTCTCATATTGGCCCTGTGGGGGGAAAACTAGTATCCAACTGAGGGAGCCAAGCCTTAACCGGATCAACAACATATATTCCCATGTGTCTGCGACCAAATCCAGATAAGGCTCCAACCCTAAAGTTTTTTTAATCACACAATATTCACTCACAGATGGCTTCATTAATTCCTTCACCTCTCTTCAAGCCATCCTATCAGACATAAAACACTCTCTGAGACACCCATTATTCTTGTTTCTTAGATCGATAGGGCTCTCAAAGATAGATGGTCAACCAAGGGCAACGGTGGCAGACTTATTATAATTGAGACAAAGTATTTTATTGCCACAGTCACACGAGAGACAATCTTTTGTATCTCTTTATCTGATCCCAGTATTTTAGTGGTAAGTCTTCGCATATTGGGAGCATCCTATCTCTGGTAAAAGGTTGACCCTGGCATGTGGGTGTTAATTTTTTTAATCTTGGGGTTATCCATGCCATTAAAGTTCCTATATGGGGGCCTTGATAGCTGGATGGTGCCTGATGCTGGCAAAATGCTGCCCTTGCACCATTGGTTGCAATGCTTGGTATTTGGGGGCATTTATGGTAGGACAGTGCTAAACTCAGGTGAAATGCTAGTCTTGGCATATTTATGGTTATTCATGGCTCATGGGGGCACCCAGGTCATATGGTGCCCACCCCTGTCAAAATGCTGGCCCAGGAATAGAAGTAAATCTTGGCATATTGGAGCCATGATTATGGCAACCAGTGGCAAGAGGCTGGATCTTTTATGTTGGTAATTGTTGTTATATGTGGGTAATGATGGTGACCCTTCCCTTCCAATGCTTTTGGCCTCCATGCCCTCTGCCTGTGCTTAATTTAAGGCTGTGGTTTCTGGGCACTGCACCGGCACCTAATTCTTAACACCAGCATTAATAACAGTAGACCACTTGGTGGCGCTGCCTGTCTACTTTTGAGATCGGCCTAACAACATCTATACTAATATAATAAAGAGAGAGCCCAAACCTTTGAGGCGGGTAATCTCAGGAACCACTGCACCAATCACAACACCCAATACAGCGTTGGAAAGGGCAGTTGCAGCAGAACGACATAGGCTATGCAGACGCCCACCATATACATTTAAAAGGTAAAAGAATTGTGCCAGCAAAGTAGTCCCTTGTGGGCGTGTCTGCGTTGTGCTGTGGGCGTGTGCTGGGGGCATGACAAACGCTGGGGGCGTGTGGTACGTTCCGCCCTTCATGCCATGTCTCATATCGTGTGCTAATCCCACCCTGCTCCCTTTAAATAACCCTGCACCCCATAATCATATCCCACACTTACTCCTTAAAATACCCCAACATCCCTAAACACTAACCCCTCTTAACCCTATAAATATACCCTGTACCCCAAAACCCAAACCTATCCCTAAACCCTAAAAATACCCCTGTACCCCAAAACCCAAACCTAGCCCTGAACCCTATAAATACCCCTGTACCTCAAAACCCAAACCTACCCCTGAACCCTAAAAATACCCCTGTACCCCAAAACCCAAACCTAGCCCTGAACCCTAAAAATACCACTGTACCCCAAAACCCAAACCTGCCCCTGAACCCTAAAATAGCCCTGTACCGCAAAACCCAAACCTAGCCCTGAACCCTTAAAATACCTCTGTACCCCAAAACCTAAACCTACCCTGAACTCTAAAAATACCCCTGTACCCCAAAACCCAAACTTAGCCCTGAACCCTGAAAATAACCCTGTACCCCAAAACCCAAACCTACCCCTGAACCCTAAAATACCCCTGTACCCCAAAACCCAATTTTAGCCCTGGACCTTAAAAATACCCCTTTATCCCAAAACCGAAAGCTAGCCCTGAACCCTTAAAATACCCCGGTACTCCAAAACCCAAACCTATCCCTAAACCCTAAAACTACCCCTGTACCCCATAACCCAAAACTATATCTGAACCCTTAAAATACCCAAACACCCCAAAACATACACCACAGTACCCCATAACATATACCCCTATACCCATACTTACCTTATCCCAACATAAAAAAAAAAACATGCTTTACCATTCATGCATTTTGTTGTAAATCTATGCGTGGTAAAAGCATATAAAATGTAATGCCATGCGTTATAATGGCATTGCGGAGTGATGGTATGCGGAAAGAAAGTTGCGTAATAATGGGTGTTTACCCTCCCCCGGTAAGTACATTGGTGGCACGGCGGCCCACATCTCCAGCAACATACTCATATTTTTTCACCACCCATTTGAAAAATGCAGAGGTCTCTCTCATTGATGGCCAGCACCGACATACACTTTTAGACACACCTCCTGCCACAAGTTCTAGAATTGCGAACTTTAGAGCTGGGGAACTACGTTCGAATCTCGGCATCAGCTCAACATCCTGTGATTCCAGGCAAATCGCTTTGTCTCCCCGTGCCTACCACAAATGAATGTGTTCTTCTGTAATGTAAATTGTGCTCATGCCATGTTGTCGAGTTCACGCTATATAATATTTCAAGGAAAAATAAAGTAGGGAAACTCGAGTTCACACACTACTGAACGCGCACTCTTAAGTGCATCAGCAGTGCACTGTGAATCGGAGTCTTTCACAGGCCTGTCACAGATAAGAAATGCTATCAAAACGAAATCCTACAAAACAATATACTACTGGCCGGCAGCAATTCATACCCGGACAACATCAGGACGGGCTGCTAGTTGTTTAATAATTCAATATACATAAAAAATGCATAGCACCTGCCACCCACCTCATTCTTGTAGCTTTGGGTTACCTGGAATAGTCTGAATTGTCAAACTTGTAGCAGAGTGATGTCAGTAGCTGTATGTATTGGTGCTGTCATTGGCACCTGCAATGGCCGGTGCACGCTGTAGTGGCTTCCTGAGAAAGGCCCTAGGACTTTTTTTTTTTTTTTTTACAAATTAGGCACTGCCTACCTGCCCACCCTCAAAATACTGCTTGACTGGCAAATCAGTTTTAATTAAAGACCTTTTGTGGACATGTATGACTTAATTACTGAGTTATGCTGCTGGCTGTACGATACTTTTCATCACGCCCCCTCTGTGGCTTGGTTTTCTCTTGGTCTTCCGGAGGAAAAACGAAGGTGCAAACAGCTGGAGAGACAATGGCAGCGTACCTGCTGTTGAGATGATGATTAGAGGATTTAAAAAATAGCAGTGAAGCAATATCCTTAAAACATAAAAAAGGTAAAGATCTCTCTATTCGCAAAGCAAATTTCGGCCACTGATAATGGGTTGTATGGCATTACAACGTGGGCTTTTACCACGCGTGCCATTATAATGCTGTTTTTACAACGCAAGTCGTTACAACGACTTGCACTGTAAGCACTGGATAGTGGAATAGTTTAATTTTCTATTCCAACTCCAGCCCACGTTACAGTAGGGAAGGTGTTGGAATAGAAAATTAAACTATTCCCTATCCAACAGCGCCCTCCAGCCCAAGTCGTTGTAATAGCAGCGGTTTAATGGTAGCACGTGGTAATACCCGCGCTGTAAAGGCTGTTCCCCCTGATAATGTCCCCAGAACTATTATCAAGAATGTTAAATCGACCTTGAACCCTGTGGCAAACAAACAGACTTGCCCTGCCTCCCAATCCCTAGTGGACAAATTATCATCGTTTTTTAATGATAAAATCATTAAAATGTATTTAGCATTCTAGAAGGATTTGGTTGTGCCCCAATTAATGGCAAAACCTACCTATAAACCTGCTAAGGATCACTCGGGGACACCACCACATCACTCAGTTGCACCACTCAGGGGTACCACCACATCACTCAGGGACACCACCACATCACTCAGGGACACCACCACATCACTCAGGGACACCACCACATCACTCTGGGACACCACCACATCACTCTGGGACACCATCACATCACTCTGGGACACCATCACATCACTCTGGGACACCATCACATCAATCAGGAACACCACCACATCACTCAGGAACACTACCACATCACTCGGGGAAACCACCACATCACTCGGGGACACCACCACATCACTCGGGGACACCACCACATCACTCGGGGACACCACCACATCACTACGGGACACCACCACATCATTCTGGGACACCACCACATCACTCAGGAACACCACCACATCACCCAGGAACACCACCACACCACTCAGGGACACCACCACATCACTCAGGGGCATCACTCGGGGACACCACCACATCACTCAGGAACACCACCACATCACTCAGGGACACCACCACATCACTTAGGGGCACCACCACATCACTTAGTGACACCACCACATCACTAAGGGACACCACCACATCACTCGGGGACACCACCACATCACTCTGGGATACCTCCACATCACTCAGGGGCACCACCACATCACCCAGGGGCACCACCACATCATTCAGGGACACCACCACATCACTCGGGGACACCAGCACATCCCTCGGGGCCACCACCACATCACTCTGGGACACCTCCACATCACTCTGGGACACCTCCACATCACTCTGGGACACCTCCACATCACTCTGGGACACCTCCACATCACTCAGGGCACCGCCACATCACTCAGGGGCACCACCACATCATTCAGGGACACCACCACATCACTCAGGGACACCACCACATCACTCAGGGACACCACCACATCATTCAGGGACACCACCACATCATTCAGGGACACCACCACATCAATTGGGGACACCACCACATCAATTGGGGACACCACCACATCACTCGGGGACACCACCACATCACTCGGGGACACCACCACATCACTCAGGGGCACCACCACATCACTCAGGGGCACCACTCAGGGGTACCACCACATCACTCGGGGACACCACCACATCACTCGGGGACACCACCACATCACTCAGGGGCACCACTCAGGGGTACCACCACATCACTCGGGGACACCACCACATCACTCGGGGACACCACCACATCACTCAGGGGCACCACCACATCACTCAGGGGCACCACTCAGGGGTACCACCACATCACTCGGGGACACCACCACATCACTCTGGGACACCACAACATCACTCGGGGACACCACCACATCACTCTGGGACACCACCACATCACTCTGGGACACCACCACATCACTCTAATACACCAGATCACTCTAATACACCACCACATTACTCCGTCCAACCACATCATCACTCAGCACCACAACAGCACTGTCCTTGCTTGCTACCATCAAGCATTGCCATAGCCGATAGGACTCGGATTAGGAAAGTGTAAGCTATTGGCTTTGTGAATAACAATGCTATTAATGTATATATTTTCAAAGCCAACACATATAAAATTGTCATTTACAATACCAATAGCTCACACTTTTCTAATGCGAGACCTATTGCATTGCAAATGCTTGTTTATGCCTTACCGCAGACAGATGAATCTTTTTATACAGTAGATAGCCAAAATGATTGATATTGCCAGTTCTTGCTATGCTTAAAGCTGACAATATTACATGGCTGCCTTCAAAACCTAGTTTGTTTACATCAATTCTGCACGCTGCTCTGATGACTGGCTTATCGTGCACTTTTCTTGATTCTGAGATATTTTCTGAAGGGTCTAATACTTAAGGTTTGGCTGTACTATTCGGTGACATCCGCCCATGACCCCTAACTAGCAACAAACTAAATTAGCTGTAAATGTCCTATGTACATTTTAAATAGATGGTTTACTTCCTCCAACTATTTAATCCTCAAAACGCTATTATGTCCTTCGCTTTTAAAGAGTTATTGTGTACAGCACTTGTCATCAACCACAGCTAGCCTTTGTCACAGAGACCAGAAGATCACTTTCCCAACTGATGTGTGCACTTCTGTATTTTTTTTGTAGTAAATCATTTATAAAGACGTCGACAGCAGCATTTTATAGGCCTGTAAATGGTTTGATAGAATTATTAATGAAGGAGAAGCAGGAGGGCATCAGTCAGTGAAGGAATGAAGTCAGTGGTCTCGCTGGCAAGCACAAACAATTGAACTAGTATTAACACACATTACTGGCACTCACTAACAGCCTTCAGCTGTGGGTTTCAAGTGACTCTGTAGACCTCCCAGTACATTCTGGTCAAGCTGGTCCCTCTATTCAGCAGTTCTTCCAGTCAAGAAAAGCTTGATTACTATTAATTTCTTTCATTATTTCATTTTCGAAGCCAGAGACCCTTATATTTCGCTCTTCGCGACCTCTTCGGTGGAGCACAGCAGGTACTTGTCTGAGCCTTCTTCACTGTTCATCAAACAGCATGTTACTGCGAGGCCACACCCTCGGTGAAACAACAAATACCATGAGGTCGCATTAAAAGAGGACTGGCACTTACCCATAGCCTTCCGCTGTGGATTTCAGGTGAAAAACTACTCAGTACCCCTCCCAATTGCATAAAATGGTTCCCATGGGCCAGTGCTTATGCAATAGAGGGGGATGTCTCTCACTAAAACTTGAAATGTGTTAGGTGATCGCAGGGATGTGTGTTAAATTGCTCTTGCTGGAGTTGCCTCATCTGTGGAAGCATTATGGGAAGAGTGCGCTAGGCAAGCTGAGACTTTAGGTCCCTACATCAGCTCGCCTGCCCGAAGGTGACGGGGTAATTGCTGAATTTCAGTCTCTGATGGTAGTAGCAGCTTGTAGTGTCCAAAGCAATAATATTAATCCAAAGTATGGGGTCAGTAATACTCCCTAATAGTAAAGTAATCCCCCCCATCCCAAAATCAAATAGTCACCAGGAGGAAAGTCCTTCTCCTCAACCCCCTTCTCTTTGAGGGTGTCCTCTCCTCATTCAGGTACCTTCAGACCCTGGGTTTCACATCAAACCTTAAAGAGATCCCCTAATTGTAGTGGCAAAAAGAAAAAAAAATGGTTATGGATTCTCTGTAGCAAGATCAGCAGTTGGCTTGCTGATGCTCATAGTCAGCAGGTGGTACATATAGGCTCAGTAGAGAGGCAGACCTTCAATGAACCTTCCAGTTGAGGGTAAGCACTGGTGGATGCTTCACTGCTGGCAGAGGATGAGCCACCTTCAACTCAGACCCCTTGAGCATTGTGGCAGCCATCTTAAAATACATTCGTCATGAGGAACCTCAGCCTACTAGCCGGTTCTTTCCTCACCATAGTATCATCAGAAAAGCCCAGAATGCTTTTACAACCCTCTTAAAGGACCCTCCAACCTATTGATCCCGTGTAGAAAAACAACACCTGCTCCCTGAGTTTTGGACCAAGGAATTTACTCACTTAGGGAGTGTGAAATTATAATCTACTATTGAGATTAATAAATCTTCTGCAAGCAAGAGGTGGCCGTTGCAGGGCTGGAATTCTATTTGAGTTTGTTCACATCCAGAAATGTGAAATATTTATGGGTATTAATATTTGTTCCTTCTCACAAGATCGATCTAAATCTTTTCCGGGTTAGGAAGAGAACACCCCTGGGAGTGCAAGGAAGAGGTTCCCCCAGTCTTTACTGCACTCAGCAGTTGCTCTTCTGTCTTCTGTATCTTTTCTCCTTTGCGTTGCTACTGCCTTCATAAGCACTCACTGCTTGTTACCCTCATCCTACTGCCTGGTCCATCTCCCCCCCCCCCCCCCCTCGGTGTCTCCCATCAACCCCCCCCCCCCCCCCTCATGTTCCAGTTTTTGAAACTTTGCCTGCATCCTGTGTGGAGTGTGCACCAACGAGCAGCAGCGGGGAGACACAATGGAAGCGCCTTGATTGTGCGCTTGTTCAGAATTTAGCCACATCATTGCTAAGTTAGGGCCAAAATCTACATCGGAATGTAGTGTGACGTTCATTACTCAGTTGGCAATATACAAGCCAAGTATCTTTTTGGAACCCAGCTTCTGGGTGAGATTGAAATTGGAGGCCAACTAGACTTACCATGAGCGCTCTAGAGGTGGACAGTTCACATCCAGGAAAAGAGACCCTTGAGCCAGGGAGTCATGGGGAGAATGCTGAGGAACACTACAGCTTCCAGAGCCCAGCGGCATCCACGCAGAGTGAGTCCTGGAGATCTGCCCAATCATAGCCTAGAGAGAGAGCTGGAGACTAAAGAGAGTAAAATGTCAGCTGACAAAGCCCAACAAAATTCACAAAAGTTGTTTCCTGGGGATCTCCAGTATAACATACCACTGCTCTTCTTCACACGAGTGAAATCCAAGCATGTGAGCAAACACTGAGCTGGAGACTAAGCAAGGGCTGAGGTCAGGTTGTAGATCCCAGCAACAGCCACACACACACAGATGTGGGTAATCCCCAAACATCCCAGGGAGCAGGAGGGCATGACAGAGCTGAAGACTTAATTGAGCATAGTCTCTGTTGTCTTCACAAAGCAACACCCATGCAGCAGTATGCTTGGGCAGAGCATACAACTAATTTCATGGGAATTACACAAGAGAACAAAGACTGGGCTGGAGACCGAGTGCCAGCCGCAGTCCGTGCAGGTAACAGCGGTGGGGCCCTGCAAGGGGGTATTTTGAGGGACGATGCCGCGGGAAAATTAAATAAATGATTAATTTTCCCTCTGCGTCCTCTCTCGAAATCCCCCCATACAAAGCCCCACCGACCCACCGCTGTTACCTGCACGTGGCTGCCGAGTGCCCATGATCAGCTACAACATTGCATCAACATCCTTGCAAAGTGCTACCAACACACAGAAAGAGAGAGCTGGAGATGTATTGGTACATTGGTCAGTCGGAGGTCATCAACTCGAAGTGCAGTTTGGGCATCCAATGGTTTTCCTAATGTACAGACTACCACAAGGGAAGCAAAGTAGGAGCTTTGGTCGAGGTTTCTAAGGTTCCATTGACAGATCACAACAACACACAAGGTGCAGTCTGTGAAACTGCACGAGTCCGTAACATACAAACCTGTGATAGGAAAATGATCCTGCCGTGAGAACAACAGAACTCAAAGTAATGTTGTCAGCGCTCAGGAAGGTTTATACCAATGGGGCTTGGGATTCTCAAGGAACACAAGCCGTATGAGCTCATCATATGAGCTCATCATAGTAGAGCAATCCTAGCTTGAGACAATTACAGAGCTGGAGACCAAAAAGAACATATTGGTAGCCTTTTATAAGCAAGATCCACACAAAGTGCATCCTGGGAAATTTAAGGCTATCAAAACATGTATACTCACTGAAGGGAGCCAATTATAGTCTGAGACCAAAGACAGAACTGAAGAAAAAAGAGTGCCTATGGTACACCTACACAAAGTGCAGCCTGGGAAACCCAGGAGATTGCAGAGACCTAAAAGTGCAGGAAGACAATCATACTGAGAGCAAAGACTTGCTGAAGACTACATGTTCTGTTGTCAGAACTTAGCAACTCTGAAAACGGTGACACAGCAATCCTATATCAATTTACTCCCACCGAACATGACGTCAGAACAATGCAATATTTTTTTAGGAGTAAATCGTAATCAACATGAGGGGAGTGGGCGGATGAAGGCATGGTCATTGTTGACAATTTGTGAACACCCACACACACATCAGGTTGTGACCATTCAGAACCTTATCCCAATTCCCAAATCTAGAAATGTGTAGAGAGTTAATCCAGACAAGAAATAGAGGAAATTCCTTTTCAGGGTGGAAAGTGAAATGTGACACCTCCAAACGTCTGTGGGCCTGTAGGAAAAGGGGTTTCTCTACAGGGGAAACCATTTTCCTTGTTGAGAAAAAATGGGAAATTACTCTTTTACCGCTTCATACACTTCAAGTATTTACATACGATCAAGGAACGGTCTAGGAGAATTAGCAATTCACGAAAATTGTTAAATTTTGCCAATGTGTACATGTTTTTATTTTGATGACAGCGGTAGAAGTGCCTCACCCTAACAGTAAAAGCTTTGTATCAATGAACCATATATACGAGTCAGAATATCTTGTAAGTTTGGATGCATGTCTTGGTGTAGCCACAAAGGGTTCAACATTCTCTTAGATATTATGTGACACTGTAAATTGAGCCTATGGACTTGTGAAGTAAGAGTGTGGCACCTACTTGCCCTCTAGACATTATAGAAACGAAGACTTGTCCTTGATTCCAAACAGTAGGTCCTGGGCAATTAGTTCTAGGAATTCCATACTTCTGGCTATTGGGGATAAGGCCTGGTTAAATAGTAATGGCTTGCTCTGGACCTACCCATAGCTCAAATGATCCTAACTGGCCTGTGACTGTGAGGCATGGTTGGTCTTTACTGAGATACACTTTTCTGTAATTGTGACTGGGGCTGTTGTGGTGCGTCTTGTGGGCCTCCTGTTAGGACCTAACTAGGGGCAGGGTGCTGATCTGTCACCCATTTGGGCCAATAACAGGCAAAGACCCCCAGCATGTTCTCATGCTGAGAGCCATGATAAAAGCACTACCTGCGTTCTCTGGTCCCACAATAGTTGTACCAGGTCCCACCTCCATTATGACATGGAGCTAGGGATATGAATGAAATAGGCAGGAGTTGGCAACCGCAGCGGGCTGTCCTAGCCCTAGCAGAAGTCCTAGGAGACTTTGTGTGGCAGGCCAGCCAACATTCAGTGAGAATGGGCGAATGCCTGCTCCATCACTCAGCAGGGCAGTGGGTGAGTGTAGGTTGGTGCAAGCCTCCTGAAGCAGCAGACAGGCCAGCATTGCTCATGCGCTGTGGAGCCCAAGGGACGTCAGGGAGGCTTAGTTCTGTCCCTGCCAGAATCTAGGGCCAGAAATATCGTAATTTTCAAGCCCGTTCACACTCTCTTCCAAACTCATCCTTTACCCTCGGAATTTGAGGACGCTGAACCACCAACGTGCCTTAGTGTAGACTGGTACTTTGTAGCGTGCATTTCGTAGAACTACCAATCGGTTCGAGACAATGGACCAGAACTCTTAGCTAGAAGACCATCTCCTACGTCTTAACAGAATGAGATGTGGGGATCAGTAACTAATTCATTTTTGTAGGTCACTTACATTGGTTTTTCTCTACATTGCCAGGGGTTTCATAAGTGAGCGCAGTTGGAGAAAGACCTTTGGTTCTCCCTTACAGAGGGGAGTGTTGCACTCTCTGATGACAGAGCTCTATTGGCTCTGGGGCAGAATATTATGCTGGAAGATCAAGCAGCAGAGATCCTGATACCTGCGGGGGTAGTCCTGTGTGGACTGTGAGGCTGTTCTAAATGTCTTTGCTATCAAAGATTAATGGTAGGAAAGTCATTGTTCTGGTGCTCAGGAGATAATGCTTTTCTTCTGCATTCTTTTTTGCTTGGTCTTTGTGTCCTTGCAGAACACCAAAGTCTTGAAGTGGTTCTGTATATGTTTTTGCCAGATGAAGACAACAGAAAGTTCCTTGAACCTGGTCATGATCTTGAAATTATCTTGGTGCTCAATGCAATGATCTAGTGACTGTAACACCATCTCACTGTACAGTTTATAGAACCAGTCAGTGTTTGGTGTAGAATGTCAGATATTGAGGTTCTCTGTACAGGATTTATCTCTTAACCTATAGTTTCTTCCAGTTTCCCATTATGACAAGAGCCTGAGGTTGAGCAACGCTGACTGATGAATCTGGTTTCCCAACCTGTTGCTGTTTAGAACAACAGAGATGAAGGTGTCTCCCCGCAGAACTGTTCTGATGTCCTCACAGTTTATTTGCACAACTGATGTCAGGTCCTAAGTGTTGATTTTGCTGTAAAAGGCTGTAATAGTGTCAGGTCAGTCATCCAGGAGCTCTTTGGCCCAGAGTAGGCTAACCCCTCTAGGTACTGGCTGTGCCTCTGTGACTCCTTGATTTGATTGATTTGATTTGATTTATGGTTTTGTAAAGCGCACATATGCCCATGGGCGTCTTGGCACTGGAGGTACAGAGAGACTGGTGCGGCTGTGAGAAACCGGCTAACCAGAAGTGAACAACCATGTTTTTACCAATTTCCTGAAGGAAAGCAGGGAGGTGCTGTTTTTGATTTCAAGTGGGAGCAGGTTCCAGTCTTTAGCTGCGTATAGCACGAAGCTTCTTCCTCCCCACCTAACCTGTTTGAAACGGGGATCTAGATCAATTTTGCTTGGCTGGAACGCAATTTCCTGGGTGGCTCGTAAAATTTGAGGTGCGTTCTTAAGAACTGAGAGCCAGAGCCATGAAGGGCTTTGTATGCTAGACAAACAGATTAAAATGTGATTCTTTTTACCATGGGGAGCCAATGTAGGGCACCTAGGTGATGAGAAATGGGTTCAGACCTGGGAATGTCCAATACCAGCCTTGCTGCTGAATTTTGCAGGCGTTGTTGTTTAGCTAAGTCCTGGGCTTGCATCCTGGTATACAGGGCATTTCCATAGTCTAACCTCGACAGAGCCAGGGTCGTGACTACCGTTTTGCGGGAGTCAATAGGAATGTATGGCAGGAGCTTCCTAATCATTTTCATGATATACCACATGGTGTATATTAGTTTGTTACTCTGGGCGTCAAACGTTAATCTATTATCAAGTGTCATGCCCAAATGTTTCACTTTGTTAACTGGGGATGGGCAGTTGCTGAGATTAGCTGGCCACCATTCTGGGACCAGACTTCGTTACTTGCTCCTAGTATCATGACCTCACTTTTGTCCCCATTCAGTTTCAGGCAGTTTCTCTACATCCACTGGCTGACCTGCAGCATACAGTTTTTGAATTTCTCTGCTGTATCTGAGGTGTTGTTTGTGATTGAGACCACTATTTGGGTGTCGTCTGCGTACGAGACTGGAAGGAAACCACAGGTCCTAATAATTCCTGCTAAAGGTGCTACGTACAAATTAAAGAGAGTGGGGCTTAACGATGATCCTTGAGGAACCCCACAGGGGGAGCTGAAAGATTTGGATTTTGCTTCTCCCAGCTCGACTGTAAAAGTCCTATAGCGCAGATACGATGCCAGCAATTTTCTTGCATCTGGATGTACGCCGACCTCTGCAAGTTGACTCAGGAGTGTATCATGGCTGACCATGTCAAAGGCCGCCGAAAGATCCAACAGGATCAAGGTGGCCCTCCCTCCGGCATCCAGTATACTCCTGAGTTCTTCTACTGCCATAAGCAGGGCTGTTTCAGTTCTGTGTCCCTCTCGGAAGCAGTCCTGCAAGTGTTCTAAGATGTTCGTCTCTGCGAGATATTGGACCAGTTGTTTGTTCAGCAATCTCTCCAGAACCCTAGCACCGAAAGGAATCCTTGCAATAGGCCTGTAGTTCCCTGGTTCTTGTGGATCTAAGTTGGGTTTCTTTAGTAGTGGTAGTACTGATGTGGATTTCCACAGATCAAGGAAGTGACCTGAGTTCACTATTTGGGACATAAGCCTGACCTATTGTTCGCTTAGGAGCTCAGGGAATAGGTGCAGTACTTTCGGTGGACATGGGTCCACAAGTGCACCCGATTTAGTGTTCATAACTGCCTGAGATAACTGTTCTAGTGAGGGTGGTGAAAATGTAAACAGTGGTTTCAGTTCAGCTTCACTCTCAGGGCAGTCCTTGTTAGCTCAGGTACACGTCGGGTAAGGGGTTGTTGCCCGTCCTTACGAGGACAATGACACGTACACATATGGAACTTCTCTAGGACATCCCATTTTAAAGCAGGGGAATCCAGATTCTGCTCTGCTGAGTTCTGATAGACTTTGGATGGAGTAAGATATGGTCTTGTACTGGGGCAACTTTAATCTATTCTTGATACAACACAGCTTTGATCCCTTTGACACTAGCATCAGTTTACAGGTGATGGGGATAGACTTGGGTGTCAGATGCTACCACTTGATAATTTTTCTGTTGTGTTGCAGAAAACTTATTGTTCCAAAAAGTGCTTGTACCATGTGGTAGGGTTGCACTGGCAGAACAGTTTTTGGTTGCTTTTTGTAGCATGTGGGTACTCCTCATTAATTTGGCGCATTTCCTGTAAATCTTGATAAATCAAGGGTCAGAACTACAGTAATACTTGTGGATTGTGAGGGAGCTCTCTAGCTCTTTCAGAGCTTGGCTAGGTTCTATGGCCCTCCACCATTGCTGTGTCTACTTCTGATCTGTGCTCTGAGACAAGTCGCCTGGCATATTTGATGCCTAACTGTCAGAATGAACGAATCAGAAAAGGGGGTGGTGATGAACAGAGTGTCTGAATTAAGCAGACCACTCTTACCCAGTCCAAAGATCAGGGCTTGATCCATCACCGTTATTTATCTCACTGCACCATCCCAGCTCAGAACCTGGCTATATGCAAATCAGTCTGTCCCTGGCCCAGTGCATCATGGGAACAGGGCAGACTAAACTACCAAGCCAATTCTTCACCAGAAAGGAGACAAGCCACCGGGGACCGGTTTTTGGCATTTCATCCGTCTTCGGCCCGGCTTGCTTGAATCCTGATGGTGCAGGGAGAAAGGGACTCATGTCTGAGTATACCCTGCCACACCTATAGTGGCCAAAAACGATTCAGAAAAGGGGGTGGTGATGAACAGAGTGTCTGAATTAAGCAGACCACTCTTACCCAGTCCAAAGATCAGGGCTTGATCCATCACCATTATTTATCTCACTGCACCATCCCAGCTCAGAACCTGGCTATATGCAAATCAGTCTGTCCCTGGCCCAGTGCATCATGGGAACAGGGCAGACTAAACTACCAAGCCAATTCTTCACCAGAAAGGAGACAAGCTACCGGGGACTGGTTTCAGGCATTTCAGCCGTCTTCGGCCCGGCTTGCTTGAATCCTGATGGTGCAGTGAGAAAGGGACTCATCTCTGAGTATACCCTGCCACACCTATAGTGGCCAAAAACGATTCAGAAAAGGGGGTGGTGATGAACAGAGTGTCTGAATTAATCACCACCCCCTTTTCTGAATCATTTTTGTCCACCATAAGCGTGGAAGGGTATACTCAGATGTGAGTCCCTAGCTCATTGCACCATCAGGATTCAAGCAAGCCGGGCCGAAGACGGCTGAAATGCCAGAAACCGGTCCCCGGTAGCTTGTTTCCTTCCCAGTATAAGAATTGGCTTGATAGTTTGGTCTGCCCTGTTCCCATGATGCACTGGGCCAGGGTCAGACTAATTTGCATATAGCCAAGTTCTGAGCTGGGATGGTGCAGTGAGCTAAAAAACGGTGATGGATCAAGCCCTGATCTTTGGACTGGGTAAGAGTGGTCTGCTTAATTCAGACGCTCTGTTCATCACCACCCCCTTTTCTGAATCATTTTTGTCCACCATAAGCGTGGAAGGGTATACTCAGATGTGAGTCCCTAGCTCATTGCACCATCAGGATTCAAGCAAGCCGGGCCGAAGACGGCTGAAATGCCAGAAACCGGTCCCCGGTAGCTTGTTTCCTTCCCAGTATAAGAATTGGCTTGGTAGTTTGGTCTGCCCTGTTCCCATGATGCACTGGGCCAGGGTCAGACTAATTTGCATATAGCCAAGTTCTGAGCTGGGATGGTGCAGTGAGCTAAAAAACGGTGATGGATCAAGCCCTGATCTTTGGACTGGGTAAGAGTGGTCTGCTTAATTCAGACGCTCTGTTCATCACCACCCACTTTTCTGAATCATTTTTGTCCACCATAAGCGTGGAAGGGTATACTCAGATGTGAGTCCCTAGCTCATTGCACCATCAAGATTCAAGCAAGCCGGGCCGAAGACGGCTGAAATGCCAGAAACCGGTCCCCGGTAGCGTGTTTCCTTCCCAGTATAAGAATTGGCTTGGTAGTTTGGTCTGCCCTGTTCCCATGATGCACTGGGCCAGGGTCAGACTAATTTGCATATAGCCAAGTTCTGAGCTGGGATGGTGCAGTGAGCTAAAAAACGGTGATGGATCAAGCCCTGATCTTTGGACTGGGTAAGAGTGGTCTGCTTAATTCAGACGCTCTGTTCATCACCACCCCCTTTTCTGAATCATTTTTGTCCACCATAAGCGTGGAAGGGTATACTCAGATGTGAGTCCCTAGCTCATTGCACCATCAGGATTCAAGCAAGCCGGGCCGAAGACGGCTGAAATGCCAGAAACCGGTCCCTGGTAGCTTGTTTCCTTCCCAGTAGAATTGGCTTGGTAGTTTGGTCTGCCCTGTTCCCATGATGCACTGGGCCAGGGTCAGACTAATTTGCATATAGCCAAGTTCTGAGCTGGGATGGTGCAGTGAGCTAAAAAACGGTGATGGATCAAGCCCTGATCTTTGGACTGGGTAGGAGTGGTCTGCTTAATTCAGACGCTCTGTTCATCACCACCCCCTTTTCTGAATCATTTTTGTCCACCATAAGCGTGGAAGGGTATACTCAGATGTGAGTCCCTAGCTCATTGCACCATCAGGATTCAAGCAAGCCGGGCCGAAGACGGCTGAAATGCCAGAAACCGGTCCCCGGTAGCTTGTTTCCTTCCCAGTATAAGAATTGGCTTGGTAGTTTGGTCTGCCCTGTTCCCATGATGCACTGGGCCAGGGTCAGACTAATTTGCATATAGCCAAGTTCTGAGCTGGGATGGTGCAGTGAGCTAAAAAACGGTGATGGATCAAGCCCTGATCTTTGGACTGGGTAAGAGTGGTCTGCTTAATTCAGATGCTCTGTTCATCACCACCCCCTTTTCTGAATCATTTTTGTCCACCATAAGCGTGGAAGGGTATACTCAGATGTGAGTCCCTAGCTCATTGCACCATCAGGATTCAAGCAAGCCGGGCCGAAGACGGCTGAAATGCCAGAAACCGGTCCCCGGTAGCTTGTTTCCTTCCCAGTATAAGAATTGGCTTGGTAGTTTGGTCTGCCCTGTTCCCATGATGCACTGGGCCAGGGTCAGACTAATTTGCATATAGCCAAGTTCTGAGCTGGGATGGTGCAGTGAGCTAAAAAACGGTGATGGATCAAGCCCTGATCTTTGGACTGGGTAAGAGTGGTCTGCCTAATTCAGACGCTCTGTTCATCACCACCCACTTTTCTGAATCATTTTTGTCCACCATAAGCGTGGAAGGGTATACTCAGATGTGAGTCCCTAGCTCATTGCACCATCAGGATTCAAGCAAGCCGGGCCAAAGACGGCTGAAATGCCAGAAACCGGTCCCCGGTAGCTTGTTTCCTTCCTAGTAAAAGAATTGGCTTGGTAGTTTGGTCTGCCCTGTTCCCATGATGCACTGGGCCAGGGTCAGACTAATTTGCATATAGCCAAGTTCTGAGCTGGGATGGTGCAGTGAGCTAAAAAACGGTGATGGATCAAGCCCTGATCTTTGGACTGGGTAAGAGTGGTCTGCTTAATTCAGACGCTCTGTTCATCACCACCCCCTTTTCTGAATCATTTTTGTCCACCATAAGCGTGGAGGGGTATACTCAGATGTGAGTCCCTAGCTCATTGCACCATCAGGATTCAAGCAAGCCGGGCCGAAGACGGCTGAAATGCCAGAAACCGGTCCCCGGTAGCTTTTTTCCTTCCCAGTATAAGAATTGGCTTGGTAGTTTGGTCTGCCCTGTTCCCATGATGCACTGGGCCAGGGTCAGACTAATTTGCATATAGCCACGTTCTGAGCTGGGATGGTGCAGTGAGCTAAAAAACGGTGATGGATCAAGCCCTGATCTTTGGACTGGGTAAGAGTGGTCTGCTTAATTCAGACGCTCTGTTCATCACCAACCCCTTTTCTGAATCATTTTTGTCCACCCTAAGCGTGGAAGGGTATACTCAGATGTGAGTACCTAGCTCATTGCACCATCAGGATTCAAGCAAGCCGGGCCGAAGACGGCTGAAATGCCAGAAACCGGTCCCCGGTAGCTTGTTTCCTTCCCAGTATAAGAATTGGATTGGTAGTTTGGTCTGCCCTGTTCCCATGATGCACTGGGCCAGGGTCAGACTAATTTGCATATAGCCAAGTTCTGAGCTGGGATGGTGCAGTGAGCTAAAAAACGGTGATGGATCAAGCCCTGATCTTTGGACTGGGTAAGAGTGGTCTGCTTAATTCAGACGCTCTGTTCATCACCACCCCCTTTTCTGAATAATTTTTGTCCACCATAAGCGTGGAAGGGTATACTCAGATGTGAGTCCCTAGCTCATTGCACCATCAGGATTCAAGCAACCCGGGCGGAAGACGGCTGAAATGCCAGAAACCGGTCCCCGGTAGCTTGTTTCCTTCCCAGTATAAGAATTGGCTTGGTAGTTTGGTCTGCCCTGTTCCCATGATGCACTGGGCCAGGGTCAGACTAATTTGCATATAGCCAAGTTCTGAGCTGGGATGGTGCAGTGAGCTAAAAAACGGTGATGGATCAAGCCCTGATCTTTGGACTGGGTAAGAGTGGTCTGCTTAATTCAGACACTCTGTTCATCACCACCCCCTTTTCTGAATCATAACTGTCAGAATTGGCACTTCTCTTCTGGCAGTTTGAGCCCTTGTTCCTTCAAGCTCTTGACAGCCTTCAGTAACCTCAGTTCATGCTCAATCGACATTCTCTGCAAAGATGATGAAGCCTTTGAGGTAAATGTAATGTAATGTAAATAACACTTTTGTAGCGCATGGCTACCCGGAGGCATCCCTGCGCTTGCAGCTACACCAGGAAAGGTCAGAAGTGGACGTTAGTTTGTAGGGAAGAGCCAAGTTTTTATTTTCTTACGGAAAGAAAGATGATTGGGCTCCTGTCGAAGAGGGGGGTGGGCAGAGAGTTCCACAACCTTGAGGTGTTATAAGAGAAGAGGCAACCACCCGTGCGAGCCTTATTGATTCTGCTGACTCGTGCCAGGTTCTGGTCGTTAGAACGAAGGTTTCTGGAGGCTTTATGTGTTTTGATCAAATTGGCCAGAATGGGGGGGCCTTTGCCCTGAAGATTTTTATGGGCAATACTGAGGGCTTTGAAGTGTACCCGTTCTTTTATAGGTAACCAGTGGAGTGATCTCAGCGCTGGCTTGGCTGAGGAGCGGTGGTTAGTGCTCATCAGCAATCTAGCGGCAGAGTTCTGCACCACCTTTAGTTTCTGGATTACAGAGACCGGGGCTCCCAGGTAGAGCGCGTTACCGTAATCCAGCCTCGACAAGATCATGGCTTGGACCAAGATTTTTTTGGCTCTATCTGGAAGTTGAGGGAAGATTTTACGTATGGATTTAAGCAAGCCAAAGCAGGTGGCCGCGGTTTTTCTGGCTTGTACTTTAAATGTAAGATCGTCATCAAGCCAGAAGCCAAGGATCTTGATCACGTTTTTTGGGGTCGGGCTAGCACCCATAGAGGGGGGCCATAGCGTGGGGGAATTGAATGATGCCTTCCTGCCCAGTAACATCAGTTCAGTTTTTTGATTATTAAGTTTTAGCTTGGACAAGCCCATCCACTTTGCTACCTCTTCGAGACAGTTACTCAGACTCGGGTGGGACAAATCAGCCTGATTAAGAGAGACCACGAGCTGAGTATCATCAGCGTAGCTGATCAGTTCGATTTCGTAATAAACTCTTTGAGGGAGTTCATATCACCCACTGCCTACTCCACTGATCTCCAAAGCTTTGCTGGTGCCCAATATCGGCCTTCGGTCTTTCGTTGGAACTTGTTGGAGCTCAGTGGGCAGCGAGAAGCTGTTTTCTCCTGATGCCCTTTCGTTGTTTGTAGAGCGTCTTTACACAGCCATCATATTCTTGCCACCTTGTTCTTTTTTTTTTTTTCTTTCCGTCAGTTGTCCAAACATCTCCCAATGATACCTAATGTTCAGGAGTTTAAGTCCCAGTATCCATATTGGTTCTCTACTACCTAGTATGCTATGCTGTTCCACCACTATTGATGCCTTTCCTTGAATTCACTCACTTTGACTACTGCATGTCAAGTCAGAAGTGGCTTCGGCCTAGTCATCTTTTCATGCCCATAGTTCTTCTGTGGTGAGACCTGCACATGGGTAGGAATCACTCCGGCCACTACGGCCTCCGGGCATCCTTTAAAGTGCCATGGAAGCTTACCTAGAGGGCGACAGGTCCCATCTTCTGTGAGTGGTGACAGGAGCTGCCGCAGAGCACAAGGTGTCTTCAATAACATCCACAAAACGGCAGTCTCCTCCTGGCCCTGTACATGCTAGAAAGCAGCAACAGTCCAGAGGGGGGTCACCTCCCTGGGAGTCCTGTTCTTTAAGAGGGTGAAGTGACACTTTGGACGGTGAGCGAGGGATTGGCAGTGTTCAGGTAGAAATCACGAGAGCTGTGAGACCGATAGACACATAGAGACGACACAAGTTGTCCCCTCGAATATTTGCTCTATTGCAACTGAGTGCTACCGCCTACCAGGTTAAACTCTGCGCCCATATAAAATGAGGTACATGATTTACATATATGCGTTTCTTTTCATTTGAATAATATATGACCTGATCCTCTTTCTGGTTAATCAAGAGCACACTATACAAAGAATTCAGAAACCTACAATGATGTCAAGATTTTCGTCCAAAGAGTGCAGATTCCTACAAGAAAAGAGTTCTCTACTCCATACTAAGATATTAAGGATTTGGAGAATGCTGTTCCCACTTAAGCATCAATTGTCGAAGGGTCCTCGTGTGTTGCCAGTCATGAGCAAAACCTCCCGTCTTCCTGTGCTCCACGCAGGCCACATTAACAGCCATGAATGATGTTTAAGGGTGCCCTGGGAGCTATGCATTGGTGTGCCACGAAGGAAACAAAGATCTAATGGAGCACAAAATAAATCTGTAGTTGTGAATAGTTCTACACCTAATCCAACGCTGGGAAAAGAAAGAATATATATCCCAGCTGACACCGCCTCGGTTCTGTCGTCTTAGTGTCCTGAAACTCAGAGTTGTTCTTCGCAGTGCACCTTGACCTGTCTGTGTTGATTTTAAGCTCCTGTTACCAAAAGCCCTTTATTTTATGCCCAAGTGGTTGCACTTGAAAATACCAACCCTGATTGGCTCATTGAGAGTCCCAGAGAAATCCAAGCCTCGCGCCCGACTTTATATCCTGAACTGAGTGAAATTTGCGTAGAGGCAGGTAGGCTTTTCCCAACCCAAACGCACCTCGAGGAATTTGTTCGGGAACTCAGTTTGGAGATGAAGAAAGCAGGAGCGGCTCTTAGTGGGAGTGTTGCGGCCGGGGGGAGGGCCAGGGTGCGGGGGTAGTAAACTCCGGCATACGGCCGACCCGAGGTAAGTACATAAATAAATAGGTAAATAGAACGAGTTACATTGCGCGCACTGCAACGCAAATGGCAATGTAATTTATTTATTTATTTATAATTACATTTGTTAAGCGCGCAGCTACCCGGAGGTTTCCCGGCGCTAAGGCAAACTGAACGGTATAGAGGGTGGGGAGGAACATCAGAACAGAAGTCTATGTGTTGAAAAGCCAAGTTTTAATTCCTTTACGGAATGTCAAAAAGCACAATTCAGAACGCAAAGATTGGGGTAGGGAGTTCCATAAGGAGGGTGCCAGCAGGGAAAACGAACGTCCTCCCATTTTGGCTCTGTTGACGCAGGGAATCCTGCACTTGTTCTGAGTGGATGACCTGAGTGTGCGAGGGGGAATGTATTGCTGCACCAGAGCAGAAAGATAGTGAGGGGCTCTTCCAGTCATGATTTTGTGCATGTAGCAAAGAGCTTTGAATTTAATTCTGCTCTCGATTCGCAACCAATGCAATTTACGCATATGCTGTGTGACCGAGGATCTGGCAGGCAGGTGACAGATAAGGCGCACTGCCATATTCTGTACCACCTGGTACTTCCTGGTTACCTCCTTGCAGGCACCCAGGAGTAGGATGTTCCCATAGTCCAGGCGTGAGGTGACAAGAGCCTGGACTACAGTCCTCAGGGTGTCAGCAGGCAGCATCCACGTGATTTTCCTCAGCCACCTGATGATGGTGGTACAGGTGGCAGAGACTTTCACCACGTGTTGTTTGAAGGATAGTTGGTTATTGAGGAGAACCCCAAGATTGCGAGCTGACCCGGTTGGAATAGGTAGGGGGCCCATCTCCGGTGGCCAATGTTGCGGGCCCCAAAGCGAGATGTCTGAGCCAAACAGGAGCAGTTCTGTTTGTCCCCGTTTAATTTTAATTTGTGCTTCAGCATCCAATCAGATATTTGTTTCAGCCCGGATTGAAGAGAAGAGGAGGGAAGGTTTTTATTGGTAGAAAGTGAGTAGATGACTTGAGTGTCATCAGCATAGGAATAAATTGTGAGACCGGCCTGTTCCGCCAAAAAAGCAAGAGGTCTCACATACAGGTTGAAGAAAAGGGGGCTAAGGATAGACCCTTGGGGAACACCGTGAGTGGAGGGGAGTATGGACGAGACAGATGAGGAAGAGAAGACTTGGAACGTGCGGTCAGAAAGAAAGTTAGCAATCCAGGCCAGGGCGGAGCCACCGACACCAACAGCCTTCAGGGAGGACAGCAAGATGGAATGGGAGACGGTGTCAAATGCGGCACTCAAGTCAAGCAAGATGAGTGCCACAGTCTCCCCATTGTCCACCTGACGTCTGATGGTCTCCGACACACCAAGGAGAGTGGTTTCCGTGGAGAAGCCAGCCCTGAACCCGGATTGAGAACCATGAAGAAGATTAGAAGTTTCAACATAGGAATTGAGCAGGGAATTAACGTGTTTCTCCAAGATCTTGGAGAAACATGAAAGCAGAGAAATAGGGCGAAAATTAGATGGGTTGTTGGGATCTGTGTTAGCCTTTTTTAGTAATGGGACCACCATTGCGTGCTTCCATTCGTTTGGAACAATCGCTTCTGTTAGTGAAGCGTTTAAGACATCCAGAATAATGTGGAGTGGGGCTGGGTCCAGAGAATTCAGAATTTGAGGGGGCATTGGGTCAAGGGGGGAACCAGATGTGATATCTTGGAGATACTTTTTTAGAAGCGGGGGGAAATAGGATCCCATACGTGGAGTGGGGGAGAAGTGGGGGTAGAGCAGGGGATGGTAACTGGGGGGGAGTGGCATACAACTTGATCAGAGAGAGTGGAAGCAGCGGGAGTTGAATTAAAAATATCATAAATCCTATCCATTTTCTCGAGGAAGAAGTTGGCTAAAGCATTACACTGGGCAGTGTCCAGACAGGGGTCCTTGGGTACAGAGGACGCACCTGACAGCTCTTTGACTATTTTAAACAGGGCCTTGGTCTATTTTGAGCCGTAAGTATAGTGCTGTTAGCAAAATTGGCTCTGGCGATGTCACAAGCCGAGTGGTAGGCTTTAAGGGCAGACTTGTATTTAGTTTTGTGCTCTGGGTTGTAATTGGAACGCCATATGCGTTCCAGTTTTTTACAGTTGGATTTTTCTTGGCGAAGGGAGTCGTTGAACCAAGGTGCCGGTGGGTGATGGATTTGTGATTTATTTTTTTGAGTAGGGAGACAGGAGTCCAAAGCAGTTGTCAGCCACGATCTAACCGTAGGTAGCTCTTTAATAGTCATGCTGGAAAACGTGGGTTTTGAATTGGCAAGAAGAGAGTTTAATTTGTCTACGTCTAGACGTTTCCAGTTCCTACTGGCTTTGTGTGGGAGAGCAGGATTAGAGGAGTTAGCCACAGTCGTTTTGATTGAAAAGTTAACAATATAATGGTCCGACCAGGTGACCGGAATTGAGGATTGATAGGAGATGCTAGTAAGGTTAGAAATGATGGGGTCTAGAAGATTGCCGGCCTTATGGGTAGGGTCGGAATTGAGAAGGTGTAGATCTAACGCTTCAAGATCCTGTAGGAGGCGTTTAGAAATGGCACACGAAGCAGAGTTGAAATGAATGTTTAAATCACCAACGATAGTGAAATTAGTAGATTGTGCTAAAAACGGGGCAAGAAGTTCAGGAAGTGAAGCAGCCCAACTGCTAGCAGAGCCCGGCGGGCGATAGATCAGGGTGCCGGTTAAAGTAAAATGGGGGGAGAGAGTAAGTTTAAACAAACCAGCTTCACAGTTTGGAAAGTCAAGGTCTTCCCATTTGCAGGAGAATTCTCTCTTGAAAATAATGGCAATTCCCCCGCCATCTTTAAGAACTCGGTTTCGCCCCACAAAGGTGTAAGCATTGGGGAGAGCCATGGCGATATCAGGGCCAGAGCTATCATTTAACCAAGTTTCAGTGACAAACATGGCATCTGGACTAGCTGTCTCCAGAAGGTCGAAAATATCTCTCTTGTGTTTCGAGAGAGAGCGACAGTTAATGCTGATGAAGCTCAGAAGGGGGCAGGAATTGTGCGAAGTAGAAGGAGGGATGTACTTAGGGGGGGGAAATTCCAGAAGGTGGAGGATATGCAGTCAATGCTTGAATTGAGAGAGTCCAAGGCAAGGGAGCAGTGTGGGCAAGTGAAAGGCGCATTTTGGCAGTTCAAGACAATGTCCGAGGGACAGGGTAACCCCCGCAACCCAAGTAAGGCGGTGCGAGAATAAGACGTGAGAGTGCGGGCAGGGGACTGGTCCCTGGGCCCGTGCTGGCGCGGACGGGCGCAGACGGGCAGGACTTTGGCACGACTTCAGCGTGAAGTCGGCGCTCCCGCTGCGCTCGTCCGCTGCGCTTCCGCCATTGAGTCATGAAATATGCAAGGGGAGAGACACACTAGACCGCTAACCTGCCAATTGGCCAGCAGGGCGGAAGTGAGTACGTGGGGGCGGAAGTGAGGATTGTGCTCGTGTGGCCGCCGCCGCTGCAAACGGCACAAGCCGTGGCGGATCGGTGCCGGGAGCCAAAGTACAGCGTGAACACAATGACAGTAATTAAAAGATTAGATGCAGGGGCGTTGCGCCAGGACGGCGATGAAATACAGGTACCCTTTGTTATTTATATCAACAATTGTACCAGGATCACAGGCGCTAAGGCGCGATTATTAAAATAACAATTGATCTGTTAAAAGGTTTTAAAAAGTTGTTCAATCATGCAATCATGCACGAAGCCTCTGCAGCCGCTTTTACCAGCCGATTGGTTTTATTTATTTATTTAGTTATGTTCTTTCCCCCGGTCGGAATTTACTATGCCCCACCCCACCTCCCCGCAACACTCCTACCACAGCCTTACTGGAGGAAAGTAAGTGATGCCATGTGTTGTAAATCCACAACCGTTGGTTATTTCCTGTCCCAACCTTCCAACCAAACTTGGAATGGTTCTGGGAAAATCAACAGGGGGTAAAAAGAACCAAGGAGCAATATTATTTTCCTTAGATGGGTATTTTCACCCAGAAAAATTGTGACGCTCTAACTGCCCATATGCGTGTATGATTTGGATTCAGTCAGGGCACGAGTCGGGGTACCACGCGGGTGAACGGCATCCCCCCACTTATTTTCGAGGGGTTTCCAGGGTGGACGCCATCCACCCTGCTCAATCAAAACGCCGTCCACCATTTTCAATCAAAACCGCGTCCACCCTTACAAAATAGGAGCGCGCTCAAAGTAAACAATGCATTTCCGGGTGGCTGGCTGAATCCGGATGTTTCTCGGACTGCCGCAGGGCACCACGCCGGTCACCAAGCCCCTGCACCTACCAGGTTCGCAGTTGCCAGGGTACCCAATAAACGCCGAGATATTCAACCAATGGATGGACGCCGTCTCCCCTGCGCAAAAGCGCTACACCAACTATTAAACGCAAACCTATTTTAACAGTACATATTTGGCTGATCATATTCTGATGACTTTCAAATGGCGTTCTTAGTTCTTCACTGCAATCTAGTGGGCTGCGGAAATAGCATATGCAGAACGTGGTTCATGCACGCTTTTCTCCCAAAAATCTAGGTTTTCAATAAATCTTTCACTTTTGCAGGACCCTGAAAACAGTTATTTCACTGAAAGAAAGAAGACACTTTCAGGAACTCACTATAAACAGTTTCTGGGTCCAAGTATTGCACCATGTACATTCGGTAAACACGGATAACGACATTGATCGATCAGCTATGCCTAGTGAGTTTTACAAGCAGATAATATGTTCTATTATCACCACAAAGTCTTGTAGTACACCCCGGAAAATCATTTTACTACGCTAAAAAGAATGGATTGTATTTTGCCCCTCCTTTTTGGGCATAGGAGATGAAAGCACTTTCCAAAACCTGCATTTAACAAAATGTCATAAAAACTCAAATCTGATACTCGGTCATCAGTGAAAATGCATGGGAATATGTGAGCGCTATCACGTATTTGAGCGTCCCCCCACTTCTAGGTTTTTTTCCTTTTCGTGACGTCACTTCCGGTTGTGCCGTCACTTCAAGTATTTGAGCGTCCCCCCACTTCTAGGTTTTTGCCTTTCGTGACGTCACTTCCTGTCGTGACGTCACTTCCTGCCTGTGAGCGTCCCCCACTTCTTTATTTAGGACTTGTGCCCTGGATTCAGTGTTTGGGCCAGCAGACACATTATTAGGTCTGGCGTTCGCCAAGACCATTTGATTTTACTAAAAATATATGTATAATATACTTACTTAAAGGTGCTTTCAGCTAGCCCTTTTCATCCATTGTTCTGTTGTTGTGTCATTGACATTTTGCTTCCTCCCACTGCAGAATACAGCGTAGGACAGTGGGTCAGCCTACTTCACCACTGGCTTAATGCACTTTGATTGACTGCATTTTGCTCTTTCAGCACAAGCACATTCACAAGTTAGTTCCCTTCTATGCCAGTGTTTTTTTCCAGTTTATTGTTCAGTGTTGCCTCTGTGTTTACAGCATGATGTGATAGCAGGGCGCTACCAGATGTGAGCATAGGAGACATTCCAGCGTTATCACTTTCTGTCTTGTGCTAATACGGAAGAGGGTGTAGCCTTATGGCTAGAGCGGTCGACTTTGAAGCTGAGAAACGGGGTTCCAGTCTCAGCAATGACGCTCAACATCCTGTGCTACTGGCCAAATCACTTGATCTCCCTGTGCCCAACAAAAAAGATTGTGACCATCTTTAATGCAACTTGTGCTCATGTAAAACGCTCCGATACCTGATATCTTCGGGTCTAGTTCACGCTATATAAAACTCTAAAAAAAAAATACTGTTGTCGTTTACTTTTTAATGGCCTTTCCTTATCTGACTGCTGCTTTTTTTTACAGCATACCCGATTGTTTCCATTTGAAACTTTTCTCTGTAAAGTAACCTCTTTTTAATATGCATGTAATGAAGTGCATTTATAACTGTACTCTATGTCATGTGGGTATGTATTTTTATTGGAGACTAGAATTATACTTATAAAACAAATTAGCCAGTTTGTTCTGCTTATATGACTTTCTAGTTTGCTTTCAGTGGAACTGTATGCCATGCTTATATAGACATGGAACTATTATATTACTAATTAAAGCTGCGCCGTTTATTCCAATTATTTATCTATCTTCGCAACCTCATCAGTCTGTCTGTCTACCTACTGTGTTTCTGTACCTGTCGGTCTGTCTACCTGTCTATGTAATTATCTATCTATCTATCTATCTATCTATCTATCTATCTATCTATCTATCTATCTATCTATCTATCTATCTATCTATCTATCTATCTATCTATCCATCCAACCTTATCTATCTTTATTTATCTTAGCTACCCTATCTGTGAGAAGTTAGCCTGGCATATGATGTCCACTATTCTAGTGGTCACCTTGTACCAGTCTAAATGGCCCTTATTGATGGTGGTTGTAAAGTTAACCTTATAGACAAGCTATCCTAGTGGTAGCATGGACCAGCAGTCTTAGGCTAAAATTTCAGAGAGCATGTGAAGCAAGCTGTTTTACCATTTATAATCCCTTGAATACCAAATGAAAGGACACCATACAAGGTATATTTCAAATATATATGTATTTATTTCTAACACAACCCCTCTGCACTCTTTATTAGGTCAGAGATCGAAATGCATCACAAGTTCTCAATTAGCATACGATTAGTTGCACAAATACAGTTAGCCCTAGGGGCCTCACAAACCATATACTAAGTAAGTGGTATAAGAACCACCTCACGAATAGTGAATAGGCCTAGGGCCTAGGGAATGGCTGGGGCTACACTAAACAACCAAAGGTTAGGAAGTAGGAGACCCACGGGAGACGCTTGCAGTGTCTAAACACAGTTGCGAGTTACCATTGACTTATAATGGAGAACGTAAGAGTTACAAAGTTACTATTTAAAGGCACTTCCGGATGGACTACGACAAAACCCCTTTAAACTAGGACACTTCGAGAGTCAAGACCCACAGGAGCACCGGAGTACTCGTGTTACCTCACCCAGGGAAGCCGGGTGCATAGGTGCATAGGTGCCTTTTGGTGTCGGGTTTCGTCGATGTTATCTATGGAGATCTCCAAAGAAGTGCTGCAGGCGACCAGAGGAAAAGTGTCCAGGTGGATCCAAGGGTGGATCGAAGATGTGAAGAACCTGAAAGCAGAGGGGACAGAGTCTGGGTCACTAGCCAGTGACCAGGAAGGAACCAGGAAGGAACCAGGCGATGTCGAGTTGATTTCTGGTGAAGAGGTGAAGCTTGTCTCTGCAGCCACGAGGACCAAGAGGCGTCGACGATGGCCAGGAGCTGGATTCGAGCTGTCCCACAAAAGATCTAGCTGACTTCGGTGTCGGTATTTGGACTGGACCCAACAAGCCTTGGCAAACGCAATCCACGCAGGAAGTGATGATTGGCTTCGGTGCAGACCAGCAAGGTCTGGGTAGCTTCTCCTTTGCAGGGAAGCTGAAGCAAGCCTGGAGCAACCAGGAAAGCAGTTTAGTTTCAAAGGAAAGTCTTCAGATGGGCTAACTAGCCAGCGGGCTAGCAACTGGGAAGATGCGTTGAGCTGAAATGCAAGAGCTGGCCCCACGCAGCACTCGTGGAGTTTGGAGGGCTGAGTTTCAGTGCAAATGGCGCTCGGGTCTGGGGCTTCTCGTACCCCAAAGCACAACTGCGAATTACCTCAGGAGTCGATGCAGTTAGCAAAATGCAGTATGTCAAGGGTGTCAGGTCCCATGTCTCTCTTGTCCGCCACCGGTCTCAGCTTTGCTGTGGATGTGGGTCGGAGTCAGAGAAGTCTGAGAGTCCAGTTCCTGTGTCGCTGAGTCTTCGGGTTCCGGCAGGAGCGTCGACAAAGCAGACCGGCAAGTTACTGGTGGTGCCTGTTTGCACAGGTTGGTCACTCCTTGACCACAAGGGAGATGTCTTCAGTCTTCTAGTCCGAATAGAACATCGAAGGTCCACGAGTTTCGTATCAGAGTTTTGTTCCAGGATAATTAGAAGTCCTGGGGACACAGCACCTATCTTTATACTAAGAAAATGGGCTGGATCACATGCTAGGTCCCTCCTATGGGTGAACCTGGGAATGGGGTGGTTACACCCCTTTCCCTTTGTCCAGTTTGGAGTGCCCCAGCAATTGGTTTGAACCGGGCTACGCAAGGAGCACCTTGTGTGCCCCAGGCAGTGTCTGGAAAAGCATCTTTCCATTCAACCCACTCTGCCCCAATACACTACAGGCTGTCTGGGGAGGTGCTGGCACCTCCCCCGACAGGAAACCTATTGTCCGGGCCTCCCTTGCTGGAGTTTAACCCAGCAGCAGGAGGTCAGACTCGTGTCTGTGGCAGCAGCATCCATTTTGTGATGCTGAGGCTCTGTTTAACTTTAACCGGGTAAAGCAGTAACTACATGTCTTCTCCCTCTAGAAGGGTGGAGTGCTACCCCCGCCGCCAGGACTGGCGGTGGGGTAGTATTCCAAAGTGTTTGACACCTTACACGACATATTTTGATAAAGCCAAACCAAAGTTATCATTAACCACAAGGATTATAATGCACTTAAGAGTATATGGTATGGCTATATCATAGAACAGCTATAAGGAGATGGTTCCGAAAGCTTCAGAGGGGCTCAGCTCATGCTAGGGCACACTCTCACATAAAGCCAAGCACTCTGCCTCCAGGATTGTCGAGGCCTACCATAGGAGTGACTTACAGGTGCATATGTGTCTATATATATGGGTAGATATAGGTATAGTATCTCTAAGTAAGTGGTGATTACACCACCCTACCCAAGCTGAGTGATCAGCCTGTGGTGTCAGTTTGGATGGCCAGCCAGGGGTGGCATAATACATGCTGCAGCCCCTGGTAGGCCTTGGATGCACCTATGCCCTGGGTACCTACGGTACACTATTCAGGGGCTCACAAAGGTGACCCAATACCCAATCAAGTATGTACCTAAAGTACATGGAGTCCATTTTATGGGGAGAGCAGATAGCCTGGGGCCCTGAATAGCAGGATCCCAGGCCAACTAAGTCGAAAACCAGCAAAACACTAGGCAAAACGTTGAGGTAACCATATAGTCAGATATCCACCTTCCATCTATCTATATTTATTTTAGTAAGCCTTTCCATCTATATTTATCTTAGTAAGCCTATCTAGCTATATTTTGTCTTAGTAAGCCTATCTATCTCTAATCCATCTGTTTAACCCTATCTATCTCTAATCAATCTATTCGACCCACCCTATCCATCAGCAAACCTATCTATATTTGTCTTTGCAAATCTATCTCTCTAGCTATCTGTCTGTCTTTGCAAAATGCTCTTTCTTTGCAGGCCTCTGTGTCTTTCTTGGTTTAAATCTTTTATTGAAGTTTTAACACAATAGACATAGGACACATCAACAACTTGGGCGAGCATGCGGTCGCCTTGGCCAAAATCTGTTACCCCTCTTCTCCCCATCGGCTGGGCCCATTGAGGCTACGTAGTACATGTCTTTTAGAGCCGGGGAGGCCCTGCAGTCGAAGTTGAGCGGTAATCCAGTCCAGCAAACATCCAACTTCCCTCCCCCCCATTCCCTCTTTTCTCCCACCCACAGTTCCCCCTCTCCGGTGTGATAAGTGCGATGGTATCAGTTTGTCGTTGCTGGCATGACAAGCGGCGCTTAGGTAGGTGAGCAAGGTTCCCCTTGGAAGTCGCTTGGAAGTCTGAGTACTCTGAGGTATTTTGGGCAAGTGATTTCATGAAACTCCTCAGAGAGGAGGGAGACGAGGGGCTGCCATGTATCCAGAAATGTGTCCCGTGTTTGGGTAAGGGAGGCCTGTATTTTCTCCATGCCCATAATATACCACAGGCGATGGAGCCACCCCGTGTGAGTAGGCTTCCTGGAGGTGCCCCAGAGTAACAGGATATGTTGGGTGGCCGCCCCCATCGCCAGCCCCATCTGCTTGCCCCTGATCGATTTCAGAGGGAACGTGATGGCGGTGGGAAGGCCGAGGAGCGTATATGCCGGGAATCGGGGAATTTCGGTATCGAAGTGTTTGTCAAAGCTGTGGAGCACCTCTTCCCAATACCCTTGAACCTCTGGGCATTCCCATAGGATGTGAGTGAGTGTCCCTTGTTGCCCACATCCCCTCCAACACCCGGGGTCTCTGCATGGGTTACCCTGATGAAGCCGGGCCGGCGTGAGGTGCCAGTAGTACGCTATTTTCACCGCCGCTTCCTTACGGGCTACATTGCGGGCGGTGTGGTGAGCCCTGAAATAGATGTCCTGCCACTCCTTATCTGTGAAGGAGCGTCCTAGTTCGTGTTCCCATCTGTTCTGTCCCGCCGAACGTGCAGCAGGGGGAGGTGGGCTGAGCATCATGTACAGGTCAGTGATTGCGTGTCTATCGTTTTGTTTCGTGTGAAGCCATCGTTCATAGACTGTCAGGGGTCTGCCTACGTGAGGTTGCACATCTTTCTCCGTGAGCCAGTGTCTAATCTGGAAGTATTGAAAGCGCTGTATCTGCGGGAGTGTGTAATAGTCTTGCAGAGTGCGGATTGGCATAAAGCCCTCGGGGTTGAAGAGATCGCCAGCTGCTTTGTATTCCGAGTCTCGCCACTGCGGGAATGACCCGAGGGCCATTCCCGGAGGGAACGCAGGGTTTTCAAACGGGGGGACATCGGGGTGGGAATGTGGTAAGGCCTTTTGGTACCGCTACTTTGTCCCAAACCTGCATCACCGTCCTCGTAATGCGGGATTTATTGAGGTATGAGAGCCTGTCCGTGCGTCTCAGGAATGGGATTTTCCATAGGGACATCTGACCCATGGCGCGATCCTGAAATAACCACCGTTTTTCGGATTCAGGCCTGCTCCATTCTAGGAGGTAGCAGAGTTGTGTCGCTTGAAAATAGCGAAGTAGATCAGGTACTCCAAGACCGCCGTCCGCCGTGGCTCGCGTGTTGATGTCTCTGCGTAGGCGAGGACGCTTACCTGCCCACACAAAGTGTGTGATGGAGTCCTGCAGTTGTTTGAGTATTCCGATCGGGGGCGTTACTGGAATGGTCTGAAATAGGTATAAGATCTTGGGGAGCAGGGTCATTTTTACCGCTGCTACTCGTCCCAGCCAGGAGAGCGGCTGACGATGCCATCTCGCAAGGTCCCCATTGAGGGCAGTTATTAACGTCGTATAGTTCTCCTCAACCGTCTGGGTGGTGCTCGCGGTCAGAGAAATGCCCAAGTAGGGTATGGACATCTGAACTGTTAAGTCCTCATACGTTTGGTGGCCATGTCGTGCCGCTTTCGCGTTCCGACCCAAGGGCAAGACTAGGGATTTCTCCAAGTTCATCTTGAACCCCGACACCTCCCGAAAGCGCTCCACCTCCGAAAGGGAAGCCGGTACCGACGTCGAGGGGTCCTCGAGGGCCGCCAGGACGTCGTCAGCATACAGGCTTATAGTCTGTTGTTCCCCGCCAAAATGGACGCCCTTTATGGACTTGTTGTCTCGGATCCGTTGGGCCAAGGGCTCGATGTACAGCGCAAAAAGCAGGGGCGAGAGAGGGCACCCCTGCCTGGTTCCTCGTCTGATGTCTAAGGGTCTCGAGCGTACCCCGTTAACAGAGATCCTGGCCTGTGGGGTGGCATAACAGCTAGCAACCCACATGCGGAACCGGTCTCCGAATCCGTAGCGCATCAGGAAGGCATCCAAATAACCCCAATCCACCCTGTCGAACGCCTTCTTGGCATCCACCGACAGGAGGACCGCGTTGGAGTCATTGTAATGAGTTTTATCAATGACATGGAGCAGTCGTTTAGTGTTGTCCGCACATTGTCTATTGGGAACAAATCCCGCTTGCTCCGGCTCAATAATCCCCGGTAGGCACGGGCCCAATCTAGCAGCCAGCACGCTTGTGAACAATTTTAGATCGAGGTTGAGAAGGGAGATGGGCCTGTACACTTTGTACTGGGACGGGTCTTTACCCGGCTTAGGGATGACCACGATGTGCACGTCCAGCATGTCCTGGGGGATGGAACCTCTGCCCTGGAAGGAATTGAACAGTCTGGTCAACAACGGAGCGGTTCGGGGGCAGAAAGCCTTGTAGAAGCTGGCCGAAAAGCCATCCGGTCCCGGGGCTTTCAGAGGCTTGAGACGCGCGATCGCAGAGATGACCTCCTCGGTTCTGATGGGTTCTTCGAGGGAGGCCCTGGTATGTTTGTTCAGGGGCGTTATCTCCGTGTCGCGGAGGTAAATGTCAGTAAGTGTCGGCTCGGTCGGTGGTTCCGCCGTATACAACGAGGCATAGAACCCGCGTAAGGCTTCTGCTATTTGGACATCGTCCTGGGCGATCGTCCCATCCTGGGCGTGGACGGAGGATATTTTCACCCTCAGGGTCTTAGCCTTGAGGCAACTCGCTAGTAGGCGTCCCGTCTTGTTCCCCCCCACATAGTACATGTGGCGCAGCCTCAGGGCTGCGTACTCTGCTCTGTCCAGGTCTAAACTGGCAAGCCGAGCCCTGACCGCCTTGAGCTGTCTCCATATCCTGGGAGCTCCGGTCCGGCTATGAGCTTGCTCGAGATCGAGCACCTGTGCTGACAAGGAGAGCCTCTTTTCCTTCCGAGTCTTTGCTTCCGCCGCGGCCACCGAAATCAGCTCTCCCCTCACCACCGCCTTGAGTGCCCCCCACACCGCGGTCAGGGAAACCTCCGGGGTGTCGTTAGTCTGTAGATAGTCTATGATGCGGTCTTGGAGTCGCTGTGTCACCCCCTCGTGTTGCAGGAGGGCGTCATTGAGTCGCCATCTACCTCTTCGTTGGTTGAGCGTAGGGGTTTGCATGTGCAGTAAAAGTGTGTCGTGGTCCGACAGCGCCGCCGGGAGCACCTCTACATCTTCTGTCAAGGAAGACACGTCTGCGCTGCCAAAAAAATGATCAATGCGTGCGTATGTGCGATGTACGTGGGAATAGAAGGTGTACCCCGGGGAGGCGGGATGGCGCTTGCCCCACAGATCCATGAACCCCTCCTCCGACAGCCAGCGGCTCCCCTCTCGTGTGATCGCCCCGGCAAACCCCCGTCGGTGGCCAGACCTGTCCATGTCGGGATTCATTACCAGGTTTGCGTCTCCACCCACCAGTACCGCCTTAACATTGGGTTGCAGTGCGTCTGCTAGTGCCCCCTTTAGAAATGGTTCCTGCTTGGAGTTTGGTGTGTATCGAGATCCTACAACCATGTCCAGCCCTCCTATGTGAAGTGTGTAGGCTAGCAATCTCCCCCTAATTTCAGCCACTTTGTCTCCCACTGTCCCCTTAAAGTGACGTGCCACTAGTAAGGCCACCCCCACTTTCTTCTCAATGGTCGAGGAATAATGTTGAGTCGGGAATGCCCTTGAGCGCATCCTGTGCCAGTCCTTGGAGAGTAAGTGAGTTTCTTGGAGCAGACAGATTTCGGCCACTGAGTTTTCTAAAAAGGATAGGACGGCTCTGCGCTTAATGGGGTTGTTGAGCCCTTTCACATTTAACCCCTTCGCTGCGGATGACAAAGCCAGCTCGTCATGGGCGTTACCTGCGCTGCGCGGATGACGAGCTGGCTTTGTCACGAACCGCGCGATTTTCAAAAGTCAGCGCACAGCGGGAAAACCCGTAGCGCGCATGCGGTTAAGGTGAGGATCTTCAGCGGAGGATTAGCCATTTACAGGAAGAGTGTAGGCAGTGTAGCGTGTACAGTTTGCCCATGGTGCGCCAGGTCCCCGTGCCGGTTTGCATCGACTTAAATTTACCACACCGGGAGGGATCCAGTACCTTCCTCCCCATCCACCCCAGACCCCGGCCCCCCCATCCCTCGACCCCCCCCCCTCTCCCCCCGACTCCCCCATGTCCCCATGCCCAACTCCCTTTCCCGCCCCTACCCACCCTAACCCCAACTTGTGGCTCCCAACCAAAAGTCATAGTCCGAAGTCAAATCAGGCCTGTAGGTAAAGAAAAAGGTGAAGTGGACTGTGGCAGTGGCAGCCTTTGTGGCCCCCCGCCCTCCTCCCCCTCCCCCCCACTTAGGAATAGCAATGTGAGTGTGGCCCCCACCAGTGCACATTTCAGGGTTTAGCGGTGGTGTCTCTAACGACCTCTTCAATGGCCGCGGCTTTGTCCTTCGCGATCGTTCCTGGGTCCGGGCGGGGTTATGTTTAGGGCCTCGACGTCTCCTCACTTGTTGCCAGGCTTCCTCAGTCAAGTGGGTTCGGGTTGCTTGCGATAATCCCAGAGAGGAAGCCCCGTCTGAATTGTCGTTGGGGAGCTCAATACCCAACAGGGCGCAGGTGTCCTGGAGTGAGCGGAGTTGGTGCAAGGTTCCTTCCCATTTGAAGACCAGACGGAATGGGTGACCCCATGAGTAGGGCACCCCCTTGTCTCTCAGGAACGTGGTGACCACTCTGAAGTCTTTGCGTTTCTGCAGAGTAATAGCCGAGAGATCTTGATATAGTTCAATGGGATGGCCTCGGAAGCGGATGGGTTGTGCTTTACGTGCGTCTCTTAGGATCCTCTCTTTCAGGGGAAAGTCCGGGAGGAACGCTAAAATGTCCGGTGGGGGGGCTGGAGCCCGGCGAGGCAATCCCACCCGATGAGCTCGGTCAATGCGAATGGGGAAGTCGGCCGCTTCGTTAAGAACCTCTCGGAAGAGGTCTTGGAGATATTCTGTGACGCTGTTCCCCTCCGCTTTCAATGGCACTCCCCGAACCCGTATATTGTTCCGCCGAGAGCGGTTTTCAAGGTCCTCCGCGTGGTCCTGGAGGCCTACCTGCTGCTCTTGAAGACGGATGACTTCCTGCTGGAGGAGCACCAGGTCGTCACAGCGCGCCTGATTCGATTCTTCCACCACCATCACTCTCTCCCCTAGACCCTCCAGGTCCCGGCGTAGCTCCCTCTGCTCACTCACCATGTCCTGCTTTAGAGTCTGGAAGTCCTCACGTAGCGTGTTGAAGAGGGACTCTAGGAACGATTTCGTGATGGGGCCTCCGCAGACTCCTTGATCGGGGTGACAGTCTGAGCCGCCGGCATTGTGGGCGTCTGGGATTTCTCAGATTTAGAGGATGATTTCATTAGGAGTTCGTTAATCGGACGGCCCCCTCTGCGTGTAGTGTTCGACATTGTTGGGCGAGAAACCGGGCAGTCCACGCCCCAGCGTAGTGGAGGTGCAATGTTATGGAGGCCCACTGATCCAGGCACCCGCTTGTCCCGATGGTGTGGCTTGGAACGCTGGGGATTATGGCGTGCGGCCTACCTCCACCGGGGGTCCGGCCTCCACCCCCCGGGTAGGGGCTGGCAATGCAGATAGAGGGTAGTTGGTCCGCCGGGCTCTTAGTGCGGTATCAGGGCGCAATTCAGGCACAGCCTTCAACCCCCCGTGCGCTACAGGCAAGTGTCCCAGGGCCCAACGCAGGGCGGGTCTCGGGCTCGCATCAACTCTCCTGCCGCCGGGGGCGCGACCACAGGCCCCTCGTGTTTCCCCAACTCCTCACCTTGATGAGCTTTGGACCGCCCGGGGTCTCCTCTGCTGCGTGTGGGGTCCGGTGGTCCGGCCTGGGCAGATGTCAGGCGGTGTGCAGGGCCCTAGATAGGGTGTTGTGCGGTGTTGGGGGGGGGCAGGCGGGCTGCCAGTTCGTGCGCGCCCACCGTCTCCCACCGCCGTGAAGGCCCAAGCCGGGGCCTAGCGTGCAGCGTCCCTCAGGCACAGTCCGCTTCGGGCGCCGGGCGCCCCGCCGTCCGTGGCAGAGCAGAGACCCAGAAGCCTCAGATGTGGTGTGCTGAAGCCCCGTCCGGTCCGTCGGTAGCCGCACAGCCGGGGTAGCGCGGGATTCACTCACTCCCGTTGGCAAGTCCGGGGTCCGCACAGGCCCAAGCCGGGTACTAAATTAGATGCTCTCCCGGGCAGCAATGCGGGCCAGCCCCGGGGCTGCCCGACCACGCCAGCGATGGCAGTGTAGGTCTTCTGTGCTCCGGGGGGTTCTCGCTGTCAGGCAGCGGTCTCCGACTCACCCGCGCCGCTCCGCAGCAGCGTCCAGCCACCCCGAGGCTGAGGCAGATCCACTGAGCGCGGGGCCTGGTTCCCGGCACCTTCCCGCCTTGTGGTGTGGCGGCGGCAAAGACGTGCAGCGGCTGCCCTCAGGGGTCACTCTCCGGGGCTCTGGGTGCAACCCGCAGCGTGCCGCGTGGGTAGTAGTGCATGGGGGGCCAGATGCGCTGAGTATCAGGGCTTTAGTGGGGGTTACACGGGACCAGGGCGAGGAGCTCCGCGGCTATACGTCCGTCCTGGCCGCCATCTTGGCCACGCCCCCCTCTGTGCCTTTCTTTGTAAGCCTCTGCCTTTCTTTGCAAGCCTCTCTGTAATAAGGATTTACAAAAACATTACAGGAAAAGTCTTTACAAAGGCTACAGATTAGCAGACAATGCCAGGCCAATTGTCTTTTTAGGTTCGGTGTTAGCCAAGGTGTTTTGATTTTAGAAAAACCATCTATATAACATAGTATAGTCATAGGGGTTTTAGCCAGACTTCCTCCATTAGTCTATTGTTGTGTCATTCAAATTTTTCTTCCATCCACTCCAGCATGCATCATGGGGCAATGGTTGAGTCCACTCCAGGTATTGACTAAATTCACAATTTACTGTGAGGTACGGCATGTTTCCCTTTCTCAAAGAGGAGCACATGCACACGCAAAGTAGTTCCCTTCAGTGCCAGGGACTTCTATGGTAATTTCTGCTTTGCTGAAACAAAAAATATATATGTGCCTCTAGCTAATGATTTTTTTATAATGATGAAAGCCTAGCACCTTCCCTAAAGTTTTGCAAAAATCCTGAGGGAAAAAAATAAAAATTGTCAAAAGTCTGGCGGCCACTGCCCAAACTATTGGCTTTGTCATTGCCTGTTTTCACTGCTATAGACTATCTTGGCTGGTGGTTATTGTTCTCCAGGCAAGGCTTTCCATTCTGTGCTATTTCTTCACCTCCAGACGCGTGCTCCTGCTCTGATTTCCCTTTGTGGGCTGTGTTGCATTCAGTGTTTAGTATATTTGTGTAATTTGCTTATGCTTGTGGAAGTCCAATTGGAGCTCACTCAGTGGATGGTTATTATTGGACTGTATCAGTTTATTCTTTGGTTGGGAGTTGCTGCCTTACAGTGGACATTGGTGGGTGTTTTCTTGGTGCCTGTGCATTAAGGTTGTACATTCAATTTGCCAGCTCTGCTCGCGTCCCTTTAGTGTGCACTATCCAACCACACACGCTCTGAGCTCATATCATTCCGTTGGGTATTACAGTCAACTGCTGACGTCATGGGGGAGACCATAAGCTGATGCTAGCCCTGCAGCCGAGGGCATGAGGTACAATGAGGCTTTTGATATAATAGGCAGGTGACACTGCAAGTCCCAACGAGATTAGTGAGGTTGGATGCAAAAAAACAGGCAAGCCGGATTCACCTCGAGATGAGTAGCCATTTTAGAACCCTGTTGTCCCCCTGTCTGCTTCTTAGTTTGTGCTGCTTGTCCTACAGCATGACCATGCAGTACAACACGTTTGCTTTCCCATTTCTTTTCATAATATTATCCAATGCTAACCTAAATAAACAATAAGCCAAACTTACTGTGGTGTTGCGCTCTAGTGGTTGCACGTCACGCCGTGATGTGATGTGCTGGCGGCCATGTTGGGCTGCGCGCGCATCAGGAGATGCAGAGGCGCGAAAGCCGGCACCAAGTGCGCTCCGGCTCGGCGCTCTTTAGGGAACAATTATAAATAAATAAGAGTGACACACTATCCAAGTGTCGTGTATTATTTGGGGCAACATTCCACCTTTACAATGGCGACGAGGGCGGGATGGTGAACACCCGCACATGAAAGAAACAGAAAATACCGCTTTAAAGACGCACCGGTGGTTCATACAGCCAGAACGTGGAGGAGGACAGCTGAGCCAAACAACCAGAGAAACCAACCGACTGGGGAAGGACAAGTAAGCTACTACAAGCGGTCCCCCACCCTAAAGAGCGCGGCAGAGCCCAAAGTATACCCACTGGAGGGATAGACAAGCACGTGGATAAAGGGAGAAAGAACCCAGGAGGAGCCAGGCGTAGTGCGCCAAAGAGCACGATGAACCTGCGACGAGGAAACCGCGCTGGCTACCTCAGGAAAAGGCGAGGGGGCAGACACAGAAGGTCCCCAGTTACAGGCAGAGAAACAGGAGTCGGACAGCACACCAGGCAGTCCCAGAAGTCATGGAGGCACGCCACCCACGGTCAAACGCGAAAAGATGAGTGAGCAAGTGGGATACGCAACAGCGCCAGTGCAGTTCCTGCCCAAACCAGGAGAGCCACTCATGAAGTGGGAAGATTGGAGGGAGTACATAGACAACTTCATAGAAGTACTCGAAGATGAAAATGAAGAAAAGTTCAACCCCAAGAGGAAGAAGCGCATTCTACTGCTTAACCTAGGCCCAGAAGGACTCCGAATTTACAAGAGCCTAGTGCCCAAACACCGAGGAAGCACAGACGACGATGTGTATGCCCATGCCATTGATGACCTGAATGAGCACTACAGACCAGCGGCGTGTGTATCGGTAGACAGATTCAACTTCCAGCAAAGGAAACAACGTCCAGGAGAGTCGGTAGAAGAGTATGTGGCAGCCCTGAAGAAACTGGCCGCTACATGCAAATACGACACATTTGAAGAAGAATTCATCAAAGACCAAATAGTGATGCACACCACGAGCACAGCCGTGCAAGACAAGTTGTGGGCCAGCGGGGCTACCACGCTGAAGGAGGTGATGGTGATAGTCAAGAGGGCGGAATTGGCGCGCAGGTGCGCAGAAGCGGCAAAGAAGGAGACGGCACCCAGCCCCATGGTGAACAAGGTAGACGACGAGGAGCCCCGTAGAGACTACAAATACAAAGGTTCCTCAGCGAAGGGACCCAACAAGCGGAAAGGCAACCCTGGCCCACCAGGAAAGCAAACTGGGAACAACAAGAAAACGTGTTACAGATGCGGAAGCTGGTCCCACGAAGCGCATGACAGGAAGTGCCCAGTATTCCGAGCCAAATGTATGTACTGCGGCATAGTAGGCCATTACGATAAGGTGTGCCGGAGAAAATCCTCCAAGAGCATGGTAAAATATATAGACCAGGATCGAGAAGATCAAGAGGAAAGCACAGAGGAAGAAGTTGTCACTGTTCTGTGTATATATGACCAAGTGTTGAGAGTGGACGGCAAAAAAACGACCAAACCAGTACTGGAAATGACGATCGGGGGAGTGCCGATAAGCGTAGTGGCAGACACAGGATCGCCCTACACCATCGCCCAGAGAGCGGTGTGGAATGAAACGTTTAAGCCACACTTAGGCCCCGAATTGGAGAAATTAGACATCCGACCAGTCACATACAACGGGGACCTCATACCCATGGTTGGATTCAGACCCTTAAAGTTCGAGTTCAGAGGCCGTTCTGCATTCTGCAAGCTATATATATCGGAGAAGGGACCATCGGTGCTGGGATGGCTGGACCAAGGTGATCTGGGCATCAAACTAGATCCGGGCGGAAAAGAGCAGATACTCCTCACAGAACCAGAGGCTTGGCCAGACCTGGACAGATGGAAGAAAGAGTACCCCAAAGTATTCGGAGGTACGGTGGGAAGACTGGAGAAATTCCTACACAAAATAGTACTAAAGGACAAAGCTGTACCAGTCGCCCACGAAGTGAGAAATGTACCCCTAGCAGTGAGAGAAGCAGTACAGGAGGAGTTACAGGACTTAGAAAAAAAGGGAATCATCAAACCAATCACGTGCGCGGAGTGGCTTGCACCATTAGTGGTGGTCATGAAACCCAGTGGAAAGGTCAGGTTATGTGTAGATCTGCGCGAATTGAATAAGTATATCGTGGTGAAGTTCCCATTACCAAGAATTGAAGAAATGTTGGCCAAGACCAGGGGAATCAAGTGGTACTCCACCATCGACTTGACCTCAGCATACCACCAAATTGCATTGCACCCCGAAAGCAGGAAATTAACATCATTCATCAACCCATTTGGGTGCTATCAGTTCTGCCGCATGCCGTTCGGACTGGCCTCAGCGGCTGCGGTGTTTCAGAAACTGATGCACCAATTATTTTAAAATATGGATGGCATCCAGTATTTCCAGGACGACATCCTGGTAATGGGGCGAGACAAAATGAACCATGACGCTAAACTCAACCAAGTACTGAAGATCCTGGATGTCAAAGGCCTCACATCAGAATGGGACAAGTGCTGGTTGGGCATGGAGTCGGTGACCTACCTAGGCCACGAGATAGGGGTGCGAGGGATCACTCCTAAAACAGAGAATGTAAAAGCTATTTACGAAGCACCGCCACCCACCAACAAGGAGGAGGTCAGGTCATTTTTGGGCATGGCGGAATACTACAGTAAATTTGTGCAGCACTTCGCCACGAAGACACATCACATGAGGATGCTGATGAGAGAAATATCTGTGTTTCGGTGGACGGAGGAAGCTCAGGGTGAATTCGAAGCCATCAAGAAGGACGTAGCAGGAGCCGTACCACTCCAGGGATATGACCCCCAGGGCATGACAGTGCTGACAACCGATGCCAGCGACAAAGGGCTGGGCGTAAGCATGGGCGAATTTTGCAAATCTCGCGTTCGCGAATTTTGCGGATTTGCGAACTCGCAATCCGCAAAATCCGCGAATTCTCGCGAATTTGCGGATTTTTTTTTTGTGTGTTTGCGCGGGTTTCTGCCAGTTCGCGAGGGTTTTTTACAATGTCGCAAATTGCGAACTTACCTGTCGGGTCGCAAGTTTCGCGAACTTGTTGTTTCTACGTGTCCAGCCTGTTTGGGACACTCTTCTTCATCACTGCCACTCTCTGTCACCACTGCCACTCTCTGACTACTCATGCCACCCTCTGGCCCACCCATGCCACCCTCTGTTTCATCACAGCACCCTCTGGTTGTCCAGTCAGTGTACATTATTGTGGCAACGCAAGCACACCTTCCCTGCCTCAAGTGACCTGAATTAATTTGGGGCTGATTAATGTGTCACAGAATATTTTTTTAGCTGGCACCTGCTTCCTTAGTGCTTCCTGATTAGTAATCTTTTGCACTTGCTAAGTGCTTTCATTGTTGCAAAATTAGTTACAACACCTGCCCTGCCCCAACTGACAATAATGAATTAGGGGCTGATTAATGGATTTGAACTTCCAGCCTGGCTCCTGCTTGTCTCCCTTAGCTGTAATTCAGGACCTTTGTGGCATATGTGTAACTATTCTGAGGTTCAGAGCAGGGTCACATAATAGTTTCAACTGGCAACTGAACTCTGGAGGGGCCCCTCAGGAAGCACTACAGGAAATGGCTACTAATGATGAGCCTGAACTTTTGAACCTGGTAAGTAGTTACTTTCAGTTTTGCTAAGATCGTATTTCTGCAATTTTGCACTTATTCGCGGGGCGCGAACTCACGCGAACAGGGCGAACAGTGCGAGCAAAATCCGCTGCTCGCGGATTTGCGGATTTTGCGGGAGATTCGCAAATCTCGCGGATTGCGAATTTACCGAAAATCCGCAAAATCCGCGAGCGAAACGGATTTTCCGCCCATGCTTAGCTGGGCGCAGTACTGATGCAGGACCAAGGGCAAGGAAGAATGGAGACACTTAGCTTCGCATCCCACACATTGAGCGACACTGAAAAGAAATACAGTGTCATAGAAAAGGAGATGTTGGCCGTCATGTGGGCAATGACAAGGTTCAGGCAATTCCTGTGGGGCACACGGTTCCAGTTGAAGACAGATCACAAGCCCTTACTGAAAGTACTGACATCCAGCGTACATGCCAGTGCCACGCCCAGGATTTCAAAGATGACCTTGAAATTACTAGAGTTTAGATACGATGTAGAATACATTCCAGGAAGTCGGAACAGAGTGGCAGACTATTTAAGCAGGGCGGCGGCCATGGAACCAGGAGAAGAAGACCAAACAGGGAAGGAGGAGATGGTAGCACTCACGGAGGACCAAGAGAGAGTCATCTGCAATCAGGAGTGGAAAGAAGCTTATGATGAAGACTGCACCATACAAGAGGTGAAATCGTACATTGTCAAGGGCTGGCCGGACAAAAGACAAACCAGCGAGAACCTAAAACCATACCATGAGATCAGAGAAGAATTGTCGATGGACGACCAAGGAGTGTTCGTGTACAGAGGAGATAAGGTCATCCCCCCGGCAAACATCATTCCCAAGTTACTGAACATGCTTCATGAAGGCCATTTGGGAATCGGAAAAATGAAACTGAGGACCAAGCAAAATTACTGGTGGCCAAGTATGGACCTACGGGCCGAGAGGCACGTCCGAGACTGCTTACAATGCCAAGGAGCAGATAAGACGCTCAAACCCTTGCATCCAGCTTTAGGAAAGTTTGACCCTCCACAGAATCCGTGGGAAGAGTTGTCCATAGATATCTTGGGCCCGATTCTAGATGGCCAAGGTATTCAAAAATACATATGTGTCCTCATAGACAGATACTCAAAATGGCCAGAGATGAAAGTGGATGAGGCGATGGACACAGAGAACATACTAAAGTTTCTGTCTGACACTTTCGTGAGAGAGGGCATCCCCAAGTCCATCCTGAGTGATAATGGTCCCCAGTTTACTTCTGATAAGTGGAGCAACTGTATGCAGAGGAACGGCATCCTTACCAAACATACTTCGGTTTACCATCCGTCCGGAAACGGGCTGGTGGAACGATTCAATAGAGTAGGGATGGGGTCAGTGCAAGCAGCGATCTCCAGCAACAAAGACTGGGAAAAGGGGATATGGCACATGGTGTGGGCGTACACAATTACCCCCACAGGGACAGGATATAGCCCCTTCCAAATACTGAGAGGTCGTGAACCATTCACTCGGGACAACCGCGTATGGAGGGAGAAAACCATAACGAGCAAGTGGTCCCCAGCAGTGGTGCAAGCCAACTTGGAAAGGGCACAGGCCATCTACGCAAAACACTACAACAACCGCAGGAATGTGAAGAAGACAGAGCTGGAAGAAGGCGAGTGGGTGCGAGTAAAGTTGGCAACGTTGCAAAGAAAGGGGGACAGCAAGTACAGTAAACCTATGCAGGTCAAGGAGGTGTATGACAGAGCGGCTTTGTTAAGCGACGGAAACGTGTGGTCCCAAGATCGCATGGCGAGATGTAACAAAGTCTTAAGATGGAGTCAAGGTGGAGCAGAGCTAGAAGATGCGGAGGAAACCAACATAGAGCAGGAACAAGCGGATGTAGAGTTGGATGAGAGAAGAGGAGAACAGCATGAGGAGAGAGTCAACAACGGCAGCCAGGGAGCTGCGAGGGGAATGGACGTGAGGAGACGAGATGAGAGCGCGGCTGCGCTGAGAGTTAGAAAGGAGAAGGAGATGCTGTCCACCCCGGCAAGATGGACTCGGACGGGGAGAGCCGTGGTGAGACCGGCAAGGTTTCGAGACTTTGACATCAGCAGCGGACTGTAAGTTAAATGTTTCGTTGTTTGGAAAAAGGGAGATATGTGGTGTTGCGCTCTAGTGGTTGCACGTCACGCCGTGACGTGACGTGCTGGCGGCCATGTTGGGCTGTGCGTGCATAAGGAGATGCAGAGGCGCGGAAGCCGGCACCGAGTGCGCTCCGGCTCGGCGCTCTTTAGGGAACAATTATAAATAAATAAGAGTGACACACTATCCAAGTGTCGTGTATTATTTGGTTTTAGAAGGAGTGAGCGACCCGGAATACCCTTGAGGGCTTGGGTAATACAATGGAAAGGGTAAATTTGCCTTCAAGGGATTTATTCACAATATATTTTGTTTGATTAAGGTTATTTCTGAAAAGGATCAATCACTTATCCTTATAATGAATCCATCAACAATTTTGTAATTCAACACGAGCAATATATCAACATATAACATGTAAACATGAAGACAAAGACACAAGGTGTATACGAAAAATATGATTTTATCAAATAGCTTAATCAAAGAAATCAGCTACATGTACAGATCAGTAAGTGAATAAAATTAGGGCTGTAGGTACACATATAAGTAAATTATCAAGTGACACAACAGAACCTAAATAAGACACCTATCCCAAAACATATTGAACCAAACAAAAGAAAGGGATAAAGTGTGAAGTCGACGTTTCGGTTTCTCTGACGTTAGTTTGCTGAAACCATCCTCAGGACTGTTATTGAATTATGGTCTGTAAAGAGATTGTAATCTGTATCATAGGATTGACTGCATCCCGTTGATAGCTTGTCGTCAAAATGATTTAGTGATTCTATATATTATTGATTGGGAAACTATATTTGATAGTTCACGCTGTCGACGGGTTGTTCCTCATCAATATTCAATCGAATGCAATGGTAGCAGACAAAACCTGTGTGTATCAGATTGTAGTTTCAAGATGTCAAATTCAGGTAAATATCGATCGGAGTCGATGATCAATAAAGCAGTCCGTATAGACGAGACGTGCTTTGAGGCTGCTCCACTTGAATTCAAGGATAGGTGATGCAGGATTAACTACTGCTTTATTGATCATCGACTCCGATCGATATTTACCTGAATTTGACATCTTGAAACTACAATCTGATACACACAGGTTTTTTCTGCTACCATTGCATTCGATTGAATATTGATGAGGAACAACCCGTCGACAGCGTGAACTATCAAATATAGTTTCCCAATCAATAATATATAGAATCACTAAATCATTTTGACGACAAGCTATCAACGGGATGCAGTCAATCCTATGATACAGATTACAATCTCTTTACAGACCATAATTCAATAACAGTCCTGAGGATGGTTTCAGCAAACTAACGTCAGAGAAACCGAAACGTCGACTTCACACTTTATCCCTTTCTTTTGTTTGGTTCAATATGTTTTGGGATAGGTGTCTTATTTAGGTTCTGTTGTGTCACTTGATAATTTACTTATATGTGTACCTACAGCCCTAATTTTATTCACTTACTGATCTGTACATGTAGCTGATTTCTTTGATTAAGCTATTTGATAAAATCATATTTTTCGTATACACCTTGTGTCTTTGTCTTCATGTTTACATGTTATATGTTGATATATTGCTCGTGTTGAATTACAAAATTGTTGATGGATTCATTATAAGGATAAGTGATTGATCCTTTTCAGAAATAACCTTAATCAAACAAAATATATTGTGTATTATTTGGGGCAACCTTCCACCTTTACACTTACCTTTAAGGTATTGTTTATTTAAAAAAAGATACTCATTCGAACGCTGATATATCGGTACTTTTCAGTTGATGCCCAGCTTAGAAATTAATCAATTTATTGAAATCATTGCCTCAAATTATGCAGTAACAAAGCATGTTTCTGCAACAGATTCCGATTTATTCATCTGTAGAAAATGACAAACCAGAAAATGGGAAGCTTTGTGCATGTTTCTGTGGCAGACGTTGATAAAAACCAGTTAGTCTAATCAGATAAAAGAATATCATTTCGGCAAAACCAAGGTTTTGCACTGCCAGAAATTGCGTCTTTAAACTTTGTTTATCAAACTAAAATATTCCATTTACTGCTCCCTTCATCAAGTTTTTGTGCTCTGGTACAGAAAGAACATTTCCACAAAATAAATGAGCCTGGTCGAGGGCAGGTTAAGCATTTTCTTCTTATGACCTCCACCAGACACTTCTCATCAGACTGTTTCCATTACTTTATTTGAGAAGTTTCTATTAAACTAGTATACCTACTCCTCTGCATACAATGTGCACCTGGTGAACAGAAAGTTATTGGAAACAAGTCTATTTCAACTCACCCGTCCAATGTCTTTACAGCCATGCACTTTTGTGAACACCCACCTGCAAAGAAACTCAAGAGACATGTTTTAAATAGTATGAGAACTCCCAAGATTCCATACTCCAATAAGTACAACACAGAAACCACCATCTTGACGGATATTGTAATGGTGGTGGCGGATATGGTAATGGTGATGGTGTAGAGCACCTGTTGTTTGTAATTCCAGAATGTGGTATAATATGTATGGAGACCTCTTCTGTAATGGGGAATAACATGCTTATATTTATATTTTTATCAAATGAGGGAGGAGGAAGTTACTGATCCATTCAGCTTCCTAGGCTTAAGTATTAATAATCAAAGGGGAAGGATCACTGGTCCTGCATAACCAGGGTATGCAGGTCTTATGATTCGTGTGCCCCAAGTAAAAAACCCTCATGCACGTGTTGGAAAGATCGAGATAGCGGTATATCTTGTTTCATAGACATAGAATCTGGCTGTCCGGATATTTTAATTCTGTTTTCTGCACTGTCACATCACTTATCACACGTGTGTGCATAATCATTGGGTTGATTGGTTATGCAGCCTCCACCCGGAGGTTCTTACCCATGGTTAAAAGCAGTAGTGATAAGTGATGTGACAGTGCAGAAAACAGAATTAAAATATCCGGACAGCCAGATTCTATGTTTTATTCAGTCTGGATTCGGATAACCCGTTCAATGAAAAAAATTGTGCGTTTAGTGAATTTATTAGGAATTCAAATGCACGTATTCGGGTAGTTAAAAGTGGTCTAACATCCTTAAACAGTGTTAGTGCACTAATTTGTGCGTTTTTGCAGGGACAGATTCTACCAAGTTTGACCTGCTGGATTTTGCCCCAGAGTTACCCATGGTTTACGGCCTGCAGTAATAGAACTATATGTGGTCATACCAAAGGGACTCGTAAAAGCGATCTGGACAGAAACTCTTGTTTCTCCCCAAATCAGTATCAAAAGTGCACTCGTAATGTGGGCCAGAGCATACCACATCATAGAATAGAAATACAGAAATCTGCTTTTATATCCTCATTTTAGTCATGCTGAGAGCCCAAAACGTGGAAGCCATGTCCTCCAAGTGACTTCTGCGGTCACTTTACAGTGCATTTGCTTTATTGAATGTACAGCAGGCCATTGTCCTGGAGGCACACTTCTTCTGGAAGTTTGAATGGACCACCTACGAGGCTAATTTCCACCACTTCCTGCTATACACTGGCTCCTTACAAGAAGGGAATACTTTTTGAACTCCGGCATACTTCTAAAAACTCTGAATGCAAGTTTTATTGGACGAATTCGTCCAATTCACTCCTCCTCTATCCTGGTCAAACACATTCTGTACTATTGTCATTCCCGCCAAAACAAAGAAATGCAGTTAGTCATCAACATTCCTGATTGTTTTCAAGAAATAACCAAGTAATTCGGTGACAGGAAACTGTGCAGAGAATATTTAGCAGCATTTTTTATTGTTGCTTTTATGTTGCACTTACTTATCATTATTTGTGTTTCATATCTTTGGAAAGCTGTGTTTTTGCTTGCCATTTCTTGTCACAAGAACTGAAGAGTGTGTGTGTGTCTAGAAATGTCATGTACATTTAATTGTAAGGAACTTAAACATGGTGCACATCTAAAAATGTAAGTCATTGATCTCTGCTGGGAGCATTATCAGCAGATAATAGCCCTCCTCAAACTTATGGGCTTGAGCCAAAGGTGAGGGTGTATAATGAGTGTAAGTCGCAGTTGACAGGAATTAGCACTGCCAGTGCCAGCGAGTTAATAATGATCAGTGCTTTAAGTGGGTGAGTGGGTGCCTGCCAGGGCTTTGGCCTGGCATAACAAATATAATGGCCACAGAACCAAAGCCCTACTGGGACCTCAATTTCTATTGTTTGCCGGCTGAAGTAAAAAAAAATCTGTACTTTTTCCCTGTCACACCTGGTAGCTGAAATGCAACATCACTGGAAGACCCTATGTCGCAAAGGACAAAGCAATACTCTTTTTTACCATCAATGTCCCATGTCTCAAGATGTTCCAACTGAATAACCAGATTATCAGTGTTTACTTTTAAATTTGCATTGTCAAGCATTTTAGTTCTTCTGCACAATATATGTCAAATATATTACTGTTCACCCTTGGTTACATAGGCCACGCCTCTTCTAAAGGTTTCATAGCTAGGGTTCACACTCCTTTTAGAGCCTTTAGGAATTCATCATCTTTTGAATGGCATACCCCCAGATTTTTGCCCTATCTGATTTTGCTGGCTGTAGTACCCTGTGCACTTTACCACAGCTACACAATAATTAAGTACCTGTGCTCCCTCTTTAAAGATGGAAGAATTAGCATAACACTATTTGGCATATTTAACTTACTTATAAAATCCCAACTGTATAACATTTACCCATGGTCTGTAAGTTAAATGCCACTGGTGGATTGCAGCGCCTGTTGTGCCATCCACTTCAGTGGCATGGCAAACAAGGCTTCAGGCCTAGCACTGTAGCCTGACCAGATTAGTTTTAAAACTGCGATGGGGTCCGTCGAAATAAACCCTATTAAGTAGTTTAAAACTTTATTTTAAATAGTAATAAGTCTCCCCTGAATAAGCCATATAGCCAGAAAGACAGAGAGCATGGTGTTTAAAAGTAGGACATGTAGAAATAAAATATTAAATATGTTCTTAAAGTGACTAGCACCTAAAAGCTATTTTCACTGTAGCCAGGCAGGCTTACCATAGAGAAATGCTGGGATACACTATTAAATGTAATGATTCTATTGTCGGCTAAGAAAAAACACCTAGAAATGTAATTCTTGGTCTCTTTGTATTATTTATTAAAATCCCAATCTATGGGTGCAGTCAGATTTGTAATAAATATTATGAAAACGTTACTTTTGTTACATTTAGAAAATTACCTTTTCCCTGCCTATTGCTTCTGGAGGCTAATTTGCATTATCCTCCAGCTGAAGCCAAATGAGTGCTCAAGCCTTGAATTATGTGTGAAAACTGACCCCAGAGCAGGGATAAATGCCTAGGTGTGGGGGGTGTTCCTGTTCTTCTGGCAGGATAACCATTTGGGCAGTAAACGGAAGCTTAGTTAACGTCCAAGGGGCCCTCCCCTGTCACAGGCAGATGTCAGATGACACCCGGAGAGGCCCCTTCCTTTGTTTTCCCAGTTGGACATGTTCCAAACCCAGTGGGGAGGGAGCTGACCCCTGAACTGATTTTAAGTGACAAAAGAGGAGGGGTTGTACATTTCCCAGGCCACACCTCAGGGGTGGGCCCACATTCTCTGCACACTGGGAGAAGGGTTTAACCAGCTTGGATGTAGTCAGAGGAGAACTATGGAGTTGTTTGCAAGAGGGCCCGAAGGAAATTCTGCAAATGTGGGTAGCGGAACGCCTGGGAAATTTTACCCACAAACTGGTGCCGGCATATATGTCGAACCTCCAGTACCCTCCTCAGAACACTTCTAGACCTGAGGATAATCAGAAGAGGACTGAACCTGCTGTCTGTGACCTGTGAAGAGCCCTGAAGGACTGGACCTGGGCTCTCTTGTATCCAGGACAAACAAGTGGACTCAAAATGGTTGGTTGGCTCCAGTGTGGCTACTGGACACAACAAGCTGCAAGAAGCCTTTTTCCTGAAGTGCCCATCCCACCAGTGGCAACTGGACCTGGACTGCACTTTATTGTTGGTGTCTGCCTGACACCCTGAATGTCTCTAAATGCCATCCCCTGCCATCCGAGGGACCTTAGAAATGTACTCCTGTGATTATTTGGGTACCAGAAGAAAGTTTGGAAACTTTTGAAAACTTTTCCTCCAGAGCTTCTGTGGGACTTGCAGGGAAAAACATCCTACCGACTGTTCCATGGCATCAGATTGAATTTCAACTTTGTTCTACTCAAGGCTCCCAGCACCCCCGAAAAAACAACTAAGTTCCATTTTGCATTGGGACTTGGACATTTTTCAGTGAGAAATCTCCTAAGCTCCAAAGCTCCGTCAGGACCAAACTGCTTCAAGTATCCAGCCTTTGGTTCCATGGTGACGGCCTATTCAGGGAGGAATTTTCTTTTCAAAAATGGACAAAATTTATTTTTGCATTTAAAATGGCAACAGTTTTCTTCAAAAACAAGACACATTTTCTTTCTGAAGTGGAATTTAAAGTCTTTTTCAAACTTTTTGACTTCTAGACTTGTCACCAGGACCAATCCATTTTGTGTATCAGACTATGGCTCAGTTGGTCTCAAATCATGCTTAGGTTCCGATCTACTGCTTCCATATACTATCATTGGTGCTTAGTGCTTTTTGGTGCTGGTTCTACTTTAAAAAAAAATAGAAATCTCATCTTCAGTTCCCCGCCCTGGATTTTTTTTTGTTTTGGTGTCATTTTGTTTATTACATTCCACTCTATTTTTCTAGTTTGGTTTGCGCTTTTTATTGCATGGTGTTTTGACTGTATTGCTGTTTTGGTACTGCATAACTACTTTATACATTACCCTAAGTTACTTCTGTCTGCTCTGTACCATAGCTAGCAGGATGTTGACCTCAGGTTAATTTACTGACTTTGAAGGTTCACTCTGCGAGAATTGCTATTATTCCTGTAAAGGGACAGTCGCAGACCCCATATAATAATCCACTTTCTTACAGATCTGCAAAGCCACCATGAAAATTTCAAGCGCTTGGAAGAACAAGCATTTGCAATGCAATAGGTCTCGCATTTATGAGAATTTGAGCTATTGGCATTATAAATGACAAAGCAATTTTTTAGGTGTTTTTAAAACAGATAAATAAAAGGCATTGTCATTTACAATGTCAATAGCTTATTTCTTGCAAAGGCGAGGCCTATTCCATTGCAATGCGTACAAAAGCGTTAGGAGAGAGTGTCCTGCCTCTAACAGCAGGCAGGATAAAGCTATTTGAGAAAATAGTGCTTGGAGGCTGTAATTTAAGCCTACTGAGCAACAACACACGTAACCGGGGTTGTCGCCATGGGAGGTAACAAAATGAGACAAGGTGGTACTAAGGCGGGACTACTAAGCCTTTTGACCAATGAACAGCCCGAGTTTACAGCGGACAATGACACAAGGCAATGAGAAATGTGGGCGGAGAGTGGGCGGACCTTCAAGTCCCTACCTCAATACAGCATACCTCATAGAGCAGCGCATGCCCTGCCCAGGCTCGACCTAAAAACCATCTGAGTTTATGGAGCGCAACTGTGGAAGGTTTCAATGACTCATTGAGGAGAAAACCAAAGAAGTAGCGAAGTAAATCTGACAAAATTCAACATGGAGCAAAGAGATGCATGAAAATTATATGCAAAATAGTTGCAAAAATGATGGAGAGATGGGGGGGCACTATTGACGGTAATTGAGCTCCTGGGGTATACATAGGGCCACTGGAATTAAGTGATTGTGCAGCCACAACGATTTTCCCATCATTAGAGATTTGCTGCATAATCCATTATTTTCTATATTATCTACATGTTAATACTCAGTGAAACACAGACACACTACAAGAGGTCCTCCAGCGGCAGTCAGAGCTTCATATGCAGTCAGAGGCTCCTCCTGGCACAGGGTGGGCACAACATCATCGCGGGGGGGGTGCTTTAAGTGCTGCAAGTGTAACAAAGTGACAAGTGATTTGGGAGTTTTAGAAGCGGTTGATGAAAGAAAAGCTGTACCCGCGCCACTGACAACCAGACATAAGAACCCGTTGGCTGCGAAGTACCGGCGGGTGCAGAGACTCAAGAAGTCAGTCTGGATGCAGCAACCTGTGCAGTCACCGCATGTGCAGCGGAATTGGCAACACGGCAAGGGCCAGTGGGGTTGTGCACCCCCAGGGATGGGGCTCTGAACCGGTGGACGAGAGACAGATTTAGAATGTGTGTGAGAGTGTGTGTGTGTGTGAGAGAGCGAGTGAGAGTGTGAGAGAGCGAGTGAGAGTGTGAGTGAGAGTGTGAGTGAGAGCGAGTGAGAGTGTGAGTGAGAGAACAAGTGAGAGTGTGAGTGAGAGAGCAAGTGAGAGTGTGAGTGAGAGAGCAAGTGAGTGTGAGTGAGAGAGCGAGTGAGAGTGTGAGTGAGAGAGTGTGGGTGTGGGTGAGAGAGAATGTGTGTGTGTGTGTGTGTGTGTGTGTGTGTGAGAGAGAGCGAGAGTGTGTGTGAGAGAGAGTGAGTGTGTGAGAGTGAGTGGGTGTGAGAGAGAGAGAATGTGTGTGTGCGAGAGAGAGTGTGTGTGTGAGTGGGTGAGAGAGCGAGAGCTTGTGCCAGAGAGAACCATGTGTGAGAGAATTAGTGTCAGAGTGTGACACAGTTTGGGAAAATATTTGTAACAGTGTTTGAGAGAAAGAATGTCTGTGTAAATGTGTACAAGAGAGGAAACATGTGCTCGAGTGAACTGTTCATTTCCTTAAGGGTATTTCTAAAACTTACTGTTGGAAGGAAGCCTGGATGCGAGAGCCAAGCTCGAGCTATTTAGGGAGGGGAGAGAAGTCCTGCTATTAGCGAGAGGGGTGCTCATGTGTGTCCGTAGGTAGTCTAGCATTCCTGTGCACCCTAGGAGCAGAGTGTCGGGATATAGACATTCAGAAAATAAAAACGCAAATAGCATACACGGACTGTGCCACAGGAGGAGGGCATGCATTCGCGCTGACAGCACATTGGATTATATGCACACAAAAAAAAGTACAATCCATAGGGGATCTCATTGTGATAGACAGTATGGTTTTAGCAGCTCTCATAACACTGCATTATGTAACAGAAACAGATCACATGATATTACAATAAAAACAACACTGTATGACGTATTTGACACTTTTAGACAGCAGACATGAATCTCCCACTCAATGATCCAGGTTACACCCGCTCATGTTTATGATACCAAAATAACTCAATAGCGAAAGTGGTCGAGAAGCAACTGTTTCAGGGATGGTGACAGTGTCTGCTTATATGCATAGTGTCTCATGCTATGCGCTCACCGGGATTAAGTTGGATGTTTGCACGGACCCCTGGATCTGTCCCTACTGCCAGAAAGAGCTCGAACCCATGCTTGGTACTTAAACTTCCCCGCCTCCCCCCGCTAGAGCACGGTGCCTGGCTCCCGGGTATCGCCATGATGAGCCCAGCTTAAGCAGGGGCAACTCAGTGGCAGGGCAGGCCTGAAGAACAACAGTGGCTCCCAGGCGGACCTTATCTGTGGATTTAAGGAAGAGGGGCAGTGCTGGCCTGAGCGGTACCGGAGCGCCTGAACCACCAAACACTGCCCGTAGGCTGGGCCCTCCCAGTCTCTTATCCGCCCCAGGTCTCTCGTGCCCCGCAGAGACCGCACAACCCACGCTGCCTACCTATATTTACCTCCTGCGGCGGGCGCTCTCCTCCCGCGAGCATAGCCGCAGATCCACAGCGAGGACCGGGTGGGCAGAAGTGACGCAGCAGAGCTGGCGCAGGCAGGCGGATTGTAAATAGTAGAGCTCGCCCTGAGCAGTGCTGTTGTTAAGGCGAGCGCGGCGGCGGGGGAGGATACACCCAAGCAGCCCGATCTCAAATAAATCTTCGAAATTACTGTGTTACAACACCTCCCATTTAGTGGCTCTATCCAGATAAGGCATTAAGCACAGTTGCTATAAACGAAATAATATTCACATCTTAAATTAAATTCCCTTTGTGATATATTCAGGTCACAAGACCTAAAGAAAATAGTGAGGTGACTCTCATATGCAATTTGCAAATGACATAAAAACGAAGTCGCGTCACAAAAAAACAATGCAATGCTCTTTATAATAATAGCCGCGAAAGTGAAAGCAGTAACCTGATCCAAAACAGATGGCAGGCTGAGCGCGCTGCCTGGACCTGGAGAATAGGGTTCGAGGCTCGGCGTGGGCTGCATTATTTCATTAATAAAAAATTAACAGCGAGTTCGGGGTGGGGAGAGACAAATTAAAAAAATAATACACATGGAGGGGGGAGACGGATACAATTAAAAAAACAGGGTTGAAAAAGACAAATGTAGCATCTGAAACAAAGCTCAACAAACGGTGTGAGGAGGTGGCTCTACAAATAACGCTGCTGACTTTGGAGCAGGGAAACAGGGTTCGAGCCTCGGTGAGGGCTTCATTATTCAAGCAGTGATTTAATTATGAATACATTAAATGTAAATAATTAAACAGGGTCCAGTAAGTGCAGGAAGCTGCCAGAGGTGGAAAAGCCAGCAGCAAAGAAAACAAGCCGTGAGCGTGCACTCTCCCGAACTTCCGGTCTCGGGATGTGCACGCTCACGGCAGTCGTGGGGCGGGACTTCCGTCTTTTGGAGAAGCCCACTCTCACAAAGTGGATGGCAGCAGAAGTCAGGAGAGGCGGCTGAGGCGGTAAGTGGGGCTTGGGGGGCTTGGCACCTGTGTGTCAGCGTGTGTGTATGCAGTGTGTGTGTGTGTGCGCGTGCGTGTATGCAGTGTGTGTGCGCGTGTGACTGGAGAGGCATGGCTGACCCTGGCAATCGGCTTCTGGAGATGTGCACGGCTCCGGGGGGCGGGGCATGCGCGTCCACGCTGTGAAATCGCCGCGCGTGCCCCTGTCTACGTCCCTTGAGAGCCGACTTAATCACAATAGGTCTCGAGCGAGACCTAAAAATCAAGGCTTTAATTTGCACTTTGGAATAAAAATCGAGGATTTAATTTTCTCTTTTTGTTCGCTAGCTACAGCAAAGTAAGGGCCTGTTTTTGAACAGTTACTTTGTGACAAATGTGAAGAATACCCTGTCTGCCTTATTACAAGTGCATTTTGATATAATGCACTTGTAATGAGGGGAATGGATTATCCATCATGTCTGTGACAGACTATCCATTGTTCAAATTCCAAATCAGGCTCTGAGGGCCTGATTTAGAGTTTCACAGATTGGATACTCTGTCACAATCGTAATGGATGTCCCGTCTACCTTATTACAAGTACCTTAGGATATAATAGACTTGGAATATGGTGGACAGGATATCTGTCACTTTTGTTAATGGAGTATTCCATCCGCCAAATTTTAAATCAGGCCTAGGTTTCTAAAGCCCCTAACTTACACTGAAGCCCTACTGAAGTGTAATCCACTACTACAAAATCATCCCCAAAATCAGACTGTAAATGTATTCAGACACCTGTCTTTGTTGAAAAAGACTGTTTTACCTGTAGAGCAGTGCTTAATTTGAGCCGGTGGTTTCCGGTGCTCGGGACCAGCACTTAATTAATTTCCAAGGCTTGGCTCCAGCACTTAATTGTCATCACTACACTTATGACACTCTGCCACATGGTGGCGCTACTCATCTATGCTAGAGATGAGCTGAACAACAGTTGTTTATTAATACAATATATATTTAAAAATACTAATAGCCTCCCCAGCCATTCCTTTAGCTTTGGGGACCTGGAATAATCTGAACTGTCACACTTGCAGGCGAGAGAGATGGATAGTAGTTGTTCTGGTACCATCATTGGCAGCGATGATGGGGCAATGGGTGGTGCAAGCTGCAGTGGCCTCCTGGTCAGAGTCCTGGCACTTATTATTTTACAAATTAAGCACTGTTGTAGAGCTGCCGGACAGTCTGCTAAATAAAGAGCAAATAAAGATGATGGCAATACACATTTTTAGTGGAGATGCTCAGTGAATGCTGTCTATCTAAACGTATTTCTACTTTGCCCCAGCTGTTATGTTTAATTTTCAAAATGCTAAGTCGCGCTTGTGGAATTACCCACTTTTGAAGCTTTCCCCACATGATAGAATGAACTGGCCTATAGCGAGCCACCCGGAAATACACCATGCACCAGAATAGGTGCTGGCCTACTTCTCTGGACCTCCGAATTATCATCTACAGGGCAAAGCAGTAATGAATAGTTGAATATCTGGGTTGGATGGCAGGCTACTCCCACATTGAATGGTTAGGTCGGAAACAAGTCTGCCCCCTCAACTTAGGAAGTTAACTGATAACTTCACTGTTGAGTGATCTTCTCTTTTTTTCACATTGGAGACAGAGGATGGGATCTAGAGACGCTTCAACGCATCTAGGGAAGTAAGATTGTTCTCCCTAGCGATATGACCATGTGCTGAGTTATACTTGTTTGAGACCTACCATTGCTTAAAAAGGAGAGGACAAGTCCAGCGGATTTGGGGCCACAAGCCAAGCAACCAATACATCAATGATGGCATTATGGGGAACACCAAGTATGGCGTTCTTGGCAATGGGCCTCATGAGGGAGAATTATGAGATGTGGACACAAACACCATTGGTAGGAGAAGCCTGCCTCTCCCAGTGAGTTGCTGTCGCTAGCCACCTTGAAGAGAAGAAGGCATATCAGTGGCGTAGCAAGGGGGTATTCCCCCCTGTGGAAATCGCCATCACAACCCCGCTCTTGCACACGGCCGCGGGGCTGCAAATGCAGGGGCGGACACGGGCGGCCATAGGGCTAGGTACACCACTGAGGCATATGCATATCTGGTATACCTGCTCTTCCAGCGTATTGAGGGAGAGTGGAGAGTGCGCTGCTCCTCCTTAAGTTAGGATGTCTACCTCGTGTTGCAAATCCCTAACCCTGAAGATTCTGGGAGAGTATTGAACCTCATTGGGACTGCAGAGAGATGACTGCTACTGCATCACGCTAACCTGGGAAACTTGAAGTCTGCCATTTCCGCCATCTGGCTCCAAGGAGTGTGTAAAGCTGCCCTGCAAGATCCGCCTGCGTTGAATTCAGATCGCTAAATAACTGCAAGACCATTTACTTATCTGCTGCTCACCAGGAACAGCTCAGGTAGAATGCGTTGCCCTTCCCACCCACAAGTGGAAGGGCCAGCTTGACTGGGTGGGATGTTAAGACTCTAGAGACAGCCAAACTGTAGTTGCCTCCCTGCTAGGATTATTCGGGGCATAGTTACTATTTTCAGGCTGTTGCGCTATATTCTCTCCACCCTCTGATTTTCGCCCGCCTCCTCCCTTTATGATTGCGGATCCATTCTTTTCATCTCGCCCATCTGGCTGGCAGCTAAACCAGACAGTGGTCCTGGAGGCTTCACTATCATCAGCAACCACTGAGCATCCTTTGCGTTTCGACTTTTTGCCACTGATTGGGCCAAAGCCCACCCAGGGTACCTCGCTCCCTGCACACCATCATCTCTATGACCAGTGTCCCAACTTTGCGCCCTCATGCCCTGGCTACTGGGCAAGAGCGCACTCTAGGTCTGATCTTACTACAGTGGGGCCACTGTGAGTGTGCCAATAGTTGATGTTTGCCTACTAAAACAATAATTTTCCTAAATTCAGGAAACACACTAGGGATAATTCCTAGTTTATAGTACATCGTGCTTATTGACTGTAATGTATATAGTATGCTAAGTATTTTTCGTGGTATGCCTCTGGCTAGTGTTGCTCCCAGCTCTCTGCTGCAGGTGCTAATCATGATCCATACTTCACGTTGTTATTAGCCCTTCCTTTCTCCCGGGGATTCGGATTCTCGAGATGAGGCCTACTCGGCACAAATGCATCCAATACCAGGGTTTGGAAAGCTTCAACAAGCCCAACTGATACACATACTATCCAGTGGCGACTCCACTGCAATGGTGGAGGAGCGTCGCCCCACTGGCTCAAAGCCAACAGCTGAAAAATATAAAAAAAAAATATTATTGTTTCATTTTTCAGCTGCTGGCTGAGCAAGCGGGGAGGAGGCGGGCCATGGGAGTGAGGAGGAAGAGTGGTGTGTTCACTTCTTAGTGTGCATGTCAGTTTGCCTGGCCGTCTTAGGCCGTCCAAACTGACATGCTAACTTAGGTTTTTCCAACCCCCTGTATTGCACAGCCGGGTTGGCGAAACAGCACAAACTCCCTGTGCCTGAGCGAGTGTTAAACCAGCCCACTCATGCCTAGCCCCACGCTCCACTCATGCTTGAGGGCAGACCGGAGATTGGATGGGGAGTCCATAATGCCAAGAACTAGAAGCAGAGGAGCGCGAGATGGCCAGAAGCACCATTTACGTCTTCTATTTTTACTTTTTTTATTATTTACCCCTCCGTGCCCCATCCGTGCCCCCCTGCGTGACCTCCACCCACCCCACCACTCTTTATCTGCGTCGGCAGCCCCTGATACTATCATACATAGCCCTTTCTACAGCCCAACTTAATTCACCCTTTATTCATTTAGGCAGTCAACCTCACCAACTTTAGTGGTCTGAAATGTTGTGAAATGAGGCGTCTAATTATGATCATAAAACAAGGAGAGGGGCTCTTTTAAACCAAATGGAATGGAGCACCCGAATACTATATAGTAAAAAAGAAAGGTTTCCTTTTGTGTTGTTTAGCATAAAGGCCAATCACGCCACACTTGTCCACTCAAGTAAAGCACACTTCACAGATCGAAAATAATAGTAATAAAGCACTTACAAAGAAAATGACGATTGTATTCAAATATATCAGAATATTTATTTATCATTAAAAAACAATAATCCCTAATACACAAATTCATTCAAATTATACACATAATTTTTTTTTGTAAAAACTCACAATATATTGGAGAAATGTTATCATAAATAAACGAGACAGTTGACTTTGTTTTGATGATGTTAATTCAGATACACTTGGTACAACAGAGGGCATGAGTTTTAATTCCCTATCTCCATAACACTGTTTACACTTCCGAATTTAACAAAGAATAAAGCGTCGCCGCGTTTCAGTGGTGTTAGAACGATAAAACCACCTTCTTCAGGACAAATTTAATATCTATATCCTCTTGACTGGTGTCACCTAATTCAAAGTAAAACTAAACATCCATTTACCTTTCAACAATACAAACAAATCAATATCAAAAATAATTTTCACAGGGTTCTTAGAATTTATCAAGCAATTCTAAATTTATCAATCAATTCTAAAGTGTACATTCACTACATGTAGTGAATGTACACTTTAGAATTGATTCGTTTATATTGTAATTGCTTGATAAATTCTAATACTATACTATATTGGTTAGTATAAGGGGCCTTCACATTTATTTATCTATTTACTTTATGCTGCTGGCACCCAATCGCAGCTTCGCAGCGCTAGCAAGGTAAAAAAAATGTTGCAAACAATACATTTGAATTGAGCACCCAAAACGGGGTAGGTGAACACTCACTATGTGTGAATCAAGTTCAAGTTCAAGTTCAAAATGCTTTATTCGTTATATATATATATAACCTTATAGCAGACAAGGCATAAAACTTTGCAGCACATATAGAAAATAAAATACAGTTTTTGTTTATAAAAATAAACCTTGTAATATCTGTGCCTAAGCATAAAGCAATTTTGCAGGTAAAAATAAACGGGTATGAAGTTGGATACAAAAAACCACAGTACTATTTGGGAGCAGGGCAGGCCAAATAAAGTGCAATTTCCTTTATGACACTAGTGCAAAACTCGCAATAATAAAGTGGCACGTGCCAATTGCCAGGAAATATATACAAACAATTTCATTTGAGACACATGTGCAAAACTCGCAATAGTAAAGTGACTCGTGCCAACCGGAAAGTAAATACATATGATTTACTTTAAGACACTTGTGCAAGACTCGCAATAATAAGGCTGCAATTACCTTAATAATAATACATGTGTAAAAATTGCAATGTTAAAGTGGCTCATGCTAATAAACAACTCATTCTAGGATAAAAAGAATACATTTCTCGAACTAAGGATAATATAAAATAGGGCTTAATGCCCCATGTTCATATAATAATTGATTTCCTTACAGACACGCATCTTAAAATATATGTAGCTACATAAAAACATACATCCGCGCTTCCAAGCTCAAACATTATCTGCATTGCAGCCTTGGTAGTTCTTATTTTATACTTTAAAAGAATGGGTTTTAAATATAATTTCCTTAAAAAATATACATTTACAAAAAAGCATAAAATGACAACAACTCTGTTTTGATATGCCTTCACAGGGACAAGGGGAGGTACTGTTCCGTCTAGTATAAGGAAAGGCCACAAGATGGTGCACAGTACCTAATCTTAATCGTGTCAGTGCAAAACGATGAGAATTTCTTGTGACTTCTGTCAAATATGGCTGAAAACCTTTGCTTACATTGTGTTCCTGGTAAAAAGCAAAGGTACGCTGTTTCGCATATTCAACAGCCCTGGTAATCCCTGTGTGTTCTAAAAAGGATTCCTTAAGCTCTTTTTTTGGATATGGATGCACCATGTTCCATTTCCCGGAAAGGGTCCAGATCAAAAAGTAACTTGTACCAAAACTGAATATGTCTAAGCCATGGGATGCCCATACAGTATTCAAGCTTTAGACAATCGTTAATTACGCTTTGTGTAAATTTAGTTTTGTTTTGGACCATATAGACTGCCATAAAGTCAGCGGGCGCAGGGCTGTTAAATCCTTGATATGATGTAAGCCTACTTCCCTATGGATTAGCTCGATGGAGGCAGATGCAGGGGCACACAGCAGGCGTTTCAAAAATAGATTTTCCTCATGTTGGATTAGCTTGCCGCTGTGAGTATGATGCCCCCATACACCTGCCCCATATAGTGCATATGACAGACACCTTGTGTTATAGATAAAAACCATGTCCTTTATTCTGCGGCTCCCCAATTTGGTGGCAAATCTAAAACAAGCATTTGCAATGCAATAGGTCTCGCATTTACACAAGTTTGAGCTATTGGCATTGTAAATGACAATGGCTTTTATTTATGATTTGGTTTTTAAAACAAATAAAAGGCATTGTCATTTACAATGCTAATAGCTTAAACTCTCACAAAAGCGAGACCGATTGCATTGCAAATGCTTTATTTGTTTGTTTTCTAAAGCGTCGAGATAGTTCGCTCGGATGTAAAGTTTTATACTAAGATGCGAGAGCAGAACAACCTGTCAAACACCAGAATGCAAGGATTACATTTAAATGTATAATCCGAGAGCTACCAAACAATAACTTCGGCAGAGGAGCCAAGTCAATCAAAACAATGTCTTTAAGCCGATTGAAGGCGAGAATGAAAGTTGTAACGAACTAGCGACAGAAGGGGCAAAGAAAATAGTCTCTCTCTCTCTCCCCCACTCTCCAGTTCCTGAAAATGAAATGCACCAAACAGTTTGGTCGGAGGACTTGGGGGGTGTTTGTTGGTGTGTGTGTGTGTGTGTGAGAGAGAGTGTGTGGCTCAGTGTGTGTGTCTCTCTCTGTGTGTCTGTGTCTCTGTGTGTGTGTCTGGCTGTCTGTGTGGCTCTGTGTGAGTCTCTGTGTGGCTCTGTGTGTGTGGCTCTGTGTGTGTGTGGCTCTGTGTGTGTGTGTGTGGCTCTGTGTGTGTGTGTGTGTGTGGCTCTGTGTGGCTCTGTGTGTGTGTGTGGCTCTCTGTGTGTGTGTGGCTCTCTGTGTGTGTGTGGCTCTCTGTGTGTGTGTGGCTCTCTGTGTGTGTGTGGCTCTGTGTGTGTGTGGCTCTCTGTGTGTGTGGCTCTGTGTGTGTGTGGCTCTGTGTGTGTGTGTGTGGCTCTGTGTGTGTGTGTGTGTGTGGCTCTGTGTGGCTCTGTGTGTGTGTGTGGCTCTCTGTGTGTGTGTGGCTCTCTGTGTGTGTGTGGCTCTCTGTGTGTGTGTGGCTCTCTGTGTGTGTGTGGCTCTGTGTGTGTGTGGCTCTCTGTGTGTGTGGCTCTCTGTGTGTGTGGCTCTCTCTGTGTGTGTGGCTCTCTGTGTGTGTGTGGCTCTCTGTGTGTGTGTGGCTCTCTGTGTGTGTGTGTGGCTCTCTGTGTGTGTGTGGCTCTCTGTGTGTGTGTGGCTCTCTGTGTGTGTGTGGCTCTCTGTGTGTGTGTGGCTCTCCGTGTGTGTGTGTGGCTCTCCGTGTGTGTGTGTGGCTCTCCGTGTGTGTGTGTGGCTCTCCGTGTGTGTGTGGCTCTCCGTGTGTGTGTGGCTCTCTGTGTGTGTGTGGCTGTGTGTGTGGCTCTGTGTGTGAGTGGCTGTGTGTGTGTGTGTGTGTGTGTGGCTCTGTGTGTGTGTGTGTGTGGCTCTGTGTGTGTGGCTCTGTGTGTGTGTGTGGCTCTGTGTGTGTGGCTCTCTGTGTGTGTGTGGCTCTGTGTGTGTGGCTCTGTGTGTGTGGCTCTGTGTGTGTGTGTGGCTCTGTGTGCGTGTGTGGCTCTGTGTGCGTGTGTGGCTCTGTGTGCGTGTGTGGCTCTCTGAAAATGAAATGCACCAAACAGTCTGGTCAGAGGAGTGTGTGTGTGTGTGTGTGTGTGAGAGAGAGAGTGTGTGGCTGTGTCTGTGTGTGTGTGTGTCTGTGTGTGTGTGTGTGTGTGTGTGTGGCTGTGTGTGTGGCTCTGTGTGTGTGTGGCTCTGTGTGTATGTGTGTGGCTCTCTGTGTGTGTATGTGTGTGGCTCTCTGTGTGTGTGTGTGTGTGTGTGTCTGTCTGTGTGTGTGGCTCTGTGTGTGTCTGTGTGGCTCTGTGTGTGTGTGTGTGTGGCTCTCTGTGTGTGTGGCTCTGTGTGTGTGTGTGGCTCTCTCTGTGTGTGTGGCTCTCTGTGTGTGTGTGGCTCTCTGTGTATGTGGCTCTGTGTGTGTGTGTGTGGCTCTGTGTGTGTGTGTGTGTGTGGCTCTGTGTGCGTGTGGCTCTCTGTGTGTGGATGTGGTGCAAATGCAATAGGTCTCGTATTTGCGAGAGATTAAGCTATTGGGATTGTAAATGACAATGCCATTTATTTATCTGTTTTCAAAACCAACAAATAAATAAAAAGTTTGCCATTTACAATGCCAAAAGCTCTAACTTTTCCGAAGGCGAGACCGTTGCATTGTAAATGCTTGTTTTTTAAGGTTTTCAAAGAGTCTTTGCCATCTGGGCTCAAGCCATATGTGTTTCAGTCCTTGCACTCATAGCTGCAGAGAAACTAGAGCACAGGGAGATGTATCATAATATATTGATACAATCCAGTCCGCTGCTGCAACACACATTCACTATGATTTGAGTCAACTAAGTGGAGCAAATGTAAACCTTTGAGCCAAGTGTCAAGCCTTGAGCTGATGATTTGAATGGGTCAAGCCATCTTGATGCACAGACTTCAGTCATAAAGCAATAACTGGAAATGGATAACTGCATATCAGAGCTTTTCCACATTAATGCTAGAAGTGCTATTCCCTTTAACCACCTTGCTTATTAGCTCTGCATATGTAAAATACCTATGTATTTTTTAAGAAACACTCAAACTGGACAATGAGTATATTGTGTAAAATAATGTGTTTAATAAAGATCTTACTTCAAAACCATTTGCCACATTCTAGAGTAGCCCTTGCTGTTCCTAGAAAGGAAAGTGTACAAAAGGAGTAGCTTGATTATCCAGTTGGGCTGCAATAGTACCTGAGGGCCTGGCACACCAGTGGTGATCAATAGTACCCATAGGATAAAATGCCCAGTAAAGACTAAACGTGAGAGTACCTAAAAGAAGGCCTTACGTTTCTATAAACAGCTCTTCCTTCATGTGGGCTAATGCTACCAGTGCCCACAGTCCTGCTTGAGGCCACTACTTTATTTCTGAGGGTGTTTCTACGTTCCCTTCTCAGCGATATTCTACATTGGAAATAACATTTCTTCAGTGCTGAATTCGATCAATTAGTTGCCATTTTAATAATTTGGCATTTTAGAGTGGTGTTGGGCCTTCTCCACTGCTCGCAGTTAACATGGTTTCTCCGTCTGACCTGAAGGCAGTCGATTTATTTACACAGTGTGAAAAACAAACTAAACCATATTTGGTCACAAGAAAGATCACTTGTGTCAAATAAAAAAGTTAATTTTATTACGAATTGAGTTTTCCTTTACTGTAGACAGAGGAGATTCCATAGTCTGGGTCCAAGAACGGAGAGTCTGTGGTTGTCACAAGATCTACAGAAAGCTTGCCGGACCCTGGAAAAGAAGGGTTGGGCAAGACAGTACAAGGGGATTTTGTCAGTCAGATATTTAGGCACTAGGCCTTCAAAGTACTTTTGGGCCAGTGCATGTTTCTTAATTTACACTCTTGCTTTGCCTCTAGCCAGTGTAGTCTAATTCTCAGGTGTGGGATTCCATCACATCACCGTAAACTAAAACTCAGCCTAACTGCTAACATTTTGATCAATTGGAGCACAATCGCTGGGAATTGCAATGGTTCTCCAAGGGAGAATTCCCGTTGTCGTGTTAATGCAGCCTGTGCCTCTTTCTGTTGACATAATGTTTTCAGTGCTCACCTTCCATCTATGAACCACTCACATGGGCCTCCATTTTTATTACATTATTTTTGATTACCTAGGGTCCACTCTTTTGTGTTTAGCCGGTCTAACTTCGTATGCTGACCCTCGCCCTGAACAAAGAACAGAGTGGTGAGAAATGCTGAAATGTGTAGACTGTCTACATCACCACTGATGCTTGTTTTCAATTTTTGAAAAGGTTGAGAAGAATAATAATGCACTGTCCTCTCTGTTTTAGCAGTGTGGGAAGCAAGAACCACAGAGTAAAAACATATTCTCATTAATACAAACGTTTTGTTCACACAGTGAGGGGAAGGGTAAAGAAGGCTCCTAATGCAAGGAGGCAACAGCAGTGTTTTTTTCCCCTTAATAGCAGCCGCGGCCCGTACAGGTAAGAGCGCTGAGACCGGGTGAGGGGTATTCGAGAGGCGAACACAAAAGAAAATCAATTATTTATTTAATTTTCCCTTGTGGTCGTCTCTCGTCTCTCATTGTCGCACAGACCAGCAGGAGGCACTTCCAGACAAAAAGATGCCCTAGCAACAGGCAGTTAACAACAGGTCACTCTGACTCTGCAGTCACTCATGCAGTCACTCTCACTCATGCAGTCACTCTCACTCATGCAGTCACTCTCAATCATGCAGTCACTCTCAATCATGCAGTCACTCTCACTCATGCTCTACTGTCACTCATGCTCTACTGTCACTCATGCTCTACTCTGCAGTCTCTCTCACTCATGCTCTCACTCTGCTACTCATGCTCTACTCTGCAGTCACTCTCACTCATGGTCTCACTCTGCTACTCATGCTCTCACTCTTCAGTCACTCTCACTCTGCGGTCACTCTCACTCTTTACACCCCCACGGACAGTAAGCGACAGGCAAGGACAATATCTGTCAGTGTCAGCCCGACGTGAAAGGGGCCGAGAGAAATCAAGCTAGGAGTGTTCTATGAAAAGCTCCTTTCAAGGAGGCATTTGTCAAATTCTGCACATCAACTTAAAAATACCGAGAAATACAAAGAACTTGAAGTGAATGATTCAACGTATTAGTGTAAATGTGCACGAGCTCCAGTGCGGGTTGTTCAGAAATCTTAGCTTTTAAAAACACGTATGCACAAATCCTGCAGCTGCAGGCCACTCCAATGATGGGAGGGCCATAAACTGGATCAGAACCTCATACAGGCATGTGCAGTATGAGTGTGTTCGTTTTATTTTAAATTGGATGTGATGGTACTCTTTGTAATGTGTTCGTCAGCTAATTTTTATTTTATTTATTTGATTTGTATCGCGCGTTATAGCCACCGGGGCCTCTAAGCGCTGGTTGTCCAAATTTAACTAGTAGGGCTGAGCATATTACTTGATCTTGGAGGGCGCTTAGTGACTGCTCCATGCCTGTTTGAATAAGACAGTTTTTAACTTTTTCCTAAAAGTTAACAAATTGCGCTCCTTCCTTAGATCTGGGGTCAATTTATTCCACAGAGCCGGGAGTGTTTTAGAGAAAGCACGCCCCCCTACCGTGGCCAGTTTAAATCGGGGTTGGGATAGAAGAGTAGCATCCGAAGAGCGTAAAGTCCTGCTCGGTGTATAGAGTGAAATTCTGGACTTAAGGTATTTTGGTGCATTTCCGTACAACGTCTTATGCACTATACACAGTCCCTTGAAAACTACTCTCTGCCGAATTGGGAGCCAATGAAGCTCCTGCATCAGCGGGGATGAGTGGGTCATCCTGGGTTTCTTATAGATCAACCTGGCCGCGTCGTTCATAACCCCCTGTAGCTTATCCAGCAGCCGCTGGGGTAGCCCTATGTACAGGGAGTTTCCATAATCCAATCTGGCCAGTATGGTAGCTGAAACCACCTGTTTCAGGGTAGAGAACGATAGTAGTGCCGATATTTTTCTCAATTGCCGCATTAAACCAATGCAGGTTCCTACTACAGACGTAACCTGTTTTTCCATGGATAGTTTCCCATCCAGGTGCAGACCCAAACTTTTGACTGCTACCGCTGGTTTCGGTGGTGCACCCAGCTCTACCGGCCAGAAACTCTCGTTCCAGGGGTTGCCCGTGATGGAAATGGGCAACACTTCCGTCTTCTCCGGGTTAATTTTTAGGGAGTTTTTAGACATCCAATTAACCGTGGCTTTAAGTATGTCCTGTAGCCTGGTAGACGCTCCTGGCCCTTCCTCCAGCCGGATGATGATCTGGGTGTCATCAGCGTAGTTATAGACTAGGCAGTCCATCCTGTTCAGGAGAGCAATCAAAGGCTGCAGGTAGATGTTAAAGAGCAGGGGCGACAAAGCAGAACCCTGTGGGACCCCGCAGGTAATAGGCGCGGAGGTGGAAAGCATGTCCCCCAGTTGGACTCTTTGTGTCCTGCCCTGCAGGAATGATGCAAGCCATGCCAGGGCTGTACCTCTGATACCTAAAGACCTCAACCGCGACAAAAGTTGTTCATGACACACGGTGTCAAACGCCGCGGAGAGATCTAATAGTACCAGGGCGCTAGGTGTTTTAGTATCAGCCCGACTCCTCAATTCATCCAGAATCGATAGCATGACTAGTTCCGTGCTATGATTAGCACGGAACCCTGCCTGATTGGCCTCCAACAGGTTGTTACTGTCGAGATGTTTTGAGAGCGATACCAGCACATGCTGCTCGATTACCTTAGCCAGAAAAGGCAACTGGGAGATAGGACGGAAGTTCTTTAGACACTTAGTGTCCGAACCAGGTTTCTTCAACAAAGGGATCAATCGAGCCTCCTTAAATGCTAAAGGGACCTGTCCTGTGTGGAGAGAAGTATTCAGTAAATGCAAGACTTCTTCTTCCATGCCCGGGAGAGCTAGCTTGAATACTTCCGGCGGGCATGGATCCACCAATGAACCGGATTTAACTCGGTCCGTGATTTTGGTCAGTTCCTTCTGCATAATGACAGGGAACTCAGCTAACGGAGTGAGAACTAGCGGAGCAATATAACCAGGTGGGCTAGGACAGTCGAGGGTTATAGTTGCAGCGATTTCTCCCAGAATGTCGGAGATCTTACTCACAAAGAAGTCCTGGAACTTCTGGCAATCTTGTTGGGTGAACTCAGTGCTTTGCTCCTTGTTTGTCCTGAGTTCTGAAAAAACCCGAAAGATTTCCTTCTGTGGATTCCTAGCTGCCACTATTCTCTCCTCGAAAAAGACCGCCTTTCTGGTTTGAATGGCTGATTTATAGGACGCCAGGGAGGACGTATAATCTTTCCTAGCATTGGCGTCGTATTTCTTCCTCCACGCACGTTCTTTCCTCCTCACCCCACGTTTCATGTCACGTAGGGAGTCATTATACCAAGGGGCCCCCACTCCCCTATCCACCTTCTTCACCCTACGAAGGGGTGCCACCAATTCAATGGCTCTCCCCAATTTGTGGTGGAGGTGTCCACAAAGGGCATCGACATTGGCGCCCTGCTCCTTAAGCGGCGGAGACTGTTGTAGGAAGGACTTCATTCTGTCTCCGTCAAGATTTCTCCATTTTCGGGCCATTTTCCAACCTTCACCCAGCCTGGGCGGATGGCCGTTCAGAAGGATTTTGCATTTTATTAATGAGTGATCGGACCAGACGCATGGCAAAATCTCTGTGGCGTCCTGAGCTGGCATAGTAGTCCAAATTAGGTCTAGCATGTGTCCCTTCTCGTGCAAATGTATCAAACACTAACAAAAGAAAAAACAAAGGTTTAATCTTCAATAGACAATTAAACTGTCTTAATATAATGAGTCTGGTCGCAGCATCCCATGACTCTGCGGCCAGATGGGCCCCTCCACAGTCAGCAAGGCAATCCGGCACTCAATATATGTCCATGCAGGTCAGACACCGCAAAGGGGTAGAGGGCGAACCGTGGCCATTCGTCGTTTCTTACACTCACATTGAGGAGCTGGAGTACAGGGTTCACGGCTATGATACACAAGCACCAGTGCTTTCATAACATGCAACGTTACATGCATCGTCTCTCGTAATCCCCCCCCCCCCGCCCCCTCACGGCCTCACCGCTTTTACATGCATTTGCCGTGACTGCCTAATAGGGGAAGAGCAGCGAATAAGCTTATCATAGAGACACATTGTTATTGTGTGTTATTTAATGCCGATCGAAGTATTTAATGGTTATAAGTAAGATCTGCTGCCTATTATGAAAAACAGCGGAAAAGGACCATACCTTGGAGTCCGAGCAGTATAAGAATGTGCTTCGCTAGGTGCCTCATCTTCATGTTCTGTGGCCATAAATCTGTGACATTTGCAGTCTGTTGATACCATATTATAGGCATCCTTGGCATGCGATTGTGGCATATGGGCATAAGAGATAGATTCTCTACGTTTTGGGCAGTAGTATATGGGAGCTTTCAATAACAAGCACTGTGGGGGAGAGGTCGGCGGCAGTGAAGGTACCTGCGAGAGGCTCATGTGGCGTCGCAAAAGTGAAAGCAGGAACGCGAGAACAGACGCTGCTGACGCCGCCGTACACGCTCACAGCTCATGCCAGCAGCAAACGCGCGCTCACGAGGCCAAATCCGAGATGGAAAATGCGCGCCCCAGTCTGGTGTCCACATATTCAAGCATATAGGTATACTAAAGTATACTTGAGGTCCATCGCTACGCTCGACCTAAACACTATTAGTGTTCCTAACCATTTTTACCCGTACACTCTCTTGTTCATTGGTCCACCTCCCGTCTCCAGAAAATGTAATGCCAAGGTAACAGAATTTTTTTACAGTTTCTAACTTTACATTCTCTAAATAAAAAGTTCTATTTTGCTTAATCTTCTTCCCACATGACATTACAAAAGTTTTTTCTTTGTTAATTAACAATTTCCTGATGACTATAAAAGCCTGGAATTTATCAATAAGGCGTTGGAGACCAATTTGGGTGCGTGATAGGAGGACCGCATCATCTGCGTACAACAGAATTGGCATAGGCTTGCCATCAATCATGGGGGCATCCGCTGCGGTCATTCTAAGAGTTGTATCAATCTGATTAATAAATAAAGAGAATAAAAGCGGTGCTAAAACGCAGCCTTGCCTAATGCCTCTATTGACCTTAAAAAACGGGGTGCACTCGCCGGCAGAGCCGAAGCGCACTTTGCTCGACAGTCTTTCGTAAAGTCTTGCCAGGAAATATATAACCTCCTTGGGTGCACCCATTTCCAATAAAATAGGCCATAAAAGGGAATGTACAACTAAATCAAAAGCAGAGCTTAAATCCGCAAAACATAAAAATAGGTTTTCTTCTTTTACTGTAGTATATTTATTAATAATAAGATAAAGGTTTATACATTGCTCCATTGTACCCATCCCCCTTCTGAACCCGAACTGTACGGGCGATAAGATGGTATTCTCCTCCGCCCATGTTTCTAATCTGTCTAAGAGGATTCTACTTAGTACTTTAATCGACGAGTCCAGAAGGGAGATGGGACGGTAATTGCGTGCCTCTGACCTGGAGCCTTTTTTGAAAAGGGGGATAATGATGGATTGGCCCCAAGTCGATGGAAGATTCACTTCAATTGCAGCATTGAAGAAACGTGTTAAGATGGGTGCCCATAAGTTCATCTCGTGCTTATATAAATCCACAGGTACACCATCAGGTCCCGGGGCTTTACCACCGTTACTCATTACTAAACCCTCCTGAACCTCATCTAAACTAATAAATAGCGGAATAATAGGCCACTTAGAGTTATAATCCATTACGGAATCCAAAATCAACCCATCCGAATTAAAAATCTTAGAAAAATTATCTATCCAGGTATTGCAGTTAACATGGGAGGTTATTTCGGGTATGTTATCATTTTAAAAAAAGGGGCAGTTGAAAATCTCCTAAAATAATTTGTTATTTTTTGTGGTTGCAGCCAAATCCAAATTAGACCAGGCCTCATTTTGGAGTTCTTATTTCCGTGCCTCTAAAGAGATCTTATAATTGTGGCACTCATCCCTAATATGCGCCATATCTCTTGGTTTGGCCGCTAGAGCCGATTTTAGTTTGGCCAAACCTTGAGTGCAGTCTTTATCAAACCATCCGGCTTGTGTAATCCTCTGTTTTCAGCTCCTGCCTGTCAGTAGGCCCTCTATTACCGTATTCATCTTACAAAACATGGAGAGCACAGTAGCCGGGGTCACCTCATCACCTATGCAGTAACTTATTTCTGCTCCACATTTAACTTTAACATCCGCCAGGAGTTTGTCAGGATTAACATTGACCCACTTAATTCTCGTTTCATTTGGTCTTGCTGACGTAATATCCCGAGTTGGACTACCGTAAACATATGATTTACGACCCCAGCCCAATAATGTCAAAGAAATGCTGTTGTGATCACTCACGGCCTGCTCAACTATCCATTGATTAGAGTAGGCCGTACCACATGAAACGAGGATATGATCAATATTAGAATGAGCGTCCCTTCCTTTGAAGGTTGGGCGCTTAATATTACCACTTTTTTTAGTGCAATCCAGTAATTCTAAATCCAGTTTGTCTGCTAAACTATTCAACGCTGTTCCATATGTATTATGTGGAAAATGGTTATATATTATGCTACTTCTGCAATCATGGTCAGCCATAATGCCACAAATCCCCTTTTGGACATCTCTGCAGGCCTGTATATTAAAGTCTCCTGCCCAGAGGATAACCGGTGGATCTTTATATTGTGCCAGGGTTTCATCTATCGCCCTTCCTATATCTTGTACTATAGATCCCCTACTGGCGCCAAAGATGTTATTATAGAAATTAATTATGACCAGGTCCTTGCCTTTATGATGCTCCAAGCATAATAACTGTGCATATGGGGTGACCTCAAGGCACCCTTTTATTTTAAATTCTGTTAACCTAGTTGATATCAAGATCAGAAGACCACCTTTTGCCCTACCCGCAGCAGAGTTCACCGCGTCTATACAATAGGATGTGTAGCCCTCGACATGGATTGAGTCTTTATACCATGTCTATTGGAGACAAATTATGTCATGCCCTTGTGTGGTAAAATCCTTCCAAAAAAGGAGTAATCAATTTCCCATTTAAGCGCGCTATATTCCAAGTGGTGATATTAAGACCTTCTTCAATGTTGTCATATGAGAGGTGTTGGAATTGTGATGTTATTAAGCTATCGGGTAAACTAATGTCAGCTGGTGGTGTATTATTATGTTGTACCAGGACTGCAACCTTCTGTGTGTCATTATCTAGGGCCGCACCACGGTGTTTATTACCTATACTGTTGGAAATATCCGCATTAAGATTAATTTCAGTGCTAAATGGTGACAGTGACTCCACGGGGTTAATTATACAAACTTGATCCTCCAGTCCCCTTGCTGGGTGTCTGATGTTAGTGATGTACTTTTGGGCAGTATGACCCATGAGTCAGTCATTATCCTCCATTGATCCAAAGAGCTGATATCTATTGGAAGTTGGAATAGAAAAACAGTCTTGGAATTTTGATGGGGCAAACAAGTTATAGGCATTTGTGTGGTGAGTTACTCCGGGATAGTCATTTGTTCGTACATTAATTTGTTTACCTGGCTGCTGTCTATAGAAAAAATCTAATGGGAATAGAGTTGTGTTATACTCCCACTTTGAAGGAAGAGGTGCATTCATGATGGAATCCCTTGCCCAGTCTGATGTTCTAAAATTGATAATTACGCAGTCGCCCTCCATTTTCTTTTCAAGGGGGCCCAACCAGCCTACTCTCTGGGTCATAATTATCTGATTAGCCCCATACATAGGGAACCCACAATACTTGGAAAGCCAGTGCAGGGTTTTGTTTTTAAGCATTTCATGGTTTTCGATTTGTGTGAGCTTTAATTTTGGGACATTCGCAAGGATAGCGACGTAAGCGCCGCATTCTGGAGGTAAATTGATCACAGCAGGGATTGCATTCTGGTTTCTGCCAACGGGCTCTGGTCTACCTGCATTCTTAGATTCTAAATTGCCTTGCTTATTGCGTTCCTGTAACGCTATCTGCCCTGTAGCTGTGGTGGAACCATTTAAAGTTACTTTTTCTGGGATGGAATCTATGCTAATTGTCCCTAGGCTGCTAGTACCCCTGGATTCCCTACAGGTCGTATCTTTTTTTGTGCTTTCCTTGGGGGTAGGATGATGGGTAATTGGCTGACTGGGTGCACTCATACTACTATGGTGCTCCTTAACTGGTATATTACCCCTATTTTGAGTTAGCTTAAGAGCATCCAGGTGGGCTACAGTATTAAATGTCTCTATCTGGTTTCTAAGTTTATGTACCTCCCTAGCCATATTGTCGATTTTATCATGTATGGGTTTCATTAACTCAATTAATTTATCATAGACAACCTCAGGATCAATACTACTTAAGGATGCCATGCTAGTGAGTTTTGACCTTGTTGTGACCATATCACCTTGATGGGGGTTGCTAGTAACCGTATTCACTCTCGCACTTTTCGAGCCCCCTCTTTTTTGTCCCTTTGATGTTCTTGTGACAACAGGCACAGCCATGATAACAGGAGTATTATCTAATACTAGAATGGGGGGTCCTTGAAATGCGAGAACACTCGTCTTCCGAACCCATTTCTCGGTCAGAACCTGTGGTAACAACAGGGCTTACTCTCAAAAGGGGACTTGGCTCAATTTGCTCATTCAGTGATATGCTTAACTCCAATGAGAGACGCCTTTCGGTCCGATCAATTTCCTCGGCCAAGACACTCACAGCTTTCACTAAATAATTGTCTATAGTATTACATGTATCTACATGAATTGGCTGTATTCTCCTTTTCCACATTTTTAACAGGAAGGCAGATGAATAATTACTAAGTACAGTAACAAGAGAACAAATACACACAATAAGGGAAACCAAATCCTACTCAACAGGCTTACCACAAAGTCCGCTAAGGTTAGGGTGTCCAAATGAGTGTTTATAAATACAGTGAGCTGGGGACACAACTAAAGAGGGGGGGCCCAGCTCAGCCTCGTCCAGCCCTGGACGGCCACAGACGGTCCCGCCCTTGTCCCGGGCTTCTCCCGGCGCTACCCGCGCGCGTCCCCGCGGGACGAGGATCCACACTCACTATGTGTGAATCAAGAATAGCTTAACAGCAAGTGATGACAATAAAAATAGGGTCATGGTAACTGCTGGAACATTTCCTAAGGAGCCTTGTAAGTCGCTATGTTTTCTTCAGCGTTAAAGATATTCAAACATTTTGGGTCAAGTATTCATTACCCAAATCAAATTCATAAGAGCAGCGTTTTTAGTTTTTTTTTATTGTTCTTGAATGATTTGTAGTAAATTAATATGCTCTACTATGATTGTGTGGCATCCCACAGCGACGTCTCTCGGTGACTCACAGAACTGTCACCAGGCACTGAAGGCCGCATCTCTGCTGTGTAACTCAATAAGTGGTAGAGCATCTGATATGTCCTGCTGTAAAGCCTAGTCATGCTCCAGTACGTATCCAGCTGATTCGTGAGTACTGTCTGACTGGCAGTGCTTCCATTGGGCTGCAAGTCGGACCAGGACTCTTTCTGAATTGCTGTACACTCAGACATAGAAGCAGTGATCAACAGCGGGCTTTATCATCATGGCCAATACTAAAGAAATAAAGTTGTCTCAAGTGTGCCGGGTTGTGAAAAGCACCCCAGGCCGCTTGCACCCATTTTTTCACGTCCTGTATGATTACAGAATGGACCTCCGCTGTTTACACTGTCCTACACCTTCGGTAATAATTCTTGCCTACGCACAAAGGAAGTGCCCATATTGTGGAGCGCGAGGTCAGGGCCTCACGCGTGGCTATGTGCAACACATAAACGGACACACACATTAGCTGGAGGGTATGCCGGAAAGACCCCGAGCGGTCTACCGCGCTTTTATTATATACCTCGGGCGTGCCCGTCCCGGGGGTGAAAGCGTGCGTGTGTGTGTGTGGATACAATGTTGTCTAGAGGCCGGGTGGCTCTCTACATCCCTCCTTCAATTTAGTTCATGTCCTAGGCTGCTCATCCGCGTGTCCAAGGGGAGGCACACACAAAGTCTCGGAGTCTTTGGCTGGGCCCAGGATTGGGCCGCAGGTGATATCTGGTGTTGTGCCGGACAGGAGACCCAACAGCCCCGGCCGGGGTTGTTTCGTCGTCTCGGGCGGATGATGTGTGCCCAGGTGTCTCACTTCGGGCCTGACGAGTTGACGTCCTTCTTCTCTTGGCTTGTCATGGTTTGGGAGGGGCACCGTGTCTTGATTCCTCGTTCTTACATCGTCCTGACAGCCTGAGTCGGCATCGATTGTTTCATCAGCGTCCCTGGGAATACCATCCGGCTTCCCTATTCTTTTGAAGCAAGACACGTTGCGGGTGACGGTCTGTTGGCCGAGACGGGCAGTCACCATTGTTCCCCGAATCTTCTCAATGATCCATCTTTCCGGTTCAAACGGGGTTCAGAACTTCCACCCGGGGTGTCGATCTTGCACCACCACGGTGTCTCCTTCCTGTAACCCAGGATGTTTTGCATGTCTCCTCTCGCTTGCTTTCTGATTGGTGACAGTTCTCCTCGACTGGATGGCGGCACTGTCTCTCTCTTCCGGGGTCCACGTAGAAGACGTGGGGATGTTACCTCTTGGTGCCCTTTTGAACAGGACATGTGCAGGTGCACATTTCGTGGTGCTATGTGGAGTCTGTCGATATGCACTCAGGAATTGGTCCAACGCGGCTTCCGGGTCTTTTCCATCGTTGACGGCGATGCGGAGTGCCCTGTTGAGAGTCCGCATGAGCCTCTCCACTTCGCCATTCGCCTGCGGCCACAATGGTGTGATTCTGTGGTGCTTTATCCCTAGTCTTTCCAGATATGCTTGGAACTCTCGCCCTTGAAAAGGGGCCCGTTGTCCAATTTCACTTCCTCTGGGAGTCCCATTGTGGCAAAGATATGGTCCAGCGCTTTCTTGACTTGTCCGAATGCTGTGGAAGAAAGCAATTCCACGACGGGGAATTTCGAAAAGGAGTCCACAACCACCAGCGTGTGTCGACCGTCTGGGAAACTCCCGAAGTCTATGCTCAGCTGAGTCCAGGGTGTTGTCGCCGCTTCCCCGGTGATGACTGGGGCCGGAGCCGGATCTGACCCCGTGATGGTGCAAGCATGGCAGGAGCGCACCATATCGTCCACCATGCGATCCATGGCTGGAAACCATACTTTGTTGCGTAAGCGGGCTTTTGTTTTAGCTGTTCCTTGGTGGCCCGCGTGGGCTATCGTGAGTATTTGTTGTTGGAGGCTCGCAGGCACCACGATGAGATGTCCTCGCAGTATGACGCCCTCGTCTCCGACGCTCAACTCATGGCGGATCTGCCATAGCTGTTGTCGGGCATGGCTTACTTCCGGTCGAAGTCCTTGCGATCCATCCAGAAACCGAGTCCAGCTCCCTTTCTCCAAGGCTTTCTTGACTCGGGTCAGAGTCTCATCTTCAGCGGTGGCTTCTCCTATCTCCGGCAAGGTGAGGGTCTCCGGGCAAGCGGCCACGGACACCATGTGGACGAACTCCTCCGCTACCTGCCCATCCGCCAGTGGGGTTGCTTTTCTGGTTACATCTGGGTGCCTGGACAGATAGTCTGCTGGATTGTGGGCGCCCGGCCGGAAGATCAGGGTAAAATTGTAGCCTTGTAGCTGGACTGCCCATCGTTCAATTCGCGGGGGGGCAAGTCTGGAGGATCCGGTGAATAGTGGTAAGAGTGGCTTGTGGTCGGTTGCGATGGTGAAAGGTTGGCCGCAGAGATATAAGTGAAAGTGGTGGCAGGCCCACTTGATGGCTAGCGCCTCCCGCTCGATTTGAGCATACCGCGTTTCAGTGTCTGTGAGGGCCTTGCTTGCATACGCCACGGGCTTCCACTCATTCGGGCCATATTCCTGCAGTAGAACGGCGCCGAGACCTACCGGGCTGGCGTCCACGACCAATTCGGTCTTCCTGCGCGGTTGGAAGTAAGCCATCGTGGCCTTATCCAGAAGGCTCGCCTTGATTTCCTGGAAGGCCTGGTTCGCCGCGCATGTCCATTCCCATTCCTGATCCTGTCTTGTGAGTGCGCGAAGGGGCTCGGCCAAGTCAGCCAGGTTGGGTATGAATCGGCCACAGTACGTGGCCATTCCAAGGAAGCTCCTCACTTCAGTAGAGTTCCTGGGCGTGCTGGCATTCTGGATGGCTTCCGCCTTTTTCGGGTCTACCCGGAGTCCTTCGCGCGTGAATCTGTAGCCGAAGAAGTCTACTGCTTCCTGGTAGAATGAGCACTTCGCTCTGTGGAGGGCTAGTCCGTGCTCCTGTAGTCTTTGTAGGGTGGCCCTAAGATGTGCGTGGTGTTCCTCCAGCGTATTGGAGTAGATGAGAATGTCATCGCTCAAGTTGATGACCCCACTCAGCCCCGACAGAACTTCCTTGATCGCGTTCTGAAATACCTCTGCCGCGGATGACACTCCGAAGCTTAACCTCTTGTACCGCCGGAGTCCGACATGGGTGGAGAAAGTCTTGATATACCGGCTGCTTTGTTCAAGTTCCAACTGGTGGTAACCCGCATTGAGGTCAAGTTTAGAGAACCACTTCGCCCCGTTGAGGTCGGCGACGATGTCATCCATTGTGGGCGTGATGTGGCGCTCCCTTTTCACGGCAGTGTTTGGCAATCTCATGTCGACGCACAGTCTGATTGCGCCAGGCTGTTTAGGTTTGGGGGCTACCACCAGTGGGGACACCCATGGGGTCGGTCCCGACACCTTCTCGATGACGTCAAGGTCTTCGAGCTTCTTTAGCTCTTCTTCCACCTGAGGGCGGAGGTTAAATGGCACTCTTCTGTGTCGCAGGGCGACAGGACGGATGGAGGTGTCTATATGCAGCTTGACTTTCTTGCCCTTGAGCTTTCCAAGGCCACTGAAAAGCGCAGGGAACTCTTCTAGCATGTTGTCGGCGTGTGATTGATGGACTTGGTTGGCGAAGAAAACCAATCCCAGATCTTCCGCTGTGTTGCAGCTGAGTAGTGTTCCTTTCTTTCCTTCGGTTATGTGGAACCGGGCCTCTGTCGTGTACTCTCCATTGCTGATGGTGGTGCTAATGACACCGCGTAGCGGCATGGGTTCTGTGCCCCCATAGGTATATATCCGGGCGTTCGACGGGGTGAGTGTGGGTTTAGGCGACATTTGGTCATACTGGTCAGAGTCCATGACATTCACGGAGGCTCCCGTGTCGATCAGAGCTCTGATTTCGGAGCCTTCCACGGATATCGTGCACATGGGTGGTGGCCTCTTTCGGGAGGCAATCCGGCTGACATAGGATATTACATACACCTCATCGTCCTCCTCATCTTCATAATACGGCCTCCGGCCTTGGGCCTGCGTGTCTGGAGGTGGGTGGTCTTGCTCTAGTGATAGTTGTCTCACCCTGGAGGTCGTCGACCGAGACCCATATCCGCCTCGCGATCTCTGTGCATTGGGCCTGTACCTTCCTCCTTGGCACACAGCGGCAAAATGATTGAGCCTGCCACACTTCGAGCATGTCTTCCCCTTCGGGTTGCACATGGCGGTCGCTGCATGGTCTCCACCGCAGTATGCACACTGCGCGTCCCGGGGTTGCCACTGTCGTGCTCTTCTGCCCGTCGGTCTTCTTTGTATCGGGTCAACGGTTTCCTCCTTGATGGGCGCCATTTTGGGCACTGCCTGCGGAGCTATGGGGGACCGGAGCGCCAGCTCCATTTCGTCTGCTCTGGAGTCCGACAGTTCGTGGGAGCGAGCGAGGACGAGAATCGCGTCCAATGTAATTCCCGGTTGCCTGAGGATGAGCTTTCGGAGTAGTTTCGATTTGCATCCCACGATGATTTGGTCCCTGATTTCCTCACACGGGTCGGCGAATGGGCAGCTGCTGGCCAGCCGGCGCAGCCTCGCGTAGTACATGTCCACGGATTCAGTCTCAGTCTGCCACGCCCGCTTAAATTTGAACTTCTCATAGTCGGTGTTCACCTGTGGGTCAAAGTGGGTATTCAGCGCGGCCACCGCTGCGTCATAGTCATCATCTTCACCGGTGTTTGGGAGAGACTCGAAGAGGTCGTATATTTCTGGGCCTCCATAGAGGATCAAGAGCGATCTCTTTACGGTGTCATCGGTTTCTCGGGTCCCTTTAAAGTACAGGTTTAGACGCCCCAGCCACGCGTTCCATCGCGGCGCCGCAGTTGCGGGGTCTGCGGTCTCGCTGAACGGTGGGATGGGGGCCACCCCGGTATGGGAGTGACCGACCACGCGCGTGTCTGCGTCGCGACGTGGAGGTGGGCCTGCGGGCCCTGGCGCTGCGGCATTTGTGGCCGGCACTGTGGGTGCACCCCCTGTGGCGTCGTCGGGCATGCTGGTGGTCTCTCCGTTGAATCACTCCACCCCTGCGCAGGCCGCACAGCGCGATACGGGGCGTGGTTGGCGCAAGTGCGGGCAGAGGGACACTCACGGATGTCCTCTGGTGGAGTCGGCGTGGACAGTGGCTGTTTAGCCTCTTTGCACGTATCCCCAAAGCGAGGCGGCAGTTGGATTGGCTTATGCTTGTTTATGGACGATTTTTTTTTTCTCTCGCCTGCAGGGCCTGGGCAGGCTGCGTCCGTAGTGCGGAGTGTATCGTGTGAAGGCGGAAGGCAGGGCAGGCGTTAGAGGCGCCGCGTGGTCGGGCCTCGGGGCTGACGTGCAGCGTCTCCCCACTTCGCCCCTCCCCCACCGGGGCAGCACGATCGGGAAGCGCGCTCGCGCTGCGCGCAGAGCGGGGCGAGCCCCCAGACAGTAGCGCACGCAGCGCAGGGGGGCCGGGTCAGGCCGCAGGGAGTGGGGCACTCACCAGGCAGCTCCCGCCAGCTGAACACGCTCCGACCTCGGAGGCGCGTGGGCGGGGAGCCGACTTCGAGCAACGGCAGCAGGCCGGCGGACGAGCTCCGCGGCCGGAGAAAGAGCCAGACAGATGCGGCCGGCAGCAGACAGCAGGTAAGGAGCGAGCAGCTTCGACAGGCGGCCAGGCACGCGCGGGGGCGGAACCGGCCTCGTCGCCAGTGTGGAGCGCGAGGTCAGGGCCTCACGCGTGGCTAGGTGCTTTTTAGGACACTTTTCCACGTACCTTGCTGCCCGTGAGGAGGAGCTCACTGTACCAGCGCCTAGCGGACCTGCTTCCAGCCTCACGACTCGCCGGACCCGCTTCGCGGGTCCCGCAGCGCGTCGTATCACCGAGGACTGCCCAGAGGATTTCAGGAGGAACGCGGGGGCAGGCAAGTGCACCAGCGGGGCTGCGAGCCAAGCAGGGGACTCCAGCGACCAGGAGCCCCTGCGAGCCCAACTAGCAACACCTGGGCTGCTCTCCCCGCTGGCCACGCCCCCCCGCCAACGGAGTAAAAGCTGCTGTGACCTCAGTGTTAGCGGGACACTTTTCCACGTACCTTGCTGCCCGTGAGGAGGAGCTCACTGTACCAGCGCCTAGCGGACCTGCTTCCAGCCTCACGACTCGCCGGACCCGCTTCGCGGGTCCCGCAGCGCGTCGTATCACCGAGGACTGCCCAGAGGATTTCAGGAGGAACGCGGGGGCAGGCAAGTGCACCAGCGGGGCTGCGAGCCAAGCAGGGGACTCCAGCGACCAGGAGCCCCTGCGAGCCCAACTAGCAACACCTGGGCTGCTCTCCCCGCTGGCCACGCCCCCCCGCCAACGGAGTAAAAGCTGCTGTGACCTCAGTGTTAGCGGGACACTTTTCCACGTACCTTGCTGCCCGTGAGGAGGAGCTCACTGTACCAGCGCCTAGCGGACCTGCTTCCAGCCTCACGACTCGCCGGACCCGCTTCGCGGGTCCCGCAGCGCGTCGTATCACCGAGGACTGCCCAGAGGATTTCAGGAGGAACGCGGGGGCAGGCAAGTGCACCAGCGGGGCTGCGAGCCAAGCAGGGGACTCCAGCGACCAGGAGCCCCTGCGAGCCCAACTAGCAACACCTGGGCTGCTCTCCCCGCTGGCCACGCCCCCCCGCCAACGGAGTAAAAGCTGCTGTGACCTCAGTGTTAGCGGGACACTTTTCCACGTACCTTGCTGCCCGTGAGGAGGAGCTCACTGTACCAGCGCCTAGCGGACCTGCTTCCAGCCTCACGACTCGCCGGACCCGCTTCGCGGGTCCCGCAGCGCGTCGTATCACCGAGGACTGCCCAGAGGATTTCAGGAGGAACGCGGGGGCAGGCAAGTGCACCAGCGGGGCTGCGAGCCAAGCAGGGGACTCCAGCGACCAGGAGCCCCTGCGAGCCCAACTAGCAACACCTGGGCTGCTCTCCCCGCTGGCCACGCCCCCCCGCCAACGGAGTAAAAGCTGCTGTGACCTCAGTGTTAGCGGGACACTTTTCCACGTACCTTGCTGCCCGTGAGGAGGAGCTCACTGTACCAGCGCCTAGCGGACCTGCTTCCAGCCTCACGACTCGCCGGACCCGCTTCGCGGGTCCCGCAGCGCGTCGTATCACCGAGGACTGCCCAGAGGATTTCAGGAGGAACGCGGGGGCAGGCAAGTGCACCAGCGGGGCTGCGAGCCAAGCAGGGGACTCCAGCGACCAGGAGCCCCTGCGAGCCCAACTAGCAACACCTGGGCTGCTCTCCCCGCTGGCCACGCCCCCCCGCCAACGGAGTAAAAGCTGCTGTGACCTCAGTGTTAGCGGGACACTTTTCCACGTACCTTGCTGCCCGTGAGGAGGAGCTCACTGTACCAGCGCCTAGCGGACCTGCTTCCAGCCTCACGACTCGCCGGACCCGCTTCGCGGGTCCCGCAGCGCGTCGTATCACCGAGGACTGCCCAGAGGATTTCAGGAGGAACGCGGGGGCAGGCAAGTGCACCAGCGGGGCTGCGAGCCAAGCAGGGGACTCCAGCGACCAGGAGCCCCTGCGAGCCCAACTAGCAACACCTGGGCTGCTCTCCCCGCTGGCCACGCCCCCCCGCCAACGGAGTAAAAGCTGCTGTGACCTCAGTGTTAGCGGGACACTTTTCCACGTACCTTGCTGCCCGTGAGGAGGAGCTCACTGTACCAGCGCCTAGCGGACCTGCTTCCAGCCTCACGACTCGCCGGACCCGCTTCGCGGGTCCCGCAGCGCGTCGTATCACCGAGGACTGCCCAGAGGATTTCAGGAGGAACGCGGGGGCAGGCAAGTGCACCAGCGGGGCTGCGAGCCAAGCAGGGGACTCCAGCGACCAGGAGCCCCTGCGAGCCCAACTAGCAACACCTGGGCTGCTCTCCCCGCTGGCCACGCCCCCCCGCCAACGGAGTAAAAGCTGCTGTGACCTCAGTGTTAGCGGGACACTTTTCCACGTACCTTGCTGCCCGTGAGGAGGAGCTCACTGTACCAGCGCCTAGCGGACCTGCTTCCAGCCTCACGACTCGCCGGACCCGCTTCGCGGGTCCCGCAGCGCGTCGTATCACCGAGGACTGCCCAGAGGATTTCAGGAGGAACGCGGGGGCAGGCAAGTGCACCAGCGGGGCTGCGAGCCAAGCAGGGGACTCCAGCGACCAGGAGCCCCTGCGAGCCCAACTAGCAACACCTGGGCTGCTCTCCCCGCTGGCCACGCCCCCCCGCCAACGGAGTAAAAGCTGCTGTGACCTCAGTGTTAGCGGGACACTTTTCCACGTACCTTGCTGCCCGTGAGGAGGAGCTCACTGTACCAGCGCCTAGCGGACCTGCTTCCAGCCTCACGACTCGCCGGACCCGCTTCGCGGGTCCCGCAGCGCGTCGTATCACCGAGGACTGCCCAGAGGATTTCAGGAGGAACGCGGGGGCAGGCAAGTGCACCAGCGGGGCTGCGAGCCAAGCAGGGGACTCCAGCGACCAGGAGCCCCTGCGAGCCCAACTAGCAACACCTGGGCTGCTCTCCCCGCTGGCCACGCCCCCCCGCCAACGGAGTAAAAGCTGCTGTGACCTCAGTGTTAGCGGGACACTTTTCCACGTACCTTGCTGCCCGTGAGGAGGAGCTCACTGTACCAGCGCCTAGCGGACCTGCTTCCAGCCTCACGACTCGCCGGACCCGCTTCGCGGGTCCCGCAGCGCGTCGTATCACCGAGGACTGCCCAGAGGATTTCAGGAGGAACGCGGGGGCAGGCAAGTGCACCAGCGGGGCTGCGAGCCAAGCAGGGGACTCCAGCGACCAGGAGCCCCTGCGAGCCCAACTAGCAACACCTGGGCTGCTCTCCCCGCTGGCCACGCCCCCCCGCCTATCACACTGTTGTAGCACTTAAAGGAGGACCAGACGCCCGCGGCGCGGGAGCGCGCGGGAGGGCGCCGGGAGAAGCCCGGGACAAGGGCGGGACCGTCCAAGGCCGTCACAGGCCGGAGCAGGCTGGGCTGGGCCCACTCTCTTGGCTTCTCATATCGTGCAGGTACTTACAGACTTGATAATTTTGTTACACTCGTTTAGGGTGGAATAATCTGTCTGACCCCCCTGGAGTATAACTATGCCTTCATCAACAAAGGAGAGTACCCCTCAGAAGCCGGGTGGTGTGAAAAATGGGACTCTTGAAAATTATTTTGCACGGGCTGTGGGGGAGGCGGATAAAGAGGGAAATTTGTCTAGGCTAAGGGCGGAACGGAGACGATCAGTGGACAACTTGAAAAACACCCCCTTGGGAGAGCTATCTATCACTTTAAGGGAGGAGTCAACTCGTATCGAGGATGTTCCAGTTTTGTTAAGGGAAGGGATGAACACCTCTCAAATTGATATCACGAGTACTGCTCCACCTAGTAGTATTAGAATTAGCCCTGCTAGGGGGGCTACAGTCCTAACGCCACAACCACCCATAACCCGTAAAGACAAGCATCCCAAATTGAAAGCAGTCACCACACAAGTAATTCCAGGACCCCCTCCAAAAAAACGTAGGAGAAGGGCAAAGGGAGCACAGGGTGGCAGTAAACCCAAGACTCTACACCTAGAATTTGGGAAAGCCTCACAATCCCAGGTACCCACAGTAATACCGCCGGTAGAGTCACACTCTAAATCTAACGTCCAGGAAGTTATAGCTCCCGCCCTGAGCACAGATGTAGGAACTAGTAGTGAGAATGTCACCCTCTCTGTTGTGCCACTGGGAAACCTGGAATTCCTCTTAAGGTCTCTGTTACTCCCGATCAGTGAAAGCGTAAAAAAGATCGAGATTAGATTAACCATACTAGAGGCCACATTGGGAAGCCTTAAAAACCGCAGTGTTCGACAGGAAAATGATCTTACTGCCATCCCTAGCACCGCAGCTTCGCAAGGGTTAAAACCCAGGGTAGTTAACCCAACGCCAATCCCACCGCAGGCCACAAATGGGGCAGTCCCACAAAAACCACCAAACCCAAAGCCTGTAGTCACCAATCCCCCCCAGGCTACCACACCCAACCCACCCCTAGCATTAGTACCTCAGGCACATAGGATAGAAAACAACATCCCGGACAATCAAAAAATGCCCCCTGCAAGACCTCGTCGCCCTAACCTACCACCTGAGACCAACGACCTCACAGTAGTTATGGCAGGGGTCCCCCAACTAGACGAAGGTGAAATAGAGGATTTTTGCACACTAAAAACTAGGGTTATTAAGTGGCTAAACATAAACAGACCTCTCCCGATATATCTCAATAATGAGATTATAATGGTAAGAAGGGTCCCGTGGGTGGGGAGAAGTCGGAAATCCATTACTGGGGACTGTATATTGGTGAGTTTCAGGGACAAGGGCACGGTGGCACACATTTGTCAAGGGGAAAACATATCAAGGGAATCTACCATCCATACCCTTCGTGTGTCTTTCTTTTTCCCAAATACCCCAGGCCTACAACATCCACCCCAACGACATGATAGATGGGAGAGAGTTGGTAGAAGAGGGCGCCATCAGGCTTCTCATCCCTGGCCACTCTCCGGTAGAATGGCACCATTACTCCCAACCTATAATCGGTTTAACTGTTTAAATGATCTAGAGGGGGTGGATTGACAAATAGATAAGGCCTGTAAGGAAACCGTAGAAGAGGGCGCCCAAGCAGAATCATCAGTGGTGCAAAGAGACCCGGCCCTGCAAACCCAATTATGTAGGGCGGAGGACTCTATGCCTGTAATTAGTGAACAATTAACACACACTCAGACAACGCCCGTAGCTCCAGTGGGTGGGGTGGAACTGACCCCATGTCGGTTTCTTAGCTGGAACGTGGCGGGGACTAGAGCCAAAAGATTGGATCCCACATGGATAGATTTCATAACCAGCAACCACGTAATTGCCCTTCAAGAGACATGGGACACCGCACTAACTTTCTGTCTGGATGGGTTTACAAGTTTTATTATTCCAGCAACTCCTAGTAGTGCAGGAAGAGCTAAGGGTGGTCTAGTTCTCCTCTTCTCGCTAAAATTGGCAGGGACGTTTAAACAATTAGAGTCAGGCTCCCCAAATATTTTAATGGTAGAATGGATTATCTCACCAGGGCGGGTCTTAGTGGTCTTAAATTTTTATAATTCGTGGGCTAGACAAACAGACACAGCCCATGTGGATCAATTAGAAAAAGTTCTTATTGATTATAGTCACAAATCTTGCACTAATTTCGATTTCCTAATCTTAGGTGATTTTAACATCCAAAAATGTGTTTTAAAATGTAATTTAGGCAACCTGGATGGTCAAACAGAAAATGGCAATCTGCACTTTGCTCACACCAAAGCGGGGGAGGCGTTGGAATTTCTCCTTGCCAGCCTTAACATGTCTGAACCCCTTAGTACTGGTAGTGACGAATCCTTGCCCACCTACAAAGGGTCTGAAAGTGGGTCTGTGATAGATTTCATTTTCGTTTCTCAGGGCTTAACCTCTAGGATGGGGATTTACGAGGTAATCGCCTCTCCACATAGTGATCACAACCCAGTCTCTGCACAGGTTCATTGGAGTGACTTATGGAGCAAGCACCTGGGTCTTCCCAGGGCTTGCACATCGACGGTGCCCAGTGACCAGGGCAGACGGCTCAAGTGGGGTAAGGTGGTCCAGGAAGCCTTTATGGCTTCCCTGCGCCCAAAGATAGAGGAACCCATGCGTATCTGTTTAGACCAAAATGCCTCCAATGATGAGATTGTCTCAGCTTTTAATCTAATTTGCTCACATACGGCTGAAGAACTTACTGTCCCCAACTCTAATTTGCCTCCCAAGCCATTTAAATGGTTTGACAGGAATTGCTCTAAAGCCCATAAAGAACTGAAAAATGCCCTTAAAATAAAGCCAAGGGATAAAACTTTAATCTCTAAATTAAGGCGAGAGTATAAATTGGTTGTTAAAAATAGGAAAAATACAATTAAAAAGAATGCCTGGAATGATTTGCTTGACGTGGACATACTACGGAATAGTAAAAGATTCTGGGACATCATAAACAACCAATTCTTCTCTGGGGAGATCAACACAATCTCCGACTGCATCATCAGTGACGAGAAATGGGTTGATCATTTTAAAAATATATATGGCGGCAATGACCCTGTAAATGATAATGAGACAGGACCGACCAGGGGCCTAGTGGCAGTAGAATTTAATGAGGAGGAGGTATATAAAGCCATAATGGACTCCACGAAAAATAAGGCTCCGGGCCCGGACGGTGTCCCGGTAGACTTTTTTATATATGCCCCAACTACCTGGTCTAAAGTACTTACGAATGTCTTCAGGGCAACAAATGATGGATGTTTTCCAGTAACATGGAACACATCTGTCATAGTACCAATCTTTAAAAAGGGAGACAGGGAGAATCCAGGATGTTACCGCCCAATCTCCTTGATAGACTCTGCCTTTAAGATTCTGGGCAGAGTTTTATTGACAAAGTTGAGAACAAGCCTGGAGACCTGTGGGGATCTCGCAGAGATTCAATATGGCTTCAGGGAAAAACGGGGAACCTTAGAGCAATGCTCAAATTTACACCTCCTAATATCGAAGTACACGGTGGCCGGGGAGGGTTCACTATATTTGGCCTTTATGGACCTCTCCTCGGCCTTCGACTTGGTTAATAGGGCCAAGCTTTGGGCTATATTGCGCGAGCTTGGTATTGAGGAACCCCTGGTAGCCCTTATAGCAAGCTTGCACCAAAGCCTTACCGCGAAGGTCCGGGTGACCAGGGATGGGCGATGCTCTGATAGTTTTAGGTCAAATAAAGGTGTCCGCCAAGGCTGTATCTTAGCCCCACTTTTATTCACCATTTACATTAATGATCTAGGGAAGTCTTTGTTAGCAGGCAACGCTGATGTCCCGCGGGTAGATGGGAAGCAGATACCGGCTCTTTTATATGCAGACGATGCTGTTCTCATCGCCCGCACGGGAATCGGGCTACAGACCCTTTTGGAACTCTTTGGCTCCTTTATGGCCAGATTGGATCTAAAAATCAATGTAACTAAATCGCACACAATGATTGTGGGTCCACAAAAAAACAAATCACATACAAAAACCTTTTTCTGTAACGGCGAGGCTCTCTCCAGGGTCCCGGTTTTTCCTTATCTAGGGGTCCTGTTTGATGAGAAGGGCTCCTGGGTCCCGCAAATCAAGGCCAAATGTATTTCTTTAGCCAGGTCCACAGCAGCCCTGTTGGATTTTACTAAAAGACTAGGGGCTAAACCAATGGAAGCCGTGTTAAAAGTTTACAAAAGTAAATGCATTTCAATAGCCTCATATGGTGCAGCACTGTGGGGTTATACTAATCTGGATAGTATGCAGATAGTAGAGAACAAACTCATTAGACGAATTCTGTCGGTCCCAAACTCCACACCTACATACTCCATACATGAGGAAGTTGGCCTACCTTATATTATAGATGGACTGAAAATGGCCCCCTTACTTTTTTGGGCCAATATCTGGTTAAATACCGAGTTGTCTTTAAATCACACAATCCTTAAAGACGTGACTGCAAGGGAGGGGGCAATGAAAATAGTCTGGCTGAGATATATAAAGTCATCATTCACTGCCCTCGGAAGACCTGATTTATATACAACACCATCTACAATCAGGAAAGCGGACATTGCATGGATTAAGAAGGAATTCCAGGGGAGGACACGCTTAGAGAGAGAGGAATATGAGGTTAATAAACCGTTAGTAAGAGCACATCTGGTTTTGTCCTCTTCCCCCTCAATGGAACCATACCTGCAATATGTCTCTAAACCCTTGCATAGATTCTTGTTAACCAGATTCAGATTGAATTTAATCCACTATCTATTAGGCACCTTCCCTACGTGGGGTAAACCAGAACATGCACCACCCTGTGAGTGCGATCAGTTCTCTAATCAGGACACTCTTCACTTCCTGTTTTTTTGTGCATTTTACGATACTGAGAGGAGAAAATACTTAATTCCCCTCCTGAAAACACTGGGCTTTATACAAGTGAGACCTGCCTTGCTTTACCTCCAAAGGTTACCGGACGCACATGTCACTTTTTGTGTAGCGAGTTTTTTAACAGCCGCGCACAGAGGTAGAAATAAAAGAATCCCTAGAACTGCTCTGTTTTAAATTAAAAATGAATACATTAACTGCTATTTTTCGTATGTATAATGGTGACCAATTCAGTGACTTTTTTATGGACACTATGTATAAACAAAATGAACTGTGGGTATTTTTAAAATGTCTTTTTAAATACATGTATGTTTTGCCTTTTATGATTTTAACAAAAATCGAATAAAGTGTATTTTGACTGACTGACTGACTGGCTAGGTGCAACACATAAACGGACACACACATTAGCTGGAGGGTATGCCGGAAAGACCCCGAGCGGTCTACCGCGCTTTTATTATATACCTCGGGCGTGCCCGTCCCGAGGGTGAAAGCGTGCGTGTGTGTGTGTGGATACAATGTTGTCTAGAGGCCGGGTGGCTCTCTACACATATAAGAGTAAGGGTGGAGTTCCTTATTTTGCTGTAGACATGGGTTGCAGTCGGTAATGGGGGGAAATATGCCAGTGGTTATGTTCACAGCTTTTCACCGGATTCCAGGTTGCCATCAGGCGTGCCCCTCGCCCCCGTTCGGTGTACAGTAGTATACCTCTTCTTGTAACCTACACCGTAACCACGTAAGGCCGCCCTCATACAATATAATCAAAGTCACTGAAAGTATGCGACAGGGGAGGATCACGTGATTTGGAAGGGTTGACTAAATTATGCAGCAGGGAAAGGCATTATATTGTTATTTGCCTATGGAAACACTGACTGGGCAACTATTTCACCTCATTAGTGATAACCATCAAAACAGCTGTGTGCAACTATAAAGCGACCAGTACATTTTTGCGAAGTGCATTCTCCTGCAGGAGAACACGTATTGTGATATCTGTATTGACTTTTGATCAGTTTGGGCTAGAAACATGTTTCTTGTTAAAATCTGCAGATTACGTACCAGAAGATGGATTATGTGAAAATTGGGGCAAAGCCGTAATTATGCGGAAAACGTCGTGGCCGCAGAACCACATAGTTCAAGTGGCCGTAAATATAATTACTAACAAACAGTTTTACGCTTGATCTCAAAAGATGTATTGTTGTAAGTTTTAAATGTACGATTTGGACCTTTCATTGCACTTTTACATAATTTGCAAAGTGCCCCGAATGTTGCCTGCGTCTTTGTGTGCTTTAGAAAGGCCCAAAATAATTACACGCCCGCCACTGTATCATCAGCCACAATGGTAAACGTGCGTGACGCTAATGAACCCAGGAAGCAACGGGGTTCGGGACACAGCCGGACAGGACTTTTTAGGCGTTTTGACCTTTTTAGCATCGTTTTTTGTACTCTCCACTAGATGGCAATATTTCCACACACTGAACGTTCCAGGTTTAGGAATGAGAATATTGAAGCGACTGAACACGAAAAGCAGCTCGATTTTATTTGGGTTGTAGGTGTTACTTGTGGTAAATCTAGCTAAATGAAAGAAGTATGCGACAAACTCGCAACGAATATTTCGGCAATATATGAGAAAAGGAAAAGGTGTGCCATGAAGAATTGTCGAGGTATGAAAGTGACGCATACCTGCCGCAACTTGGCAATGCGGCATGCACCTTTTTTTTACTGGGGGTTCAGTTAAAAAACGGCCAGCATTGAAACCATAGTAAAGCTAGGCATTTACTGTAATAACTCGCGTGCACAAAATTCAATAATTAGAAGACCAGAAATGCAGTGACCTGCAGGGGTGCGTGACGCAGGCTGCAGATTTCTTCTATTCTACAGCACAATGTACGCCATACCGCACACCCCGCTGTGACGCTATTAACATACACTCATCTGTGCTCCTGCTGCACACCACCGTTTGGCGCCAGATGCACAAACTACACTTCAGTGAGTGGCCACGGCTGGGGTACAACACCCAGTGCTGCCTGGTGCTCAGCACTCATCTGTCCTTCATGCACTTAACCCTGGGCTCCCCTGGTACACATCATCCTGTGTCCCCCAATGACGACAACAGCGTGGCCCTGTGACACTTCATCCTGTACTCCCTGGTGCACTTCACACTGTGCTCCCCTGTCAGACGTCACCCTCTACCCCCCTGGTGCACATCACCCTGTGCTCCCCTGTGACACTTCACCCTCTACCCCCTGGTGCACATAACCCTGTGCTCCTCTGTGACACTTCACCCTGTACCCCCTGGTGCACATCACCATGTGCTCCCCTGTGACACTTCATCCTGTACTCCCTGGTGCACTTCACCCTGTACCCCCTGGTGCACATCACCCTGTGCTGCCCTGTGACACTTCATCCTGTACTCCCTGGTGCACTTCACCCTGTACCCCCTGGTGCACATCACTCTGTGCTCCCCTGTGACACTTCACCCTTTGCTCCCCTGTGACACTTCACCCTGTACCCCCTGGTGCACATCACCCTGTGAGACTTCACCCTCTACCCCCTGGTGCACATCACCCTGTGCTCCCCTGTGACACTTCACCCTGTACCCCCTGGTACACATCACCCTATGCTCCCCTGTGTCACTTCACCCTGTACTCCCTGGTGCACATCACCCTGTGCTGCCCTGTGACACTTCACCCTGTACTCCCTGGTGCACATCACCCTGTGCTCCCCTGTGACACTTCACCCTGTACTCCCTGGTGCACATAACCCTGTGCTGCCCTGTGACACTTCACCCTGTACTCCCTGGTGCACATCACCCCATGCTCCCCAGTGGCACTTCACCCTGTACCCCCTGGTGCACATCACCCTGTGCTCCCCTGTGACATTTCACCCTGTACTCCCTGGTGCACATCACCCTGTGCTCCCCTGTGACACTTCACCCTTTGCTCCACTGTGCCACTTCACCCTGTACCCCCTGGTGCACATCACCCTGTGCTCCCCTGTGAGACTTCACCCTCTACCCCCTGGTGCACATCACCCTGTGCTCCCCTGTGACACTTCACCCTGTACCCCCTGGTGCACATCAACCTATGCTCCCCTGTGTCACTTCACCCTGTACTCCCTGGTGCACATCACCCTGTGCTGCCCTGTGACACTTCACCCTGTACTCCCTGGTGCACATCACCCTGTGCTCCCCTGTGACACTTCACCCTGTACTCCCTGGTGCACATAACCCTGTGCTGCCCTGTGACACTTCACCCTGTACTCCCTGGTGCACATCACCCTGTGCTCCCCAGTGGCACTTCACCCTGTACCCCCTGGTGCACATCACCCTGTGCTCCCCTGTGACACTTCATCCTGTACTCCCTGGTGCACTTCACCCTGTACCCCCTGGTGCACATCACCCTGTGCTGCCCTGTGACACTTCATCCTGTACTCCCTGGTGCACTTCACCCTGTACCCCCTGGTGCACATCACCCTGTGCTCCCCTGTGACACTTCACCCTTTGCTCCCCTGTGACACTTCACCCTGTACCCCCTGGTGCACATCACCCTGTGCTCCCCTGTGAGACTTCACCCTCTACCCCCTGGTGCACATCACCCTGTGCTCCCCTGTGACACTTCACCATGTACTCCCTGGTGCACATCACCCTGTGCTCCCCTGTGACACTTCACCCTGTACTCCCTGGTGCACATAACCCTGTGCTGCCCTGTGACACTTCACCCTGTACTCCCTGGTGCACATCACCCTGTGCTCCCCAGTGGCACTTCACCCTGTACCCCCTGGTGCACATCACCCTGTGCTCCCCTGTGACATTTCACCCTGTAGTCCCTGGTGCATATCACCCTGTGCTCCCCTGTGACACTTCACCCTGTACTCCCTGGTGCACATCACCCTGTGCTCTTCTGTGACACTTCACCCTGTACTCCCTGGTGCACATCACCCTGTGCTCCCCAGTGACACTTCACCCTATATCCCCTGGTGCACATCACCCTGTGCTGCCCTGTGACACTTCACCCTGTACTCCCTGGTGCACATCACCCTGTGCTCCCCTGTGACACCTCACCATGTACCCCCTGGTGCACAACACCCTATGCTCCCCTGTGTCACTTCATCCTGTACTCCCTGGTGCACATCACCCTATGCTCCCTGTGTCACTTCACCCTGTACTCCCTGGTGCACATCACCCTGTGCTGCCCTGTGACACTTCACCCTGTACCCCCTGGTGCACATCACCCTGTGTGCCCCAGTGACACTTCATCCTGTACTCCCTGGTGCACTTCACCCTGTACCCCCTGGTGCACATCACCCTGTGCTCCCCTGTGACACTTCACCCTTTGCTCCCCTGTGACACTTCACCCTGTACCCCCTGGTGCACATCACCCTGTACCCCCCGGTGCACATCACCCTGTGCTCCCCTGTGACACTTCATCCTGTACTCCCTGGTGCACTTCACCCTGTACCCCCTGGTGCACATCACCATGTGCTGCCCTGTGACACTTCATCCTGTACTCCCTGGTGCACTTCACCCTGTACCCCCTGGTGCACTTCACCCTGTACCCCCTGGTGCACATCACCCTGTGCTCCCCTGTGACACTTCACCCTTTGCTCCCCTGTGACACTTCACCCCGTACCCCCTGGTGCACATCACCCTGTGAGACTTCACCCTCTACCCCCTGGTGCACATCACCCTGTGCTCCCCTGTGACACTTCACCCTGTACCCCCTGGTACACATCACCCTATGCTCCCCTGTGTCACTTCACCCTGTACTCCCTGGTGCACATCACCCTGTGCTGCCCTGTGACACTTCACCCTGTACTCCCTGGTGCACATCACCCTGTGCTCCCCTGTGACACTTCACCCTGTACTCCCTGGTGCACATAACCCTGTGCTCCCCAGTGGCACTTCACCCTGTACTCCCGGGTGCACATCACCCCATGCTCCCCAGTGGCACTTCACCCTGTACCCCCTGGTGCACATCACCCTGTGCTCCCCTGTGACATTTCACCCTGTACTCCCTGGTGCACATCACCCTGTGCTCCCCTGTGACACTTCACCCTTTGCTCCACTGTGCCACTTCACCCTGTACCCCCTGGTGCATATCACCCTGTGCTCCCCTGTGAGACTTCACCCTCTACCCCCTGGTGCACATCACCCTGTGCTCCCCTGTGACACTTCACCCTGTACCCCCTGGTGCACATCACCCTATGCTCCCCTGTGTCACTTCACCCTGTACTCCCTGGTGCACATCACCCTGTGCTGCCCTGTGACACTTCACCCTGTACTCCCTGGTGCACATCACCCTGTGCTCCCCTGTGACACTTCACCCTGTACTCCCTGGTGCACATAACCCTGTGCTGCCCTGTGACACTTCACCCTGTACTCCCTGGTGCACATCACCCTGTGCTCCCCAGTGGCACTTCACCCTGTACCCCCTGGTGCACATCACCCTGTGCTCCCCTGTGACACTTCATCCTGTACTCCCTGGTGCACTTCACCCTGTACCCCCTGGTGCACATCACCCTGTGCTGCCCTGTGACACTTCATCCTGTACTCCCTGGTGCACTTCACCCTGTACCCCCTGGTGCACATCACCCTGTGCTCCCCTGTGACACTTCACCCTTTGCTCCCCTGTGACACTTCACCCTGTACCCCCTGGTGCACATCACCCTGTGCTCCCCTGTGAGACTTCACCCTCTACCCCCTGGTGCACATCACCCTGTGCTCCCCTGTGACACTTCACCATGTACTCCCTGGTGCACATCACCCTGTGCTCCCCTGTGACACTTCACCCTGTACTCCCTGGTGCACATAACCCTGTGCTGCCCTGTGACACTTCACCCTGTACTCCCTGGTGCACATCACCCTGTGCTCCCCAGTGGCACTTCACCCTGTACCCCCTGGTGCACATCACCCTGTGCTCCCCTGTGACATTTCACCCTGTACTCCCTGGTGCACATCACCCTGTGCTCCCCTGTGACACTTCACCCTGTACTCCCTGGTGCACATCACCCTGTGCTCCTCTGTGACACTTCACCCTGTACTCCCTGGTGCACATCACCCTGTGCTCCCCAGTGACACTTCACCCTATATCCCCTGGTGCACATCACCCTGTGCTGCCCTGTGACACTTCACCCTGTACTCCCTGGTGCACATCACCCTGTGCTCCCCTGTGACACCTCACCATGTACCCCCTGGTGCACAACACCCTATGCTCCCCTGTGTCACTTCACCCTGTACTCCCTGGTGCACATCACCCTATGCTCCCTGTGTCACTTCACCCTGTACTCCCTGGTGCACATCATCCTGTGCTGCCCTGTGACACTTCACCCTGTACTCCCTGGTGCACATCACCTTGTGTGCCCCAGTGACACTTCACCCTGTACCCCCTGGTGCACATCACCCTGTGCTCCCCTGTGACACTTCACCCTGTACTCCCTGGTGCACATCACCCTGTGCTCCCCTGTGACACTTCGCCCTGTACTACCTGGTGCACATCACCCTGTGTGCCCCAGTGACACTTCACCCTGTACCCCCTGGTGCACATCACCCTGTGCTCCCCTGTGACACTTCACCCTGTACTCCCTGGTGCACATCACCCTGTGCTCCCCTGTGACACTTCGCCCTGTACTACCTGGTGCACATCACCCTGTGCTCCCCTGTGACACTTCACCCTGTACTCCCTGGTGCACATCACTCTGTGCTCCCCTGGTGCACATCACCCTGTGCTCCCCTGTGACACTTCACCCTGTACTCCCTGGTGCACATCACTCTGTGCTCCCCTGGTGCACATCACCCTGTGCTCCCCTGTGACACTTCACCCTGTACTACCTGGTGCACACCACCTGTGCTATTCTGGGGACCATCACCCTATCAACCCTACTGTGCATCACCCTGTGAACCCCGATGTACAGTAACCTTTGCCCCCCGAGTGGTATGTGTGCACACTTACTCGAGTGTGCATGGGTACCTGTGCTTATGTTGGCCTGTTTTTATGCTACTTTGTATATTTTTTGATCTGTATGCATAGTCTGCCTTAATAGGTGCCTGTAAGTGTGTAAGTCTGTCTGCTCGTTCTTGTGTTGTATCTTCACAGGTCGTCATATTCGTTGTGGGGTTGTGTGCATTCACTATACAAAAGCCAGACATATAGCCATTGTCAGTGCTTGTTTAAGGTTATTGTTCATTAAATGGACTAGATATGTGCATTGTAAGGACGAGAAGCTTCTGCATTTGCACCAATAAATAATGGAAGAACAACCATGCAGTTTGTGATTGTTGAATTACTGAGTGTAAACGATAGAAGGCAAAATGTAAAAGGTGACAGAATATCGAAAAGCCGCAATACATAAGAAAGCTTGTGCGGGCTATAGAACGGAATCCCATTGGCCCACCTCTATACCACATAAAAAAGAGCAAAAGACATTAGAGGCTTGACGTCAGCGGGCTGGCAGTCAGATGAACAGTAGCGTGGGACTCCGCAGCAATGTGGGTTCGAGGAAGTTTACCTGACACAGAAAAATACCACAACAAGCACACAGAGTGGACATGCCGACATAGTTGCTGGGTCCCGGGAGCCGAGCTGTTTTTTTTATTATTTAATATTCCGAATTTGGGACTTTTTAAAAGCAGTCTTAATATACTGTGATTTTATTCTATTATGTGGCTGATTTAGTTTTTCTTCGGTATTATCACGAGGTCTTGAGTGGCCTCTCACAGGAGATTAAAGTGGTACAAAAGGGGGTGGTGATGGACAGAGCATCTGAACCAATCAAACACTCTCGCCCAGTCAACAGATCTGGGTGTAATCCATCGCCGTTTTTAGCGCACTCTGCCACCCCAGTTCAGACATGGCCATACACAAATCAGTCTGACCCTGTGCCTCATGGGAACAGTCCAGACTGAACTACCAAGCCATGCCTTCCCTGGACCGGAAATAAGCTTCCGACCGGTTTCTGGCATTCCAGCCTTCTTCAGCCCAGCTTGCTTGAATCCAGTGGCAAAGTGAGCAAGGGACTCATGTCTGAGCATAACCTGCCAACTTATGGTGAACAAAGCGGTACAAAAGGGGGTGGTGATGGACGGAGCATCTGAACCAATCAAACACTCACACCCAGTCAACAGATCTGGGTTTAATCCATCACCGTTCTTTAGCTCACTCTGCCACCCCAGTTCAGACATGACCATATGCAAATCTTCTGACCCTGTGCCTCATGGGAACAGTCCAGCCCGAACTGGTCTGTATGCATAGTCTGCCTTAATGGGTGCCTGTAAGTGTGTAAGTCTGTCTGCTCGTTCTTGTGTTCTATGTTCACAGGTCCCCATATGCGTTGTGGGGTTGGGTGCATTCACTATACAAAAGCCAGACATATAGCCGTTGTCAGTGCTTGTTTACGGTTATAGTTCATTAAATGGACTAGATATTTGCATTGTAAAGACGAGAAGCCTTTGCATTTGCACCAATAAATAATGGAAGAACAACCATGCAGTTTGTGATTGTTGAATTACTGAGTGTAAACGATAGAAGGCAACATGTAAAAAGTGACAGAATATCGGAAAGCCGCAATACCTAATAATACATAAGAAAGCAATCCCATTGGCCCACCTCTGTACAACCTAAAAAAAGAGCAAAATACATTAGAGGCTTGACGTCAGCGGGCTGGCAGTCAGATGAACAGCAGTGTGGGTTCGAGGAAGTTTACCTGACACAGAAAAATACCACAACAAGCACACAGAGTGGACATGCCGACATAGTTGCTGGGTCCTGGGAGCCGAGCTGTTTTTTTTAATATTAAATATTCCGAATTTGGGACTTTTTAAAAGCAGTCTTAATATACTGTGATTTTATTCTATTATGTGGCTGATTGAGTTTTTCTTTGGCATTATCACGAGGTCTTGAGTGGCCTCTCACAGGAGATTAGGCAGATCAGAGGGGCTTCGCTCCAGTCGTCGCTGTATTGTGTTCTCGAGTATACGGATTACCAGAACCCGGAGTGTGTGACACCCAGTGCCCCCCAGGGGTGGTCGCGTCCTGATAAAAGGGCCCCGGGGTGTCGCGCGGGAGATCATTGGTGTCTGGGCCGGTGGATAATCTCACGAGAGGACCCGGTATTCACTCATTCTTCAAAGTGGTCTCTCATTGTGGCCTAACCGGCGCTCGCGCGACCACGTGACGTAGCTTGTAGCTCCCTCTGAGGGGATTAGTCTCAGATCTCAGTGGGCTTTCAGGGCCAGATTTCCCGTGAAGGCCTTCATGCAAATCTCTGGGCATGCCCCTCCACAGACATCCCTAATGGTGGAAAAACACCACAGACCTCTCTGTCTGGATGCCCTCGAGCTGCAGAATGAGGACAAACGTGAACAAATGGAACAGAGATGGTTGGAGAGACACCCTGCATCTTCCTGGATTACCATTCCTTTCTGGGGGTGAAGCACCCATGCAGGCCCTGTCCTGAGTAATCCCTTTACTGGACTTTACCATAAACATTGATTAATGTGTCCGCCTTTGAGGCACCCATCACATTTGTACACATAGGGGCTCTAAGCCATACCCGTCAGCCTCTTGCCTCAAACATGTGGGCGAAGACAGGCGTTTGGAGGGTGATCCCTTTAAGGTCAATGGAGAATGGACACCTTTTTGGAGGGTGGTATAGATTTGAAAAAAGGATGACCCCATTAAAGTCTATGGAGGAATTGTGTGCGAGGAGGGCAGGTGAATAGAATTGAAACTGGTCAAAGACATTACATTCCTTACGGTTCTATTACAAAGGTTTTTGCATATACCTGAGGCTAGACACGCCTAGTGGATTTTCATGAAGGCGTGATCCTAAAAATACAGCGAACAAACAAAACGTATGATTTTGTGGCTATTCACAAATTGTTCGCTGACATTGTCAAGCTGGGAAACACACCTGCAACTGCTTCTGTCAAAGGTGTGAGTAAGTGCCTTTTCGGGGTGAGTAAGTGAAGAGAGACACTCCTTATTTTAAGATGGGGGTAGGGGAAAGTGATTCTACCACAAGGAAAAATTGATTTCTTATGGAGAATTGAAAAATTAATATGTGCAGGTACCTTTTGAATAATCCATACATTTGTATTCTACATTCCTGTTTTGGTTTTGTGTTTTTGTACAGTTCTAATATATGAACACATATATGAAATCAAACGCATATGTGTGACAATTTACTGCGCAGGTTTTCCATCAAGTGGAAAATCGTAATATGTGAATTATTTTTTTTGAATCATCCAAAATTCGTAAATATTCTTCAGACATAGGAAACTTAAATGGGAGTACATTTCTTCAGCGACAAGTTGACCTTTGTGAATCAGGGCCATGGCTGATAGTGAAAGTGTGTGTGTGTATTTTAAATCTCACACTGCTGAAGGGGGTTCTGTTTGGACACAGTGTGCTGCAAATGCATATTCATGAAAACAAGATATGTTTAGTGCCCCTAGGCGCTGACAAAGACTCTGTTGTTCCACACAGCAAGCCGGCGGGAATTGTGTGTGTGGCGGCATGACCGAATCAATGCAAACAGCCGGCCCATTCCCTGAGTCGTCAGCCCTCGCCTCCCCAACAATTCCCCCGATTGTCGTTCCTGACATGCCTGTCATTAAACGATGTCTTCGTTCAGCCATTTTTGGATAAAGATGATTTCTGTGCCCTCCATTTTATTTGACCAGTAGCACTGAGCTGCGAGGAAGCCCCCTACTAATCTATGGATCACTGTTCTGCTGCTTCAAAGGAATCTTTGATCTAAAAACAATATGCGCTGTTCCCAATTCAAGATGGCGTTTTTAAGAGCACTTTAATTTATTGGCCACATTTTAGATTATTGGATTCTCTCGGATTGCAATGGCGTGTGTGGCCTTTTGGACGGAGTGGGGAAGCAGTCAGAGTAGGGTCATTTAAGGGCATTCAATGTCTGTGGTTCATAGGGAGAATGTACAGTAGAATTGATCTAGGCTGCTGGCAGTAAAACTAGTGAGACATTAAAGGAAGGACATGTTGGGAGGCGGGTACCGTTGATGAGCAGCGTACCAAGGAGTCAAAGGGCAAATTATGTAAAAAGTTCTGGTGGTCCTCGGAGCTGGGTGGGCTGGATGCCTTCTAGATTTCAGAAGGAAGAGTTGACGGGAGTTGCAGCAATGGGACATTGGTTGTGGCTGCCGTTAGCATCTCAAGACTTAAATGGCAAACCAATGTTGCTGCAAATGGTATATTTGTAAGCGCAGTAACATGGACGTCCATCAGGGGTCGCCAGTGATAGCAACTGCTACCTGTACCTTTCCCCTAAGTATTTTCTACTGGCGTTGGTCTTGCAACCCCTCAAATCAATATGTGTTGATGACTTTCCAAGTATATTTGAGGCAAGATTACATGCTGTGACGAATCCGAATAAAAAAATAATCTTTTTACCTCTTGCACTGAAGAGACAAACTAAACACACTGTGCCAGTGTAAATGTGAAAAGATTGTTTTGTTTAAATAAATCGGAATGGGCACCTATTGGGCATAAGCCGTCTTCGGTTTTCCATCTTGTAGTTTTGCTTTGCTATCAGTACACTGCTGCTCTCTAGCTTGCATTCCAATTATGCACCTACAAAGTTGAAAACTTGATCTGCAAATTAATGCCCAATTTATAATTATTTTATTATTAAGATATTTTTTTATCAGAAAGCTGCACATACTTTTAGGAATCCTTATTGTGCTTTTATGGATGAAATATTAGTGTCTAAGAGTGTATAATTATAGTAAGGCAAAATGCTTCAGATAAGTGTCACTTGCTGATAGTTCTAATCACAAGTCCAATTTGGCCTTTAACACTTCTAAGCCTGCTAAATAAAGTATTATTAATTTGGGTAATGTGTTATTTTCAATGCTTAGAAATGGCACAGGTGTGACAAATGGATGTGTCTTACTTTCCGTATTCTTTCTCATTGTATGTTACTTGTACTTCAGAAGCATTATTTTAGCAGAGGTGCATATATGTATGTGGGGGCATGTTTCTCCCCCAGCTATTCAGGTCTCCATGTTGGCTGGTGGGAGAGATGTGTCCTCATGACTCTACACAAGGATTGGTATAGGCATGTAAAGCATTTCTGGCGCTATATTGACGACATCTGTCTAATTTCGGATGGAACAAAACAAACTGCACTGGAGTTGGTCACCGCCATTAATTCTAATGATGTAAATTTGAAATTTACTGCAACAATTGATGACAAGTGTGCAGAATTCTTGGATGTTCTTGTATATGTTAATAAGGACAGAATCCATACTAAGCTCCAGCGTAAACAAACTGCCGGTAACTCGATTTTGCATGCAGAAGCTCGCATCCTCGTGATCTGAGTAAGAGTATATATACCCTATGGCGAATTTGTGCGTATTCGCCAAATTTGCAGTTTAGACACAGATACACAAGCCTGTCAGCAGGAGGCCCTCTCTAGATTTCTGGATAGAGGATACAATATGTGGCTGTGGCACTGAAAAAAGCTAATGGCCGTTCTAGAGAGGAATTGCTTGCATCCACAGATTGTATTGCTTCTGCTGAGGTTTTTCTGGATGCAGATAATGATATTGAAAAAAGTAATGTTAGGCTTATAACTACCTTTAGTCAACAGGAACGGAAAATTCGCAAAACATTGTTTATTCTCTATGGCCGATAATACTCACTGATATGACACTGGGACCCATTTTACCTGCTCTGCCAGACATAACATTCCGGAGGGCCCCCTCCATGAGGGATGCCTTGGTGAAATCAAGCCCTGAAATGAAACCTAAAGGTACTTGGCTTGTCAAAAGGGGTTTCCATGATTGCACCTCATGCCGTGCTTGCACTTTTCCAACCAATATAACACACTATGTAACAGCATTCAGTAGTAAAAGAATAAAGATTATGGAATACATTACTTGCCACACTGAATTTGCTATTTACATTCTACGGTGCACTTGCATCCTTGAGTACATAGGGATCATTAAGCTCCCTGTGCATAAACACATTTTAGAGCATGTCAGGGCTATTGTGAATTCTGAATTCAAGTTATCCAGTGCCAGGCACTTTAAATTGGTTCACCAGAATAAATTGAAAGATCTGACATACTCTGTTTTGGGTTGCGTTCCCATCCCCGGGCGAGGAGGGAATCGTGAAAAAAGTTTGCGTCAACTGAAATCACATTTCATTCTAGCTTGGATACTAAAATGCTGAATGGCATGAACAACAGTGAAGACATGCACAATTTCCTGTAGTCATCTCTACTGCCTATTCTCGACATTAGTCATCTCATTCTGCCTGTTTGATCTTGTTTTTGTGTGGTTCTGTTTCAGTAGTCTGTTTCTGACTTTCCTATGAGTTTATCTCTATACAATGAATTTAGTTTTGTTTTTACGTTTCAAACCTCTATTGCATAATATCTCTGAAATGTTTTATAAATTGCTTCTAGCACTGGCACTTTAATATTATTCAGGCTTGAATGATATATATGCTGCTTTTTTAACCTATAGGTTGCACAGCACTAATTTTGCACAGGGTTGAGAGTTTTGCACATTTGTACTATAATTTGTTTTGATATGACTGGCTTTATTGATCCCATGTGTATGATTCGCTATCCAATATAACTATGTTTTAAGGGATTGTTTTATATACATATATTGGTTGTGCCTGTCGCAATTTATTGTGACTAGAGTCATGATTTTGCTTATCTGAATTATTAAGTTTACATACAGGTTTTTTGTGTACTGACTATTTGTTGATCATAAATGCATAGAGGCATAGATGCAGTTGTGATTAAGTATTCTTTTTACATATATACATTTCAATTTTATGTTTTTATATATCATAATATTACCTAGGTATCAATTGACATATCCTATTTAGGATATTTGAATAATTATGCACTTGCATTTTATCTACTAGGTAGTATGTGTTACACACATTATGATGAACTGAGGATTAATCTTGCACTTCCACTTTAGCTGTATTCATGACCTATCTGCTTTTAATCATTAAGCACTTTCATGACCTGTCTGTTTAAACCAGTTAGCACTTTATTATTCAATGTATCCAGTACTGTATTCAGCTTTTCCCATTTGCACAGATGTGGTTTTTCTTCCATCGAAATGTGAATATTCTGTTAAATGACTATATATGTCTTTTATTGGAAATAGTCACTTACTGCCAGGTTATTCTCACTTTTGTTACATGGTTTAAATATGGTTATATACTTTTTTAACCAGAAATCTCTTATTTGAAATGTTATATTGATGATTCTACTTTTTTGAAAAAGCTCAATATAAAAATCTATACTGATTTAAAAATGAAATATGAGCTCCACTACTAGTTGCCCGGAGCAAGGGTAGGATTCGAGCTAGTTGCCTGCCACCCAGCCAATCAGAGCCACGATGTGCTCTGAAGTCCCCCGTAAGGCCGTAGACTTCCATACTGGGGGTCTACAGCAGCCCAGTATAAGTCTACTAGGGTTTCACTTTTTGGGTCTGGATACCATACTTTACCTAGGGAACCAGACCTTTAGTAGTGCACCATCCACTCACTTAGGTCCTGATGAAGTGCCACATGACTCGTTAGAGGCAGTAAAGGCATGAAACATGTCGACCCATTACACTTCGATAGCAGTCTAGGAACATTTCATCCACTTAGGGCTCCCACACATTTTTTAACCAAGCTGGAACTACCTTAATAAATAAAACATTTCTGAAGAGGACTGCTCCAGACTTTTTTGAAAACCCACCACCCGTGCACTACTCTATCCTTGCCCTCATACACGCATGCACCCCACGTCTTCTTCAGAAGATCTCCGCCAAAGAGCCCCGTTTGCGGTAGCCTGTCGGGCATTGCAGCACCGGCCCGACGAGGAGCAGAGCCCAATGATGAAGCATGACATCCTTCGGGATGTGTGAGGGCATCACGAAGAAAGACCTCCCCTTTCCCTTGTTCCCCAGTTAGGAACTGCACACACAACTCCAATTAGAACTATGCATCAACGGGGTGTGCAGTTCCTAACAGGGGCACAAGGGAAAGGGGAGGTCTTTATTCCAGGACCTGGTTTAAATAAAGGCTTCTGGTCCCCCCTTTCTTTTAAATGCCTTAAAATAAGCACACATGGTTGAATATAGGAAAGCTTCAGCATTGAGCAGACTGAGTGTGTGTGCTGAATGCATGTGTACATGTGAGGTGCATAGAGGTGTAGTGCTCAACAGAAAAGGGTGCTATGCATGTACACTGAGTAAATGTGCCTCCAATGGTACATTCTATGGAGGACCCTGGGTTCCATTTTTGGAAACCCAGGCCACTCTGGTAGAGACATGAGGAGGCAAGGGATCCCTCAGACAGATTTGTGTATTGTTGCATTCCTGTGAGCGGTGAGGGGACACACTGAAGGGAAAAGGAAGAGAATCCCTCTTTACATCTCCGAAGACTGCTATTTGATTCAGTGATATATCACAAAGAAGGGGTCTGTACACATCCTGTGAAGGGGGATGGGGGCTGGTAAGAAAATCAGATAGAGAAGGGATGGGGTCTGGGATTAACCTTTTGATGCACTTATCACTGTGGCTCATATCCAGGTGTGAACTCTGGTCAGTCCCATGAATTGTGATGTGGACAACCCGCTTCTGAGTTGTGCCTGCTGTGGCAGTCCTCTTTCATGAAGGAAGATAAAAAGTGCCCACTACAAAAGAAGCAGTACCCCAACATAAAACCTCAAAGACCCAGACCCTAAATTACATTTGGTGTCTGGATAAGGACTACAAGAAGTGAAGGTTGAGTCCCCAAAGATTTGTCATCTACCAAACTGCCAGACGGGCTGTGTGAGAAGGGGAAGCTCTAAAAAGACTTCTGCATGTGACTAGGACTGGGGGCCAAGGCCTGCTACTCTCCCTGCTAGGAGAGGAAACATCATGCAAGGAAACCAAGACCACCTGCCCTGGAACCTGTAGCACCAGTGCCTGCCTGCTTGCTAAGACCAGTGTGCCTCCCGGATGAGCTATGGCGGGCAGAGACCGGAATTCTATGCGAGGAGAGGTGGATAGATTCCTTTGAAGTATTGCGTAAAATTGTAAAGCCTTCTTGGCTAGTACGAAATCATATTTTCTCGGTACACCGGGCATATTTAACACCAAGAAAACTCTCTAAATATCAACCAGATAAGAAATGTAATAAATGTAGTTTAGCAGATGCATGTGATATACATATGTTCTTAGAATGCCCAAGCATAGCAAAATTCTGGGAAGACGTGAAAAACACTTTAAATTCTATACTAAATACATCCCTTTCAATAACTCTACCACTCGTCATCTTCGGGACGGAAGACTACATCAGAGGCAAGGAGAAGTTATTTCTGTTCTACGCAATTTTACTAGCGAGAAGACAGATCTGCATACAATGGGTAGAGAAGACACCTCCTCTACACTGTTCATGGCTCACATCCTTATATGAGACATCCAAAAGAGACCTTAAAAGATCTGTAAGTAAGAAAAAGTTGGCTTTCTGGGATTTCCTGACCAACTGGAGATGATCCGGGGTTTTTTTTTTTTTTTTTTCTTCCCCGGGTCCGATGATTATGCCATCTACACTCCTTTGGACCAAGGGCCAGGACAGTTCCGAGTAAGGTCCGGCAGGTTGAAACAAACCTAGATGGAGTCAAAAGAACGCACCCCTAACTATTAAAGCCGGAATATCTCTCCTACCAATATAAGTCATCACGTCAGCAATGGCGTGCAAGGTGGTTGGCATTATCCGTCTAAAGGGGAAGGCAGATGAGAGAAAAAAAAAAGACCAGTGTGCCTTGTGAGGAAGAGGAGAGTGTTGGAGTCCAGTCAGGAGCTCTACCGGAATGACCCTATGCGAGGAGTGAGGAATCGGCTGTGCAGCGATAGGGCCGTAGCCCGTGTGCAAGACTGTTTTCGGTGACCCTCGAATACCAGGATAGGGCCATTGTATACTGTGTTAAATATCGAACGCTGTGTGGAGGGCGCCAAGCTCACACGGCATCATTGCGATGATAACGTATGCCAGAGTTGAAGAAGTTGTATGACCAGCATGCCAGGACTCGTTAACATCCGAGCAGTGACCCCATATGCCAGGAGGGGCCACCTAGGTTCGGGCAGCCGCGGTGCGTCGATTGGGGCGTAGGGGCGTAGCCCCTCCAGCCACAATGGACCCGCATTGCGGCCGCCGGCCGCAATCAATCCTATCTATAACATTGCAACAATCAGCCTCAGCCCACCGCCGGGAATTGTGCAGGGGGGGTGGCCTGCAGCTTGAGTGACACACTCAGGCTGCAGCAGACCGTAGTGCGCAGTCCCGCTGGGGAACTTACAGTGCACTGTGCGCATGCTTGGGAAAGTTGGCAACTATCTCAAGCATGCACACTGTAAGTTCCCCAGCGGGACCCAGGGGTACTTGTTCGCCTGCCACAGCCTGGGTTTTCAAAGGGCGACAGGGCGAGCAGCAAATGTAGCCCCCTAGCCAGTCCTGGCGCTGCATGCAGCGCCAGGATTGGCTGGTCCACCACACAGCATCCATCATTGGATGCCGCGCGTGGGAATGGCACACACTAGGGAAGATTCCACAACCTAATCTCCCTTCGCCGGGGCTCTCTTGGGAGACTACCAGCGTGAGATAGCTTGGGATATGAATAGCGAGAGAGGTAGGGATGTGTGAGCCTCTGAACAATCCGTCGAGTTCTGGAGGGTGTTAAACCTTCGCTGAAATTTTGGAACACTCTCAATTTGTCCCTGATGGGTAAGGTGGCTCTCGTGAAAATATTATTGTTTAACACACGGAATCGCCGAACTATTCATATAGAATATTGGCACAGGATGATCAGTAAAACTGTCATGGAAATCATAATAGTGTTGTGCTCCGTCGTATTAGCTCGTTGTTCTTGGTTGGTTTCCTGTGGTCTTTGCCGGCAGCACGCATTCCCCAGCAGGTGACGCAGGCTCTCTGGCGCATGCTGCAAATTAATGACCTGACATAAAATAATCAAAATCTTGGAAAAATTGGAAGCAGTGTAAATTCGGATAAAAAACCCAGTCGAAGCTCTGCGCCGCCACCGAGGGAAAACGCGCATCAACGTGTGTACCTACCGAAGATACGAGTGTAAAGTATTTGGTGAATATGTGTTTACATGGACGGCGCGCGCTTCCTAACCATGAGTTTCTTGTTTCCTGGACACATCGCACAATGAGTTTTCGAGAGGTATGCTGGCGGAATGGCATGAACGAGCAGCTGTTGTGCTCACTCGGTGGGGCTCCAAAGGGATGACTTGACGCCATCAACCGTTGGGACTGTTTCCATATAACGTTACAGCGCCAGAAAACTGCCAGAGCCTTGGATTGTAAACACCGTCATGTTACCCCGCTGTCTTTACGATTTTCAGGTAGCTTTATTTGACATCCCCAGAAAATATTTAATTGAGTTAGATAAAATATTTGTTCATCTGCTTTCGGCATTGGAAGAGGGTCACTGAGGGGGGTGACAAAATGGCAAAAATATGTGTTTTGAACACATATTTTTGCCATTTGTCAAGCCGGGGATGACAAGACATTTTCTGCACCGGGCACCACCTTACCTTGCTACGTCACTGCCTTGAAACGTTACGTACCTGGTGGCATGGTAGACTGGAGCAATCTAGTTTGGAGCTTGCTTTACTATCTTTATTGCACAGCTCTAGCACATGGTAGATTGGTTGGACGAAGGGAGACTTTGGACAAACAGTTGCTGCTTGGCACATGTGGTGAGATGCCTTTTCCCGAACTCTTGATGTTGGGGGCGGGGGCACCCTCCTTGTTTTCATAAGTGGGGAGTCGGGTATGTCATGTTTGGGAGAGGGTGGTTCAGAAGGTGTTACGTCGTGCACTGTATGCACCAGACTTGCCCATGTGGTCCCCATGCCTCTTCACACAAATAGGGCAAACGATAGCGGTAGATGGTGGCCGGCAGGAGGCTGCGACACTCTACGGGATTTGTATCTGAATTATAAATGTATTACCCTGTCAGACCGATTGAAACATTTAACTTAGGCCATAGACAATTCTTACAATTTGCTAAAATAACCACCACGTCTTGTTGTATATGGCCTACATTCCCAGAGGCCCCCGAAGAGTCACAAACATTGGTGACCTTACTCACCTTGGCTGGGGGCTATACATTAATCTCCTTTATATACAGGGTACCAAGGGAGGCTATCCCTTTTTGTGGTTCAGGGCAGATGACAGGAAGCACTCAGGGAACTGATCTCGAACAAGCAATGGGAAAGCATACAGACTGTCTTTGCTAACTGGAGGTTCAAATTGATACGCTATAATGTTATTCACCAGGTATATAGTACTCCCGCCACACTGCACGCTATCTACCCGGGGCAGGCGCCTACCTGTCCTCAGTAGTTTAGGTGACGGAGCAGACTTTATGCGTATGCTATAGCATTGCCCCGAGCGGGTCGCATAGTGGCAGTCCATAGGTGATAGGTTAAATGAAGCCACAGAGTGGGGAGTCCCTGGAGACGCTAGACAATTCCTGTTGAGGCAGGTATCGACACGCAAGAAGAAGGGACTTAGTTGGAGGTTCCTGTTGCTGGGGTGGCGTAGTGGCTATTCGTTGGATGTTCCCTAACCCTCAGATATGTGTAAGTGGGTTTGAGACATGATTGGATAGGCAGTGGCTGAGAAAGCTGTATGGGTGAATGCTAAATAGACAACAAACTCGCTGATGACTTGCAGGCTTGGGCGGGGATGCTCGCAGACCAGCTAGACCCCCCCCACATGCAGCTCCCCTTAGACACTCAGGGAAATGGCGATTGATCTAAATATGCTAAATTATTCAAGCTGTGAGCTGTTGGGTGCAGGGTCTCCTTATCACATTGATGGTGATGATAGAGAAGGGGCCCTATAATGTTGCGTTATATAATGCACAGGGCCGGCCCTAGGGTGGTGCGACCGGTACCACCGCGCCGGGTCCTGATTTAGAACGGGGCGGCTGTTTGGTGTTTGCTTGTTTACATTGTGCGTAAATGCACCTGCTGCCGCGCTCTAGCAATGTCCAGACAGCAATTAAAATGTAAAAAAAACTCCGGTGATTAATATTCTTCCAGGCGAGATCGGAGTTTTGTCTAATAGACGTTTTGACTCGTCGAAGTTTTAATTCATGGTAAGGTAGTGCAGAGCAGAGGGTTAATATGCTTGCTGCGAAGAACATGTACCATGCATATAACAGTGAATGTAATGTAAACAGGTCAGTGGGTTACTGCTTTTGTCAGAGACTTCCTTTTGTTAGTTGTAGTTTACAGTGAACTATTAACTGTCATCATCAAAGAACTGCGTGCAGACTTCAAGGTATAGATTAGTGTGTATGGATTTTTCCCCCAGACTGTCATTATTCCAATGTTGGGAAAAGGGTTCACTTGGGTACAAATCAGTTCTTGTTATTAAAGAGAGCATCAATCCATTGTGTTACATTTTAAATTCAGAGTTTGTGCTTCTCCAGACCAAGTACGCTTTAACTATACTGCCTATCAATATGGATGACATGTGAATTCACCCCTTGTTGTCGTTTGTCTTATATAACATGTCCTATACACTGTTTTACACACCTATAATTGCTAGTCTCTGTGTAATGTGTGCGTTATGTACAGTGCTGTTATGTACAGTGGTGTTCATCATTCGACTTCCTATGTTGCAGGAGTGCATTTGTTTTTTTTGCAACTGATTCTATGACTTTTTGGGGTGTATCCTCGAAAGTTTCCTGTTAATGTGGCTGACCTGCTTTCTGAAGTGCACTTTATACTTGCTTTTGAGTGACACCAAGTATTGCTGGTTTAATTCGATTCCGTTTGCTGACTTGTGATGCACGGCTTGATGGGTGCATGCGTTTATTTTCCTGTGACTAGATTGTTCTGATATAATTGTCCTATTTGCAATAGTTTTCAGTACACAGTTTGCTCAATCAGTTATGATTTTGTGTGACTACCTGGTTTCCTGGAGTGCCTCTGACTTCGTTCTGTTTCTTTACTTTTTGTGACTGTTGGTCCTGCGGGGAAACATTTTCAATTTATGTTGTCTTGTTTACTGGGAGCATTGCTTTTATTTTCCTTTAGTGTAATGGGCTGGATGGTGAAGTGCACTTCCCATAGTGTGCAGTCACTTCAATTTGCCTTTAGGTGACTACCTGGCTTGATGGTGGGTTTCTATTTGATTTCATGTAACTCCTTGTCTTGATGAGTGCATTGGTTTAAGTTTGTTTGAGGTAACTGCTTTACATGCTGGTTTCATCACACAGCTGACACCCACCCTGAGAAAGCCAGAGCTGCCCTGTTAGTGGTATCACCACCAGTGCGCTTAGGTTCCTTACAGCTCCTTCACTTGAAGTGGGTTACCACCTACCCGTTACTTTTTGTATCCTGCTCGTACCAAGTCAGATCCAGACCCAGACCAGTCCCCACAGTTGCTCCGGATTAAGGGACATTGTCATGTCATCTCAGGCGCGATGTAAAGATTCCCAGTGAGCTGAGGACTCTTTTGGCCCAAGAACCAACTAGCTGGAGACCCTTGTGGTTGTTTAAAGATTTAAGATCAGCCTGTAACTCAGTCTTGATCTGGGTGGGTGACCTCGATTACAAAGTGGCTGTGCCAGATGTCCCATTATGACCCCTTTTGCCTGTCTCCCCTTTAGACGCAGAGGGCATAAAACTGGGGGGTGCTCAACCCTGCCAAAAAACTGAGGGGTGACCCTAAGAGCACAGCTGCCATCCAATCAGGGGTGGGATGCTTTGGTGTGCTGGTCTGGTTTTCTGGGTGCATTGGCTCAAGTTTTTCCCATGTAATTGATTGGGTGTCTTGGTAAGTTGCTTTTATGTGAATGTCTGACTTATGACTGCGCATTCCTTTCAGTGTGCACTTGCTTCAGTTTACTTTTTGAGTCACTGTCTAGTTTGCTGGATGTATTGCTTTCATTTTTTTTCATTTTTCTTTCATTAAACTGTTTGACTTGCTTGGTGCTTTTATGTTGGTGCCTGCACGCTGAAGTGTACTCTTCTTCTGTTGACTAGCACCCTGCTTTCAAAGTGAAGGTTCACAGGTTCACACTTGCTTTAGTTTACTTTTGTATGGTTGACTGCATGCACTGTTTTGCTTGATGCATTGCTTTAAGTTACTACTTGATGCATTGCTTTCAGTTTGCTTTCAAGTAATTGCCTCTCATTTTCCAAATGCTTTGTGAAGGCTGTTTCCCAACTGCTATGCAACTTCTTCTACTCCTTAGAGCTGAGATTTTCATGAAAGTCTTATAGTCTGAATTCAGCACCTGAGCGTAATAGGACGGAATGTATGAAGCTCTGTGGTTATACTGAATAAGCAGCTACCTATGTTATGCCATCTATTAATGTAATAACTGCACTTTCACAATTGCTTTATTAACCTTCCTGCTTTCTCAAATTTTCTTGAAAATGCACGATTTTTCTTCTTTTTTTTCAAAATGTTCTTGGGGGGGGGGGGGGGGGAGGTAACCCCCCCAAACCCCCCTTTTGGGGTTCGGGCTCGCTCGCTCGCTACGGTGCTGTATGCAAATCACTTTGCGCCCCACTACTTTGAAATGTCACCCACCGCCCCTGGGTTCGGGCGATTGCACCTGAGCATTCTACATTGCGTCTTCAGATATTAGTCCGGAGCCCGGATCTGAAGTGAGTCTGTGGCCGGTGAGCCTAACCCCACAGATAGATCTGACATCACTGACCCACCGTGGACCAGAAGGACACCGAGGAGGATGACACACCATTCTGGAGCCAAAAGACTGAATCCCCTCCGTGCGTGAAAACTTGCCTTACTGTATCACTGGAAGCTGCTCCGATCTCTGGGGTGAGCGGCTGCTCCACTCTGGAGAGTGAGCCTGAACCCTCCTGATGCTACTGTATGTACCGCGAGCAGCCTGACGTCGAGCAGGATCGGATCTCGGGAATACCTTTGCTGAGGGCACCCCCTGTAATGCTGAATGCTTTTCTGCTGCAGGAGTGTGTAAGACTTGAACTAAGGCCTTTGGGGCACTGGGGAATTCATGGCTGATGGGGCTGCGGCACTATAGACACTTTTGATTGACATCCTGAAGAGTCAAAAGGGAATCTTGAGTACGGCCTAATAGTTTGCATTTCCTGTATGCATCACGAATGAGGAATAATCTCGAACAAGTTACACAAAAGAGGGTGAGACAGGGATTTGCCCGACAACTACTAGAGCCTTGAATTGAAGGGGAACTGTGTTGTTGCTTGTAAATGTATGTGTAGAGTTAGAAATAAAATACAACTTTTTCTTATAAATGCAAGTATTTGGCTGGACCTTGATTTATTGTTCAGACTTTATTCACCTTGATTTTTGAGTTTATCTAAACAACCCTATTAATGACGTTTTCTCAGCTCACCAGATACATTGCCACATATACTGCATTTCCAGTTCCTTCAGCGTGTCCATGGCTCCTGTTGTGCTTTCGGTTTTTAGTTCATGACTGAACTCGCCCAGGATATTCATTTGAACCAACATTGTGTAATAAAATTCTTTTCAGACGGAAAGGGCGAGAAGCATTAATTGCATTTTATGGTAGTTGTTGACAGACCGTTCATTACAAGGGAATTTGGTGTTATACGTTTCCAGGTAGCGTCGGTTGTCAGGACACAAAGGCGTTATGTTTTATAAGTTATGATACTTGTGTGTACTTCAGTGAGTAGCTGGCCGATTTATGCATGTCTTGTTGCTGGTATCAATGTTAATGGTGAGTGAAAGTTTTTTTTTATAAAAAGTTAATGTATACTGTACCTTCTCAATTGTTTTATTTTTCTCTCACACAGGGTCGCTGACTGTATCCTCGGGCGAAGGCTCCCTGATCCACGTGGTTGGTGAATTACATATTTCAGGCACTCACACTAGACGACCTCTGGCAAGGGAATGATTATAAGGCACTCTTGGTAAGTACAGAGGGGCTTCAAAGCCTGCATCTTTTCAGATTGCAAAGTTTAACTTTTTGTTTCGGTGGTAGTCATTGGTTACTGGACCACTAGGAAATTAAACAACTAGCTTAGAATTTATCGCAAGTTGCCATGTTGGACGTTCATTAGCCCCATAAGAACTTCTCTTATTCCTTATGGAATCCTATAACCATGAAGGGCAGGAACGAGGTGCTCAGAATATAACAAAATCCTTACATTTAAATTATTCTTTGTGTTTGATGAAGCTGTATTAAGTCTCACTTGGAAACTTAATACATGCCAAAAATGTATGCTCTGCAGTACCAACTTCAACAGTGAAATTATTGCATTCCATACTTGTCTCTATAGATCACAGTGTAAAGTGAGCAGCATATTTAAGTGTCTAATGTTATATTTATTGTACAGATGCGTTAACGTGCCATGGCATTTCAGTAATGTAATGGGTTCCATGGGAAAATGTCGCTCACAAAAACATTCTTTTACACTATTGTTTTTCTTTGTAGTTAAAAATATAGAGTTGTGAGGGGAAAGTAGGCAGAGGTGTTCTGTTTCACTTAGCCCCCACAGGGATTCTCCTGTGGGTGGGACCAGAAGTTCTTGTTCATGAATCAGAGATTCCTGGAGGGCGTGTGAAAATATTAATATTTCAAAACAACATCATCAAAGAATCAATTAGAGAGAAAGAGGATACTCCTAGGTAGCTTGTTCATCTCCCCTCATCATAATGCATTTTAAACAAAGAGAATAAGAAGAGAGCAAAGCTCTCGAAATACCTCACAGATGTCTGCACTGTAAATCTCCTCAGTAGAGAAACCTTTTGATTTGTTAAAAGAACCCTCACCCACCAACCTAGTTGGTGGCATGCTTCATCATCGGGTTCCCATCTAGAAGGCCAAATGCCCTGTAGGTGTGCTTCTGTGCCCGGTTACAGCGGAGCTGTTTTTTTTGTGGTTTGTGAAAAGTGACATTTGTGATACACGTCCGCAGAATTAGCAACATTTTAATCCTGCCCAAGGGATCATCCAATACATTTTTTAAGGTACCCCGGAGGTAGTTTTAACTTTCACCATCGCAAATTTCACTTCTCACAAAACACAAAAAAACAGGTGTTAAAGCAAAAAATACTGGAGACAATGGGCACCCTTGTCTAGTCCCCCGTTTAACCTTAACCTGGCCTACCTCTGTGGTGTAAATGATTATGTTTGCTTCTGCATTCAGGTATAGTTTCTGAACCAACCCCGTAATTTTGGGAGGTATGCCAAAATTTTGCAGAATAAAAATAGGGTCTCCTAGACAACTAGGTCAAATGCCTTTTCGGGGTCTATAAGGACTAAAGTGGGTATCTTCTGAGCCTCAAAATAGTCAAATGGTTCCTGTAAGTACTGCATGTTAGTGCCGAGCTGCCTACCAGCAATAAAACCATTTTGGTCAGGGTGAATCAAATGCGAAGCACTTTGATTAAAACGATTGGCTAAAAGTTTAGTGATTATTATGTAGTCAGAGTTTAATAGCGTGATGGGACGGTAAGAATTAGGGTCTTCGCTATCCTTACCCTTTTTAAAAAAACTGACTATATTCCCATTTCTAAATGACAATGGTATCGCCCCACCTTCTAAGATTGAGTTAGCCAACAACAAAAAATAATCCGAAATGGCGCTTAGGACGATTACAAAAAATTCTGCTGGGAGGTCATCCGGGCCACAGGCTTTGCCGCTCTTAAGATTTTTTGTGACTGCTCATCTTTTATAAAAGGCCTCGCCATGCTCATTGTCTCCGTATCTGAGAGTACCAGCAATTTATTTATCTGGAGAAAACCTCTCAGGGATGTCATATTGATAGTTTATTGTTGGCCGTATATGGTCCTATAATGTTGTAACATTATATCCTCTGTTATTACCGGGTCGTCAGTTCGGGCAGCAGTTGAAGGACATTTTAATGCAGTTATCTGGTTAGTAAAAGCCTGCTCCCATGCCTGCCTCGCGAGGAACCTACCAATATAATTACTTTCTTCGTACATTTTTTGCCTGTGGTGGTAATAAAAAGATTCACTCGAGATAATATTTTTCACTAAGATCCCGTTTAGCCTGATCAAGCTGCCGTCGGTTGAAAACTGAGGGGCTGCTAAGAAATGCGTTGAAAGACATTTGTACTTTCTGCTCAAGGAATGGCTTTTCTTCCTTAGCTTTCCTAAGATTATCGGCATCTTTTCCAATGGCTAGTCCCCTAATGAAAGCCTTAAACGAGTCCCAGACCACATGTGGAGGTGCAGAACCATGATTACACATACAAAATTCTTTAATCTCCGTTTTAATAAAGAGCTCCCAGTTCTCCCCTGATAAATATTGCCTATTTTGCATCTTTTAGGGGTCCTAGTATTTTTCCCTAACTAACACAAGAATCCCCATCGCATGATCCGAGAATCCTTTCTGAAGGCTTCTCTGCTGGCTAAAAATCAGTCTCCTAGAGATAAGAAAACAATTGATGCGTGATGAAGTGCGAAATCTACCTGATAAACAAGGATAGGCGATCTTAGTTGGGAATACCGCCCTCCAAGGATCCAATATGTCCAGAGTCGAACCATAGTTTTGTAAAACTCTTAAAGTTTTAGGTTTTAGCTGTTTTTTGGACAAAGCAGAGGAGTCCATTTTAGGATTCATTAAATAATAAAAATCCCCCTTAAGATCAATTCACCAGGTACTTGGGTTAGAGATTGAAAAAATTCCTTATACACCATTGGATTATCCTTAACTGGGGCATATATTCTGGCAAAAGTTTAAAGTCTGTGCCATAGGTTGCAGGTGGTCCAACACCACCTTCCACTCTGATCGTTTACAAAGTTAACAACTTCAGCCTGAAGTTTTTTTATTAAGGAAAATCGCCATGCCCCGATGGAATGCCGAAGATGAGGAGAATCCCCTATAGGCTGCCCATGACCTAGACATTGAGAATTCTGGTAGTTTCCCTGCTGGTATATGGGTCTCTTGTATTAAAATGACCGCTGGATTTTCTGTCTTAATCCATGCCTCAATGGCCCCCATTTTCTTTTTATTATTAAGGCCAGTAACGTTAAAAGAAACTACTTTCAGAATTTCCTTTTTAGCCATTAGCAGCAGGGAGGGTAAATAACAGCATAGATAAAAATATACAGAAAGACTACGACAATCGTAAATGGCCGGATCTGAGAACTAGCAAAATGTGAGTCTATTAATACAAAATGGATGTATGTGTATCAACTTAAAAAATGGATTTCGTTTTTTCCCATGCTTCCTTTTCAGCCCCTGTGACCCCACCTAACTTCCAAGCTCCCTTTTCCACACCCGTGACCCCATCCAACCCCCAAAGCCACTGTGAGCAGATCGCCGTCCCTGCTTACATTTGACAAACTTCTTCCCCCCCCCAACTTGACTGGCACTGTGACTTGGTGCCTAGTGCCTCACTACCCCCCTTCCTCCAAGAAAAAAAAGTGAAATAGGGAAATAGAAATTAAGAGTACAAAAAGAAGCAAGAAAACACGAAAGGAGACACAGGGCAGGACAAAAAAGTAATCAATAAGAAACTATCTAGCCTATCTTAGATATCTACAAGTATGTACCACAGCAGGAAAGAACAGCAAAACAAGGGATCAATAATAGATAAACAGTGACTTTGTTCACTTATAACACTTATATTGACCTATTAGTGTCTGCAGGTCATTGAAGTTTATCCAATGAGATTTGTTGCAGTCATTCCTGCGAATTCCGGGACATTACAAACCGAGTTGCCTGCCCCACTTCCCTCCTTCAAAAGAAGAACACCACTAATATGGGCCAAGAAGATCAAAACAGAAGGAGAAAAACCAATAGACAATACATGACAAACTACCTAAGAAAATATGCTAGAGAAAGACGAATTCCAAGATAAGAGACCGGAACACTTAATTAAGAACATTTTAGAAACATTTTGAGAACATTTTGAAAACATTTGTAAATTCATAGCATTAGCGATGTGTCATATCTTGAAACTAAGGAGTCTAAAGGCTCTTAGGATTTCCCCATGGAGATTTGTTGCAATAATTCCTGTGGTTCCGGGACATTACAAAATACGTGAATTCTGCCTTTAACTAGCACTTTTAACCTGCTCTGTTGGGCAATCATTGTCTGTGCCCCCTGTTCCTTGAATAGGTGTAGCATTTTTACGAATTCCTACCGCCTCTTGGCTGCAGAAGCCGACATGTCCAGAAAAATGCGGCAAAGTGGAACTTCTGTCAAGGTAAACTGTCGCTGTTTAATAGCCTTAGTTAGGATTTGATCCTTAACCCTATAATCCCCGAAACTGACCAACATAGTCCATGGGAATTTAGGATTGGGAGGGAGATGGGCAGGCACCCAATGAGCTCACATAAGAGTAAGATCGCCATTAAACTCTGGGAGGACATTCTTTTTGTTAAACACATCTACCCACTGTAGAGTCTGCTGTCCCTCAAGGCCTTCCGGGATGCCCAGAATCCGGAGATTGGAGCACCTGGAATGGTTATCTAATTCCTCAAGTTTGTTTTCCAGTGTTGCTTTCTGGCTCTTGAAGGTGGCAACTTTATTATTCATAGTTGAGACTTGTATCTCGACCTGCCAGATCCTAGCTTCTGCCTCGAGAAGTCATGTCTGCACCTGAGCCATGCTTTCTTCGATTTTAGTTAGACGAACATGGATCGCGGAAATGTCAGCAGATTGGAAGGCTTTCAGTTCGCGAATCTCGTCCAAAATCAGATTGAGGAGGCTCTTGGTGTCCCATTGCATGGAAAAGGATCTGTTTTCCTGGGAGGTGTTGTCTTGAGTTGCTCCTGGCCTACCATCAGACTGCAAAACCTGCGGGTCAGAGGGCATAGACTCTGCTGAGATAGTCTGGATAATTCCCACAGGAGCAGATAGATCCGATGAAGAGTCCCACCAGAAGAAGATGTAAGCTCAACTGGGATGGACAGGGCAGCGTCCACAGGAGTAGATAGATCGGATGAGGATGAAGAGTCACCCCCAGAAGACGGCACCTGTAAAGCAGGGGATGACGGGGGAGATTGGCCGCTATCTAAAGGATCTCTAAGACTCCTGCCTTTATCCAGGTCCATAGGGTTGTCCATGGGGTTGTTGATTGGAGGGGGCTCATTCCCTGTCGCCCCCCTGTTCTCAAGATGGCAAGCGGTGCTTAACTTTGAAAAATAAGGGATATTTTTTTAGATCCTTGTCTACTCGGGCTGAGTCAGGCAACGTCGGTGTCTTTACTTTAGTCAAATCTGATACAATGGGATAGAACCAGGGCTAATGCTCGAATTCAGGTCCGCAGAGGCACCCCCAAGATGCAACCTTTATGATTAAAATTCATGAGGCAGGACATTTTGTGACACTCTGCGAAAAAATACATTTAGTAATGTGACTGATTAGTACTTCAGTCGCATTGCAAAATGGGGGGCTAGTTACAAAATGTTGGTGCACAATTTACTCCCTCGGTTTGTTCCCTGGCAAAGGATACACAAGGACTCTCAGTTTTATTGAGATCATGTCCCATGTGTTCTAGGGTTGTGGATTTGGAGAATCAGAGAATGAGTGCCTGTGTGCTTAATGCATGTTAAGGGGTATTATTGACGAGGTTCAAAGAGGTGAAGTACTGGGTGTAAGTGCGGTCTTTGTAGATTTGGTGTGGGACATCAGGCAGTCAGGAACATGTATCCTTTTAGTGTTGCTCCTTATGTTAGACAACCACTGGATTTTATTCGTATTGTCGAGCATAATACAGTCCTTTAAGATTTTATGATTTAGGGAGAGGTTCAGATTTAACCAGATTTTAATCCATAGGAGCATTGGGGCTATTTTAATTGTGTCTGCTATGTAACCAATCCCCAGTTCAAGATGTGGGTGGCAGTAGATTGCGGAAGGCCTAGGAGGGAGCGTAGGAATTTGTTTTCTTCCGTTTGAATAGCATCTGGATTGGAAAATCCCCATATTGCGGCCCCGTGCCTTATGATAGAAATTGTCTTGGCTTTGTAAATTGTTAAAATCGCCTGAAAGGGCTTTCCCCCCAACCTTTTGGCAAAACCTAGCACTGCCGCTGAAGAATTTCTCACCGAGTTTACCTTTAATGAAAGCTGAGGGGACCATAGACCCTTATCATCAAAAACTACTCCCAAGTAGGTAAATACCTTTACTCTGGTGATTTCTTCGCTGCCCCAAAAGAAGGTCTTAACTTTATTTTTTGACGGCCCCAATGACATAACATGCGATTTGCCATTGTTTACTACCAGATCCAGGCTTCTCATAAAATCCCCAAATGAGTCCAGCAATCTTTGCAGGCCCAAGGGTGTCCTTGCCAACAGGACAGCGTCATCCGCATATAGGAGGACCGGAACCGGTGTACCTCCCATACGCGGCATGTCCAAAGTCGCTGTTAGCAGGTTTTCCTCCAACGAATTTATATAAAGCGTAAACAGCATGGGGGCCAGGATGCATCCCAATACATATACAAATATCAATTAGGACCATGAGTATAATTTATACAATGAACCAATCAGTTTCATAAATTCTCAAAATCCATACTAGTACAGAACTCTTGAACATTCAATTAATTCAAAAAGTTAGAAAAAGTCACTTATTTTTCCTTACTTCTTTGTTTTGTGGATGTGCCGACGTGTTTCAAGTTATAGATACACAATTTCTAGACTCTCATCAGGGCTCTCTGATTGTCTGCATAGGATGTATAAAAATAAGGAAATTTAAAATTAAAGCAGTGTTTTTAAATAAATGAATAGATCTTTTACTTATTTCTGCTCCCCCTCTATTTGATTCTCTTAATACCTTAAGGGATGAAACTATTCGTCTTTGGTATGCCACCAATAGCTCTGTATTTATGTTCTCGGCTGGTTGTTTTTCTTAAGATGGCTGATTCTCTGTTGGAAACACAGTGAATCAATACCAGCAATATCGACATGTGGCGCTTTTATTTATTGTCACTTCATTCAACTTCAACATACCTAATATGGTCCCGTCATCAATATATAATGATTTACTTCATTGCTTCAACTGCACTGTATTGCGCTTTATTCGATGCTATTCGTGCGCCCTTTCTCCCGATCTGTATTTGGAGAAAGCTTTGATAAGATCTAGCCTATTCACCCTTTGTATCTTTATTACGATACGGTTAAAAAAAGCAATCTTACCTGTTTGTCTCTTTAACTTGTGCAAACAGCGTGCGCCCTGCTCGCTGAGACTGTTGCGGGGCAGCTTTCGTTCTATCAATAAATATTGTAGCGGTCAGTGATTCAATTGCTTTTTTTTTGATACTTTGATATATGCGATTCGCTTGCGCTTCTCTCAAACGCCTACCTTGATTCATAAAATCTCGAGTCGCGGTATTCAGGAAGTTGCTTGGATGATTGTTGGAGCCCGTATTAAAAAAGTCAACCGTTACTATTTATGCGGGGGCCTTGTATTTCGCTTATAATAACGAGAGGCAAACAGGATTCTCTTGCTTACTTCTTAGTCATGCTTGTTGGCCATCTTACTTCTTTCCTAGTCTGGCAAACCTCTCGCAGTACAGCCGATAATCCTTCCTTTAAACAGACTACTTCTTCCTACGTATTACTCCTATTGGTCACCGTGACGCACTGCATTGTGGGACTCATAGTGAATCTTGATTATTTGAGCCCAATTGTTATCTTTTGTTACGTTCAAGGCTGGCAGTCAAACCTCAGGCATCTCTTTTCAATTCTAGTCTGTATCTTTTTTTGGAGATGCACGTCAGTCATGCTGGATTAATCATGCTGGGTTAATTCATTATATTCTGGTGATTTCTGACATATTGTTTAACCCAGTAAGAGCACTATTAAATTTCAAAATTAAGTATGCTTCTTTCTGGAGCAGTGTTTTTTCAACATCCAATGGTCGTTTCGCTGCATTTAAATTAAATTTAAATTTCCTTATTTTTATACATCCTATGCAGACAATCAGAGAGCCCTGATGAGAGTCTAGAAATTGTGTATCTATGACTTGAAATGCGTTGGCACATCCACAAAACAAAGCAGTACAGATAAATAAGTGACTTTTTTTTTAACTTTTTGAATTATTTGAATGTTCAAGAGTTCTGTACTCGCATGGATTTTGAGACTTTATTAAACTGATTGGTTCACCTTATAAATTATACTCATGGTCATAATTGATATTTGTATATATGTATATGTATTGTAACATAGTATGTATAGCACAATAAGTGTAGTGTAAATGTTGGTGTGTTGAAATATGTTTTGCAACACTTGTTAAGTATGCACTTTTTTCCTTTTTATTGAAAAAACTGTATGACAAAAGTATAAAATAGTTTTCTAAAACAAGTATAAATAAAGTACAAGCTTAAAACATAAAGAAATATGTTTGGCTTATGAGCTAAAAATAAAAAAGGCTTGTAACAAATAGAGACTTAGGCAAACTTTTTGTTTTGAATTCATTAGGCCCTGCCGGTCTCTTGTCCCATTGGGCCACACTCCTTTTTCTAAAAAAGTGTTGTTATTGTGGACATGAACAACACTTTAGTTAATTATGCCACTCTTCTTCCTTACACCCTATGCTACCCTCTAGCAGCTCCTCACCTAGTGCAGCCTTCAAGCAGTATCATAATTTTATTTGTTGTGATTGGGTGATGTCTTCTCTCCTAGGTGATTTATTTTTGCTCTTCTGGATATTCAGCAAAGCTGGGAGCATCCATCATGAATAATCAAGACTTTGTTGCCATCCTTGAAGAGTGCAAGCGAGCCCTGAGCTTACTTCCATCAGAGACGCCCGGCCAATCAGAGGAGAAGCAAGCAGAGTACAAGCGCCTTGAAGGTATGAGTCTGATGCAAAAACAGCAGGTTGTGCTCTGCTTCCAACAACAGTCTCGGGCACACACACTTTTCTGGTTTTGGCCCTACATGATAGTGGGGTTCCTTGGGTTACACTGCTGCTGTGCAGATTATCAATCAAAATGGGAAACCCAATGTACCCTTGATGGCTTGGGCGAGTAATATTAGCTGGTGCAAGTGCCTACAAGGGATTTACTTCAGTAACTATTTCACCAAATTTGTCAATTTAATCTGAACAGGCTGTCTAAATTTGCTTGTCTCTAAATGTTTATATCAAAGAATAACACTCACAATTATTTCAACAAGTATTAATCTTACATATCTTTTGGTTATGTAATATTAATACATGTTGAAATAATTGTGAGTGTTATTCTTTGACATAAACATTCAGATGCAAGCACATTTAGACAGCTTGTTCAGATTAAATTGACAAATTAGGTGAAATATTTACTGAAGTAAATCCCTTGTAGGCACTTGAACCCGCTGTGTAGATTAGGCACACCTAGTTGCAGTTAGATGCTGTCAGTTATAATTTTAGGTCCCAGTACACAAGTGGCATATTGACATTTTAGCAGAAGGAGGAAAACAACGAGGAGTCGAACACAAACGCCTATGAGTTATGAAACAAGCATTTGCAAAACCAAGAGTCCTGGCCTTGGCAAGCCGATGCATTGGTTATTTTTAGGTCTCACCTGAGCCAGCCAGCGCATGCGCTGCTCTGGCGAGACTTTTAGTAAGGGCTTCAGAAAATGCTACCACTGTGGCCTAGAGCGTGCACTTACAAGCAGAGGCGCCATATGGCTTTCCTCTCTCGTCATGGGTCATCAGCTTACAAGATACAAGACCTTTCTTTCACATTCCTGAAGCTGATAGCTTCCTTGTTATTTGCGTTACTAAGCAATCCTGGGCGGAGCCAACTGTTAAATTAAATGAATCAGGTTATTTGGGTTTACAAGCGTCTCCTGAGAAACGCGGCGAAACTTTCAAACAATTCCGTGGTTTGAAAGTTTTGCTGCGTTTCGCAGGAGATGCTTGTAATTAGCTTTCAAGATGGGAGAGTTTTCTTTCACATTCCTGAAGTCGATAGCTTCCTTTTCATTTGCCTATATATCCCTACCTCTCTTCTAACCCTCTACCTCTACTCTACCTCTCTTCTACCCCTCTATATTTTTTTTACCCCTCTATCTCTCTTTTACCCCTCTACCTCTACGTTACCTCTCTTCTATCCCTCTACCTCTCTTCTACCCCTCTACCTCTCTTCTACTCTTCTACCTCTCTTCTCCTCTATTACCCCTCTACCCTACTACCCCTCCACCCCTCTAAGAACCCTCTACCTCCCCTCTATCTCTCTTCTACCCCTCTACTTCTGCTCTACCTCTCTTCTACCCCTCTACCTCTCTTCTACCTCTCTTCTATCTCTCTACTTCTCTTCTACCCCTCTACCCCTCTTCTACTCTGCTACCCCTCTACCTCTCTTCTACTCTTCTACCCCTCTACCTCTCTTCTACCCCTCTACCCCCTTCTACCCCTCTTCTACCCCTCTACCACTCTTCTAACCATTTTCTAGCCCTCTTCTACCCCTCTACTACCCCTCTACCCCTCTTATACCACTCTACCCCTCTTATACCCCTTTACCCCTCTTCTACCCCTCTACCCCACTACTACCCCTTTACCCCTCTTCTACCCCAGTACTACCCCTCAACCCCTCTTCCACCCCTCTACAACTCTACCCCTCTACACCTCTTCTACACCTCTACTACCACTCTACCCTACTACCCCTCTACTACCCTTCTAACCCTCTATGACCCTTCTATTACCCCTCTACATCCCTTCTACTTCTATACTACCCCTTTTCTACCCCTTACCCCTCTTCTACCCCTCTTCCCCTCTTCTACCCTTCTACCCCTTTTCTACCCTTCTACCCCTCTACCCCTCTTCTAACCTTCTACCCCTCTGCTACCCCTCTACTGCCCCTCTACCCCTTTTCTACCCCTATACCCCTCTTCTACCCCTCTACTACCCCTCTACTACCCCTCTACTACCCTTCTACTACCCATCTTCTACCCCATCTACCCCTCTTCTACCCCTCTACCCCTCTTCTACCCCTCTACTACCTCTCTACTTCTCTCCTACCCCTTTACCTCCACACTACCTCTCTTCTACCCCTGTATCTCTCTTCTACCCCTCTACCTCTCTTCTAGCCCTGTACCTCTCTTCTACCCCTGTACCTCTACTCTACCTCTCTTCTACCCCTGTACCTCTCTTCTACCCCTGTACCTCTCTTCAACCCCTTTACCTTTCTTCTACCCCTCTACCTCTCTTCTACCCCTCTATCTCTACTCTACCTCTCTTCTACCCCTCTACCTCTCTTCTACCCCTCTATCTCTACACTACCTCTCTTCTACCCCTCAACCTCTCTTCTACCCCTTTACCTCTATTCTACCCCTCTACCTCTCTTCTACCCCTCTACCTCTACTCTACCTCTTTTCTACCCCTCTACCTCTACTCTACCTCTCTTCTACCCCTCTACCTCTACTCTACCTCTCTTCTACCCCTCAACCTCTCTTCTACCCCTTTACCTCTATTCTACCCCTCTACCTCTCTTCTACCCCTCTACCTCTACTCTACCTCTTTTCTAACCCTCTACCTCTACTCTACCTCTCTTCTACCCATCTACCTCTCTTCTACCTATCTACCTTTGTTCTACCCCTCTACCTCTCTTCTACCCCTCTACCTCTACTCTACCCCTCTTCTACCCCTCTACCTCTCTTCTACCCCTTTACCTCTACTCTACCTCTCTTCTATCCCTCTACCTCTCTTCTACCCCTCTACCTCGACTCTACCCTCTACCTCTCTTCTCCTCCTCTACCTCTCTTCTACCCCTCTACTGCCCCTCAACCCCTCTACTACCCCTCTACCCGTCTACTAACCCTCTTATACCCCTCTTCTACCCCTCTTCCCCTCTGCTACCCCTCCCCCACTACTACCCTTCTACCCCGCTACCCATCTACACCTCTACCCCTCTTCTACCCCTCTATTACCCCTCTACCCTACTACCCCTCTTCTACCCCTCTTCTACCCCTCTACTACCACCTCTCAAACCCTCTCCTACCCCTCCACTACCCCTCTACTCCTCTACCCCCCCCTATAGCCCTCTACTACCACTCTGGCCCTCTTCTACCCCTCTTCTACCCCTCTACCCCTCTACTACCCCTCTTCTACCCCCTACCCCTCTTCTACCCCTCTACTACCCCTCTACCCTACTACCCCTCTACTACCCCTCTACCCCTCTTCTACCCCTCTACCTCTATTCTACCTCTCTTCTACCCCTCCACCCCTCTAACCCTCTTCATCCCCTCAACCCGTCTTCTATCCCTCTTCTACCCACTGTAACTAGCAAAGACACTGTGTCACGGCAGCTTCACTCAGCACCACCACAGCATCACTCTGCACCACAACAGTATCACTCAGCACCACAACAGCATCACTCAGCGCCACCACAGCATCACTCAGCGTCACCACAGCATCACTCAGCGCCACCACAGCATCACTCTGCATCACCACAGCATCACTCTGCACCACCACAGCATCACTCTGCACCACCACAGCAACACCCAGCGCCACCACAGCATCACTCAGCGACACCACAGCATCACTCAGGGCCACCACAGCATCACTCAGGGCCAACACAGCATCACTCAGCACCACCACAACATCACTCAGAGCCACAACAAAATCACTCAGCGCCACCTCGGCATCACTCAGCACCACCACTGTATCAGTCAGCATCACCACAGCATCACTCAGCACCACCACAGCATCACTCAGCCCCACCACAGCATCACTCAGTGCCACCACAGCATCACTCAGTGCCAGCACAGCAACACCCAGCGCCACCACAGCATCACTCAGCGCCACCACATCATCATTCCGAGACACCACAGCATCACTCAGGGCAAACCACAGCATCACTCAGGGCCAACACAGCATCACTCAACACCACCACAGCATCACTCAACCCCACCACAGAATCACTCAGCACCACCACAGCATCACTCAGAGCCACAACAATATCACTCAGCGCCACCACAGCATCACTCAGCGCCACCACAGCATCACTCAGTGCCACCACAGCATCCCTCATTGCCAGCACAGCATCACTCAGCGCCAGCACAGCATCACTCAGGGCCAGCACAGCATCACTCAGGGCCACCACAGCATCACTCAGGGCCACCACAGCATCACTCAGGGCCACCACAGCATCACTCAGCGCCACCACAGCATCAGTCAGCACCACCACCGCATCACCCAGCACCACCACAGCATCACTCAGCACCACCACAGCATCACTCAGGGCCACCACAGCATCACTCAGCACCACCACCGCATCAACCAGCACCACCACAGCATCACTCAGCGCCACTACAGCATCACTCAGGGCCACAACAATATCACTCAGCACCACCACAGCATCACTCAGCACCACCGTAACATCACTCAACACCACATCAGTATCACTCAGCATCGCCTTTGCAATAGTACACCACCACATCATCATCACTCAGCAAGACCTAAGTATCATTCAGCATCACCTCAGCATCGTCTCAGCACTAGTCACCACCACCACCACCACCACCACTACCACCTCAACATCACTCAACACCACCTCAGCCTGCTCTCGGAATATGCCATCTGTTGATTCTCTCCATAGTGTCTGGCCGCTGCAGGTGTTATAATACAGGTACTAGTTCACAACCTTCAACCTCCAATTGTTTATGGCCCCTCAAAAAAAAACTTTAACAAACAACCATTGAAATAGGCAAAAACAAGTTGCCAGGATTGCAAGAACAACAGAAAAAAAATTAGGATATTTTTTTTGTACATACATTTTTTAATATGCTCGCTCTGTTGAACATAATGCCTTCTTGGTCATATATAAGGTAACAAAAATGCTTCTGGAACTTTTTTATTACAACTTTTTAGTATGCTGCACAGCAGCCACACTTCTCTACAGCACAGCTTAAACACATTGGCAAAGTCAATAGCTCTGCCTAAACACTTTTAAGGCCCCAAAGGCGAGACCTATTGGCTTGTTCTTATTGAGAGCATATGCCTCCTAAATAGAAAGAAGATAAAAAACATGAAAGCAATTTAATGTCATGACCGTATGCTTGCAATAAAAAATTCAAATAAAAAAATAGCTATTGCAAAGAATTTTAATTGAATAGTACACTTGGCGCGCTTCCCAACAGACAGGTGTACTAAGAAGAGGTATAGAAAAACACCCGAGTGACAGTATATGCTTTTGTGGTAGTGTTTTTTAATGTTCAAATTAATCTAGGCTCAAGTATTGGTCCAGAGTGCAAAATCAAATAAACATTGCCTCCTTGAGCACCAGATTGAATATCTTGGCCCACATTAGATATCTGTCAACACAATAAAATGCCTTGGAGAGGTCTACCAGAGTGCAATGAATTGGTGGAGCATCATGTTTAAGCTCATGGCTTGCCCTATGGGCTAACACCGTAGAGTCTTGGAGGGCTGAGTGCTATTTTGTGAAACCTGTAGGTTGATGGTCGACACAGCAGGCGTAGCTTGAAAAAAATACTAAAAATTGAGTTTTGTGGAGTGCAGGCTTTCAGTGGGTGCCTAACCAGAGAAGAGGCGCCCTATTCATTGATATAGATATTTAGTATGAGGAAAGGCGGATAGAAGTAATACAGGTTAACAGTAAGTAATCCAGTCATAAGGTGATTATAATCACTGTGGCAGAATGAGAGAGTGTGGATGTGTCATCCTCCAGACCATTCGTTAATCTGAGACCAAAGGTTGAGCCAACATTTTTGTGATTAGACCAGTTATGATTGTGTAGTCTAGTTCGCTTTTCTTTCCTACCACCATCTTAGGCCAATAGAAGTCTTTTAAAAGGTGATGGACTAATTTCCTACAAGGACCCTACTTCATTTGCAAAAATATTGATGGTACATTCATATGAAAGGTTTTCCAAGAGGTGTACAGTGCACATTGTGCTAAAGTCTGTTTTATTGTGTTTTACACTTCATTTAAATGAGAATACGTAAATGTGTCTGTTTATGAATCGCGTTTTTGGAATGGTATTGTTTCCAGGTGGGTTTTTTAGAGTGGATTCTATTACAGAGGACTTTGTCTCCTAGTATCACTTTCAGTTTCTTGTTGCTTTGGGTTAAGCCTCCAGCGATAAAAAGAAATGAATCACTTTAGTTCCAGATAAGGTAAATTTGCAGATACCCATAATCAGGAAATTAGACATGGCTCATCAGGTGAGCTTCTTCAGGAAGTGGAGGAGATGAAACTGATGTCACCGCTTCCTCTTATCTGAAAGAGGCTGCGTGATAGAAGCAAAATGCCGCCTGGGCTCGGTGTGCAATAATTGTAGTAGTAGGAACAATAACATTATTGAGAACTGTGTGAGTTCGGCTGGGGGCGCTGGATTATCCTGAGCTGCAGAAACTGTTTCTCATTGGTGGTGTCTGTAATAGCAGCAAAAGCGTTCAGAATGGACTTAAAGAGTCGCGGAATGTGAATGGTGGCAGTCTAGTGGCATAAGGCAGGGTCCTGCCAATCAGTAACTTGTCACCCCCTCTGCTTTCCACATCCCGCTCACTGTGAAGCTTTTCTGGCACACTGACAGGAACAGACTGCCAAATGATATCTTCGTTAGTCAGTGTGTGCACATTTGGTATTATTGCTAAACTTAGTGCCCAGCCTGAACAAATGACATTTAAAGACATGTTTGAAAGTTCATAATGTAAAGGAAAGTGTCAGATACAGAGAATAGAATTGTTTTTATTAGTTTATTTGGTGCAGTGCTGAGGTTGTTTTAAAGCGCTTTGTAGGAAGGTTTTACAATAAGCTGGTTTAAGAGCTGCGATAAAACTGCATAAAAGAAATGCAGAATCTGATTGTTATTTTCAGGACCCGCTGGAAGCCCTTGGGAACAAGAACACCTTCGTAAGCATCCTGAATTTAAGGAAAATGATTTCGGAGTCGAGAGATACAGCAAGAACATTCCAAATATAAATGCATTTATTTGTTTTTGTTCTAACGTTTTGTATTTCGCTTGGATTGACAGGACGGCAGTTTAGTGTAGAGGATGAAGGTGAGTGCAGTGTGTTTTTCCTAGCAATGGTAGTAGAATTGCAGGTGCCCCCTTTTTTAGGTCTTCCTTTAGCGGCAGCTTGCATGCTGTAGTAGAGTATGGAAGAGGAATGCAAAAACAACAATTGATGGACAGAATGCAGAACAATGTCATACATTCACCCCAGTACAGAGATCTGGGCCTAAATCCATCGTTTTTTTGCCCTCCACACCACCCCAGTTCAGACATGGCCATATGCAAATCAGCCTTGACCCTGTGCCTCATGGGAACAGTCCAGCCCGAACTGCCAAGCCATGTCTTTCCTGGACCAATCAAGCATCCTAGGACCGGTTTTTTGTTATCAACCGTCTTCAGCCAGGATAGCTTGACTCCAGTGGTGTGGAGAGCATGGTACTCACGTCTGAGCATACCCATCCCACTCGGGGTGACAAATGCAAAAACAACAATTGATGGACAGAATGCAGAACAATGTCATACATTCACCCCAGTACAGAGATCTGGGCCTAAATCCATCGTTTTTTTGCACTCCACACCACCCCAGTTCAGGCATGGCCATATGCAAATCAGCCTTGACCCTGTGCCTCATGGAACAGTTCAGCCCGAACTGCCAAGCCATGTCTTTCCTGGACTGGAATCAAGCATCCTAGGACCGGTTTCTGGCTATCAGCCGTCTTCAGCCAGGATAGCTTGACTCCAGTGGTGTGGAGAGCATGGCACTCACGTCTGAGCATACTCATACCACTCGGGTGACAAATGCAAAAACAACAATTGATGGACAGAATGCAGAACAATGTCATACATTCACCCCAGTACAGAGATCTGGGCCTAAATCCATTGTTTTTTTGCACTCCACACCACCCCAGTTCAGACATGGCCATATGCAAATCAGCCTTGACCCTGTGCCTCATGGGAACAGTCCAGCCCGAACTGCCAAGCCATGTCTTTCCTGGACCGGAATCAAGCATCCTAGGACCGGTTTCTGGCTATCAGTATGGAAGAGTATGGAAGAGGAGCCACGCCCACTCTCCTCCCATAATTTTTATTGGCTTGTGTCATTGTCTTTCGTAAATACTGCATTCGGATTCGTTAATAGGCTTGTTAGTCTCTCCTTAGTACGGCCTTGTCTTCTTTTCTACCCTCCCATGGCGACTGGCCCTTTTACTTCAGTTGTTACATGAGACCTGTTATTTAGTCTGCAAGCACTATTTACTTTATTGAGTTTCTCTTACTGGAGGCCGGACATGCACTGCTTAAGCTGAAACGGCTTGTGTTTCTCTAAGCAGCATGGCTGCCCCGTAACACGGGCGACTGCTTTCAGTCACTTTAACCCAGCATCATCATGTGTCTGTTTCAATCCTCATTTAGAAATGATTAACAAATTAAATCATGTGAATTCCATGTAGCACGTAATCGTGTGCTAATGTGCTGGAGCTGACAACAGCACATCTGTGTTACATGTCATCTGTACTAAAGCTACCTGATGGGTTGTTTTCAAAAGCCTGTTTTATTAACAACACCACCACCACCAATACCACCACCACCATCAATACCCCCACCTCCACCACCACCACCACCACCAATACCACCACCAATACCACCAATACCACCACCAATACCACCACCACCATCAATACCCCCACCTCCACCACCACCAATACCAACACCACCAACACCAGTACCACCACCACCAATGCATCCAATACCACCACCAATAATACCACCGCCACAATACCTCCACCACCGTCAATACCACCACCACCAATACCACCACCATCGACACCACCAATAAGACTACCACCACCACCAATACCACAAACGCCACTGGTACCACATCCAATACCACCACCAAACCCACCACCACAAATACCACCACCACCACCAATACCACCACTGCCACCAATACCGCCACCAATACCACCAAGAATACCACTGCCACCACCAATACCACCACCATCAATATCACCAATGACATCGCTACCACCAATATCACCACCCCCATACCACTACGACCACCAATACCACTACGACCACAAAAACCACCACCACTACCACCACCAATATCACCATCAATACCAATAATACCACCACCAATACCACCACCAATACCACCCCGAATAAAACCATCAATACCATCACCACCACCAATACCACCACCCCCACTAATACCACCACCACCACCAGTACCACCACAGCCACCACCAATGCCACCACCAATACCATCACAAATACCACCACCAATACCACTACCACCACCAATACCAATACCACCACCACCAATACCAACACCAATACCACCACCAATACCATCAATAGCATCACCAATACTACCACCATCAATACCACCACCACCAATACCACTGATAGAGCGCGTTAGGTCCCCTAACTAGAATTTGTACAAATACTCACCTGGGCCCATAATTCCAAATCGTATAACTTAACATTTATGTAGGTAAATCACGCTCTGCTACCAGTATTTTGTGATTTTATCTCTAATTCCTATACCAGTAACCTACTAATCTTTGACACTAGGTACCTAACACAATGGATCAGGGAGTTGAGTTAAGGAAAAAGGCACTTAAAACATTATAACATTTGTAATTATATAATAACCACAGACTCAGGGTAGGTTCAAACTCTTTATCTAATCATCATCATCATCATAAGTAATGAGCCATAAGTTAAACGCAATCAGACTATCAATAACCAAAATCAATAACAGCGTATAGCTATGAATAATATAGAGTGTGCTAATCATTTAGAAACTTAGAAATAAAGGGAAGGTAGAAACAAGGAACATGCTAATTTTAGAAAAACAGTCTTTCGCCACTTGATTAAAGGAGGGTAAAGAAAGGGAACATGCTAAACCCAAAGACTTTCGCCATTCACTGGCAGTTTGAAAAGGAGAAACACAACTTATGCAATTCGATTATTCAGATTTTAGCTTAATAACTATCGGGAAGGTAAGATTTGGAACATACTATAAAAATTCAGCTTATCTCCTTAAAGGGAGGGTGAGAAAAGGAACATATACTCTTATAAAAACATATCACATTAGCTAAAGGTGGGTTGAAAATTGGAACACACTAATAGTCAATAATAGATGAAAGTTCTCATTTATCAAGGGACGGGAAAGAAAAGGAACATATGCAATCAAGCTTTGCAAATTCGGGAAGGTGAGAAAAGGAATGCAAGTTAATTTACAATCACCCACACAGACTTATATTTACCTAGGATAGAGAGAAGACCAACCCTGGCCACGGGTCAGTTGGAAAAGACAGGAGGAACCCCAAAGACTTCAGTGCCAGTAGGCGAGCAGGTGCAGCTCATGGACAATCAGGACAGGATATCCCCAGAATTTGGATCAGGACTGGTTCACCAAAGGTTAAGACCAGCACCCGCAGTTTCGGTGGCAACGCCTGCGCTACTCCCTCTCTGCAATGAATCTGCTAAAACCCCGATTGGTTTATAACTTTCATCAGCAAAGTGCTTCGCCAGCACTTTCACTTCCCAAAACCCCGATTGGGTTCTCGAACCTCCAAACAGAGTGCTCTGCAGCTCTCTGCTTTCAGTCACCTATTGAGTGCGTTGGGTCAGTGACAGGTCAGCTATTCGGACAAGTCGGACAATTTCTCTAGCTAAACATACGCTAATTATACTGTTTTTCAGGTCAGTGTACCACCCCCCCAATGTTGCAAGTGTAAGGATCCCCAATTTTGATTGGATAAAGGAGGAGGACAGGTCATCACACCACCTAAATTTTAGACTTTCTCAGACTCCTTATTCAAATTCCGTCTACGCCCCTTAAATTCCAGGTTCTCATGACATATGCCTTTTGGGGAACAATGGTGAATATAACATTGAATACAATTGTAACAAATTTCAGTACGGTTCAGCTCCCTCTAGCTGGGTCGCAGGTCGGGTTCCCCGGTGCATCTTGGCTATTGCTGCCATCTGGCTGGGTTCCAATGCTGCAGAGTTCATCTTTCTTCTGCAGGGCGACATGCGCAGAAAGGACTTAAAAAATGGAGTAGTAAGCACCTCCCAGGCCCAAAGAATACGATACATGAAAAGTAAAAGGAAACAATTTAGAACACCATAATAAATGATTACACTGTATACCATGAATCACTACTCTATACCCATTACTTTAATATAAACTATAGCATTCGGATTAAGCAGAACGAGCAGCTTAGCGAAAGCAGAAATGCAAGCTTCTCGCATGTGAGAACACAGAACAGCCATTTTAGCACTAGTGCGCAGATGCGACAGAGTTCCCTCCAAAGCTGCGAGTGCGTCATGTCACGTGGGTATGACAGACGCATACGCAGTAGAAATTCCCGCATAGCAGCAGCCATTTTAGATGCAAGCGTATTAGTATTAGAAAACACATAAGCAAGCTTCACTGGGATTCCCAATATAGATGACGAAGGGGTAAATTAGTAAAACAAACAGGTTGGTTATTTCGTTATTGATTATTCCAGGTTCATGAGTACGAGCAAGTTGCTTCTCATGCGAATCCTTGCTCCATCAATCCCCTCTTTGATGATATTTTATATCATCACAAATTAATGAAACGGATGCCAACTTTTCACATTTCACCCATCTCTTCAAACTTTCTATTCTGCTTTTTCTCATTATTTCTGATTGGATGAGAATTTTTCATCTTTTTATAAATCTTGCTATTCATTTCCTCTAATTCTAGTTCTTCAATATTTCTTTTTACCCTTCGCTGGTTCACAGAATATTTCTTCTTGTGTTTTCGACATTTGCAGTAAATTATTATCCCTAGAACTATTAAAACTATTCCCGCCATTGGCATCAGTATTTTACTCACAAGACTTTTACCTAGATTAGAAAACCAACTACCTACAGAGGAGAGACCATCAGTTAGTCTCTTCCAGGCACTATCAACATCCATTGGTTTGAGCTCCCTTTCCAAATTAGTGATGTTTTTCACATACATCTTAATTTCAACACTTTTGACTGGAATGTAAGTGCAACAATGTTGCACTTTCAACATTCTACAGACTCCCCACTCTTTTGCCAATAGGGTGTCAAGAGCAAGTCGATTTTGTAAAACCATAGATCTGATCGCAACCAATTCGGTATTGACCATAAGGAAACCTCCAGCAGTGTCAGTTGATAACCGATCTACTACTGTTGACAATTTGCAAATTCTGTGTGTGTTCAGAGCCACTCCCACTGTAGGTATCAATGCACTAAATATATCACCTACTATTTCTCCAACACTTTCTCTTTTGCTACGTACTAAACCGTTAGTTTCTTCATTGCTTCCAGTAATTTTATCCACATGGTATATCTTTCGGAAGACAATACCAAAATAACAGCTTCCATACCAGTGATCTGGTAATTTGAAATAAGCCTTGTTCCCACATATATAATAAATTCCGGGAAACACAGGTTCTGTCCCATCTTTGAATCCCCAACCCTCGATTACCTTATAATTGTGCTCACATTTACTGGAACCAATGAATATGTTGTTATAATAACTAGGCATTTCTCCTTGAAGACAACGTTTCCCCATCTTTTCGAAATCCAGCAACATAGCAGCGTTAGCTCCACCATTTGAGGTGCTCCCTATACTTTCAGCCCATTTAGGAGTTTTCTGATTCTTGTCATTTGCTTTTCTTTGGAAGCTCTCTCTTCTCTTCTCTACCATGTTTAGAAATATATTTTCTTTTTCGTGTCATAGACATGTTAAGTTATTTCTGTGTGCATCACCTATATCTATTTTCCCTACGGTTAGAAAATATTCACTCATATAACGTGCTACATCTCTAGTAGTGTGAACAGGGTTTCGGTTTCTACGTACAGGAAGTTCGGAAAATATCACATCTGAGTTAGAATAATTATACTGTAAAGGTCCTTTCTTGTAAAATAAGCTAGCTAAGATACTACAGGAAATTCCATATGTTAGTGGCAAGTGATGGTATGTCACACCCTCAGCTACCAAAGTGGGCAGCTTCATGCAGACATAACAGTCTTCTATCTCCATTGCTTCTACATAGTGTACTAAAAGGTTTGCAAATACATTTAAATGAGTTCTGTTTTTGATTCTATAATAGTGCAGTCCTTCCTCATCTGGTGCGTCTAAGTCTATTTTAGTTTGTCTAATGCTAAGTGCTTTCTCTTGTGTATCTACTCTTTGTGGTGTATCTTTCGTTTGCAGCTCTTCTGTGTCCATTGTCACTGGCTTAGTAGGGTATAAATAAGTATCTATACTCATCATGTAAGGAATAGTTATGGTTAGTCCTATCCAAAGTATAAGTACTAATGCTACACTACATAAACATACTTTGCAGCATGTTCTTACACAATTTATTTTCGGTTTTCCATTAACAGTTGAATCCGCCATCTGGTCTCAAGGAGTTTCAACCCCTCTTTGAAACTTTTACGCCCTGAGTAATACTCAGGTGGGTCTTACTTCTTCGGTAGTTGGATCAGCAATCAATTCCTCATCAGTTTCGTCACTTATTTCCAGGTTTTCAAAATCTTCCAAAACAATGTAGGTCCACTCGGGGCCCTTGTATTTGTTATTAAGTCTTTTTAGTCATGGACTTCTTCTTCTGGGTTGTATCACAGGTGGATCAGTTTGGCTTGTTACCTCATCCACCTGTTCAGGCTCTTCATTAATCTTCTTTAAACAGAGTCTCAGTCTCTTGATATATCTAGGCCATTTGTCTCCTTTTCTGAATTGTTTAACTAGCACTGTGCTCTGGCCCTCTTCAAATGTTCTTTTATTGTCGCTCAGTTGTGGCACATTGACTTCAGTTCAACAAAAAGGGGGGGGTGCTGCACTGTTCCTCAAAGGAGGGAAAGATTAGGAAAAGCTGACGTGACCGAAGGTGTGGGTAGTACACCTTTGGGCATCCATTTTGATGGATGTATTTGCCTCACACACCCAAAAGGGAGATGGGTAGGTGCATCCACGCGGTCACGGGCTGATTAAGCCACACCTGAAGGCTTAACCCCGTTGAACTGGGCCGCCGAGCACTCATGTGGCTCTTAGACCTTGACCATTAGGCATAGGATTTTCCACTAAGGTAAAATACACCTACACCACATACATGACACTGGCATGTTGATGAGTTCTTTTTCTTTTTCTTTTCACCTCTATAAGGTCCTGATGAATCGCAGGTGACTAACCTAAGTGCGAGAAACATGTTGACCAATTGTTTTCTAAGGCCTCTCTAGGATTACTCTACCTAACGTGGTGACACCTAGCGAGCCCCCCTTTTTTCACTGGTTTTAATTATAGTAGGGGGACCCCCAGAATAAAGTTGTTTCCGGCATCCCCTGCTGCATTTTAATCACTACACCGAGCCTACCTGCTACTCTGCCCACACACCCGCACTTCACCATAGGGCTGTTGGATAAAAAAGATCTCCGCTAAAGAGCCCCTCCTTGAGGTGAGCCCGTTGGGGATTGCACCGCCCCCCCAACGAGGAGCAACCGCCAATGATGAAGCATGACACCCTTTTGGGTGTGTGAGGCAAATACATCCAACAAAATGGATGCCCAAAGGTGTACTACCCACACCTTCGGTCACGTCAGCTTTTCCTAATCTTTCCATCCTTTGAGGAACAGTGCAGCACCCCCCCTTTTTGTTGAACTGCTTGTACCAGATACGGGCACATGCTGTGACTGGACCTTTCACATCCTCAAGTGATAATGAGTGTCCGTTGATCTACTATCACTCTCCCCCTGTTTGATAAATACATTGACTTCAGTGTCTTCTTCTTCCCTTCCTGTCTGACTAGTTCCAGGTCTTATCTCTGTTTCTTCTGCCTGGTTACTAAACTGGCCTTGTTCAGGAATCTGTTGGATTTGTCTTTTATCTGTTTCACTTTCTTCGTCCTGAACACAATTGTCTATTCCTACCTGGTCCTGCTCAAGCTCTTCGAACTCTTGATCTTTTTCTGCTTGAGATTCTGCCCTCATTTCTATCTGTCCCTTTTCAGATTCAGGAGTTCTGGGTGGAGTATCAATTACCTGATCTTTCCCTATCTGATCCTGCTCAGAGTCACTTTTGACATGAATTTCAATGACCTGAGTATCTTGCTCTACTCCTGTCTCATCCTCGCTATCACTCTGTCTGTCTAAGTAAGTTTGACTTCTTGTTCAAACCTATTTTGCTGGTATGTCGATTATTGGGATCCAATCATCTTGACTGGTGCTCGGTTGTTCTTCTTCAGCTTCTTCAGTATCGATCTCTTGAGATCCTTCAGCTGCGCAACCTTCAGCCTCACTTTCATCAGTTTACGTCACGTTCTTCGTATGACTGACATGGATCCAGTGTGGAACTCCTGCACACTTTACTGGTGTGGTGGTGATCAGAATCACTTGTGGGGGTTTACTCCACCTGGGTTTGAGACAGGATTTACAAGTATGTTTCTTAAGGACAACCCAATCCCCTGGGTTCAAGTCATGTGCTGGAGTTGCTGGTCTGGCGACAGCATCTTCCCCGACTTGGCGAGAGATAGAACGCACTTGGTCAGCCAGTTCTTTGCAGTATTCCAGTACTAAATCATCGGATATGTTTAGCAGTCTGTGTCCTGGCACCCATGCTTGTGGCATTGCTCTTCCCATCAGTATTTCATGGGGGCTTAAGCCTGTATTCTGATCTGGAAAACTTCTAAGTCCCATCAGAACAAGAAGCAAAGCATCTGGCCACTCCAATCGAGTTGACTTGTATATCTTTCCCAATCTTGATTTTATAGTGCCATTCAATTGTTCTATCACTCCAGACGCTTGTGGGCGGTATGTTACAGTGCAGTTTTTGCTTAATTTGGAATGCTTCACAAATTAGACCCATTATTTCACTGTTAAAATGTTTTCCTCTGTCAGATTCAATTGTCACTGGAAATCCGAAATGTGGGATAAGCTCTCTAAGTAGAAGCTTAGCCACGGTGATGCTATTGTTCTTACGTGCGGGGTAAGCTTACACCCATTTTGAAAACAGTCAGACAATGACAAGTACATACTTTAGTCCTCGACAAGGGGGTAAGTGAATGAAATCAATCTGCAATCGTATAAGAGGACCTTCTCCCTTTCCAATCTTTCCTGGCAATACCACTGTGCTCTTCCCTGGGTTCATTTGCTGACAAATCAGGCACCTCTGGCAGAGTGCTTCTGCTATGTTCCTGAATTTCGCATTAAACCATGTTCGTCTGAACAGACGTATCATAGCATCTCTTCCCAGATGTGAATCTCCATGAATCAACCTAGCCATAGGAGCAAGCAGACAGTTGGGTAACACCACTGTGTCGTCAAGGTAAATAATGACACCATCTTCAGCCCTTCTCTTACACCCTAACTTCCTCCACTGTTCCTTTTCCCTTGGTTCTGCTGCATTCTGCAATTCTCTCACTTCTTCCCATGTATCCACACCATCCAGTAACATAAGTTGGCAGCTGTTTCCGCCCACCTCAACCTTTTTGTTTACAGCCATTTTGTATTTTGCACAATGTTGGGCTAACTGGTCAGCATATCGGTTACCAGCTGTCACTTTGTCATTGCCAGATTTGTGAGTAGCACACTTGACCACAGCCACTTCTTTTGGCAACTGGATTGCTTCCAGCAAATCTTTCACATATTGACCATTTCTGATGGGGGTGCCTGAAGAAGTCAGGAACTCCCTTTGCATCCATAATTGGCCATAGTCATGCACCACCCAGTAACCATACTGGCTGTCAGTGAATATGGTCACTTTCCAATTTTTCCCAAATTTACAGGCCTTTGTAAGGACAACCAATTCGGCAATTTATGCAGACTTGACTCCAAGTAAGTAGGATGCTTCCACTGGGCCTCCCAAGGTACACACTGCATAAGTAGCGCTTAAACCTCTTTCCTCATGTCGCATGCATGAGCCGTCAACAAACAGTTCATAGTCTGACTCAATCAAGGGCTCCTCTCTTATGTCTGGCCTTGGCTTTGTACTCTATTCAGTCAGATCAATGTAGTCATGTTCAACTTCCTCCTTGAGTACTGCACTGTATGAATTTGGCAGTAAGGTTGCTGGGTTCAAAATGTTGCACCTAGCAATGGTTATGTTTCCTGCACCTACAAGAATTCTCTCATACTTAGTCAGCCGACTAGGTGTGAGGTACTGAGTCTTAGTCCTGGTTAGCAAGATTACAACTGCATGTGGAACATATACGGTTACAGGATGTCCCATAATGATGGAATCACTCTGCTCAAGACTCATGCAAGTTGCAGCTACTGCTTTCATACAACCAGGTAATGCGGCGGCCACTGGGTCTAAAGTGGATGAAAAGTATGCCACAGGTCGTCGCACCAATCCGTGAATCTGAGTCAAAACTGAAAGTGCACAGTTATCTTGTGTGTCACAAAATAGTCAAAATCTTTCGAATAGTCAGGCATTCCCAATGCTGGAGCTGTACACAGGCAGTTTCTCGAATTCACAAAAGCAGTCATGCTTTCGTCATCCCATTCTACTGGGTCTTTGACTCTCTTCTTTGTCATTTGTATTAGAGGCTTTGCAAAGACTGCGAATCCCACAATCCATTGCCTGCAATATCCTACGACTCCAAGAAACATTCTGACCTCTTTTTGTGTCTTTGGCCAATCCATGTTTTTAAATATTCTGATTCTCTCTGTGGTAACTCTCCTGACACCTCTCTCTATCTAATGTCCCAGATATTTCACGGAGGTAGCACAAAATTGCAATTTCTCTGGGGACACTTGATGTCCTCCTTCACCCAGATGATTCAGTAGAGCGATGGTATTGACAACACAGTCTTTTCGTGATTTTAAGGCCACCAAAAGGTCGTCTATGTACTGAACCAAGACTGACCGTCCAGGTAGCACTAACGACTCCAGACACTTTTTCAAAATCTGATTAAAGATTGAGGGGCTCTCTGTGTACCCCTGAGGGACACGTTTCCAAACATAGACATGACTGTTGAATTCAAATGAGAAAATAAATTTGCTATCTGGGTGCAATGGGATCGAGAAAAATGCATGGCATAGGTCTATTACAGTGAACCATCCAGCTTCCCACGGTATCTGATACTGAATCACTGCAGGATTTGGCACAACTGGACAGCAGGGGACGCCAATCTTATTAACCTTTCTCAGGTCCTGTACTACTCTGTACTTACCGCTGGGTTTCTTTATCCCAATTATGGGGGAGTTACATGGACTGCTCATTACTTCTTCCAAGATTCCTGCTTCCAACAACCGCTTCATCTCTACTGCAACTCCTGCCTTTATTTCTATATTCATCCTGTACGGTCGTGTGTTTGGGTAAACTGCGTCTTCTTTTATGGTTATTTTTATTGGGTCAACATTTGCCATTAATCCTACATCCTTTCCTGTAAAGTCCCATACTTCTGGTTTTACCGTCTGTTGTAATTGTTCTGGTAAGTCTTTTATTGTCATCTTGGCAATGTCATTCTCTGGTTTTGCTAACATTAGTTTGTAAATTCCATCTTCATCTGGGGTCTGAATTTTAACACCATTTGGAGTGCAAAAGATGGTTCAATTCATTTTGCACAACAAATCTCGTCCTAGCAGATTTACAGGACTTGAGTCACAGACTATGAATCTATGCATTTCTTTAAAGTTCCCTATTTTTACTTCCATTGGTTCTGTGACTGGGGTACTAATTTGTTTATTAGAAACGCCCACTACTTGGATCGCTTCTCCAGAGAGGGGTAGGTTTGGAACGTCTGCTGTTCTCACAGTAGAGCGGGTAGCACCAGTGTCCAACAGAAAGGTGACATCATTTCCCTCAACCTTTCCTTCAATGTATGGCCCTGACTGGTCTACTAGCAAGGAGGCGCCAAGCACGCACTCCTCGTCCTCCCCCTCAGGCACCGTCAGTAAGGTTCTTCACAAAAGAATGTGTCATTCAAAAGAAACTGTGAGGTTGATGCATCTCTTTTTTCCCTTCCTTCTCAATTCTGAGTCTCTACATTCTGTTGTGCTTTGCTCCTATAATTTGGCATAGGCGCCGGGGGAATCTGGTTCTGTGTTACCTGTTGCTGGGTCTTCCGTGGCACTTCAGGCTGCGTCTGTGGATTTAAATCATTATTTTGCACATTACTATTCTGCACAGCCTTACACTCGTCTTTCCAGTGCCCCAACTTGCCACATCCGTGACAGGGGAACTTCTTTTTCGCATCTTCCCTATTGAATTTTCCCCTGAGCCTACCCCCACTTCCATCGCCCTTAATCTGATTAGTAGTCATCTGATTCAGCTGTTGTTCTTGGTGCTCTGCTAATTTTACTTGTGCCCACATAACCTTGTCTTTCAATTCTTTCCGTTTGTTTTCTAGCTCATCTTCACAATATTTTGCATATTTCAGGACCTCATCTATGGGCTTAGCTTGCCAACAAATTTTATTGTCTTTAATCCATTGGGAAATTTCTGGTCTCAATCCTAGCACAAATCGATAAATAAAATGTGTCATGTCCTTCATGTCAATGTTGTCTAATACACTGTATTGTTTAAAGGTCTGTAGTAGACGTTCATAATATGAATGCACCGTTTCTTCTTTATTCTGAGTGGTTCTATCTATTTTCATCCAATCTGTCTCTTTTGCAGGCACCTTTCCTTTCAGGTAAAGTATTACCTGATTATATTTCTTCATTACATCCTCAGAAGGTGCTCCTGTCTTCGGGTCTCTTGGGTACTCATCACTAGGCCAATCAACAGCTACTTTGCATTATGTCCACAAATCTACGGGAACTACAATGTCAAATAAGCCATCTAAGTCTTTCAAAAGACACTTTGACACCTTTACAAAACTCTCGACCTGTCTGTACCATTCTACAGGTTTTTCTCGAAGTTTTGGGAAATCATTTGTAAATGATAAAATATCCTGTCGGGACCATGGAACATGCACATATCCTCCACCTGGTACTTCTCGCATGGGACATATTTTTTCTACTTTATCGGCTTCTTTTAACACATATTCTGAAGCCATTTGCCTTGATCGAATCTCTTCCTTTTTCTCGGCCCATCTTGCTTTCCATTTTTCTAATTCTCCCCATTTTTGCATTAAATTCATCAGCTCTCTGATTTGTACTTTTTTCCCTGACACGTTCGTGTTTTCTAAATCTTTGCCAGAGAATTCTACTCTGTAGGGTTTCTGCAATACTTTAGATTTACCAATGTCCATTCCCATGCTAGCTGCAGTATCCATTAATTTTTCGTGAAACACCTTTGTATTTCTAGTGATACTTTTACAGACAAACAGTAATTCGTCCTCACTGAAGGTATTTAATCTCTCCAATCCCATATTCCCAGCCATCATTTCTTCTATTTCAATCCTCAATTTATATATGTCTAATGGCTTGGGCTGTGTCTTTGGTCTCTCTATTTCTCGGGTCCATCTGTCTATCTCTTCAGGTGTTACTACAGTGGCACTTCTCGTACCTGAGGAAGTCTCTATCTGTAGTTCCCTTGAGGATAAAGGAGTGTTTCTCCTCACTGAACCATCTTCAGGTTCCCTTATTGGTAAATTCATTAAGGATATCACTGATTCACATTCACTTGCCTGATCAACCACTATCAGTGGCTCTTTTCTTGGCTGTATTACTGATGCAGTTATAACGGGAGCCTTTGGACTAGCTTGTTTATCTCCGTCCAAAGGAACGACTGGGCCAATAGTCACTGGAATTGTCAAAGCCTCAGGACTTGTATTTAATTGGGAAATGTTCTAAATTAACTTACTTCTCTGTTTATTTAAAGCTTCTCTTTCTCTTTCTTGTAATACCCTTTCGATGGAGGTCTCATGTATCACTTGCGGAATTAAAGGTGGCTGTAAAGACGGGGCAGTCAGGTTTGATATGCTTGACCCCTCATTGCAAGGTGGTCTAAAGAACGGGTTGTTTGGATTCACTATTCTCGTTTCTTCCTCATAGGGTGGTGGATTTTTCATTAATAATTCCTCCATGTAATCATCATCGGAATCACCACTAGTCATTAAATGTCTAGTTTTCTCAGTCCTTTTACCTCCCACAGGCTCCTCTATCGTTAGTACTGGGTAAAGCCCTTCCACTAACATATTCTGTCTCCATTGTTTCATTTGTTTTTCTTTAGAATCTCGGGGAACCTTTGGGTAAAATGTATTCAGTCCTTTGTCCATTCTAGGTCTGTCTCACTCAAAAGCCTCGATCTCCCATTCTTCTAATACCTCATATTGCATTAACCTGGGTCTGGGATGTCAGTCATTCATTCGGGTCCTTAAATTAAACAAATTCTTCCATTAAAGGTACCGTCTAAGGGAAATGCCAGAAGCCCATAATCTTTTGTGTACTCCACCCAGTTTTCTAACCATACACAGGAATGGTATCCCCTGTCAAACATCATGAATGATGCAGGAGTATTCGGTGGTGGGATAATGACTCCTTCTCAGATTTTGATAGGCTTGTCTTTTTTAAAGTACTTTTTAACTTTATCCACAAGGGACAATTTTCTTTTATTTCCGTACATATTGTTAGGTCTGCCTCTTAACATCCGTTCCTTAGCAAACCAATCCAATCCAATCCAAAAATTTTTTATTTCGGTCATATAGACCATAAAAGATACAGTACAAAACACAATAAAAACATTGCTTAATAAATAAAAACACAATTCATACAGTCTTACAATTAATTTCCCACCTAGACAAGGAAAAAGGAGGTTAAAAACAAGCCATATCAATGTCCGCACATTAAAGGTTTTTTTTTTCCTAATCTGCCAAACTGCCATTAAAAATTTGGCTACTGCAAACACAATATGGGCGAGAGTGCTGGTTTTCATTACTCTGTATGCATGTGAATAATTGCTGAACCCCAAGTTTCTACAGAGGGGCGCTAACCAGTACTTTCTGGATTTGCTGTAGGCAGGGCAGACAAACATAATGTGAAGCTCATCTTCCTTATAAGTGTTACAGCTTGGACACATTGTATCACCACCATTGTGCCATTTGTGAGTAAATGTTCTAGTGGGCAGTGTACCGAGCCTCCATTGTACAAATAATTTCCTCGCAAGGATGGGAAAAATAAGGTCCATAAAACTTTCGAAAACATAGGAATTTTTGGATTCCAGGAACCGATCTGTAAGAGTGCCGCTGTTTTTTGCGTTCAGCAGGAGTAAGAGTCTTTTTTCCTTATACATTTGGACCAGGTTTATGCGTGAAACCCTTCGACAGCCCTGCTCAGGGTCCTCCCAAAGCTCGGATAGATTCATGGAGTGCAGTTCTTTTTTTACAAAAGCGAGCCAAGGGATTTTGTTATTTTGGTTCAGGTTCATGACATGAATAAGGTCCTGCCTATAGTGATGAAGTTCATTAGTGGACCATAGCCTATGCCAGAACCTCACCGGCTTTGACTCTAGCTCCTCAGTAATAGATGGCAGGTCCATGTCTAGTCTCAGGGGCAAGAGCGGTGTGCCTCGAGGGAGAGCCAAGAGGCGTCTAAGAAAGTTATTTTCCACTCTTGCTAATTCTTGGCCTACTTTATGCCCCCATAATTCACTCCCATATGTTGCAGCTGCCTTAGCTTGGGTTTGGTACAATTCAAGTGCCGGGCTGATGGGCTTGTAAGTTGAAGTGTTTGCCACCTTCAATATTGCACCCGACAACTGGGACAGTTTGAGCCGTGATCTCATTATCTGGGGGTCCCAGGATAAATTTTCCTGTAACGTTACTCCCAGATACAAAAAGGTAGTTACCCTCTCAAGGCTGGCAGTACCCAGAGTGGGATTGGGTCTGGCTTTTTTTGGTGGATTAAATATCATGAATTTGGTCTTTTCTGTGTTGATCTCTAGACCATGTTGACTACAGAAAAGACCAAATCCATCCAGAATCCTCTGGATTCCCATTGGGGATTTGGAGAGGAGGAGGGTGTCGTCGGCAAACATGATTGCCGGGACCCGCCTGCCTGCCAGACGTGGGGCATCATTATCCTTAACATTTTCTAAAAGGGATATAGCATTGTTAATAAAGAGGCAAAACAGGGTCGGTGCCAGGACACAACCCTGCCTCACCCCTCTATGAACAGGGAACCTAGATGACAGTCTACCGTCCCTCCCGCACCTAACCTGTGCATAGTTATTATCGTGGAGCCTGATTATAATATTTAATATCTAAGCAGGTACCCCTAACTTTTCCAAGACCTCCCAAAGTTTCTTACGTGGGACTAGGTCAAATGCTGACTTCAGGTCCACGAACACCATGTACAGCCTTCCCCCCTCTATCCTTACCGTCTTCCAGTAAAGCAGGATGAGGCGGAAAATCTGATCCATGGTGGACGTATCTTTCCTGAAGCCAGCCTGGAGGGGACTCAGGATATCATTGGCCTCCACCCAGTCTAGCAGGTGGTTCAGGATGAGACGAGCGAATAGCTTTTGGGGGACATCTATAAGGCTGATCGGCCTGTAGTTGGCCGGGAGCAGAGGAGAGCCCTTTTTGTATATGGGTACAATCTCTGCCCCCAGCCAAGAACAGGGGATCGCCATACCTCCTAAGATGGCATTAAAAAGTATAAGGGGGTACGGGCCCCAGATCTCAGGATGGTGTCTGAAGAGATCCCCCGGTAGTCTATCTAAACCAGGTGCCTTTCCCATCGCTAATCGCTCCATTGCAGTCATCACCTCACCAAGTGTAAGTTCCAGGCCCGCTTCCGAGGAAGCAGAGGCCTCGGACACCACACCATCAGACAGTAAGGTAGTGTCTTGATAGAGTGTCCCAAAATGGGCCTCCCAAACAGAGGAGGCAATATTAGGCTCCACTGCTGATTTAAGTTCCCCTGTCCCATTGTTCACCAGAGCCCAAAATTTCCTAGAGTCTTTGGCGTCTAGGGCATCAGATATGTCATGCCAGCGGTCCCAATCCCACTCTATCCTAGCAGTTTTCATTGCCGCTTTATAATCCCTCCTAAATTCTGCAACCTTGCCCTTATTGGAGCCAGCTTTTATAGTAGCGATTAGCTCAGACTTAATCTTCCTGCAGGAAGAGTTATACCAGGTCGGGGTTCGGGTCTTTTTCCTACATGACGGTACCACTGGATAGAAAACCTCAGCAGGACCACTCACAAGTTCCGCATGAATTTGCGCTAGTTTCTTGTTATAATCTATGGGTCTCAGTTGATCTATAAGATCATCCACTTCTTTGAACCTGGGGAGTGCTATTTCATATAACTTATTCATGCCACCTTCCGCATTTAGCAGCTTCCCCCATTTAACACGACGCCTATTTGTAGTGAGAACCAAGTTCCCAGGGTCATCGCTAGTAGTGGAAGTCGAAGACCCATCTAGAGGTGCAGGGTGTTGCACCTCCAGTAGGAGCGCGTTGTGGTCGCTATCTGTTCTGGGTACCACCTTGAAATCCTGGACTTTGGGCCACATGCTAATGTCTATGAAGATATAATCTAACCTGGACTCATGCTCTTTCCTATTGAAGGTGCACACTGAGGGGGTATCGGACGGGGTACGCCCATTACAGGCCCTTATTGCATAATTCAAAGTGAGGGACATAATCTGTACTGCCAAAGGGGACCAGGTTTTGGGGTGTGGAGATGAAGATGGTGGAACTCCCCAGAAATCGTCCTCAGTGGTGAGGGCGCCCTCCTTTAATCCTGCTAGGGGTTCGAAGTGGCAGTTAAAATCCCCACCCATCCCTATCTTGTAATCACCTGGCAGTTGACCCAAGAAGGATGAAAGGTCATCTAAAGTGGATGACTCCTTGGCCACACCTACGGGCCGCGAGTATACGTTAATAATTGCCCAGGTTAATGGGCCAGGCCATCTGAGCAGCACACACTGGATGTCCTGTGAAAGCGTAGTCATACTTTCCGCCTGACACCCAATGTGACTTGCTACCCAGACCGCCAAGCCACCCGAGGGCCTCCCTATGCCACTCCACTTGGCCGGAATTTCGAAAATGTCATACCCCGTTCTACTCAGGGGTTCCCTCGCCCAAGTCTCCTGAAAAAGGCAGACATCACTTCCATTTATCAGGAGATCCCAGTCTATTGTGTTCACCTTATTTGCAATCCCCGCCACATTCCAAGAGAGGACCCTCATAGGTGGAGTACGTGATGTTCCTACCCCATCAGATGTAGTTGATGCAGTGGCTATGAGAGGGTCAGGGATTTCCGGAACAGTTAGAGGTGCTAGTATCGAGGGCGGGGCACACACGGCTACAGAAGTCAAATTCGTACCCGTCAATCTCTTTGGAGAATTGACTACTTGTCCCCTGGGGCTTCCAAGTGATATCCTTCTCTTATTGGGGGAGTCCTGCACCCGGGTGTTAATCTTACAAGCAGGTCTCATCACCCCCCTGCCTACCTCCCCGGCGGAATTTTTTTGGGGGACCTGTTGGGTAACGCCCTTTTGTGGTCAGTCAACTTGGTCAAGACAAGAATATCTGTTTGGGTGGATGAAGTTACCATAAATGGGGAATACATTGTGCTTAGGCCTATATCGTGAGCCATCCACTGCAAAGCCAACTCTAGTCCAGCCCTCTTCCCTCCTCATGGCAGAATTACATGCGTTTGGATAAAAATATGAAAGGGCCATCACTTCAATAGAGGTATTACCAGCACTGCCAAGCCAGTTACAGATATATGGGGCAACCTGCGGACTTCTAAAACTAACAATTATACAATCCCCCTCACATTTTTTGGGGGTAGACCCAATCCATGGGACCCTTCTGACCATAAGAACATCTCCTTTTAGATTGGGTGGGATTGGCCTATGGATATTTAGCCAATTGATTACCTTGTTGCGTAGGGAATCCTGCGATTCTGTTACGCCGCCGGTAAGCTCCGGTACTCCCACCAGAATCACAGTATAAACTACTGCCTCAGGGGGCAAATTAACTGTCCTACGCCTGGTGTTGGGGCTAATAGGACAGCCAGTTTGCCCATTGAGTGGTCTCTCCTGTCTAAGTTGTTGTGATGACGGAGCAAGTTGTTTTGACCTTCTGGGTGCAGGTACCGGAGGCCTCCCTGTTTGGGACGCTGGAGGACCCGATTGGGGGACAGGTGCAGTACTATTTGTAGAGGCTTCCCCCGGCTGAAGTGGTGGAGGATTTGGGGGCTGGGTTGTTGTAACTAGGGGCAGATGGCTGATCCTAGCACTATCCCTGGGGGCCCTTTGTGAGTTTACGCCCAACCCAGAATCAACGCTATTGGCCGTGCAGAGTTTTTCTATGGCCGTCAATCTGGCCTCTATAGAGTCTAATTTAACAGACAGGGGATTCAGGAGATTTCTAAAGATATCCGTAAGTGAGCTAGTGAGCAAATCTGTGGTGTTAGAAGGGACCCCACCAAAAATAAATGGCCCCGTGCACACCAGTAGGGATGGAGCTAATGGGGAGCTGGAAAGTTCTGTCCTGTTCCTCGTGGGTGCAACCCCAGGAGAGGCCGCAATGTCTATGTTGTCGTCTTGAGCGGGCATTATTAGGTCAACTTTAGCCCTTTTGGTGCCTTTTGGCTTCCTTGACCTCTTCCTTTTGGACGGATGGTCCCCCCTACTACTCTTATGTTCAGTTTAAGCTACAACTGGTCCCCCCTCCTGCGTCTCTATCTCTACACAATCAACGTTGGGGGAGGGTTCTACAACCCCAGAGAGGCGTAATGAGTCTCTGTCCCTATGGGAAGTTGAAAGTGTCCTCAGTTGTTGCAGGACTGACTCAATAGTCTGATCAATACTGTCCATAAGCGACAGATGGGTGGCATCAAGCAGTAAAGGTGTGCTAGCATTAATTGAGGAACCTGGGGAAGCCAATGACAAGTTATCTGTACCCTCCTCAGGTTGACTTTCTAGCACCGTGAGTCCTTTGTTAACCACAACATTAGCCTTGGTAAGAAATGTTTCCATAGTGCCAGAAATCTGTTGGGCGGCCTTACTTCTGGATTCTCTGTTGGCCATGTGTGTAGGGCACCTGTAGGACACGAGCCACAGACGAAGAGAGAAGAGTGGTGAAGGGGCAGGACGTCAGAGGGATGGCCCGGTCCGGTCTCTACCCGCCTCTAACGGCCTAAAACGGCCCGCCCTTTGCCCGGGCTTAGCCCGGCGACCCCCCGCGCGCGTCCCGCGATGCGTCCCGCGATGCGCGTCTGTGTGGTTGGTTTTGTAGCAGCTCAGGGCGGGTGGGCGTGACCAGCCGGGAAGAGTCTCCAGGTGCGGCGTTTGCTCTGCCGCTTGGAGGCCTGGGACTCGCAGTCCCGCTGGCTGCCGGTGCTGTTACAGGTATCCCCGCTGCTGCTTTCCTCTCTCCAGGCACAGAAGAGTTCCCAGTCCTTCCTCCTCCTCACACGCGTCTACGAGCAGCATCCCCGAAGCAGGAGCCGCTAGTCGCGTTCTTGGCTGCTCAGGGCGGGGGGCGTGACCAGCCGGGAAGAGTCTCCAGGTGCGGCGTTTGCTCTGCCGCTTGGAGGCCTGGGACTCGCAGTCCCGCTGGCTGCCGGTGCTGTTACAGGTATCCCCGCTGCTGCTTTCCTCTCTCCAGGCACAGAAGAGTTCCCAGTCCTTCCTCCTCCTCACACGCGTCTACGAGCGGCGCCCGCGAAGCGGGGGCCGCGAGTCGCGTTCTTGGCTGCTCAGGGCGGGGGGCGTGACCAGCCGGGAAGAGTCTCCAGGTGCGGCGTTTGCTCTGCCGCTTGGAGGCCTGGGACTCGCAGTCCCGCTGGCTGCTGGTGCTGTTACAGGTATCCCCGCTGCTGCTATCCTCTCTCCAGGCACAGAAGAGTTCCCAGTCCTTCCTCCTCCTCACACGCGTCTACGAGCGGCACCCGCGAAGCGGGAGCCGCGAGTCGCGTTCTTGGCTGCTCAGGGCGGGGGGGGCGTGACCAGCCGGGAAGAGTCTCCAGGTGCGCTGTTTGCTCTGCCGCTTGGAGGCCTGGGACTCGCAGTCCCGCTGGCTGCCGGTGCTGTTACAGGTATCCCCGCTGCTGCTTTCCTCTCTCCAGGCACAGAAGAGTTCCCAGTCCTTCCTCCTCCTCACACGCGTCTACGAGCAAACCCTAAATATCTCGGATCAGGTCGATATTCTGGATGACTTGGATACCACATATATCTCGTAAATTCAAAAATGGACGAAAAATGCTTATTTTCTGTTTACTATACGCTTCCAATGCTAGCGCGTCTTTTATTTCTTAACAGCCAACCAACAATGCTGTTTCAAATAATTTCACCCAATGGGTGCGCGGCCTTTTCGTGAGATGAGTTCCCACGCTCCTACGCTCACCCCTCCTTTACAATGCTATCTCAGCTACACACCCGCTGTCTCGACCAATACCAGCGTGGCACTGAGTGACGTCAGCGCAGCTCCGCAACTGACTCCCTCCTTCACAAGGTATTTTCGAAACTCAGTTCTTTTGAATTTTTAAGTGCACATTTTATTATTTAACAACGGAACACATTCGCCACTGTACCCGAGTGACTAGATAGGAACGAAATATTTCACTGCAAGTAAATCCCTTCCGTTTATCTTTCATATACTACGAGTAGAACCCTACCGTCTATCCTTGACACAAGCATTAGAGAACCTGCTACTCCTCCAGATTCATCCACTCCGGGATATATACTGAGGCCAAAGTTTCACAAGCGAACGCCTTTGCTATCAATCAAGCTTAGACGAGCCTGCTACTCCTTCCGTGGGACCCTTACTAGGTTATATCACAACAAAAGTTTTGCTAGCAAACTCCTTGCTATCATTTATTCACACAATTATACAGAAAACCCTAAATAGTGCTTCCGGTTCTGCCCAACCATGCACTAACTTCCTACGGGTTAGTGACCTCAACGCGAGGTGGCTTCTACCTACCACCCGCTATTCTGCCCCCGGGGATTCCAGACAACACATAAAACAGGTACGAACAATTTTTGTTAATACATTCAATATAGCAGCATCAAATAAACATTTCAATAATACCACATTTGATTGATCAATAAAATATGAACCTAACCTACTAACTAATTGACTACCTAACTTTAACTAATCCCTAACCATAGCTCTGCTACCAAGAAAGTATACTTTCTTGTACAAATACTCACCTGGGCCCATAATGCCAAATCGTATACCTTAACATTTATTTAGGTAACTCGCGCTCTACTACCTGTATTTTGTGATTTTATCTCTAATTCCTATACCAGTAACCTACTAATTTTTGACAGTAGGTACCTAAACACAATGGATCAGGGAGTTGAGTTAAGGAAAAAGGCACTCAAAACATTATAACATTTGTAATTATATAATAACCACAGACTCAGGGTAGGTTCACACTCTTTATCTAATCATCATCATCATCATAAGTCATGAGCCATAAGTTAAACGCAATCAGACTATCAATAACCAAAATCAGAAACAGCGTATAGCTATGAATAATATAGAGTATGTTAATCATTTAGAAACTTAGAAATAAAGGGAAGGTAGAAACAAGGAACATGCTAATTTTAGAAAAACAGTCTTTCGCAACTTGATTAAAGGAGGGTAAAGAAAGGGAACATACTAAACCCAAAGACTTTCGTAATTCACTGGCAGTTTGAAAAGGAGAAACACAACTTATGCACTTCCATTATTCAGATTTTAGCTTAATAACTTGGTTTCAACAGCAGCTAAGGGGCACCACAAGCAATAATGTCCAAATTAATATTACAATAAGTTGCAAACGATGATTTTCATTTTATGGATTTTCAATCTTTATTCAGTAAAATTGGAGTACCACACCGCCGACGCGTTTCGTCCCACGCAGGGGACTTCTTCAGGGCTTGTTATAATTAAAGCTATCCTCCCAATGGATGTGACCGGTGTTCTGGAGAGCGATATTCATAAGGCCTCAATTGTCTTAAAGTTTATTTATAGGTATAGCATGAACTCATATTCAGGGCGTCATCTTGGCTTGAGAGGCGGTCACTGGCTAACTTTTTTCACCAGTCACAAGGTGGAGAACAAAATATAGTGGTCTCTTTAAAACTTGGTTTATGTCCTTGGTCGTGATTGCCGCTTTGAGAATATTATAGGAACATGGTATGTCTCCAGATACACAATGATTCTGTATTTTATTTTTATAGAACCAGTCTTAGTAGAGCTTTTCCATGGATAACAGATGGGAAACTTCCGTCTGAAACCTGATAAGTCCTCCGTTCTCATTTACCAAGGGACGGAAAAGAAAAGGAACATATGCAATCAAGCGTTGCAAATTCGGGAAGGTGAGAAAAGGAATGCAAGTTAATTTACAATCACCCACACAGACTTATATTTACCTAGGATAGAGAGAAGACCAACCCTGGCCACGGGTCAGTTGGAAAAGACAGGAGGAACCCCAAAGACTTCAGTGCCAGTAGGCGAGCAGGTGCAGCTCATGGACAATCAGGACAGGATATCCCCAGAATTTGGATCAGGACAGGTTCACCAAAGGTTAAGACCAGCACCCGCAGTTTCGGTTGCAACGCCTGCGCTACTCCCTCTCTGCAATGAATCTGCCAAAACCCCGATTGGTTTATAACTTTCATCAGCAAAGTGCTTCGCCAGCACTTTCACTTCCCAAAACCCCGATTGGGTTCTCGAACCTCCAAACAGAGTGCTCTGCAGCTCTCTGCTTTCAGTCACCTATTGAGTGCGTTGGGTCAGTGACAGGTCAGCTATTCGGACAAGTCGGACAATTTCTCTAGCTAAACATACGCTAATTATACTGTTTTTCAGGTCAGTGTACCACCCCCCCAATGTTGCAAGTGTAAGGATCCCCAATTTTGATTGGATAAAGGAGGAGGACAGGTCATCACACCACCTAAATTTTAGACTTTCTCAGACTCCTTATTCAAATTCCGTCTACGCCCCTTAAATTCCAGGTTCTCATGTCATATGCCTTTTGGTTAACAATGGTGAATATAACATTGAATACAATTGTAACAAATTTCAGCACAGTTCAGCTCCCTCTAGCTGGGTTGCAGGTCAGGTTCCCAGGCGCATTTTGGCTGTTGCTGCCATCTGGCTGGGTTCCAATGCTGCAGAGTTCATCTTTCCTCCGCAGGGCGACATGCGCAGAAAGGACTTCAAAAATGGAGTAGTAAGCACCTCCCAGGCCCAAAGAATATGATACATGAAAAGTAAAAGGAAACAATTTAGAACACAGTAATAAATGATTACACTGTATACCATGAATCGCTACTCTATACCCATTACTTTAATATAAACTATAGCATTAGGATTAAGCAGAAGGAACAGCTTAGCAAAAGCAGCAATGCAAGCTTCTCGCATGTGAGAACAGAGAACAGCCATGTTAGCACTAGTGAGCAGATGCGACAGTTCCCTCCAAAGCTGCAAGTGCGTCATGTCACGTGGGTATGACAGACGCATGCACAGTAGAAATTCCCGCGTAGCAGCAGCCATTTTAGATGCAAGCGTATTAGGATTAGAAAACACATAAGCAAGCTTCACTCGGATTCCCAATATAGATGAAGAAGGGGTAAATTAGTAAGACAAACACGTTTGGTATTTCGTTGTTGATTATTCGAGGTTCATGAGTACGAGCAAGTCGCTTCACATGCGAATCCTTGCTCCATCACCACCACCACCAATACCACCACCACTAATATCACCACCACCAATACCAGTACCACCACCAATACCACCACCACCAATATCACCACCACCAATACCACTACCACCACCACCAGTGTTGCTTTTCACCTTTCATTTGTTAAAAGCTAACCGCTTTATCTCAATTTCTGCATTTCTCCTATTAATTATATATGTACACTTCTCTGGCTACACAGTAACCTATGACCCTGATGAGTAAGAGAAATGTGCTAAGTAGGATACTACCGCAGATGAATAGAGACATAAAGAAAACAGTATAACAAGAGACGTGAAGTAGAGGAGAAGGGGTAGAAAAAGAAATGAGGTAGAAAGATGTGTGAGTTAGAGAAAGAAGTAAAGTAAATACTCGAAGGGGTGTGGTAGAGAGAGAAATAAAATAGAAAAAGAGGTGAATTAGAGTTAAACGCAGCAAGAGGTAGGTAGACAGAGAGAGTTGGTAAAAAATAAACATCTACAAAGTAGAGGAGAGGAACGTTAGAAGAGGTAGAGAAAAATGAGTCAGGTAAAGAGAGTAGTATGAAAAGAGAAAGGTAGAGGAGGAAGGGTAGAAAGAGAAACAGAGTGTGCATTAAAAAGAGAATGCGAGAGACGTGAAATAGAGAAAGAGTGGTGAGGTATGTGTAGAGATGAATGAGTTGTGAGAGGAAGCAATGGTGAGGTGAAGAGAACTCTAAAAAGAGGTTGCAAGAGATAGGTGAGGTGGAGGGGGTGAGTTGAAATGAGGAGGCCCAGAGAGAGATAGGTGTTTATGTGTGTGAGAACGAGTAAAAGGAGCTGATGATAGATAAAAGGGGTCAGAGGTAGAGAAATAGAGGTAGCCAAAAAGTAGCACAATATTTAAGTGACGCAAAGGGAACAGAGGTAGAACGAGAGAAAGGAGAGGTGAGGTAGTGACCTAATGGTGAGGTAAATTGAGAATTTAGGTAGTGAGAGAGGGAGCAGCGGTTTAGAGAGAAGTAAGAAAGCGAGGGAGATGTCAGGTATAGAGAAAAATGCAATATAGTGATGAGGGGGAGTGGTGAGGTAGAGAGGGGCTGGGAGAAAAGTATGGTAGTAGAGACATGGAGAGCTAAAGGGGGAGGTAAATACAGAGAAGATGTGTGAGAAGTGAGTAGATGGGGGAGATATACAGGCAGGTCAGACTGAGGAAGAGCAGTGAGGTACAGCAAGTGGGATGAGGACCAGAGAAATGAGGAAGAGAAGATGGAGAGTGTTAGATATAGATGTATGTTCGGAGTGTTGGAGAGAAGCAAGGTCATGAGAGAGAGGTAGAGGAAGTTGAAGTCGAATGAGGTATATTGGATATATTGAGAGAGAGAGAGAGAGAGAGCGAAGAGGTACACAAAGGCTAGGTAGAGAAAACTGAACTGGAAAGACAGAGAGAAAGAAGGAATATAGAGTAGAAGAGCAGAGCGTGGTTATGGTGGAAGAGGAGGCATGAAATAAGGTGAGAGAAATGACACACAAAGATTATTTTTTAATTTCATTGCCACCAACTGTCTGAGTGTTTGAGGGTTAAGGGTGGGCAAGAAGGGGAAGATTATTATTTTTCTGAGCAGCAAGCATTGCACAAGTGGGAGAAAACTCAGAAAAGCCATATTCATTCAAATGACCTTCTGCTGCCCACTACCTTTGCACTGGCACACAGAAAGGCTATCTAGAACCCAGCATACCCTTTTCACTATGGAGCTGTCTGGCATTGGAAGTATATTCTTCCAGTACAGAATCCTATGCCAAGACAATTCTAAAACATAGTACACATCATATGTGTGCTGCACCATGCAGCGCACTTGCCATGTATGGAATGTTTGAAGAAATTACATAATTTTTTAATGTTAGTGCCTGGTTCAAGGAGGTACTATTTTTTTAAGCAAATCTTAGCCTGGCTACCTGGTAGATTGGGCTTTGGGTCACAGAGTACCGGTGCTAACGCTGCTCTGCCCAATACACCCAAGTACCATTTCCTTGACACAATGTGCACAAAGGAGCACAAAGAGCTATTTACTTTTAGAAAAGTGCCCTATTCCAGAGTGAAATAATTCTTGTGCTGGAAAATAAATACCTTTGTAAGAGGTTGGGCAGCTTTTTGTCACTTTGTGTGAATTTGCCCTGGCTCAAATAGGAGTAAATCTGTCCCTAAGTTTCTGTTAAGCATGCTCGGCTCTCAAATTAGAATGCTCGGTTGTCATATTTCAACTTTCCCAGTCTGGGGGGCTACCAAAGAGCACTCTATTCAGACCCTAAACATCAGCGCCTTACAGGACCCACAGCCCAGACAGTAGTAATGTGTCATCAAGTAAGTAAGAAACTAGGCTGGTACAAGAGAATAACACAAGTGAACCCTTTGTGGGAAGCAGAGCAACTGGGCACACTGAGTAAATGCCCCAGGTTCGATAGGTGGGACACAATCGGCATCTCGTCAGTTGGTGATCTGTGGAAAAGGAACGGGGTGATCTAATTTACGGGGCTACAAGCAGAGTACCAGCTGGGAGGTTCAGAAGCCTTCAGGTACATACAAATAAATCACCCCATAAAATCCGCTGTCCCTTGTGGGGAGGCCTTTGCCCAAGGCATCCCCGCTAGAGGACAGTCTCCTAATGGAACCTATGCCTCGTACAGCAATATCTTTGACTTACCGGAATCTGGTAAATAATAGACCGGATCCACTAGTGCATCTCAGACAACAATGGGAGGCAGATGTTGGGAGTCTAGAAATTTATTTTTGGCAGGATGCTCTTTCTTACCCATGACATGAGAAGTAGCTATTCCAATGAGACTGAGATTAATCCAACTCAATATCCTACACAGGACATATCTTTCAGCGGGGATACTCGTCAAGATGGGGCAAAGGACAGACTCGAAATGCCACAGGTGTTGTACCCAGAAAGGAACGTTCTTTCATATGCTCTGGGGGTGCCCTGTAATTCAACCATACTGGGAGGGAATCGTAACCAAATTGAAAGAGGTTGGTGGGAAAGATATCTCCAGCTCCTCACGACTCTGCTTGCTTAACATATGGGAGGCCACTGACTTAACCCACACTGAGCAGGTCTGGGTCTCACTAGGGCTGGCCCTAGCTAAAAGGAACATTGCACAAAAATGGGGAGTAGGGGACAAGCCAACGTTAGGGAAATGGGAGAAAGACTTGGATAGATCAATGATTGCAGAGAAAGATGTATTCAAAAACAGAGGTTGCCCGAAGAAATGGGTCCAAAAATGGGTTAAATGGAATATGTCTAGGGGTGGAATCTGTATCTCCCCCACTGATGAACTACGAAGAGAGAGGGATGGGATCAATCAACTGCAGTTGTAATGGGGAACAAATGCATGTGACAAGCTGCATACGGGACTAAGAGATAATAAATGTTAGGTGTATTATTGGCACAACTGGAGAACTAACTTCCAACCTGTAGTAATGCTACGATTCTTTAAAATAAAAAAGTAAAAAAATAAAATAAATCAACTTCCCCATTTACTTTACCAGGGGGCCCCAATGAAGATGAGGCCTCTGGGCAATAACCCACTTTGCCCATGCCTTTAAAAGTCTGTGGTGGGATTCAAAGACAAGAGGCACAATTCAGGGCTGAACCAAAACAGCATCGTAGAGGTCAACTGGTGGATAACGACTAGCAGGATGGTGTTGAACTTTTGCCCATGAAACAGGGTTGTTGTCATACCATCAAACACACTGATGACCATGAAGTGACTACAGCCTGGACAGTGATGCATATGGATGACCTTAGGATAGAGTCAACAACTAATGACCAGCAGGGGGGAAAGGTTGTGAGGTGAGGGTTCAGCAGGAAGTCTGCTATATTGGTCCATGAGGAACAGTAGTATTTCTATAGGAAACTATGTACCTCATGTAAAAACATTTAAGAATTTGTATAATGCAACAAGCAATGAAACAAAATTCACGATTTCTTAAATGGAATGTACTAAAATGTATTTAGTGGAAGTGGACTCAATTTATGCACCAACTTCTGTTGAATGCATTGATGTTTTGCAAACTGACCTTTACACTAATAAGTCGGTTCACAAGATACTGAATTGTAGCGGGTCGCAATTCGGCCTACCTCCTTAATATTCATGAGGTAGGTCGCAGACTGGGACCCACTACGATTGGATAAATTCACATTCGCAGGCATGATGGCCTGCTGGGTCAGCACACCACAAAGACTGTGATTGCTTATAAAAAGGCAATGTTTTTTTTAAGGCATCGCATTTACCCTAAAGGAAAACTGAGTGCATTTGTAAAAAAAAAATGAAAAATCACAACAAACTTTATTTAGAAGCAAGTAGTGGTCCAATGGACCCCTGCCTACTCCAGAAAAACGTTTTTGTCGATATTGACAAAGTGGAAGGGGTCGCTTGGGGACCTCTTTCTATTTGCAGATAGCTTATCACGTCCTTTGAAGAGGAGTAAAATACTGATGTTTTGTGACTATATATTGTTCGCAAAACATTAAAACATACCTTGGAGAGGGAACTAACGGCCAGTTGAGATTACAGACTTCTTCTGAAGCTCCGCCAGTGCTGCTCTCCAAAGCAGCCCTGTAACAATGCATGGGGGTGAAAACCTGGTGAGAAAAACACCAAGGGGACCCACTAAGCAGGCCTGGAGCCAATCCTGAAAGCATGATCCACCCAGGGGACTCGAGCACAGGAAGCAGCCAAACTGAGGAACATATGAAGTAAGTGTGTGGGTATGCGCTGATGGAACATCAGACCCCATTGCCAAACAAAATTTTGTACCCAGCACTCACCAGGGAAAGCAGGAAGCAGACCTCAGGACCCTCACAAACTCCAATTGAGTTGGAAGAGGAGCCAGACTGGGCCCATTTGCAAAGCGAGGAACAATGTAAACATGAAACTGGGACTACATAAACCAGTGGTGCCATAATGGAGTGGTGAATACTTAATGCTCAAACCCTGATGAATCATGGTGTAGTTGGAGGTAAATAAGAATAGGTGCACACAATTTGCTGATTGATAACCAAAACCCTTCACAGTGAGAAAGGAATTGCTGCCAAAAGATGTGGCTCACCACGTTTGCAATGAGGTGAATTAGAAAAAGTTTATCGATACTCAGTCCACTTGGTGACCCATGACCCCACAACCCTGGTGATTGAACAAACGTTTTCATCACTGGTAAGAAAGGCTACAAAGTGACCTATGTGTGATTACCACTCCCTGAAGGCTGTGCCTTTGTCTATCAACATGCACCCAGGATCCTTACCCAGATGCCCACATCCGACAAGTCTGCATGATGGAACAAGGTATCGTAGTTGCCAGATGACATTAATCACAGTTCCTTGAAGGAGACATTTTACTTTTGATGCCTAGACCCTCCTCATATTTCCAACCGGTCTGGAGGTGACCCAAGAAATACACTCAAATAAGCCTGCAATTGTTTGTATATGAAACACAACACTAAAAGGTCATCTTGCTTATGACATTTAGCGTAGGGGATTGGCGTTGCACACTAAGAAGATACGGGGACCTTACCGCAGGACTCAACCATCGCGATGTCGAAACCAGCTCAACAGCCGCTATTTAGTGAACGATCAACGGGAAGACACAGAAGACTCTGAAAAAACAAGGAAAGATGGCACATGAGGCAGCGCTTGAGAACATTTTAAGAGAACCGGCAGCACCAAGAACATCAACAACTTCTATTGAAGAAACAAAGACTAAAACCTCAACAGAAATTATGTCAATATGGTCAGATCTCACTGCATTCAATTCCTGCCTCACAACAACAGAAGATAGGCAACACACTGAGAAAAGATCATTTGTAAATGCGATCGAAGTTAACTGACCTAGAAGATCGGGTCATGAGAGACAAACTGTGATTTTCCGATATAACTGTGAGAATGGAAGGAGACAGTATCATGGCCTTTATGTTGACCGTTGTACTGGAAATTATACTTTGAGCCACCTTTAGCATTATGAAGGGCGCATAGGATGCAAACCAGGCCCAACGCAAGCAACAACGTGCCACGATAAGTTATTATTTACTTCCTAGGCCATCAGCAGGCAAGGGAAGAGCTTATGAAAGTGAAACATCATGGCCCTGTATGTATAAAGATCCTAAAATCTTTAACAACCAAGACTTTTCCCAGGAAGTGGTACATAAATGGAAGCTATTCCTTTCTCTGAGACAGATGCTTAAAAGACTAGATATCCAATTTGGCCTAATTGACCTGGCGGCTCAGATGTTAATAACTAAAGAAGGTGGTAAACAAGATTTTTATGAGCCTGACCAACTAGAAAACATTCTTGATGCCTTTGTCGACGACGCCATAGACACATCAAGAGCACCAGAAACCTTGCTAGTGGATAAGGCGCAATCAAATTATAAGTCAGCCCGATAACCCTCTTGAGAAACAGACAGACTTGTAGTAGACCCAAAAAACTGGTTGAGTGTACCAAAAGCCACCTGGAAAGACTAGCTGCCATTGGTAAGAAAGAAGTCCAGATCACCTTTAAAATCAAATTAAACACCCTTACCATGCCATATTATACAAACACAAGGGTCAATGATGGGCCTGTGTCTAAGGTGATGACCTTAGACCCGGTAGCAGCCCCCAACCAACCATACCGGACCTGGACTAAGGAAAATCCTAAAGTTGAAAAGTCTCATTAATGATGTCTAAAGTTTTACGTATAGGTCGATGCGACGTGCCCGTTTTAAGAGATGACGTGATCTGTTATAGTGGTTCATGCATTTGCCCCCCACTGCCAACGGTTACATGATTATCTTCATATGACCCATATTGACACAATTGCTATATAATCAGTGCACCACACACCCCACAGAAACACAACCTTTTAGGTTTGTTGAGTGACTCTTGCATTACCCGGATGCAGTTAGGCCCTCTGTAAATTCTGCTGCACTCTTCCCCGAAAATCACAAATATTTGATTGGTACCTGTCTATACTTATCATTTTGTTCAGTCAATCCTTTGTACAGTGCTCTGATACCCTTGGCTCATGTGCACGCTTTACAAAACAAATATATGAAAAATAAAATAAGGTTAAGGCATCTGCTGGGAAGGTGCCCAGTAAATCTGAGGGAATAGTAATAATGGTGAGATAACTCTGGTGGTTATGCACTTGCTGGAGAGATCTGTGTTTTGTGAAGTCCCAGATAGGAATCAAAGTAGTAGAGAAGGTAAATGTGTCTCCTGCAAAGCACATCATCTAACATGTAGATGACAGATTTTTATTTATGTAGATAGTAAAGTGGGTTACTGCTTTTAACACAGAGATCCTTTTTTTACCTGCAGTTCATAAATTGAAATCTTCTAAAAGACCACAGTGAGGTATGAAGGACATGTGAGTCCTACACCTTGTAACCCTCACTGTCATATGCAACTCATCGTGTACATTAATGTACACATATACATGATTTGTTGTCAATTGATAATGTTTATGTTACATAAAGAGCTCTGACACCCTTCATTGGGATGCATAGCGCTATAAAAGAAATAAAATAGTGCTATTGAAATTGTTTTTTGTGTAAATACTGGGACAGACAAACACATATGACATTCTCACAGTGCATGCATCTATTATATACAGGGAATGATCAAAGGCAAAATCTGCCTCTCTTAAGTACTTATGAAGAAATAAGCTGTGTGCCTTTGGCATTTACAATCAAGTGTGAGGTTCCAGGCTGCACGCTGCTGCTGGGAATCAAACTGGAATACTGGAATGGCATGGGGAGCAAAAAAACGATGGGTTTAGACCCAGATCCCTGTACTGGGGTGAATGTATGACGTTGCTCTGCATTCTGTCCATCAATTGTTCTTTTTGCATTTGTCATCCGAGTGGGACGGGTATGCCCAGACGTGGTTCCTGTGCTCTCCATGCCACTGTAGTCAAGCTATCCTGGCTGATAAGGGGTGAAACCCCAAAACCATTCCTAAGATGCTTGTTTCCAGTCCAGAGAGGACCTGGCCTGGCAGTTCAGGCTGGGCTGTTCCCATTGGGTACAGGGCCAAGACTGCTTTGCATATGGCTGGGTTCAAACTGGAATGGCATGGAGAGAAAAAAATTATGTATTTAGGCCCAGATCTCTGTGGTGGGGTGAATGTATGACATTGTTCTGCATTCTGTCCACCAATCGTTCTTTTTGCATTAGTCACCCCGAGTGGGACGGGTATGCCCAAACGTGGGTCCAGTGCTCTCCATGCCACTGGAGTCAAGTGATCCTGGCTGATCAGGGGTGAAATCCTGAAACCGGTCCTAGGATGCTTGTTTCCAGTACAGATAAGACCTGGCCTGGTAGTTCGGATGTACTGTTCCCATTGGACGGAGGGTCAAGACTAATTTGCATATGGCTGGGTTCAACCTGGAATGGCATGGGGAGCAAAAAAAATCGATGGATTTGGGACCACCAGATCCCTGTAAATGAGTGAATGTATGACATTATTCTGCATTCTGTCCATCAATTGTTCTTTTTGCATTTCTCGTGGGACGGATATACCCAGACGTGGGTCTAGTGCTCTCCATGCCACTGGAATCAAGCTATCCTGGCTGATGAGGGGTGAAACACCAAAACCGGTCATAGGATGGTTGTTTCCAGTCAAGAGAGGACCTGGCCTGGCAGTTTAGGCTGGACTGTCCCCATTGGGTGCAAGGTCAAGACTGATTTGCATATGGCTGGGTTTAAATTAGAATGGCATGGGGAGCAAAAAAACGATGGTTTAGGCCCAGATCTCTCTACTGGGGTAAAGGTAGGACATTGTTCTGCATTCTGTCCATCAATTGTTTGTTTTGGATTTATCACCCGAGTGTGATGGGTATGGCCAGACGTGGGTCCTGTGATCTCCAAGCCACTGGAGTCAAGCTATCCTGGCTGATGAGGGGTGAAACCCCCAAACTGGTCGTAGGATTCTTGTTTCCAGTCCATAGAGGACCTGGCCTGGCAGTTTGGCCTGGACTGTTCCCATTGAGCGCAAGGTCAAGACTGATTTGCATATGGCTGGGTTCAAACTGTTATGGCATGGGGAGCAATGAAACAATGGTTTAGGCCCAGATCTCTGTACAGGAGTGAATGTATAACATTGTTCTGTATTCTGTCCATCAATTGTTCTTTTTGCGGTCATCAAAACCCTACAATGGGTAGGCCCTGCTGAATGTGTCCCAGTGTGTGAAAATTACACCGGGACAAGTTCAGCATATTTCTGTAGAGCCCAACTTCTTGGCTCGGGGGATGGCTTCCACCCAGTGAAAATAGTGGGTGGACGCCGTGAACCTGCGTGTACCCCCGGCTTGTGCCCTGCACTTATCCCTGATGCTTTGGTGTTAGACAGAGGTTTCGTTCGCGCCCACCTCGGCGACTTGAAAACCAAAATACTTCCCTCCCATGCTGTCTATAGGCTGTGTAATCAGCTCACTCAGTTGTGGTCCTGATCCATGAGACCCATCTCTCCAAAAGTGAAAGCAAAACATTAAGAAGGGACTGTTTGGGATGGAATACTGTGAGACCCGGCGTCTGTTGGAGTGGTTCCCCTGACTTTTTGCTTTCTGGCCTCCTGTTTTTTACTTCATTTTTCCTGGCTATAGGACTTTGAGCACTTTGCCTCTGCTGATCAATGCTAAAGTGCATGTGCTCTGTACCTAAAACGTAATGACAATTGGTTTATGCATGCTTGGCATACTTGATTTACTTATTAGTCCCTAATAAAGTGCACTGCATGTGCCCAGGGCTTATAAATTAAATGCCACTAGTGGGTCTCCAGCACTGATTGTGCCACCCACCTATATAATCAGTATTTTACAATTAGCAATACCTAAGACACTGATACTAGAATCGACAAATATGACAAAACTCTTTAAGCGAGTTGAAAAGAGGCCTGACTGAAAACGCTCAAACTACATGCCTGCACCACAAGTGGGGGCCAAAGGCTACCTAACATGAAACTGTACTGGATAGCTTTTAATTTGGTCCCTCTGAGGTATATGATACACAGCACTCTGAAAAACCAAGGTCAGTTCATATGAAGGATAAACGTTTGGGTGGCATAGGAGGCAACAGCACAATTTACTCAATGGACAAAAATCATATTATCCAATTTACCCAGTCTTTTGAGCCACACACATGTCCTGGCGAAAAGCACACCGCCTTATCTGAATTCATCCTGCACCACATATAGGAGCCCCCATTTGTAGCAATAATGAGATTTGGATAGGAAACCAAGACCCTAAATGGAAAAACTTCAGACACAAAGGCATACCCGCAATAAACCAAATGGTGACTAAGGGCATGCTACTGGCATTTGAGGAAGACCAAGTCTCAAATGACCTGTACAAGACATACTCTTGGAAATAACAGCAACTATCTTGCTGTCTCCAAACAACACAGGGCCGTTGACCGGCGATGCTTCCAAAATGACCACTTCTACATTATCTAAGGGCTTCGGGACCTTTAAAGGTGTGGTCTCAAATGACCTGTACAAGACATACTCTTGGAAATAACAGCAACTATCTTGCGCTCTCCAAACAACACAGGCCCTTGACTGGTGATGCTTCGAAAATGCCCACTTCTACTTTATCTAAGGGCTTCGGGCCTTTATAGTTGTGGTCTCCAAAATGCACAATATCCTATTAGACCATACCTATTCAAAACTGATAAGCTCCAACCTCAACACCTGGTGGTCAGAACATCTACACACAGAGTATACTGAGGAGGACTGGACAGAGCTCCTCCAAACCCATGATAAACACCTCAGAGAAGTTAGGCTTAAACAGGGTATTATAAACTCATATGTATGTGGCACTGGCCGCCTCAAAAACGAAAAATGGCCAGGATCTCACCATCCTCCTTTTGCTGGATTTGTAAACAGTCAGAAGGGGATATAGGCCACATCATCTACGATTGCCCCATTTTAAGACCGTACTGGGAGGACGTATGGAGGGTCTTCTAAAACACAGCGGAAATCACAGGAGGGATGACAGGCTCGCCAATTATTTTAGAAGATGCTTCTCTGATCACTGAAATCACTTTGCAGGAGTCACTGTGGTTTGCCACAGCTTTAGCTGTGAACAAAATGGGTATCTTATGTCAATGGAAAACAATGCGATTGCCGACAGTTGAAGGATGGCTGAGAGCAATGTACCAAGTAGCCACCTATCAACAGCTGATATACAAACTCGATGATAAATTAGAAATCTTTGAGACAGTTTGGAGGGGATTTCTTTGTAGATAAAGTGACCCTTGGGGAAGAGGCAAGAGTAAAGATCAAGATATTCCTAGATGTAATAGGGAAAATGTACTGTAACTGAGTCCTTATGTGGGGAGGATACATACACACTTCGATAGTTTGCGACATAGTATGCGACATAAGAAAGGGTGATATGAGCCCACTATCTTCACCATAAAACAAGTATGCCGTAAGATACGGAGGAATAATTGTTTCAATGTACAGCTGCTTTGTTATGGGGATATAGGGCGAAAGGGTGGGGGATGTTTGACCACAGCACTTACGCATAAAGTTGTCATGAAATATACCTACTTGACCTCTGCAGCTGTACCTGCAGTGAGATAGCTAATGATTAAAGGTATACAATTCAGTTCTGTGTTGAAAAAAACAATAAAAAGTTACAGCTAAAACATACCTAAGGAATCAGTATCTGGAAGGGATGCCCATAACTCGTCCTTTCCAAATACTGATTTGGTAAGTATTCCCAACCCGAAATAGTGATTCATTGACTTGAAATCACAATTTGTGTTTTGTGAATACAAAAATGCAATTTTGTTGTTGCAAAGTCTCCGATATTTTGTAAATCTCATCTGTAGATAAGACCTACACCATTGAAGTGCCTTTCCAGTTATGTAAATCTCCTTCAGCCTAGTGAGTAAGATGTCATGAATCTCCATATCAAAAGTTGAGGACAGAGCTAATAGCACTAAGACTAAGCATTGCGCTTGGTCCACCAGCATTCGTAGGTTGTCTACCACTGTTACAAGGACTGTCTGTTCTGTGAAACGGGTGGAACCTGGACTGAGATGTCTAAGTAGGTTGTTTTTAAGCAACCAGTCAGATAAGAAAAGGTTGACAAGGTTTTCATGAGTTGTCTGAAGTTGAAGTTTGAAGTTTTTTTATTAATTTAGCGCAGTTACTTAAAACCATTGCTATAAAAGACAGCATCAGCACATTTATAAAAATCAGCGTTAGCTCATTTGTCATATTAAAAAACAAAGCTGAGAAACAGCTCTCCAGGCTTAGTGACCATTATGCTTATATGGAAAACAGTCTTATAGTTGCCAATGTAAACATTTTGCTAAGCTGGGCCAAAATGAAGGATGGTTAAAACAAAAGGTGCTAAACCACGGGGCCAAAAAAATCTGTGATGAGTTTTTGGGAGGGAAGGGGTAGGAGAGCCGGAGCCGAAGGAGGTGACAGAAGATTGTCCAGGAGTCTCACACATTTTCCAGACCTTGCGAGCACTTGAGTGTTAGTAGACGAAAAACAAAGGGCCGAAGCTTCCCAGCATGTCGTAATGCCCCATCTTAAATACAAGGGTTTTGAGAGAGACTTTCTTGGGGCAACTAGGGACGGGCAACAACACAGAAGATGCAGCCATGATTCAGAGTGGTATTTGCACAGTCTGCAGGCCCCCCCTCACTTGTTGGAGCCCATCTGTTAAAGGCCGTCGAACGCAGGCCAAGAAGGAGCATGAACATTATATTCTTCCGTGCCACTGCGTTTACATTTTCCTGGAGATAGGCTTACGGTTTCCCGGAAAGATACGAAGAGTTCAAGGGGAGCAAAATGGTAGATGTTTTTACGGAGTGCAGATCCGTGCGATAGGAGATTAATTTGACCTGCCTGTTGATGGCATTTTTCCAGGCTGAGTATGGAATTGTGTCCAAAAAAAGAGATGCATTGTCCATCTCTAGCACTCTTATAGCCTTTGCAATCTGAGTGTTCCAAGGCTTGCCAGACTGGAAAGAGTTTCTTTTAGCTGGGATTTTAAAGTATTGTCACCAGCTTTTAGTGTCCTTATAAAATATTTCAGGGAATCAGCCTCGCAATAAATTGATTGTCTTTGTAGGCCCAGCTCCAAACGTAGTCTTGCCCGCTGAATGAAACTTGGAAGATGGAAGATTTTTTTATAGATATAGGTAGGATTTTATAGATATAGGTAGAGATTTGAGCGAGATCAAGACTAGCAGAGCATGCGCCGGGAGAGGCCTGATGCCCGTAGATTAGGGCAGGAAGAAGAGTAGCTTTGATCACCTTCAGAATGGCTTCTGCAGAGGGACTGCTCAGGGACTGGTTCAACCGGGTCAGGGAGTATGTAATTGCTCCTGCTCTCTTTTTCAAGGCGGCTAGGTGAGCTGCAGGTCTAGATGTCTCGTTGAACCAAACACCCAGATAATTATATTTTACGGTTGTATTGATCCTGGCCAGCCCAATATTCCACCTTAAACTTTTCTTGTTCTTACATCTGCCAAATATCAGTACCTTGGTCTTTGCCTGATTGATTTTCAGAGCATTAGCGATGTTATATGTATTAAGGCTCGTTGGAGACCCGATTTTGCTTGGTCCATTATTACAATGTCATCCGCGTATTGCAATATGTGCAAAGACTTTTTATCAGGGCCCAGTTTTGGCGGGAGAAGATTGCTGTTCTCTAGGAATGTTCCGAGATTGGCTGTATAAAGATTGAACAAGAGAGGGGCGAGAACGCAGCCTTACTTTAGCCCGTCTTCGACAGTAATTCTTGAGGAAACTGTCTTTGGGCCGGTTTTGATTTGCACCCATGTGTTCTTGTGCAGGGAGATGAGTGCTCATAGGAGGCTCTGAGGAATCCCCCACTTGTTCAGTTTCCTCCACAAGATATTCCGAGAGACTTTATCGAAAGCCGCACTATAGTCAATAAAACAGCAATAAAGTGGCAGATGGTTTTTTTGGGCTGCTTGATGACTTAGGATGGCTAGAGTGGTGATATTGTCTATTGTGGAGGCCGATGCCCGAAACCCAGTTTGGTAGTATGGTATTATATTATTGTCCGCAACCCATTTTTCAATCACCCTAAGAAGACACCGGGCATATGCCTTTGCCTCAAGATCTAGTAGTGCAATAAGTCGGTAATTTGCCGGGTGCGTGGGGTCTCCTTTCTTGAATATGGGGCATAGAATTGAACCTAACCATGAGTCTGGTAGCTGGCATGTCATGAACGCGTTGTTATATAAGGGAGTCAAGAGGTCCTCCCACTCTTCCAGGGCACATTTAAATACCCCAGCCGGTAGACCGTTGGGCCCTGGAGCACCGTCATTTTTCATATTTCGCAGGTGCATGGAGACCTCGGCTGCAGTGGTCAACTCGTGAGTTTCTTTTTGGATGGATTCAACACAAACTCGTAATTCGATCATCACTGCGTCCAGGATGTCGCTGCGATATAGTTGGGACACGTGCAAGGCCCAATCTTCTTCACTAACCGCGTTTCCTCTCATCTTGTTCGTGGAACGGAGTTTGTTCATGTAACTCCAAAACTGGGACTGGCTGTTGTCCTTGAGCAGGGCGAATATTTTTAACCACTCAGAGTTGTCCAGCAAGAGGGAAAATGGTTGGTAGTTTGATAGTATATCAGGGTCCACAGAATCTTTTTTTATGAGCAGCACCACCAAGGCCCTTTAACTGAATTATTACAGATGTTCAGCAGTGGTAGACCAAAAACCTCTGCGAAAGCCTTTCACAAGACTCTTATGAGGATCCAGACTTGAATGCTAGTAAGAGACTCAAAATTAATGGATGTTAACAGTGTCCATTTTGCAAGATAGTCTTTAGAGCATGGCTCATCCCATTTCTGTTATCAGATCCTTCAACCTCCACTGTGGTAGTGGAGGACCAACAACTGTCTCCTCTGAGGTGTTTACCATATATATTGGTTTTAGGGATTTCAAGATGGTAGTAATTTTGTCATCATGGAAATCTGACAGCCTCTATGCAAGCTCCTGAGAATTTGCCTTTTTATTCCCGACACACTTTTGGGTGGATAATTCATGAACAACAGAAAACATTTTCATTGAGGAGTTTTCCATGTCGAGAACTTTGGCCGTAAAGAAGGGTGCTTTAGCGGCAAATACCTGCCTTTTATATTCCATCAATACCTCTTATCGTTTTTCCCCTGCGATACTGCCATAGTCCACCTTCCAAAGTCTTTCCAGTTTTTACAGCCCAGTTTGGCCTCCCTAAGGCAGGTGAGTACCAGTCTGTAGACAGAGTAGTTTGTATTTTCTTGACCACACTATATGGCAGAATGTCATCAAGTACATTGTTAACCCATGTCAAATAGGCTTGAGTAGCCCACCTCTTCCAAACTCAATATCACAACAGACCTGTCCTGTTTTAGCCATTCTATTGGATCTGGAATAGATAGTTTGGCCCACAGATGCCACTTTTGATGCTTTGCAGTTGGACTAGCATGTGTCTGATGTTTGCGAAAAAACATATGGCACATAGAGCCTGGAAGGAACTAACCGATGTCAGTGATCATGTCATGAGTGATGTAATATGTGAGGTCATAAGCAGTGCATTGTGAGGGCGTAAGTGTTATAGTTGGCTCTGATAACTAATACTGCTGAATTTCACTGACTTTGTACGAGTGAAATGTGAGCCTAAATATAACGTCCCTGTGACCTTTGTTTTTTTCAGTGAATTTCCAAGTAATGTTTTAATACTATTTCTTAACTATGTCTCTGTAACCTTTGGTTTTATTAGTAAATTTCCACGTTTTTTTAAATGTTGTTTCCTAACTGTAACGTCCCTGTAATCGTTGTTTTTAAGTGAATTTCTAAGGTGTTTTAATTTTTATTTCCTAACTGTAACCTGTAAACTTTGAGAGTGAGTGAGTGCATGAGTGTCTCAGTGGGTGTGTGAGTGAATCAATGGGTTTGTGAGTGCGTGTGAGTGTCTGTATGGGTCTGGGAGTGGCTGAATATGTCTCACACTGGGTGTGAGTGTGCATGTTTGAGTGTCTGTGTGGGTCTGTGAGTGAGTGTGTGAGTGTCTGTGTGGGTCTGTGAGCAGCTGTGAGAGTGTCTGAGTGCATTTGCTAGTGCCTTCATGAGTGTGTGAATCAGCCTGTGAGTGAGTGCATGAGTGTCTGAGTGGATTTGTGAGTGGATGTGTGAGTCTCTGAGGGTATCGGTGAATGGCTGTGTGAGTGGCTGCATGAGTGTGTGAGTGTTGGAGTGGGTCTGCAAATGGATGTGTGAGTGCCTGAGTGGGTCTGTGAGATGGTGTATAGCTCTGAGTGGGTCTGAGTGGGTGCATGAGGGTTTCAATGGGTCTGTGAGTGGCTGTATGAGTCTGTGAGTGGGTGTATGAGTGAGTGAGTGTCTCAGTGCATCTGTGAGTAGGTGTGCATGTGTTTGTATGGATGTATCTGATAGAGACTTCTAGTTGTAGATTCCCCCAGGTGTCAGTCAGGATCTGGAGATTTTTCATTAGCAATACCCCTGCGTGTCGCTAGGTGGTGTTGGTCTCCATCGCTTACATCGTCGGCATCGATCGCTTCAGAAATTACATTGTTGGAGCTACATAGACATCGCCCAGGCACGCTGATGTAAGTTCTTTCTTTTTCTGCGCCAGCCTACGCGCAGATCCGGAGAGAGCTACCCCCTAGCCATTTTTTGACTGCCCTTTTTTCTACTTTTGTCGACTTTTTTTTCTGAGTCTTGGAATCCAGGTGCTGTCGCGATGTCTCAACAAAGGACCTGATTGAAGCCCTGCGGAACCTGTCATCGAATAGTATCCATGATGGATCTGCACCTCATGTACCTCTGGTGCTTGGAGCAAGATAACGACCCGAAGTCGTGCTCGGAGTACCGGGCCATGAATCTGAAAGCTTTGCGGTAGCTGTCTGGACAGTTGTTGGAGGCCGGGCGCTCATCTCCACGTTGCTCATGTTCTCGGTCAAGAGGAAGGTCCCGACAATGGTCACTGAACCTGCACTCCTCGTCCCATTCAAAATCTTTGGGATGTTCAGGTAAGCACATCAAGTCGAAGAAGCATAGGCGTCCTTCGACTTTGCTCTGGCTGACGCGACACAGAGCTTTGTCACTGTAGGCCTCCATCCTTGGAGCCTCTTTCTGAGATGACTCTGTGCCTCCCCACTTTTCTGGGAGTTTGAGGGTCTCCTGCCCAATATTGACAGTTTTATGAGGCCTTGCACCTCATCTTTGGGCAGTCTGGCTCCGCTGGTGCACCTTCGGGCCCTGTGGAGTCAGTTGGGACCCTCAGGCCTTCGATGGTGGTGGCTCTGGCGGGCCTGTGGTAAATAAAATTACCGGGACTATTTTTCTATACATTAAATGACAATAGGAATAGCTCAATGAAAATGAGAGGCAGAGTCCGTGGTATCTGAGTCATACGGGCTTTATTTAAGTGGCTCGAGACACTGGACATCGGGTTCCATCACCACTCAGGTTCAGGAAGGGATATTCAACATTTTATTAACATCACACATTATATATTGTAAAACTGTATAATGGAAATGAATACAGTAGGCGTAACGAGTGAAAAAGAGAGAAGATAAGAACACATGTGCGTAAAAGAAGGCGTGTACAGGGGCGTACACGGAGGTGTGTGCTGGAAACGTCACAGAAGTGTCATAGGTGGGTGGATGCATAGAGAAATTCTGCAGGGTCAGCAGAAACCTTTGTCCTGGATGCGTGCGCAACTGAGCATGACGTGTAACTGGGGAGAGCTGGGGGGCTTGACTTTAGCACTAGTAGAGGAGTCTGGTGTCTGGGGTGTCAGAACGACCTGCACCTATAACATATCTGGTATCTTGTGTTTGGAGGATGTGTTGTCTGAAGTAAAAGGTCTCTCGGGCAGAGGCCGTTCAATACTGAATGCTAGTGCGTGCCTATAGTTCTTCATGCAATGCGCGGGGGCCATGGGTCTACCATGGTAACGGGTGCAGTAAATTACGTGCAAGGAGACAGGAAAGCTGGGCCCTTTGCTCTGCAGGCTGGAATATGTTTACCTATTTCACTGAACTGGAATGTGTTTTTGCGGAGGCTGAGCAGATAACTTGTAGGCAAAATACCATCTTGGCAGGCAGGCCAGGCCGAGCCGGGCACCGCTCGGCTGAGCAGGAAGTAAGGTAGAGGTCAGGGATGCATACCTAAACTGTAGCTTTCAGAGGCAGAAGAGACTCGGAGCCTCAATTAAGGGCCTGGCTCGACTGAGCCAGAAAAACGTGTGCTTCGCGTTATTTTAAACGTGTAACATGGAAATGCATTGGAAACATAGGCCTAAAAGCCAAATTAAAGTTGCTATCATGGAGGACTGAATAACTGACATGTTAACGTTAGACGGAAATGTAAATGCGTCTTTATGGCAGGCACGGAAAGGAAATTACATGACATACATGGGGCACGGGTGCATGGTTAGGGTGCGAGTGGGGGTCACACTGACTACCTAAAAATTTATATTTCCTCATTCCCTCCTTGGCCCCTACTGCGCCCTTCAGGATATATCTGTTTTCATGAGGCCATCTATCTGTTCATATAACATCATTTGCTCATCTTTCTTCATTCGGGAACGGGAACGTGGACTTGGACGGGGAATACATGACGTGGCGCACAAGCCGCAAATCGCTGGCCCACATTGCAAACAGAGACAACAACTGAATACTATGAGCAGTATTATTCCTAGGAATGACAGTACTTTCCATCCCCAGGCTGATATCACACTCCAGAGCCAACCGGACCATGTCCAGGAGCCAGGATTCTGGTGCATCTGGAGAGCAATCTTATGGAGTCTTGTTATTGCTTTGTATACTGACGGTGCGTTATTAGGAATAAACACACAACAACTGGATCCGATCACTCTACAAGCCCCGGCCCTATCGGCCAGGATGACGTCAAGGACAAGGCGGTTTTGAAGAACAACAAGTCTCATAGCAGACTGTTCTTCCGTTAAGTTACCTAAGGCAGAAGTAGTCTCATTCACTACTGCTTCAAGAGTTCTGGTTAATTTGCGTGTCAGTTTACTGTTTTGGACAGGACCTACAAAGAAAAAGAATCCTTTATTGAAATCTGTATATTGTTCCCAAGCTGTCTCAGTCTGATCGACAATTGGGGATTCAATCTCCCTTTTATGTCTTATATGTACAAGGTGTGAATTTCGATGATAATCGGATGGGGCTAGAAAAACAGGTGGTAATAGGAACGCAATGTAACACGTTCCATCCCAATCTAAGGGCAGACGTACATAAGCTGTCTGACCACAAATAAAATAAGAATGGCGGGAAGCTTTGAAAGTAGACTTTCCTTTATCACTGAATTCGACCACAGTATTACAATCACTGTGTCCTAGATGTACAGAACCATTCTTTCTAACGCATAATTTGCCTGTTACTGGTAAAACTGTTATAAACGGCAAGTCCGAATTAGTCTCGGACTGAACGTTCAGAATCATGAGGTTGAGGGTAAAATTTCCTAATCCATACACTTCATTTTCTAGATCGGTCCCTGTCCTTTGGGGAAGGCCGTCCTTGTCTGGGAAACATGCTTTATTCATAACTGTATTCAGATTTCCCCATATCCAATTGCCTTGGGAAACTTTGGACTCACTGTCTAAGGAGGACATTAAAGTAAACCATGCACCGCACGAACCATTATATGTAAACGGGTAGGGAAAGAGGGGCAGAGCTCCCTTGTATTTCTGATAAGGAGGGAGTCAGCCGCATACCCAACAATTCGTGGCATTGCTGGTCTGATGAGAATGGTGTAACATACGGATAAAAGTGTTGTTGCGCAGTGCTAAACGATAGGCAATTCGTGTGGTGGCAGGTCACTGGAAGTGTGCTCTATGGTGTCATTGGAAGAAGAATGTACATGTGAACCAAGAGGAGGAAAGAAAACATGTAATGTCCAGCTTATACATATGATCGTAATACTCAGAAAAAACATAAAAAGTAATGTTATGATGCATCTGCTTCGTAGATTTTTACAGTATTTCATTTTCTTGACTTTCTGTCTATCTCTCTGACTATTTGGGTCTATCTCATACATGTCAGAAACCTGTCTAACCGCTTCACCCGAGGGGGATTTAAACAATTAAACGCTGTCTGACTTACTAGACCTCAACTTTGATTTATACTCCTGCTGCAGAGTTTTTTCTAACAGAGGGAGTTTAGAGTCTGAAACGGGGCAGTCCTTGGGTACAGTCTCTGGATTCAGTCCATGAAAACGTTTGATGTGGCTGGAATGGATCCAGCCTTTCCTTCCCTCTACTTTAATCGCGGTCCTCGTGGTCATCAACACAAGTTTCGGTTCCTTCCACCTGGGCTCCAGAGGGCTTGATCGGTCGAAATTTCTTATATGTACTAGGTCCCCAGGAACAATTTCATGCGGTTTCACCTGGGTGTTGTCCGGGAAGGCAGCCGCGACCTGTGAACCACAAGATAGTAGTGCAGACATCAAGGAAGCCAGGTAATCTGTCAGCATATTACTTTCAACATCTGTGATCTTACGCGGCATAGGCGTCCCCCACATATACGGTGGTCTGCCAAAGACCACTTCGTACGGGGATAGCCCTGTTCTGGAATGAGCTACCATACGCATGTAAAAGAGGGCAACCGGCAAGGCTACCATCCAATCTACACCTTTTTCTGCACAGACTTTCGCTAACCGTGTTTTCAGGGTCTGATTATGTCTCTCAACGAGACCTGCTGCTTCGGGGTGTCGTACACAATGAAATTTCCACTGATATCCTAACAGGAGTGATACCTGTTTCATGAGTTCGGACGAGAATGGCTGTCCATTATCTGAGTACACGACACGGGGCAAGCCGTATCGCGGGAAAAATTCACGAACCAGCTGCTTGGCAGTGGTCACAGCAGTGTAATCTGGGACTGGGTACGCTTCTGTCCATCTGGAAAGGGCACATACAACTACGAGGACATACTTGAATCCTCGGCATCTGTCCATCTGGATATAATCCATCTGGAGAACTTCAAAAGGATGGTCAGGAGGATGAAATCCACCTTGTTCCACGGGAATGCCTTTGCCTGGATTGAACTGACAACAGATCATGCAGGTACGCACTTTCTGTTTTGCTGCTGCACGTAAATGCTTGTTGAACCAAATATTCTGGATACTGTCTAACATGGCTTTTTCTCCTAAATGTGCTGGACTATGTGCTGTATTAATGATAACTTGACCCATAGAGTCGGGGAGAAACCATGTGGCTTTTCCCTTCGTCACCCATCCCTGATCTGTCTGGACCCCTCCTTGTTCAGTCCATTTCTTGATTTCGTCCGGAGTGGCATGTGTCTGTATGTCGAGTACATCTTGTGTGGGATCCCTGACTGTCATGCAATGTGTCAGTGGAGTTACTTCAGTCTTTGTCATGTCAGTCTGTATGTCTGTTTGAGTCTGAGCTGTAAGCTTGGCCGTTCGATCTGCCAGGTCGTTACCCTGGGAAATAGTGTCTGTAACCTTAGTATGTGCTTTGCACTTCATGATGGCTATGGTTGTAGGCAAATGTATTGCTTCTAACAGAGCTTGAATGAGGGGACCATGCTGGATCTTGGCTCCGTGGGAGGTAAAAAAACCTCTCTCTTGCCAGAGAATGCCGAAGTCGTGTACGACTCCGAATGCATACTGTGAATCTGTGTATATGTTTACTTTCAGGTTCTTGGCTCGTATACAGGCTTGGGTCAGAGCAATAAGCTCTGCTGCTTGAGCAGACAGTGTGTCAATACGATGTGTTTCTATGACTTCAGTTTCAGTAGTCACTGCATATGCGGCCACTAACTCTCCTGTGCTTGTTCTCATACATGAACCATCCACATAAAGCGTCAGGTCCGGGTCGGGTAATGCAATGTCTGTCAAGTCTTGTCTTGGTTTCGTAATTGTGTTAATGACTTCCACACAGTCATGTGGTGTAGGGTCTGTTGTGCTCGAGGGTAACAGTGTAGCAGGATTTAATGTGTTCGCCTTCCTGATGGATGAATGCCTCGGTTTACCTGCAGGGCATAGTGGAGCCAGCCCATTGACAGGTTTATTCACATTACTTGCTTGTGGAGAAGCAACATCTTGTAGGGCCTCCGAGGGCCGCCTGAGAGGGGCGGGGGTGTGGACAGTTCTCACGTTGGGTGCTGCGTCATAACTGTGGAAGCTAATGGTCCTTTTATGTGCGTGTGATTCCCTTACATACCCTTTGACATGTTTCAGGTTTGCTGCCTGATGAACTGAGAAGGCTGATTGAGGATGCCAAGGAGATGAAGTGGCCCTTTGTGCCCGAGAGGTGGCAGTACAAACAAGAGGTGGGCCCAGAAGACAAAATAAACCTTCATGATCTGATAAACGCCAATCTACATCAGCTGCTGGTAAGTGAAGGGCGTGTTCCCTTCGTTCTCATGCATTCTGTTCGCCACTCTCTCCTGTCACTCCCATTTCTCCACCCTAATAGCCCCCCCAAATCTATATCTAGTTAACATCTCATGCGCTGTGTTATCTGTGAAACAGAATAATGGAACAAGCACCGACAAAGCCAATGGCGTTGGCTTGTGCATAATGGATGTACACATAACTACCCAACATCTATGCACACATTGGAATGAATTACACATGTAGGCACATGTATTCACAAAGTGGTGGGCAAGTGAGCACATTTGCAGGAAAAGCTGGGAGATAGCCGTGCCCCAGTGTTTCTTTGTTTAAAAATTGTGTATTTTTAAGCACGTTTTTTAATTTTATTGAATGAAATATATATAACACAGGAGTGCACAATTGCACAACACAAGCTAAAAATTTAAAGAGAAAGCAGGGCAGCAAATACAATAAAAAATTACAATGTTTGGAAATTCACAGAACAAAATATACCCTAAGAACAAAATACATCCTGAGCCTAAATAAATGCCATGTAAAGTTTTTACTTGAAGAGCAACACTACCTGCCATATTTAGGAACATATTTCGAGCAGGCGTAACAATTTATAATGAGCAATACTGAGTAAAACAGAAGTCCAAGATGGGTTTTCTCTCCATCTCTAACCTCATCTTTCACCATCGAATTCTTCTTTCCTGTTGCAACAATTCTTGTTGCTCTGGGTATCCTAATTTCACAACTAGTGTACATTCCTTGGAAACTTGACCCCAGTGGTCTTTAGTTGGCAGTCGGTGCGACAAGTAGAGCGTCAGTGGAAGTGGAAGTGTGAGCAAAGCAAAATGGGAAAGTGATTTGCTGAAGATCCCGCAATTTGGTCAAGAAGGGTAGCTGGGGGTTGAGTCTGCCATTTAGGCACAGGACCACATCCCTCATTTATTTAGTTTAACACTAAAGGCCATTACTAGATGGGGAGCTGTTTGGTTGTGCCATCCCTCCGTTATTTGTTGTTGTCCCTTCTGCCTTTTTTGATGGTTTTTTTGGAACAGTTTGGGAGGTCTGTGTTCCCAAAGGACTCTGGAATCTTCAAACTGATGCTTCTCAAGATCAGACTGGTGATGAACTCTGAGGGTGGCCTCCATTGGTCTCTCCACACTGTAGCCTCAATTCCCTCCACTGTGAATCCACCTGTGGAAGCCCTGGTTGTTGGAGGCTCATTCTTGTTTTTCGATTGGATAGTTGCACTTGGGTGAGTTGTCTGCCGGTTTACCCTTATAAGTGTCTTGTTTAGTAAATGTATCATTACATGCACCAGTGGTGCTGTACCCTTCGCAAACATTAGCATTGCAACAGCTTTGTAAGCATTGCCGGTGCACCTGTTAATAGGGTTAATCAACAGTGCCCCAGTACGTGTACAAAAATGGCATTTGCAAGATGGTGGATAGATGCTACCCTCAGGCGAAAACCAAATACCCCCACTTTTTCTTCTGCTGTCCTTTGTTCAAGGGCTGGCTTCACTGGAATAAACAAAGTTTCCTAAAAAGTGTGTGCCTCGGCATTTACTCAGAGGCAGTGGCCAGTGCTGGATAACAGGGGGAAGGTGACATTTTCAGCCTCCTTTCTGAGGGCAAGTCTTACCCAGCCTGATAAGTTTACCATTTGAACTTGGGAGATGTCATGTCTGTGACTGGTACCGTCTCCTGTCCAGCAGCCTGGATTTGAGGATGCATGGTGGTGGTGCCATCTAGTTCACTGAATGTTGTTTGGAACTGGCCCTGCTTGGCCCCCTTCTATTGTTGTTGACTTAAGTTGGTTGGTTAATAGCTTTATTTCGATATGCAGATATATCTTAAAAGCATTGCATACATGTATAAAACTGCAGACTTAAGTGTTGAGCATATGTACTAGGAAGTCCCCACGAGGCCAAGGAGTCCACTCACAACTTCACAACCTCTATATCCTGCCCAGACAGTGGAAAGGAAAAATAGCACTAAATGCAACAGAACATACACAGCCGCTCTCACTCGCTAAATGTGCTTTTGTGGTAGGATTTCGCCCACCCCCCCAATTACTTTTCACTTTGCGAGCGGGCGCAATCATGGTATTATTGTTAGTAATTCTGCATCGAAGAGTAATGCGGAATTACTGAAATTACTCTGGTTACTCCGGGATAATTAAAATTCCATCCAGGCCTAGAAATAACATGCTGGTAGGCCAGCTGCCTAGAACCGCCACCCTGACTGTGTCTGAGGTGCCACCCTATTTAAAGTGCAAAAACAACAAGTGATGGACCGAATGTGGATCAATGTTACACATTCCCCCAGTCAAAAGATCTGGGCCCAAATCCATCGTTTTTTTGCACTCCACACCACCCTGGGTTAGACAATGGCGATATGCAAATCAGCTCTGACCCTGTTGCCCCATGAGAACAGTCCAGTCCGAACTACAAAAGCCATGTCCTTCCCAGAACGGAATCAAGCATCCGAGGACCGGACCGGTTTCGAGGTAACACCTCTCATCAGCCCGGCTAGCTTGACTCCAAGTGGTGTGGAGTGCCTGGGACCCACGTCTGGGCATCCCCAGCGCACTTAGGGCGGCAATTGCAAAAACAACAAGTGATGGACCGAATGTGGATCAATGTTACACATTCCCCCAGTCAAAAGATCTGGGCCCAAATCCATCGTTTTTTTGCACTCCACACCACCCTGGGTTAGACAATGGCGATATGCAAATCAGCTCTGACCCTGTTGCCCCATGGGAACAGTCCAGTCCGAACTACAAAAGCCATGTCCTTCCCAGAACGGAATCAAGCATCCGAGGACCGGACCGGTTTCGAGGTAACACCTCTCATCAGCCCGGCTAGCTTGACTCCTAGTGGTGTGGAGTGCCTGGGACCCACGTCTGGGCATCCCCAGCGCACTTAGGGCGGCAATTGCAAAAACAACAAGTGATGGACCGAATGTGGATCAATGTTACACATTCCCCCAGTCAAAAGATCTGGGCCCAAATCCATCGTTTTTTTGCACTCCACACCACCCTGGGTTAGACAATGGCGATATGCAATTCAGCTCTGACCCTGTTGCCCCATGGGAACAGTCCAGTCCGAACTACAAAAGCCATGTCCTTCCCAGAACGGAATCAAGCATCCGAGGACCGGACCGGTTTCGAGGTAACACCTCTCATCAGCCCGGCTAGCTTGACTCCAAGTGGTGTGGAGTGCCTGGGACCCACGTCTGGGCATCCCCAGCGCACTTAGGGCGGCAATTGCAAAAACAACAAGTGATGGACCGAATGTGGATCAATGTTACACATTCCCCCAGTCAAAAGATCTGGGCCCAAATCCATCGTTTTTTTGCACTCCACACCACCCTGGGTTAGACAATGGCGATATGCAAATCAGCTCTGACCCTGTTGCCCCATGGGAACAGTCCAGTCCGAACTACAAAAGCCATGTCCTTCCCAGAACGGAATCAAGCATCCGAGGACCGGACCGGTTTCGAGGTAACACCTCTCATCAGCCCGGCTAGCTTGACTCCAAGTGGTGTGGAGTGCCTGGGACCCACGTCTGGGCATCCCCAGCGCACTTAGGGCGGCAATTGCAAAAACAACAAGTGATGGACCGAATGTGGATCAATGTCCACGGATGCTTGATTCCGTTCTGGGAAGGACATGGCTTTTGTAGTTCGGACTGGACTGTTCCCATGGGGCAACAGGGTCAGAGCTGATTTGCATATCGCCATTGTCTAACCCAGGGTGGTGTGGAGTGCAAAAAAACGATGGATTTGGGCCCAGATCTTTTGACTGGGGGAGTGTGTGACATTGATCCACATTCAGTCCATCACTTGTTGTTTTTGCAATTGTTACCCTATTTAAAGTGAGCCTTATTATGCTGGTTTTCCAGCTGGTGTCCTCCAGGGTAGAAAACAAATGTCTGTCACATGCTGGCAAAAAACCTCCAGCACTAACGGGCATTGGTTGCTTGGTTGTGGGTTGAGTTTGTTCGTGAAAAAGAAAATATCTCCGACTCCACGTGACATTTTGGTCTTGGAACTTTACACATTTTCACTTACAATTAATCTACCACACTGGTTGGAGTACTTCTGGTGAAAAGTCCCTTCAAAGTGGCACGGACCCCTCAGTATGCATTGGATGGGGCCCTTAGTTTTTGCCAGTGACGGACTAATAAAAAAGCTTAAGCTGCATGAATAAAATGACGCCGAGGTGAAACTCCATTTTGAAACATAACACTTGCATACGTCTGTCGGACCCCTCTCTTCAAAGCCAACAATTCCACATACTGCATCAACATCCAGTATTCATTATTTTGTTATCTCTTGAGGGATTTGAGATCAGGATTGATCAGTGGTCAATTACAAAGCCAAAGTGATAAAGGACGGGAAGGTGCATCTTTTTTTTATAACATTTTAAATGCTATTTGTTTTTGATGTGCATCTCCATAGAGTGATTCCAAAGAAAAGGATGCTGAGGCAGTCGAAAACGAATGGTACGAAGCTGCTAGACCTACATGAACTTTGAATTGTGTGGTAGAGCATGCCTTGTTGTATCTTGCAGCTACCATAGATTCAGCGATCGGTCGTCAGGATCATTGCCTTCAAGTGCTTTAAAGCCCATGCGATGGTGACGATAACTATATGCTACTAATTTATAGTAATGACTGTTCAGGTCACTATACACAAAATATTAAGCTTCATCTAATGTCTTGGCTTCTGTCCAGTGTCCTAACTAGAGCTCTTTGAACTCATTTGTTGTCCCCAAACACATTATACAATTTGATGTTTTCTTTTGACAGGTCCTCTGGTGAATGTACCCAGTTCCCTCTATGGCCTATTCTGGTGTTCACGCTGATTTCTATCAGTTACACTAGAGTCCATTTTCCTGTATTTTTGAGTTTGAATATGTTTATTGGTATATTACATCAACATATACTGTACGTATTACGCATAACATGACATACAAAGTCATGATCCAAAGTATCCTTACATCTGACCATTATCTTATCAAGAGAAACAGATGTAATACGTTTTGTCCGATGCTTATAGAGAGCAACAAATAGCATCAACCAGATAGAAAAAAAGGCAGAATAATCAGTACATGTTTTTAAATCCTAGGTACGATCTAGTATACTAAAACAGGGGAGGAGGGTAGGGCAAGAGCGGAAATGAGGCAATTCCTCAATGGGTGGCTTTTACCATGGGTATATGTGCATGCATGGTTGCAGGAACTGTTTCCAATTGAAATGTGGGCAGAATGAGGTGTCACTGGAGAAGTGTGGCTCAATGGTTAGAGCGGCAGACCCTGTTGCAGAAGTCTAGCCCGGGACCAGGGTTCAATTCCCCACCTCGGCGGGTCTTGGGCTCACAATTCCACGGACCTGATAATTCTCGCCTCGGTGCCTATTCCAATCATGGAGTCCCACTCTGCAACTCTGGGCAATAGCTTGCTTAATCTCCACAACGGCCCCCACAACGCTAAGGATGCCTGGCCTCCACCTTGGGGGTGCCCAGGAGTGGACGCCTCACAGGGAAAGCCAGGATGGGTTCCACAGCGGTATTCGTACAAGCGCCTTGAGACCCTTGCGGGTGAGTAGTGCGCTATACAAGTATCAATTTACATTTACATTTACTGTAATATCAAAACCGTAAGAGTTAAAAAAATAAAGATATGTAAGATGTCACCTCCAGATTCCTGACACCCCAGCAGCCGTCTGTTGCTGATATTTTAGTTTCAAGAACATTATGAGGAGTCCAGTGCCATTCGTGCAGCGTCTGGAAGAAACTGACCTTGATGGGTGCCTCCCTATGGCTGCTATCATGAGTATGCAGAAAGAAGTGCGACCAATCAGTTTCGGAATAAAAGATCTGCAACTGGCCCTACCATTTATATAGCAAGAGGAGTTCACTTGGGGCAGAAATTAGTTTAGTAATTAATAAATCGTATATCCCTGAGATCCATTTTTTGCAGTGACCCTACTTCTCTAGGAAGATACGTAGCGAGGAGAATGGAACTGTCCATGGTTGTGGCTTCGGTTGAGTTTTTAGGCTGTTTCTTAGTGGCCGGTATTTTAAGAACTGTTTTTGAGGCAGATGGAATTCAGTGGTCTGGTCTGTGAATGATTTAAGGGTGTCATTTATTAGGATTTCATGTATGTTGCGGCGCTTGCTTGAATTTTCGTTAGCCTTTCTTATAAATCTTGCCCACTGTTCCATACGTCCCAGACTTACCTTTTGCTGAATTTGCTCCTTTGAAAGCTGTTAAATATGAAGTTTGTGCAGCCAGTTTATTGAAAGGATCTCCCAAACACCGGGATGTTCCAGTTACCTTCCATTCATACCCTGCATGCAGATCACTGCACACAGATTTTCCTATTGCTATTTTTCCCCAGCTTTGACAATGCTTAAAGGAGAGTTTTAATGTGATTAACAGCATTTGTACATATGATGAGCATTTGTGGATGTCTGTGTTTGCATGCATTACCCTATTAACGCCAGAGCTATGAGCTTGCCAGGGCTTGTTTTTTTCCTTATTGTGCCGGTAACCTCGAATATCAGTGTTTAGCAAAGGCTGAACCTCTTCCAACCAACATAAAGCGCTTTAACTTCCAGGGATACGCGCTCTCCCAGAAGAAGCACCTGCAGTAAACTCCCCGAGAAGCCTGGATGGATGGGAGATTAATGCGCCTGTAATAGCGAGGCCGGGTTTTCCACATTATACCCTCTCCACAGGTAGACGCGCCCCTTCACAGACCATACCAATTATTTATTGCCGAAACATCTGTCGATAAATGCAGCTGCCCCGCTGCACTAAGCATATCAAGGGGTCACAGGCCACATGGGCCTAAAATCCTGGTCCCATACTACTGTTGGGCCATTCACTAGCCCTCACCCCCCACCAAGTTACCACCGTCTTTAATGTTTCATCTTGATGGCGGACATACTTTGTAAACTTTGCTCTGCCTTTTTCCCTGGGTGCTTTGAAGCGTTATTTCATCTTCATCGGTGATTTATGTTTCAGGGTTATTATATGAATTGTACTAAAGCAAGTCAGTAGTTTGGGGTGGGTGCTGAGCAATTTTTCATCTCAATGATGAAATGTGACATTTTGACCTGGGTTATTAGTTTCAGTCAGACCAAGGATGAGCGCCTGTGTCTAATATGCAAATATATGGACCCATTTGCTGCAAGAGGATGTTATTTTCTTTCTAGTGTACACATATCTTATTTTAGCTTTTTTTTTTTTTTAACAATCCTTGTTAATTTATTAAAAACATTCCTTACAAAAGTTAAAGCTTTCAATTCTAGAAAAATAGATGGGCCTTTGCTAATGTTGCATCATACCAATAAGCCATATTATGATGCAATGTCTGGGTACTTTTAAAATTATATTTGATTGTATTGTTATTTACAAATGACACTGATTATGTAGAAGTAAAGTTGGACAGCTTTGCTAACGATGACAATCTGCTTAAATTATATAAAACTGGCAATGCAGGAATCGTGGTCACTTTGTACGTGTTTAAAATGCCTAGTTATATATATTTACATTGTCCTGTTAGTGTCAATGTGAGAAGATGGGCATTTTGCGCCATTTTATAGTGTTGTGAGGTCTGCTTGCAGTGTGGAAAATGGCTGTATGACGACTTTGTTGGGAAGTTGACTTTATCGTGCCGAGCTGGGCGTAGCTGTCCCTTGTTTGAAAGAAAAGCATTTAATAAGATTATTAGCCCTTGGTATCCCGTGAAATCAGAGTTAATCCAACTTTTTTGGGGGGCATACGGTCTCAGTCAAATTAAGAGTCTAGAGGGAAAGATGCACCCGGAAGAGGTGATTGACTTGTGTGTGAAAGTTATTTAAATCGGTGCATTGGAGGCTACCTTTAGTTAAGTGCGAAGTTGAGAAAGAACACACATTCCCACAGCTCTGAGGGCAGGCAGAGGATGGGAACTCGCTTTAACTCCAGTCAGCGTGACAGGTCAAGAGTGGGGTTTTACAAAACAAGTCTGAGGCGGGAGAAAGGCGAGTGCGGCCTAATGAATCAGACCCTGACGAGCCGAGCCTGGGAGCATGAAACCATGTAAACACAAATGAGTAACAGGGCTGTGTGGCAGTGAAAGCCGGACTGCGATGCGAAAGGACTCAGGTTTCCTCAAAAGCTTCTTTTATACTAAAAGAGTGTTGGGTAAATAAATGGTCTGTATTATAGACACATATTTTACAAAGGGCAAGATTTTGTAAAATGTCTACATTCCGAGCAGATAAAATGCCCACACATATATATTTTCACTGAAAAAAACAAAGGTTAAAGTGACATTATAGTTTGGTCTGGTAATAATAGCCTACTTTACAGGGAAAAATTAGAAATTTACTGAAAAAAGCCAAAGTTAAAGTGATGTTAGAGTGAGGTGAACATAGCAGTTTAAAAGTAGCAGTTTACATTAAAAAAAAACGGAAAATCACCAGTTGTACTTAACTGAAGTTGCTATAAATTGCACCCTCGCCATACACAGTGTTGTCATTAATTATGTAATTTAAGATGCCATTGATGTTATCAATGATGTCATATGCTTCATGAGTGATATAATATGTGAGTTCATAAGCTTTGAATGGAAAGGATGAACCTCACGGTGGAGAACTCCCATGCTATGCTGTCTGCTGTAACTTCTTCATCTGCTGCTGCTGATGAAGATGACTTACAGTGATTATGATACACCTGTATATTGTTAAACACAAGACCTGCCACAGGCATTATCTATTGATTATAGCGGTTCCTACATTTCCAAGAAACCCCATTTAAAATCCAAAATATTTGGTTGTACACATATACAAGTGTTCTTTTTAGGTTTTGACTAGCGAGCTGCGCACTGCGCAGCTGCAGGGAAAACCTTATGAGAAGAGTAGAGTGGCTTTGGTCCCCGCCTCTGTTTCCATTGGCTAGCTCCATAAATGGAGGCTAGGCATTGGAACAGACATCTGCTCATCATCCTGAGAGCAGATTCGGGGGCGTTCCTGCAAATTTTAGGCTTTCCGCCCCTTTCGAAATCGTCATGCGGCGGTGGGCGGTGTTTATTTTTATTCCGCGTCCATGTTTATTTTGTTCATTCTGTGGCCGACCGCCGCCGGAGGAAGTCCAGGTGAGTGCCCGTTCCTGCCCCCCCCTCCCGCAGACCGTGTGCCGTTCCCCCCCTCCCTCCCACTGTCCGTGCCTTTCCAGCCCCCCTCCCGCTGTCCGTGCCTTTCCTGCCCCCCTGTAGTCTTTGTTTGCCGTCCAGCTGGCCACTGTGGCTTGTTTTTACAGGGTTGGCTGCGGTAGAGAAGTGGCGTCCCACACACTGTTTAGTAACGCTTTTACACTCAAGACTGTTTCAGGTATTATCCAGGCCCGGCTGTGTAATCGCTGTTTCTTCATTGAAGTGGGGGATCGGGGGCCGCGTGCAGTGGCCCAGGCCAGATCCTCAAATTAGTATCACACAGCGTTGCCTTTCTAAACAGATGCACATTAACGACAGCTTACCAGGAGTCTCTTCACAGCTCTGCCTTTTCTAATTACAGGCGCATTATCAACTGCTCACCGGTAGCTTCTCCACAGATCGTTGTCAAACGATATCATCTGCATTAGAAAGATAACATGTGTTGCCAGAATACAACATTGTATGCCTCATGCAATTATTGGACTGGCAGCACTGTGACCTTCATTTGTGCGTGGACCAGGTGGAATTGTGATAATTATTGCATGTTTTAAAATCCCCCCTCCCGCTGTCCGTGCCTTTCCCACCCCCCCTCCCGCTGTCCGTGCCTTTCCAGCCCCCCCCGCTGTCCGTGCCTTTGCCGCCCCCTCTCCCACTGTCCGTGCCTTTCCTGCCCCCCTGTCGTCTTTGTTTGCCGTCTTTGCGTGGCTCGTCCCTCGTTGCTTGTTTAAATCAGTCTTAGGAAGAAAGTCAGAGAAAGCCATCCCCTGCAGGTTGTGCATAAATCGCTGCAGTAACACCCTACTGTGTAAATACATACACACGGATATCATCTGCATTAGAAAGATAAAATGTGTTGCCAGAATACAACATTGTATGCCTCATGCAATTATTGGACTTGCAGCACTGTGACATTCATTTGTGCGTGGACCAGGTGGAATTCCGATAATTATTGCATGTTTTAAAATCCGATATTCTTGAGAGTGGAATTTAAGTGAGGCAGTTTTCGCCTAACAAACGGTATGATGTTTACATTGGGGCATTACTTGCTTTGCACACCAGACACCAAGTTCTGATGTGTATTGGCCACTTACTTCAAGGACATTTTTTTTGACCTACCCAAATTTACGTGTTGAAAATTGTGGGCGTTCCATACTTACAATCCATATCCAAATATGCTTGTGTGGTAATTGGGGGCTGGGGCATTTGCAAACCCTCCTGTTCTGAAATCGGCAGGCTGCAGCTTTAGCCACTAGGCCACATCCCGCCCCTTCTGGGTAGAGGAGCAGGGAGGACACCTTTGGATGTGCTCAGAAGCGGAGTGGTGCTTCAGTGTGTATATATGAATTAGGCTACCTATTTATGTTTAACACAGGAACAGACAGGGTCTCTCCCTTGTGTGTCAACTAACAGAGAGGGCCACTTAGGCTTCTATTTGAATCAGGAAATGGCGCTTCTTCGTCTGTACATGTACAATCAGGGCTAGCTCTGTGTGTGTGCAGGGTCAGTGGCCTGGCATGTGAGAGACTGCAGCTCTTACACAAGAAGGACAGTATTGTCCCCACCAACCTCTGATTTTAGCCGACCATGATCAGAACCTTCTTGGCTTTCTTCTCTATTAGGGGTAGCTAGAGCACAAACATGGCAGTTTTTGCTTTCTTTGACCTTCTTCTGCCCATGCTTGCCACAGGTTCATTGCCAAGTCTCCAATTGGTTGCCTTGTCCTTGTTTGCTTTCTCTGACCCTCCTCTGACGTTGCTTGATTTCTGTAATCCTAATCTGTCCCCTTTTCTCTGGGGGGGGGCTCTCTCACCTACCCTGCTTGTTTCACCTGCCTTTGCTTGCCTCCAGATTCGCTCGCAGTGTGTGTGTGTGGGGGGGGGCTCTGTGTGGGTGTGTGAGGGGGGCTCGCAGTGTGTGGGGGGCTCTGTGTGGGTGTGTGGGGGCTCTGTGTGGGTGTGTGGGGGGCTCTGTGTGGGTGTGTGGGGGGGCTCTGTGTGGGTGTGTGGGGGGGCTCTGTGTGGGTGTGTGGAGGGCTCTGTCTGGGTGTGTGGGTGGCTCACAGTGTGTGTGAGGGCTCTGTGTGGGTGTGTGTGGGGGGAGCTCTGTGTGGGTGTGTGTGTGGGGGGCTCTGTGGGTGTGTGTGGGGGGCTCTGTGTGGAGTGGCTCTGTGTGGGGGGGCTCTCTGTGGGTGTGGGTGTGTGTGGCATTTGCGAGAGATTAAGCTATTGGCATTGTAAATGACAATGCCATTTATTTATAGGTTTTCAAAAAGAAAACATAAATAAAAAAATTGTCATTTACAAAATGCCAATAGCTCTAACTTTTCCAAAGGCAAAACCGTTGCATTGTAAATGCTTGTTTTAAAATTACTGTCCAGAAGAGGATATCATGGATTTTTTTCTGTAAGAGACTGAAATGTTGACATTCGCTCCGCATCAACCATCTATACCTTATATAAAATAGCACCTTTGCTCTCTTCCTAGCGTCTGTTAAATCAGTTTGAGCTGTTATCCACAATATACAAGGTCAGTCATCTAAAAAACATTACTTGATGTCTCTGTGACCATGTTGCAAAATCTATGACCAAGTGACCCTACATATTATTTGGAATTATCGGTTGCATTTTATTTTTTTGTATCTTTGTATTAACAAAATAAAAGACAAACTGCATTAAAACATATTGTAACATATTTATGTTGTTAGTATTGTAAAAGGTTTGTACTTACTCAACATTTGTACTATACTTCCAGCATAGAGGACACTCTTCATTTCAAACTGTGCCAACTGAATTTGCATTCTTCTTCAAATTTATGTTCTTGAAATCCCTGACTGAATCTCACCAACCAATGAATCTCAAAGCATTGAAATTTCCTAAATAATTCCTTCAGGAGTCCTGTTTTTTTGCACACTTTTGTCATACATACATAATTTCAGCACACGAGTTTCCTTTTATAACACTGTAGTGTAGCTGCAGTAGGACACTGGGGAATCAACTGACAGGCTGGAGCTCATGTTGGAAGTACATGTTTTAGTCAGAATATCAGGCAATTGTCTCTCATGGCTGAGGAAGATAGTGTGAACTTATGGTAAATGTGGTCTCATTTAAGCTTTTAGAGCACCATCCATAGTCTTAATGGAAAAACCTAGCGAGAAAACCATTTTCTTGCAAACTTGGGTCATCAGATCCAAGCAGAGGATCATACGTTTCTGTAGTAAGTTGAAACACAACTTAGATTAATCTTTAAGATAAGTAATTTATTAAGTTATAACAAGAGTGAAATAACGTGGCTGTCCCTCTGGCCAGTCGGCAGCAACTGACTCAAGTGGAACGATAGGAATGTGGAATGAACAAACACAACACTCCACACTCCAGAAGCTCATAGGAGATTACTACAGTTTCTCAGGTTAAAATCACCCGGAAACACCTCATAATTCCTACAATTTTATGGTACCACTAACAAACGATGTTAATTGTAACTAAAATCTGCTATGACCCTTCTTATTAGTCCCTCAAAAACAGGATTTCACTGTAATGCTTTTTAATTGAAACCATGTCCCTGAGTCCGGTAACTTTTGCCACAACATGTTGTCCATCTTGTGGCCAGCCAATCAAGTGGTGTGGATGTCTTTGGGACCGCTTGACATGCCCCTATGATCAGGATTTGCTCACCTTGCCAACTTACATTTCTCTTTTTAATTCATTTCAAGATGCAGGGACCATGTCCCAGAGTCCTGTAATGGCTGCTAAAACATATTTCTTACAGTCACAAGAAGAACAAGGCTCGTGTCATCAGCAGATACAGTTATTAGGGAAACTAAATACCATGGCAACGGCAGCCAACACGTCATAACAGCCCAGTGACAATGACCAAACTCCAAGTGCTCACCCATGTCTGACAATTCCAGAATTCTCATCCAACATGTGATGAGAAAACTCAAATGGTCAGTAGTACACTAAGTACAACTATAACACACCTCCTTCTTCCCAAACGACAACAACAAAGAAAAACCTATAAAATTAATGAACAAGAAACATCAAATAATGAATTGGCCAATTATATCACCCCTTTTCTTTTGGCATCAAAAAACTTCTCTATTATCGGAGACCTAAATCTTCATCTAGAAGACAAATCAAATACGATATGTGCCAATTTGTTAGAAGATCTTACAGCACTAAATATCCATCTCCTTAACTCAGGACCTACCCATAAGGCAGGACATTTACTTGACCCATTATTGTCGAACCTCCCACAACTTACCTGGAAGGACACCACTCCTGTGTGTTGGTCAGACCATTTTTTAATTAAATTTATTCTCAAACCACTCATTACTTCCACTGACCAAAATATGTTACCGGCCTCACTAAGGAAAAACTGGAAATCCTTAGATATCTCTAAACTCAACATGGAACTCAGTTTGAACCCGCCCAATAAGAACCAAACTATGGAAAGTATTGCTACTGCCACCCAACTATGGCTTATCAATGCGGCTGAGTCCTGTCTACCCACTCCCAATACCAAGGGTAATAGACATCGCCCCCCGCCCCATGGTTTAGTGACTCACTCAAAGAGGAAAAAACCAAATGTAAGGCGCTTGAAAGAGTATGGCGTAAAGATTTCGACCCTGACAAAAAAACTAGGTATCATACAGCTAGAAATCTCTACCATACCGCATGTAAAAAAGCACGTGCCATGTATGTAGCCAATACCATCACAGGAGCTGTAAATAAAGCAAAAACATTGTTCAACGCGGTCAAAGATCTTGCGGGAGCTCAAACTACAGCCCCATCACGCCCACTAAATGAGAAGCAATGTCAGGACCTAGCCCAATTTTTCTCCGATAAAATCGATAAATTAATCATTGAGATAGATAAGAACAATCTTGACACTGCTTCGAAGGAAGAATGGGAGTACACTCCGACCGTAAATCAGACCCTACAAAAATGGCCGCCCATTACAAGCAATACTCTTATTTCCATTATGAAGTCGATCAGGTCTGGCTCTCCACAGGATCCCATTCCTATCAATATAATAAAATTATTGGACACGCCCGCCCTTGAATTTATTGCAGACACTTTAAACTCATCTCTAGAGCTAGCCACAGTACCTACCCTATGGAAACATGCCATAGTGACCCTACTGTTGAAAAAACCCACAGCAGATCCGGAAAAATTAGCCAATTACAGGCCCATCTCACTTCTCCCAGCTTTTTCCAAATGTCTGGAAAGACATGTGCACTCAGCCCTAACTCTTTTCTCAGAAGAAAACGCCCTTCTCCACCCTACCCAGTCAGGATTCCGAGCGGGTTTCTCTACAGAAACTGCTCTATTGGGAGTCTCTGAAACCCTTAGGAAACTCCTCGACAACGGTCATACGGTTGCGCTTATTTTACTCGACTTAAGCGCAGCCTTTGACACTGTGTCGCGTAAAAGGCTACTCACCACGCTTGAAAAAAACGGAATCTGTGGAGCTGCCCTGCAATGGATTAGATCTTTCTTGAGCCAACGGACATACCAAATAGCATCTGCTGCTGCATGCTCTGGACATTCAACTCCCCTCATGGAGTACCACAGGGCTCCATCCTCAGCCCGCTCTTTTTCAATCTATATCTTAGACCCTTAGCAGACCTAGTGGAAAAAGTGGGACTCACCTTCATGGCGTATGCAGACGACTCACAAATTGTCTTTTCATTGTCCGAATCCCAATCGTCATCTTCGTCCCTTCTCAAAGATGGTCTCCTGAACATCTTCAACTGGATGACAACTAACCAGTTGAATTTAAATGGAGACAAGACGGAGATCCTCCTTCTGGGCAAGCAGCCAGATCTCTGGAGTACATCACACTGGCCTGCCCAGATGGTTGATCTTCCAACACCAGTGCCTCATGCAAGAAATTTGGGAGTAATTCTGGACAATGCACTGTCCATGAAGCAACAAACTTGCAAAGTAGTGGGTCTCTGCTTTACCATCAAGAAGATCCTGTGGATGCTGCCTATCCCCATGCAAAAAACAGTAGTCAATGCCTTAATTACATCCCGGCTTGACTACGGGAACATCCTGTACCTGGGTGCAAACAAGGCAGTCATAAAGAGATTGCAGCTTGTACAAAATGCGGCTGCCCTACTCCTTTGCTATATACCTAAAAACACCAGCGTGTCCCCCTACTTGCGTGAACTGCACTGGTTGAGGGTGGAAAATCGTATTAGATTTAAGGCCCTAAACTACATGTTTAAAATCAAAGCAGGTACCGCTCCTAAATACCTTCAGACACTAGCCCATCCCTACATTCCAACAAGAAACCTACGATCTCAATCAGCTGAAAAGTTCTGTGTACCTAGATTCAAGCTCTCCAGGATGGGAGGAAGATCTTTTGCCCATCAGGGTCCCTCTATCTGGAACACACTACCACTTCACATACGAAAGGAGGGAAGTCTTTGCAGGTTCCGTAAAGAGATAAAGACCTGGTTGTTCGATCAGTTATCTTGAACAACCTCTGCTGTATTATTCCATCCATGATGCTGTGCTCTTAGGTGCCGGGAAACCCTTTTTGGGTAGCTGTTTGCGCCTTATAAGTTTAAAAAATAAATAAATACTACTGAGAAATAATAAACAAATAATCATAAAAAACAACTAAGCAAATGCAACAAACGAAAAGAAAAGAAAATGATGTAAAAACTGTTATTGTAAATCATGCAAAGAATCAGAAACTGGAAATGAGTTACAAGAATTTAATGCAAAGTGAATTCCTCCGACATACATGAAATTAGTTTCAAGACAAAATAAAGTCTTTGTACTTGGAAGGGAGACATTTCAATCGTCGACTGTACACTCTTCCATGTTTTTTCACAGTTCCACCCTGTGTCATATGACTGGCTTTATTTTGACAGTGTTCTTCTGCAGGATGACTACCGATGGAAGTGGCATCTTCAACATTTCTCACCTTGGCAACCCATTTGCAATTCCATCACTGTCTATTCACCCACTTCAAAGAAAAACCATTTGAGCGAATCTCTACCACTCCGTGAATAACTTGAGATAACTATTTTTTATTACAGTCTTGCACATCATGACACATACTACATCTCGCCCATACTCTGCTTTTGGTTCTTTAAACCATATCATACATGTCCTTACTTTTCAGTTGGTTTTCTCACAATGTTGTTCTTGGCATCCGCAATAATCCTGCCACATTGTCCTTTGACAACACAATTAAATTTCCTTTAACTCTGCACAACCACCTGGGAAATAAAATGTCACAAACAGCCCTTCTCCTCAATGCCATAAAAGGCATTACACTTGTGACACTGTGTGGTGTTGTGAGGGGGGGTGTACAGCGGGCCGGAAAAGCAAGCGAGGAGGCCGTATGTAGTGTGCTATAGTAGGGGTTTATTTCAAAGTCACAGGGTAGAACACAAGGAAAACAAAGAGGAAGTCCGGGGCTGGATCCACTCCGGGCCGGCGTTGCTGCTTGTGGTCTTCGGCGGGTCCAACGGCGGCTCCGGCGACGTGGAGGATCCACGGAGGGCAGGGAGCAAAAAAAGAGAAACAAAAGGGACCGTTAGTCCTATCCTATTCGTAGGATCTCGGCTGCAGTCACCGTCACCCAGGTGTGCGGGAAAGGACCGGAAAAACGAGGCAGTGAGGAAAGGAAGGGACCGGGAGGAAGGAACACGGGGCGGGAGGAAGAAAGGGTGCTTGGTCGGGACGTGAAGAGGGGAGCGGGTTGAACAGTGCAGTGCTATACAAGTATAATACAGTGCAGGGGACGTGATTCTAAAGAGAGGGGGAGATTTACAAGGACTATACAGGGGACTCCTAGTGAGTTGAATTAGTGAGGTTAAAGGCACTCACGTGGTCCGCCGTAACTCTCCCGTTGAGTTACGGCCGCTCTACAGCCACCTCCTGTGGACTCCACCACTCTTCGGTCCACACGTCTGCTTCAGCCGTCTGCTCTCCGTCTCCTCCGTCTTCACCTTCGCATCCACCAGTCCGAGGTTCCTGCCACAAATCTCCGACAACTTGCACTTCCGGGTTCTCCCTTTTATCCGTTGCTGTCGCTGCCATAGGGGCGGGGTTTCCGGAGTCTGCGATATTTAAGGCTGTCTGACCCGTTGTTCTGGTTGGTCCCTGTGGGGAAAAGAAGCGGGTGATTCTCTGGCGTTTTGCTGGCGTCTCAGGTCGAGTCTTTAGGGTGGTAGAATGAGGCCGGGGATACAGTCCCGGGGGTGGCGAAGGAGGTGAGTTCGGGGAAGGGGGGAGTACGGGTCGGGGTTGTCGGGATGCCGTCTCACATCCCCTTTCCCTAGCTGTCCTTCCTGTAGGGGAGGGAGACGCAGGGTATCTCGAAAGGAAATCCGCATTGCCCTGTTCGGATCCCTTCCTATGCTTGGTCGTAAAGCGGAAGGGCTGTAGGGAGAGGAACCATCTGAGGACTCTGTCATTCTGACCTTTGTTCCGGGCCATCCACTCCAGAGGGGCGTGATCCGTGTAGAGGACAAAGTCTCTGCCCTCCAGATAATAGCGGAGATGGTCCACCGCCCACTTGATGGCCAGGGCTTCCTTCTCCACCACAGCGTAATGTTTTTCACGGGGGAACAACTTGCGGCTGACATACAGAATAGGCCTTTCTTCACCTTGGGAATCCTTTTGGGATAACACCGCCCCTAACCCATGATCGGAGGCATCCGTTTGTAGGATAAAAGGTCGGGAGTAGTCGGGGGGTATTAGGACAGGGCTGGAGGTCAAGGCTTCCTTCAAGTCCATAAAGGCTTGCCAGGCTTCGGGAGAGGGATTCCGTAGCTTCTCCTCGGATCGATTGGCTTTCGTTAGCAGATCCGTCAGGGCTGCTGCTCTCTGGGAGAAGTTTGGCACGAAGCGTCGATAATATCCGAGAAGCCCGAGGAAGGCTCGGAGATCCTTCTTAGTGTGGGGGAAGGGAAGGGACCGAATGGCAGCTGTTTTGCTTTCTTGTGGTCTTATTACTCCGTCTCCCAGAAGGTACCCCAGGTATTTAACCGTTTTCGCCGCCAAGGTTGTTTTGGCGGGGTTAATGGCGAACCCAAAGGACCCTAGGGAGGAGACAACGTCGAATAGATGTTTCAAGTGTTGGGGCCAGCTGTCACTGAAGATGATGATGTCATCCAAATACGCGCCAGCGTACTGTGCGTGGGGTCTCAAGACGCGGTTCATAGCGCGCTGAAAGGTGGCGGGGGCACCATGTAGACCAAAGGGCATAACCAAAAACTGGTACAACCCCTCAGGGGTAGAAAAGGCGGTCTTCTTTTTATCCTGTTCCCTGAGGGGTATTTGCCAATACCCTTTGCATAGATCCAGGGTCGATATGTACTTTGCTTTGCCTATTCTTTCGATCATTTCATCGACCCTGGGTAAGGGGTAGCTGTCAAAGGTAGAGACTTTGTTGACCTCCCTAAAGTCTATACAAAAACGGACCGAACCATCCGGTTTGGGCACAAGGACGATTGGTGAATTCCAGTCACTCACTGAGGGTTCTATGATTCCCATCTTCTGCATGTCGGCTATCTCTTGTCGTATGACCTCTCGGCGTGCCTCGGGAAGTCTATAGGGCCTTAAGCGTACTATTTTTCCTGGTGTGGTTTCTATGGCATGCTCTGTGATGTTGGTTCGACCCGGAGAGGAGGAAAAGACCGTTTTCAGGGGGGCCAGATAATCCCGTAATTCCTGGGTTTGTATTGGAGTCAGTTCTGGATCAACACAGGAGTCAAAAGAGAGAAGTTGGTGATCGGGATTTCCATGTAGCACGGGACGGGGTCCTTCCCATTTTTTTAGCAGGTTTACGTGGTATATCTGGGAGGTTCCACGGTTAGAGTCTATCTCAACCTCGTAGGTAACCGGGGTTACCCGTCTGAGGATGGTATAAGGCCCTTGCCACTGTCCAAGGAGTTTTTGGTCCGATGAGGGCATCATGAGGAGTACCAAGTCGTTGACAGCAAATTCACGGGGCCTGGTACCTTTATCATACTGCTTCTTTTGGTTTTCTTGAGCGTTCTCGAGATTTTGTCTCACTATGTCCCGCATCATCGAGAGGTGAGTCTTCAGGTTCTCAAGGTATTCCGGGAGCGGACGAGTGCGATCTGGTTCGGCCTCCCAGGCCTCTTGGGCCATATCTAGCAGGGTACGCGGGGGACGCCCATACAGTAACTCATACGGTGAGTAGCCGGTGCTGCTCTGGGGTTTGCAGCGGATGGCGAAGAGGGCCAAGGGTAGCATGTCCTCCCACCTTTTTGCTTCCAGGCCCAAGAGCTTCTTGAGGGTCTGTTTGAGGGTGGCGTTGTACCGCTCCACCAATCCGTCCGTCTGCGGGTGATAGGCCGAAGTACGGATTTGTTTTATCCCCAGTTCAGCGCACACTTGCTTCATTAAGGCCGAAACGAAAGGTGTGCCCTGATCGGTCAGGATTTCCCGGGGAAACCCCACCCGGGAAAACAGGGAGATCAGGGCTTTGGCTATCGTTTGGGTAGTGGGTTGTCTCAGGGGTATGGCTTCAGGAAAGCGGGTGGCGTAGTCGACGATGACCAGGGCATAGCGACAGCCACTACGGGAGGGCAAGAGTGGTCCTATGATGTCCATCCCTATTCGGCTAAAAGGGACGTCTATGAGAGGAAGGGGTTGCAACGGCACTCTGGGAGGTCTATGTCGGCTGTTTTTCTGGCATACAATGCATTCCCGACAATAGTTTTTGATCTTCTGGTACACCCCGGGCCAAAAGAATTTCTCTAAAACGGTTTGACTGGTCTTTTCGTCGCCAAAATGACCCCCCAGAAGGTGGCTGTGGGCAAGAAAGAGGACTTTGTCCTGGAAGGGACCTGGGATAAGCAACTGGGCGTTCTGCTGGGGCCCACCTTTTCTGTACAGCAACCCGTTTTTCTTAAAGAAATAGGGACCTACTTGCAAAGGGTCTTCGTGTTCGAGGGCCCTTCCCCACGCTTCCTGAAGAAGGGGATCTTCCTGCTGGGCCGCTCGGAATTCCCTATCCGTCTGCCAAGGATGGTCATCAGTAAAAGCGGGGAACGCTTTGACGTATTCTTTCCTCTCTTTTCTCTTCTGGCTTCTGGTTTTTTGGGTTTTCGGAATCGTTGCGGGGTTGTTCTGGCCTGAATAAGGAGCGTCCTTCCACCACTGAGACAAGGAGTTTGAGGTGTCCTGGAGAAGCGTAGGCAGTCCCGGATAATCACTCCCCAGAATGGCTTGTTCGGGGAGAGCGGGAACCAGACCAATGGTGAGGGAGGAGCCGGGGTCATGCTGGTGCTGGACACACACCCGGGTAGTGGGGTATTGTTTGGTGTCCCCATGGACGCACTGAATGGCCACCATCCCCGTAGGACTGACTGGATGTGCCAGATCTTGAGGTCTCAGGACGCTCTGCCGGCACCCACTATCGGCCAGGGCCATGACTCGTTGGCCGTTGATAGAGACCGGATAATGAAAGGCTGGGGGTGTGGTGCCCGGAGGGTTGCATAGATAGTTCCTTACAAGTCCGACCTCCATAGGCTCTTCTTTTTGCGGGCACATCCGGGCAATGTGACCGTAACCACCACAGGCATAACACTGGGGTCCTGGATTAGGGGGGCGGAACACAACCGGGGAGGAAAACAGGGGTGTGGGTTCTGGTCTTCGGGGTAGAAGGGGTCGGAGAGGCCGTGATGTACCGGCGTTCGAGGCTCGGTGCGGATGTTCCTCCTTGCCCCGCTGGAGTTCCTGGGCCCGGCTGAAGGCGGAGGCTATCTCAATGGCGGTTTCTAGGGTGAGTCTGGAATGTTGTCTCACCCACCGCTGTGTGGTAGGATGTAAAGAGTTCAGGAACTGTTCCAAATAGATTTTCTCAAGTATCTCATCTTTTGTTGAGTTTTCTGGCCTGAGCCATCGGTTTGCAAGATCCTTGATTCGGAAAGAGAGGGCCCGGGGATTCTCTTGAGGCCTCTCTTTGGCTTGGCGTAGTTTTAGTCTATATGTATCGTCGTCGATCCCAAGCCTTTCCAACACGCACCTTTTGATATCGGCATACGGGGTGGTGCCCTGTATGTTGGCCTGCTGGTATGCGGCTTGTAGATCGCCAGTGAGAAGGGGACCTAAATATTGCCCCCAGCGGTCCTCTGGCCAGTTGGCTGCTTGGGCAAGTCGTTCAAAGTTAGTAAAGAAGTAGTCCGGGTCTTCCCCCGGGACGTACTTCTGCAGCACCACTGAAGGGAGGGAGGCTAGGGGTCTCTGCTGACCCAGGGCCGTTGTTAACTTCTCCATGGTCTCTCCGTGGGCGGTCCCTTGACCCTTCAAGACGTCGTGGAGTTGGCCCCTGTCGTCCTCGGCCGTCTTTAGGAACTGCTCCATCAGCTTGGCAAACTGATCCTGGGACTCCGCCATCTTCTTCACAACGGCCTCCATGCTTCCGGCTGATCCCACTTCTGACACCAAATGTGAGGGGGGGTGTACAGCGGGCCGGAAAAGCAAGCGAGGAGGCCGTATGTAGTGTGCTATAGTAGGGGTTTATTTCAAAGTCACAGGGTAGAACACAAGGAAAACAAAGAGGAAGTCCGGGGCTGGATCCACTCCGGGCCGGCGTTGCTGCTTGTGGTCTTCGGCGGGTCCAACGGCGGCTCCGGCGACGTGGAGGATCCACGGAGGGCAGGGAGCAAAAAAAGAGAAACAAAAGGGACCGTTAGTCCTATCCTATTCGTAGGATCTCGGCTGCAGTCACCGTCACCCAGGTGTGCGGGAAAGGACCGGAAAAACGAGGCAGTGAGGAAAGGAAGGGACCGGGAGGAAGGAACACGGGGCGGGAGGAAGAAAGGGTGCTTGGTCGGGACGTGAAGAGGGGAGCGGGTTGAACAGTGCAGTGCTATACAAGTATAATACAGTGCAGGGGACGTGATTCTAAAGAGAGGGGGAGATTTACAAGGACTATACAGGGGACTCCTAGTGAGTTGAATTAGTGAGGTTAAAGGCACTCACGTGGTCCGCCGTAACTCTCCCGTTGAGTTACGGCCGCTCTACAGCCACCTCCTGTGGACTCCACCACTCTTCGGTCCACACGTCTGCTTCAGCCGTCTGCTCTCCGTCTCCTCCGTCTTCACCTTCGCATCCACCAGTCCGAGGTTCCTGCCACAAATCTCCGACAACTTGCACTTCCGGGTTCTCCCTTTTATCCGGTGCTGTCGCTGCCATAGGGGCGGGGTTTCCGGAGTCTGCGATATTTAAGGCTGTCTGACCCGTTGTTCTGGTTGGTCCCTGTGGGGAAAAGAAGCGGGTGATTCTCTGGCGTTTTGCTGGCGTCTCAGGTCGAGTCTTTAGGGTGGTAGAATGAGGCCGGGGATACAGTCCCGGGGGTGGCGAAGGAGGTGAGTTCGGGGAAGGGGGGAGTACGGGTCGGGGTTGTCGGGATGCCGTCTCACATCTGTATTATAATAAGCTCTCAACATTGCCCTCAAAGAATCCTCAACTCACAGTCCTGACACTTCCGTCCCTTGATACACTTATTACTAATCTGTTCAAGCTTTCAACCTTACCATTGCTTTGAGGATGGTGTAAACCATATATCTTGTTCTTTCTGCTGGCATCATTCAAAAACTCTCTCGGTTCACATGAGGCAACTTGCACCCCATTGTCTGAAATTATCTCTAACATGAAACTTTCTCTGGAGAAAATCAGTCACTTTCTTTGTATTATGTCATTTAATAAATGCCCAATCAAAATGAAGGGAGGCCTCCTCTATAGTTAAATAGGGGACAAGGAGTCAAGTCAGGAGGAACAAAGAAAAGGTCCCTACAGAAGATTAACTCAAAATGAATAAGAACCCAAGTGTAGTTCACTTATTACTACCACTGTCAGATTTCGCTTAAATTATCTAGCATGTACACATAAGCAAGTATTGAGAGCAGATGTAAACCATAGAGAGTGTGTTTTGTTAAAATATACAATTTATTACAATTCAATATTAAAAACAGATAGTATATGCAGTAAATACGCCCAAAAGTACAATTGTAAATACTTTAAAAACAGTTGACAATCACAATTTATTAAAACAATTCATTAAAATAAAGTTATTGATCACGAATATCACAGTTGTTCTTGTAGTCGACGCAGCGTTTCGGTGAATCGGTGATAACACCTTCCTCAGGACAAACAATTCTATAAAAGAACATTGCAATTAGAGACACGCCATGTTTGCGAAAAACTGGCATATTTTGCCTTATTCTTGATGACAGTTTTCTACATATTTGGGCACAAATTTTAACACATGTTTAGGGAAAGGTTAATTTTTTTTAAAAATTCCACAACACTTCCAACATCACTCTAAGTGGTACATTTTTAGAGATGTTCTATTTATGTGACTATACACTTGGGTTTTTAACAAATGAGAATAACTAGTTCTCATGAGGGAGGGCTATAAGGTATAGAATACCTGTAGCCTACCTGTGTGTTATTTTAACACTCTCCTCACGGATTCAATTTCGAGGAGTACTTGGTCAGCTTCAGTCAGACATCTGGTATTTTTAAATTAACCATTTCGATTTCCTTGATGTAAAGATACATATAATTACTTCACATTTCCTCTTAAATTTTTAATATATGGACAAATTAATCTTTTTGGGGGGGACCCCAACTGATATATGTTGATTTTACCTTCTTAAGTCAGGAAAATCAGCCTTGATGAGGTTACCGGAGGGGGGCCACCGAATTGTGAATATGAACACTGTAGGGGGAATAGGAAGTTCTCAATGGCATGCGATTGCTCAATCATTACTTTTGGCATGTTAGAAATTTTTGCGCCTTTGCTAAAGACCACTTGAAGAGGCCTGAGAAGAGCCTATAGCTAACATTAACCCCAGTGTCACTTACCCCAAAAGGTGTGTTCAATCAATTTACGAATGCCTGCCACTGGATGCTTTCAATTTTGTCCGTGGCGACAACCTGTTTTGTGGTCGAGGTTAGTAATCAATCCAACCTGTGAAAGTTTAATATAATATTGTATGCATGTATCATAAGGACAGAAATACTATAAGTCCTGTTATTTCAATCTATGCGGGTAGTGTAAATATTACACGAGATTATTCTTATTCATTATTACCCTCAATTGTCGTTTACCCAATGAGGTTTATTAGTTTAAGATGAAGGAATTACTTCAGAAGTGTGATACTATTTGATTTTTCAGGGAGACATTTAATTTGTTTTTTTGGGGACTTTAATTACCGAAAAACAAAAACAAAAAAGGGGGGTTGATGGTGCCTACACATGGAGTACGACCCACTGATTAACGGGATATGAAACTTAACAATGTTATTTTATTTCAAAGGCTAGGCTGTTTAGAACCACATCCGGAGCTATAACTAACCGTTATCCCACTATAAGATGCTCCTAAAGTGCCCTCATCAGAGAGCTTACCTTCAATTTGTGGATCGGCCTCCTTGCTCCCCTCGCGGTCTCTCGGCGTCTGGTATCCAGGACGATCTGCCTAGTGTGTCTCAAAGCGCTGGTCCGCTTTGTTTTTAAAGGTTCTTTTTCGCGGGAAAATAGGTCATTAGCATGACGTTGTGGGCTCCGCCTCTCCTATTTGGTGTGTCTATTATGGGACGAACTACAATTGTAGTTCAGTATCTTCGTCGCGCACATTAGTGATAGTGTGTGTTTGTAAACAACACTGCGGATTATCGATGTGCAAAGCGCCCCATAATTTACTTGTAGGTGGATTTTTTCTTTTTTGGTAGTACACGCTCTCAGGTACCGACATGTAGATTTAGCCGGGAGGGGAATTACCCGGCATGTTTGCTCGTCATTAATTCGATACTGTTTGGGTTATCTGCGTTGCGCATCACAGGTGACAGTGTGTTTGTACAACCCGCAGTGTTGTTTACTTAGAGTGATGTTGGAAGTGTTGTGGAATTTTTAAAAAAAATTAACCTTTCCCTAAACATGTGTTAAAATTTGTGCCCAAATATGTAGAAAACTGTCATCAAGAATAAGGCAAAATATGCCAGTTTTTCGCAAACATGGCGTGTCTCTAATTGCAATGTTCTTTTATAGAATTGTTTGTCCTGAGGAAGGTGTTATCACCGATTCACCGAAACGCTGCGTCGACTACAAGAACAACTGTGATATTCGTGATCAATAACTTTATTTTAATGAATTGTTTTAATAAATTGTGATTGTCAACTGTTTTTAAAGTATTTACAATTGTACTTTTGGGCGTATTTACTGCATATACTATCTGTTTTTAATATTGAATTGTAATAAATTGTATATTTTAACAAAACACACTCTCTATGGTTTACATCTGCTCTCAATACTTGCTTATGTGTACATGCTAGATAATTTAAGCGAAATCTGACAGTGTTAGTAATAAGTGAACTACACTTGGGTTCTTATTCATTTTGAGTTAATCTTCTGTAGGGACCTTTTCTTTGTTCCTCCTGATTTAATAAATGCCACCTCCAAGTCCCTTGAAATGTAGTCCACTGGTGGGTGCAGTCACTGACTAAGTGCAGGCAGGTGCCGCATGCACTGTGAAAAGACCGAGCAGCTGCTCTGTGTTTTCACAGCGGAGCAGGTTTGTGGCTGCTCTGGGGGCAGCGCATACATTGTAATAGGCTGCATTGTCATTGTTTGCGCCCGCGCACCTTTTAAAAGGTGCGCTGGGCGCAAACAATGAAAATGCCTAAAACAAACCCATGTTGTCTATTTAGCAAAAACGTGTTAATCTTTCTTTTTAAACCCCCATATTATTTGCCATCTGCCTCTATAAAATACATACCTAATACTGGCTCTGGTTCTACCTGATAAAGTTTTACTCGAACCGTTTTAATGCTACAGTCCCCAACTTTAAGGGGGTGGAATGTAGAAAAGAGGAGTCAGTGATTTTGTTCCATTTCTGCTGTGTGTGTTTAGTAACACGCAGGCCTACTTGAAAATGAGTCGCGTTTTTGATACATTAGTAGTCAAAATGGTCAACACATTTTTGCCTGGGTGCCCACCTTTGCTCTGGAGAAATGTTGAAAGAGGCATTAGAAAGGAGTACAAAGAAGGAAATATACAGACACCGCCTAAGAGCACACGTATCTCATCTATGAGCAGTTCAATAGAACCAGTTTTTGGAGCACATACCGATGCCCCAAAATATCAAGCCCCAAAGTTTCACGTGAAGTATCACTCCCCTTAATTATCTAGGTACACCTCTACCAGTCTCCTTGGTTGATCTCTCATTGGCCTTGTTAGCTTCTTGTCCTTGGGGTTAATTTCTGTTACCTGCGTCAACTTCCCTTTCATTGCTTCACATCTTTCTTAGAACTTCTGGGTGTTGCTGAACCTTTTTTTTAACTTATGGGTGTCAAAACCGGTCCACCTACGATTTATGTCACCCATGTTGTTTACCTCAACAGTTTCATGTTGTAGGGTACTGACGTTTCAAGTGAGACTGTGTCACTGTTGTTTATTCCTGATTTCCAAACAACTATTTGACTTGTATTCTCTATAACATATGTCAGCATTAGGTATACCTCCATGCACCTGAGATCTGTCTTATTTACTCATCTTGGCATAAAGAAGAACAAGGGTAAGCCCAATTTCCTCACCAGGCCCCAGGGCAAAGTAAATATTACAGAACAATAGTTCACCGTAGACTCATTTAATACAAGAGCACTTTCTCAATTTTAGGGATGCACATCCATTCACTGTGAAAAATTTTAAATTAATTGTAAACAAAAAAATGCAGATTAATTGAATTTCACATCAACCTTAAACAAAAAGGTACATAATACAAATCTTTCATACGGAAAATTTCATATAACTGAGCGGTGCAGAAATGGTGAAAGAGTGACAAGTGCATATACTAAAAAGAGACACACGATTCCAAAAGGTATTTTAAGGGCTGGGCCAATAGAGATAGAATAAGATTTGTAGCAGATGATGTTTCGACCTCCAGGTTACTGTGAGGTTATCATCAGGAGGCGGGTATGTTATATTCGAACACGGAAAAAAGACCAGCATTTTTTCAGTGGGTGTAGAAATCGTCAAGTGACCCACGACGAGTACATAAGGGCAACATGTGTCCTGGTTCTCACTCAGGAAATGGACAATACTGGACCCTTAGCTGCAGGATACATAGGTAGGGTAGGAACCCCTATGAAGAGGTCTGTAAGTCGTTCAAGGGTTGGCACCACTAATCAGTAACTGCAATAGTCGGAAAAATGGGACATCAACTACCCATGAATGGTAGTTTGAGCAAAGTTCCTGTGTGAGTCTACACATGAGACTATGAGCCACAATAGATAACCAAGTAGTGCACACTCATCAGATTTTACCAAGAGTGAATATATACGATTGAATATAGTATATGAGTTTCCCAGTACTGGAAGCAAGCTGAGCCTGAGCAAAACCAGTCTTGTGTTGCTTGTGCTCCAGCTCAGAGAGGACCTGGCCGGGCAGTTCGGGCTGGACTGTTCCGAGTGGAGCAGGGCCAAGGCTGATTTGCTAATGGCTGGGTCCAATCTGAGGTGGCATGGTGGGCCAAAGAACAATGGTTCGGAATACTACCTGAGAGATTGTCAATGGTTATACTTATTGCAAGCATTCCTCCTATTACCTTTTAGATGTTTGACTACCATTGTGCCTCCATTCTGCTATGAGTTTGGAACATTTAAATGGAATGGGTGCTGGAGGACAGGATTCAGGTAGGTTTTAGAGCTGGACCTGTTTCTAGTGCCAAAGGGATTCAGGACAAATGCCAAAGTAATCTGCATGGACTACTTTGGTTTTGATACTGCTTGGCACATGCGTAGCGGTGATCACAAACCCGGGTTGCTTCCTGCTAGTACATGTTGTTTAATTTTCAAAAGTACTATTAACTCTAATCACCACTTTGGACTTTCCTCTGTTCACAATGTGAGGCAAACATTGAGGATGCCTTCTAGTGACACGCAATTTGTAACTACGAAAATAAAAATAAAAAAGGGCGCAGCCTTCATTTCAGCTTTGTGAGTGGGACAAATATCTTTACCCAGCACCATCTTTCCCCCCGTCACTCACGTGAGTTTTTTGGCAACGCCTAAAGAGAGGTTACCTACATTAGGACAAACACCCATCCTAGCAGTGCTATTTATGTATGAGATTTTATGGTTTCCTCGTTGATTCGTTGACACTTGGTATTTAAGAGGCATATCTTCTTTGTTATTATCCTATCCAGGTTTATTTGAAAGCCTCGATTATGGCCAAAGAATATACTACAGCAGCGGCCATTGTGTTCTTGACAGATCGATTTCTGTACTGGATAGATGCCTCCAGAAATCTCTTGCGGGTGGCAAAGGGCCTGCACAAAAGAAGCCCCTCGACTCCTATTGCACCACAGGTGGTCATTCGCCAAGCCCGTGTCTCTGTAAATACAGGTGATGTAACTCTCATTGTTGTCTTTGCTTTGTTTCATTTGACTTTATAGAGGGAATGTTTTTATTGTTATGGTATGTTAAGTTAGAGGCATTTGTACACTATTCTTGCTGGCACTAATAAAGCATTGTAGCATTATTGTAGGAAGAACACCTGTATAATTAAAGAATTACCTTCTCAAAGCCTCTACTATCCTTCCACTTACCAACACAAAGACTAGAAGAGAGGGGTTACATTGTCAAAATACCTGTTGCAATTTGTGTAAGGGTGTGGAAAATTCTCATTAGAGGTTTTGTTCTCTAACAAATTTCCTTTGCCACTTTCCTTATCTATCTATCTATCTATCTATCTATCTATCTATCTATCTATCTATCTATCTATCTATCTATCTATCTATCTATCTATCTATCTATCTATCTATCTATCTATCTATCTATCTATCTATCTATCTATCTTTCTATCTATCTATCTATCTATCTATCTATCGATCTATCGATCTATCGATCTATCTATCTATCTATCTCAATGTAAAATGTTATTGGCATTTTTGAAGACAGTTTCCATCCCACTTTCAATGACAAAAACACACTATTACAAGTATGTTGGAATATGTATAGACGTAACAGGAGAAATAGTTTTTCATACAATTGGCTCTTCACAATGACATGGATAAAAATGCACAATATTAGACTTGTTACATTGCTAAGATACAACTGTATTAACAAATTCTTACCATGTACCCCATACATTATGGTGCATATATGGGCACCCCTCGTTTTCTAATTAGGAAACTCAGCCACAGAGCTCCAATCCTTACCCCTCAACAATTCTAAATAATTGACTGTAAAACATTTTCCCACAAATGTCGCAAACCTGTAAAGTCTGCAGTAAAGCTATGGTGCTTTGGATACATCGGTCCCTCTGCCCCCTCAGATGCAAGACTCCAGCACTTACCACAGATTTGTTACAAAATAAGATACATTAGTCTGATCAACCAGTTTCCCACTTATCTTAGGGTTTGATAAAGATCCCTGTATCATGTCCACCAGCACATGAGCAATGTTTGAAGCTGTGCACATTGTTTATGTTATTTGTGATGTGTTGCTTGTTATGCAAAATCTGCTCCATATGGGTGAAAAAGCTCACGAGCAAAATGTAAAAAGAAGACTATCAAACTGCAGCTAGTACGGGTGGATTTTAATTTAAGAAGGACAATCTATATGAAAAAGTACGGGTTAACAAACTTTTAAAAACTGAATATGATTGATTGATTTTTATTTCACTTTGAGAGATATTGACTTTGAAAACCAGGGAGCACTCACGCCTTGTCCTTCCTCTGTATTGTACATAGATTCTAAACGGGATGGAGTATGTGAAATAATTGGAAGAGTCTTCAGTAGTCTGCTTGGTTGGCTGGAAGATGAGGGCACCGTGATATTTGCAGTCTTCGCTCCCGAATGTTTCCTGGTTAATTACAGATTTGTAAAATATACTTCACCTGTAGCAAGAAGTCATTTCAAAAACTTCCCTTGGGTGTCCACCGGAGGAGTTCTTTCACCCGTTACCAGCTGGCTTCTCTGTCCTGAGCTCAAACATTTTCCCAGTCCTTCATTGGATAGCACTATACTTGTGCAATGAAGACCACAGCTGTTTCTTAGTCTTGTTATATTATCAGCATTTGTATAACACATTTATTCCATTTGCATGGCCTAGTATAGTCCTTGGAAGTCTTGAAGGTGTCTTTCTACAGAGTTACATGTGTTTTTCCATGACTGAGTTGCGGTGGCCAAGAATCATTTTTGGCCAGTCGGATCATTGTTCTGTTCTGTGTTGTGTTTAGTGCTGGTACCACTGAAGACCACTGTGCTGTCTTATTGTAGTTGCGTGAGGCCTTTTAGACACTGTCCAAACCACACATAGCAATTTTCATTTCCGGCAAAAATAAGCATATTATGATTTCATAGTTATATTGGTACACAACTAAAATGTACCAATTTCAAATGTAGTGCTTGCCTCTAATCATAAATATAGGGAGGCAGTATGTTGGGGGCAGCATTAGCCTATATATGTATAGTTGCCAGTAAGCCAGGTCTGCTGCCATCTTTCACCTTTCTGAATCATCTTCAGCTGGACTTCATCCGCTGTTGACCCTCCCCTACCTCTCTTATCCAGTGATATTCTGTGGCCTTTTTTGACTTGGCCACTTTATTGCTATCTTCTCCTGCCAAGTAACAGTGTAAGCGGCTCAGCCCTCTTAGCCATTTTTTTTTTATCTTGCAGGAGGTTATGACCAATAGGGAAGCGTTCGGTTCTGCCTGGCCTGATGCTTGATATTGGGAATACCGCTCCACTATTAATTGACAATCTGTTACAATCCTTGCACATGTCCAGGTCAAATGGGAGGACACTTCCTAGCCATTACCAGTTGTGGTTGGATTGTACTGAGGGTGGTGGGCGGGGTAGGTATGGGGGGGGCACACAAAAATAAATTCACTTACCTCCGCAGCACAATATTCTCCTCTCTCTTGTGTCTTTCAAGAAGCTCCTGATGCAGGAAACTGCAGTACCAAATCCTGGCACTGGTTTCACAGCATGAAAGCAGCGCCAGGATTGGATAGGCAGGCTCTCCCAGCGCACCTAAGAGCACTGGAGGCCTACGTTTTCTCTAACCTAGCTGTCTAAGGCAGCTAGGCTAGAGAACTTTTAGATGCACATGTCTGGCTGCCCGTCCCAAGATGGCAGGCCAAACAGACATGCACATTTTAATGCGCAAAGCTCCCTGCCGCTGTCACTGGGCAGTGCTGGCCCTGCCCCATCCTGGCACTTAGTTCAGGACCGGTTGCTGAACAATAAAACAGTAATAGATAAATATTTTTTTAAAGCTTGTTTTTTATTGGTAACATTGCATCATATCACATCATAAACATTTCCATATACATATTACATGATGTCCATACTTCTTTTGTGATGGTTATTCACATGCCAAACTACGATCAGCTCCACTCACCTAGTGGATATCTATATACTGCAATATACTTTACATTTTTATAATGACCTTAATACATAAACAGAAGAATTAACCCAAACCCACCATCCCTCCCCCTGGCAGCGATCAGCTGCAATAGCACTCGTTAGCTGGGTTTGCAGGCACACTGGCATAACTACTGTAGCGTGGGTGTGGAGGGGCGATTCGCATTTTCTGCGCTAGGTACCAGTGTGTTGTGAGTGGGTGATTGTGTAGGTGCAGTTTTGTCGTCGATCTGAGCTGTCACAAAGGACACTTCTGTTAGCATTTGTTCCCATTCTGTCAGATCTCTCTCGGTATTCTCATCTACTCTTACAGCCTTGAGGTGACATTCTTCCACCACACCCCACTCGCACATATCATCGCACCATCTATCCAGCGTGGGTGGTGCAGAGAGGATCCAGTTTATTGGAATACGCATGTGTGCCAGAAACCAAGGCTAACATCGCAAATTTAAGCTGTATCCGTGTCCCTTTCTTCGGTGTTGAGAATACGCCCAACAAGTACTGCTTTATTGAGACTTCTATTTGCTCCGCTGTTGCAGAGCGAAGAGTCTGCACCACCTGATTCCAGTACAACTGCAGTTGTATGTAATTCTATGTATTATGTAGGAATGTGCCAGGGTCGGTGCCATAGCGGGGACAAGATGGGACTAGCCCTGGGTTGAACCACTCCCGACACTGCGGAGTCAGATATGTGCGATGCAGATAATGGAATTGAATGACCTTGAACCTAGCATTACTTGTTGCTTCAGCCACCTGTACTAGAGCCCTTTTCCATTCCCCATCCGTCAATGGGCTATGTAAGTACTCATCCCATTTTCGCCTGACTGCTGATAATTCAGCCATATGTTCCTTCTTCAGGGCTTTATATATGCGCGAAATGAGGGTGTTACTAAGCCTGGATCCAGCAGTGTTATCAACATGCGCGACTCCTGCGGCTCCTCCGAGAAGGTGGTCCATATCTCAAGGACCGTTGTCAAGATTTTTGTGTACTGTAAGAAGTGCCCTACTGGTACCTGGAACCAATCCTGTGCCTCGTTAAAGGTCAGAAAGGTTCCGTTTTGATATAGATCCCCTGCCGATACACATCCTCCACCCATACCATTTCGAGATACCCATAGATGCCTGAATGCTCTGCCATTCCCATAGCCACCGGAGTAGGAGCGCTGCAGCGTAGGGTGCCTTGCGGAGAACTAGTGTGACTGCCTGTTCCCAAGCTTCAGCCACTTGCCATACTATATGGGGGCACTCTTTGGGGACCCTCGAGCCCATCATTAAGAACCTTTGTAACCGTGATGCATCATTCCAGTCTCCCAGTAGCTCTTTTTCCATTGTGCGATCTTCTATGCACCACTGCGCTGCATACTATAACAATCCTGTGATGTAGTATAACCTAAAATAGGGTAAACCCATTCCATGCTCCTAGTCCTAGTAGTTGACCAGTTAGTGGTGAAATATCCCTTAATGACCTCGCTGAACTCCTCTTTAAATAACAAATTGTTTATTGTGGCCAGCTGCAAATGCCACAGCGGGACCCTTGGCCTATATGTCTCTGGTCCACACTCTAACAACACCGGAGAGTGGTCCGACAAATACTGCCCCAGTATCTCAGTCTGCACTACTGCACCACATGCCTCCTGAGAGAGCAGAAAACGGTTGAGTCTACTATACACCTCGTGGGCCGGAGTATAACAAGTGTAGCCTCATTCGCCCACATGCGTTTCGCCAAATATCTACACAATGTAGCCTGGTCATCACCTCACTCAGGGAAGTCGATATGTGGGGTTTAGTGTGTTGTTTCAGCGGGTGTCTATCCAACAAGCCGTCCAGTACGCAGTTAAAATCTCCAGCCCTTATTAGAAGGACCCCAATGTATGGGAGGAGTAGGCTCTCATTGACACTAAAGAACATAGAGAAGCTTTATTACTGTTTTATTTTTCACATCTAAAGCTTGTGGGGCAGCGCTCCTCCACTCAAATGGAGAAACCACCCCTGGCCGTTATATTTGACACACATTCTGGACTTAGTTAGGCCCATTCTATGCTGTGTGAAATGCATTAAGGAGTTGGGAGGCACTATATTAAACTGCATCAAGTGAAACCTGGAATCGCTTGAGGAGTTCTTGGATGATAGTAGTGCATTGTCCCATTCTTTAGAGGAGACTTCTTCAGCACAGTCAACCACCTCATTGGTCTGTACCATTATGATGTCTGGTAGGTTTCAGTGCTGTTATCATACTACTGTCAGCAGGCAGTTCAAACATTGCGGACAATGTGCTGGATCTAGATCATACTTGTGGAAATATGGGCCAAGTGTGTTTCCGAGCTTTAAGGATCCAGGTGCAATGTATATGCTGACCTCATGGACTTACAACCCCCAGAATCCAGCATTACATATTCATGTCTTTAGTGCCTTTTTTTAAAATCGTGCATTGGGCAGTCCTAAAGTGTGGGCTTGAGGGCCCTATGTATTTTCCTGTACTGGAGAGTGGCTATTCTCATCAAGCACAGTGTGCCATCCCTTCTCTGTCTTGTTGTAATCAGTCATTTCCCCAAGTCTCCCTTCTCACTCACATAATCTGATAACCAGCATACCACAAACTGCATCTGAGCGGCTAAGTAGTTACATGTATTACATATTACATGTATGGCAACTGCATACCACCCTCTTTGTGTGCAAGTTTCAGCATGTCTAGCTTTACCCTCCTCCTTTATCTTCCCCCAGCTTAGCAGTGTGCTTACTGTGTACAGCTCTGGAATAAATAAAGGCAACCTGGCAGAACAGTCTTCTTTGCCAGTGTCACCCAGAACACAACTGACTTGTGGAAGCTGCCTACCTTTCTACCTGGATGAGATCACCTTTTTTCTTCTCAGTGAGTGTGATATGTCCGATCAGCGACCGATAGGGGGGGTCATGCCCTTGATTTGGTCTTTGCCGAGGCACAACTAGTAGTGGTCAATGGTATCCTATGTCAAGACTGGACGGACCACTCACTGGTTGTTTTCGCCCTCTGTATAGGGGATTATCCCTCGGGGGATGCTGGTGCCGGACAGGCCAAATTGGGTAGACCTTGGTACCGGCTACTTAAGTCTGCTCCGCTGCCCTCCTTATTACCAGATAATTTCTGCTTGAGCGATTCGGTGGAGGAAAGCTATCTCCTCTTGAGCCGGTCTATCACCAACACGTTAGACAAGGTTGTGCCCTTTCGCAAGTCGCGGGCTAGACTGAATCGGGCCTGCCCCTGGTATACGGAGGAGCTGCGGCAGCTGAAGCTGAGCTGCAAACGTGCCGAGAGAGCCTGGAGGAAGCAGTTCTCGTCCTCAGCAAGGGCTTCGTTTAGGCTGGCTCTGCAGGGCTATAAGGCACAGATTAAGCTGGCCAAGGCGGCCTTTCTAGAAACCACTCCAAATCAGGCGCCTAACAAGTCCCAAGCCCTGTTTAAAATCGTCAGGGACTTGACTCATCCTGCGTGCATGGCCAATTCGGTCCTTGCGTCGCAGGCTCTGTGTGACTCTTTGGCAGGTCCCTTTGAGGACAAGACTGCTAAGATCTTGGAGGGGCTAAAAAAACCAATTCCTCCGAGTCTCGACTTGGGAGCTCCGGTTAGCCCGTCCAGTCGACCCCGGCCGGCTGCCCTTGGCCCCGGTCTGGGAGCTCCGGACCAGGCACCCAGTCGACCCCAGTCGAGTGCTCTAATTCTTAGTTTGGGAGCTCCGGATACTCCTTCCAGTCGACCCCAACTAAGCCTCTTCCCCAGCCCCTCCTTTGAGGAATTTTGCAGTATGGCACATACAGTGTCATCGGGCTCTCCGCTCGATCCACTGCCACCCAAATTTTGGAAGGCCTTTCAGGCGGAACTCTTCCAGCCTTTGTATTCCGTCTGCCTCCAATCTTTGGAATTGGCAACTGTTCCCGAGTGCTGGAAGCTGGCAGACGTGTCACCATTGCTGAAGAAACCAACGCTGGACTCTACCTGTCTTTCCAATTATAGGCCTATCTCGTTACTCCCTTTTCCTATCAAGATCGTGGAAAAATGGGTGACCCGCTCCCTGTCTGGTTTCCTGGAAGAAACTGGCTGGTTCGATGAGTTCCAGTTCTGCTTCCGCCCTGGGCATGGGACGGAGTCCGCACTGGTCACCGTACTGGACAATCTTCGTTCACGTGTCGACAGTGGTCGGGCAGCCTTTTTGGTGCTGCTCGACATGTCGGCCGCGTTCGATACGGTGTGCCATCGGACCCTCATTAGGAGACTTGAGGAGTGTGGGGTCACAGAGAAGGCTAGAGACTGGCTGACATCTTATCTCAGCAACCGGCAGCAGCTGGTTGCGCTTCCTCCATTTCAATCGGAGCCACGGAAAGTAGGGCAGGGGGTTCCACAGGGCTCGGCCATCAGCCCTATACTCTTTAATCTGTACCTCCGCCCTTTGGTCCGGCTTATAAAATCTTTCGGCATCTCGGCCTGTAATTACGCCGATGACACCCAGCTGGTCTTCTCCCTGGAAGGTAACAACGCGGTTCCGCTGGAGACTTTTCATCGCTGTATGGCAGCCACAGCAGATTGGCTGCGGGCCAACTCTTTACAATTCAACAGCACTAAGACCGAGGTGCTCTATTGCTTCATTGATCGGATTCCGCGGACACTTCCGGAGAATTTTTGGCCTGTCACCTTCCCTGAACCAGTATTAGCTGCGGAGTCTGCCCGTAATCTGGGGGTGATCTTTGGCCCAAACTTACAACTCGACATGCACGTCCATAAGATCCTCGCTTCATGCATGATGTTATTACGCATGCTGCATAAAGTTCTGCCCCTCCTCCCCACTCAAGCTAGACCAGAAGTAGTTCGCGGGATCATACTGAGTCGTATTGACTACTGCAATGCGCTGCTTTTGGAAGCACAAAAAAATCTGTTGGGGAAGCTACAGCGGGTGCAGAATATGGCTGCCAAGTTGGCTCTTTCTCGCCCTAATTTCAGCTCTTCTACTCAAGCTCTAATGGACCTACATTGGTTGCCGGTACATTCGCGTGTACTGTACAAAGCGGCGTGCCTGGTGTTTAAGGCGGTACATCAACAGGGCCCAGTGCCCTTACAGAATATGTTCGTCTGGTACTCGGCCCCGCGGCTCCTTCACTCCTCTTCGGCGCAACTGCTTGTGGTCCCAAGGTTCCAAAGAGTTAGGATGGGTGGCCGCTCGTTTAGTGTAGCAGCGGCCAAACTTTGGAACTCCCTGCCACTCTCGCTGAGAAGCCATAGGGAATACCTCCCGTTTAGGAAGGCGCTAAAAACGCATCTCTTCCCTAGAAATGCCTGAGCAGTGAAAGCATGGCTGTCTGAATCTAAGCGCCAGGATGCCCTTTGGGTGACAGGTCTGCGCTCTATAAGTACACCTACATTACATTTACATTACATTACATATGTTCAAATAGGTTCCTAAATGCTTCACTGTCCCATCTAAGTGATTGCGATAGCAATCAATGTGGTATCTACAACCTGGACCAATGCTCTCCTCAGGAACCAAATGGACGTATTGCAGTTCACCTATAAATTTGATATTCAGCTGAATCAGAATTGTATCTCCAACAGTCGATCCACCATTATCAATGTGTTTCTGATGGACATGAACATGTCACTGGTGTACTGCTCAGTGGTGCCGACTCTGATGCCCAATTGGAAGTTATGCAGTTTGTACACCAAATACTAAAGATGAGGGGGAAGGCCATGAGCCCTAATGGGTGCCCCATTTCAATGTCCAAGTCTCGAATATTATGGTACTAGTCATCAAGCATGCCAATATCAGCATTTATAATAGCCTACCAAATTAAAACATATGGGACCAAAATATATGTATTCTGGCACTCATACAAAATAGTTCTAGCATACCATGCCAAGAGCATTTCCTGTATCGAAGAAGACATAGCCACCTTGTAAGTGTTAGACCTGGCATCCCCAGGGTGGTCTACCCCTAGAATGTTTTCCTTTTGCCTCCCCATTTTGCTGAGTCTTTTTGTTGGCCGTAGGACTCTGAGCACTTTATCACTGTTAATCAGTGCTAAAAGGCACATGCTTCTCCTCTAAACATGGTGACAATGGTCTATATCTAATTGGTCTATTTGATTTACTAGTAAGGCCCGTTAAGGTGATATAAGATATACCCAGGGTATGCAAGTCAACTGCGACTAGTGGGTCTGCAGCACTGATTGTGCCACCCACATAACTAGCCTTTCAAACCTGGCTCAAGCCTGCCACTGCAGCGCTGGTGTGTGCAGTGTACTGTCACTTGTACTTGCCATTGAAATCTCCTTGCCAAGCCTTAAACTCCCCTTTTACTACATATAAGTCATTCCTAAGGTAGGACCTAAGTACCCCTAAGGGCAGGCTGCTATGTAAGTAAAAGGTAGGACATGTACATTTATGTTTTGTTTGTCCCAGTAGTGACAAACAGCCTATTTCGTTTTTCACTACTGTGAGGCCTACTCATTTTATAGGCCAGCATTGGGAATTCCTGAATACATCTTTAAGCTGTAATGCCTGATCAGAGAGGAGTAGCTTTTCATGTTTCATATCTTTGGAATGGTAATTATCAATCCCTTTACTGGTGAAGTTGAATTAAACATTGCTGTTTTAGAAATGCAGCTTTTAGAAAGTGGACATTTCTCTGCACTTATCGCTCTATGTGCTTCACAGCCTGTCTCCAATACCCGCCTGGGGTAGGTGACAGCTACACTTTGTGTTTTCCCTCTAGACAGCCACAAACACTGGAAGATGAGGTTCATCTGCATTCTGAGCACTCATCTGCATTCATTCGTATTCTGATGGGTCTTCCTGGGCAGAGAGGAATGTGAGGGGCTGACACTTGCACTTCAATAGGTAGTGTCCTGTCCACAAACAAAGCACTTATTTACCCCCATAGACAGCCTGGCAGACAGGACTGGGTTAAAAGGGATCCTTGTGCACTTTAGAGAGCTGCTTTGAAGTCACCCCCTACATCAAAGGCACTTTTGGATATAAGTACTGGGTCCCTTACTTCTTAAAATCAGACACTTCTGCATCTTGAACTGAACCTCTGTCAGAAGGATTGCGTGCTGCTGAAAGAACTAAACTGGACTGCTTTTCTGGAAGGACTGCTTTTCTGCTTGTTGCCCTATTGCCTGCTGCTCCCTGACTCTGCTGGAGGAGTGCTGGACTATACCTTCCCTCCAAGTGATTATACAAGAGCGTTTTGGCTTGTCTCCTGTTTCTGAAGTCTCAATGACACAAAAGACTTTGTACAATTCTGCTGGTGCTTCTGGACTCTGCCTTCTGTGAGTCATACCCTTTCCTGAGGTTCCCTCTAGAAGTTCTGGGTCTCAGAAGTGGGTGCTGCAGCTGTTTTGCTCCAAAACCGATGCATTTTCAGCCTTGCGCTAATCGGAACCAACTCATCATCCTTCAACGCCGACGCTGAAGGTGTTCGACGACAGCGGTTTTTCAGCCTGCATAGCCCAACAACTACACTCTGCGCAACTCACCGACAACACATTGCCTTAACCTCGGTTTAAGGTCGTTGATGACGCAGAGACCCGAATACGTAGAAAAGATTGACGCAACATGACCTCAACATCAACACTTTGCTCCATCAGAGGTGTTTTGTCAGTGGGCCCTGCCTAGGTCCTGTAGCCGGCCTGAACTTTGGATTTGCACTTTTCCCTTGTGACCTCAAGTAACCTTTTGACCGCTAGTGACTTCTAAGCACTGTTTTTGCATTTAATCTTTAAAAATTCATATCACAACGTCTACAGATTGGATTTCTGTCCTTTAGGTATTGTTTTACTCACATAAGTATTCTCTATCTGTTAAAACCTGTTTGGAGTTTTTTTGTGGTGTATTCATTGTGTTGTGGTGTGTTTTAAATATACTTTAAACGTTGCCTCTTTAGATAAACCTGACTGCTTTTTGCCAAGCTATAAGAGGGTGAACACAGGTTATTTTGTACTGTGTATCTAGCTTACCCCAACTAGAGTGGTGGTTCCTGCCTAGCCTGGGTGCATACCTCAGCAAATCCGGAATCCCATTTCTAACAGTAAGGGAATGCATCTTTTTTGCATGATCACCCCCAAAGTTTTAGACTGACGCTGTTGGGTTTTCGACTCTGAAAGTGCACTGAAACCTGCTAACCAGACCTCACTGCCTGTGTTCTGACCCTCAGAAGTATATGTTGGATTGGCCTCCACCCAATTGGCATAGGTTAAATTACTTGTTAGTCCCTTACATATGGTACCAGGACTACTCAAAAGTGAGATTGACTCTAGGGACTGCAGCACTGATTGTGCCACCCTGAGAGTGAAAAGTAAAACATGGCTCCCAGCCTGCCACTGCAGACTGGAAGACCAGTTTTAAACTGCTACCTCGATTTTACCTTTTAAACCAATGACAAGATGTACACCTCCCTTTATATCTATACGTTACCCCTAAGGTAGGCCTATCAAGTCTTAAGGCAGCGTCTGTATAGTTGTAAGTAGGGCATGTATTATTAAATGTTATAACTGTAAAAAAAACAAATTGTAACTTTTATTCTTGAAGGGCTGTTTGCCCCATGGCGAGTGCAGGGTATAACCCTAACAATTCACCTGTGCTAACATCTGAATGGAAATACTAAGGCTGGTAGTTCAAGGTACCAAAACAATTGCTGCATTAAACTTCTCTTGGTGCCCTAGTTGAATGTGATGAAACCTTTGAGTAAATGCAGCTTTTATAAAGTTGCCACTCTGTTGCTCAAGTTTACCTGTGGCCTTTCGTATATGCTGTCACCATGACAGCCTTCTGCCCTCCTGGGTGAAAGTGTGAACGACTCCCAAGAAAGGGAACAATAGAGGGCTGCCTTGACAAGAGGTGTTACCTCTCCCTGGCAGAAAGCTACACAGGATTTGAGCCCAAAATGCAAGTTTCAAGGGGGAAGTTGCCTTTGAAGGGCACATTTTGAACACACATGGAGAGGGCACTCTTGTTCAGATAGAAGGATTGGCCGCATCTGCCAAGTGCCTTCTTTTGGGCCTAAATATGCAGCAGTACACTGCTACCAGCCTGCTGCTCACTTTTTTTCCTGTGCATGGCTGCCGTACCTCCTTTAATCTTAATTTACCATAAGAAAAAGGCATTTGTCCACTGAACAGTAAATTGAAATAAAGTAAGCTGAAGAATAACAAAACAAATTCAGGGTGGGTGCTGGCGCATTACCACAAACGTGTACTCATGCATAGACATGGGTGCCAATGCTGTTCTTTACAGAGACACGCTCGCTTGTAAGATACAGAACGGAGGGGTGACTGATTGTGAGAGCTTACAGTTCTCCCTTCGGTTATCACCCACAGTATCTTTGGTAGGCTTGCTGATCTATCGCCATCCTGGACCCCTGGGCAGCTTCTCCAACTCTCTCTTAGAAACTACTGCTCTTCTTGCCTCTTCAACTGCCAACTTTGTTGTACTCGGGGATTTTAATATCCATCTTGATGATCCTACTAATGTTGCGGGAGTCGACCTGCTCGACGACCTTAAATCGTTTGGAATTAACTTGGTCAACTCGGGTGCGACCCATGAGAAAGGCCACCTACTCGATCCTTTACTTTCTAACTTGGACCATCTTACTCCATCTTTGGCTCTTGCCCTGCCTTGGACAGACCATTTTTTGGTGTCCGCGACTTGGCAATTTGACAGTCCTGTCGCGGGGGTCCCAAGAGTTCACACCCTGGAGAGAGCCTGGTCGAGGCTCCCAGTCGACACTTGGGCGGCACACCTGGAGGCTACGCAGCCCCCTCAGGGAGTCGACCCGATAGTCGCTGACGCGAATTTTCATACCTGGATCGTAGATTCTCTGGACACTCTCTTACCCAAAAAGAAACAACTTACGAGAGGGAAGAGAGTGGGCTCCGCACCTTGGTACTCGTCGGAACTGAGAACCCTGAGGAAGAGATGTAAGAGGCTAGAGCGCCTCTGGAGGAGAGACTGGAGTGAGGCGAGTCGTAAAGAATATCGTGCGGCTCTGAGCAGGTATAAATCCGCTATTCGAGTGGCAAAAGCAGGATTCTTTGAAGAGCGCATAGGCTCTGCGGTCAACTCTTCTAAAGAGTCCTTCAGGGTCATTAAGGAGCTACTGCATGCCCCCGAACCTCAGGTTCTTCACGAGGACCCTCGCAAAAAATGCGCAGAACTGGCCTCTTTTTTCCAAAGCAAAATTGACAACATACTGGCTTCCCTTCCCCGGCTAGGTGAGGTTCCTTCTTTGGATGATAATTCCAGCTCTCAACCTAAGACGCAATTGGGGGAGCTAGCCTCTCTAGGTCCGGTCACGATGGAGGAAGTCCTGGCGGTTCTGAGGTCTATGAAGAGTGGCTCCCCGAAAGACCCGGCGCCGATCAAATATCTTAAACAGGTGTCCTCTACAATTGGCGGCCCTGTGACGGACTTGATAAACCTGTCCCTCGCCCAAGGGGTAGTCCCCCCCAGTTGGAAAGGGGCGGTGGTTAAGGCACTGTTGAAAAAGCCTAATCTCGATCCCACCGACCTTGCCAACTTTCGGCCTATTTCCTTGCTGCCGGGTATCAGTAAGGTGGCTGAGAAGCTGGTGAATAGCCGCCTCTCAGACTTCTTGGAAGCCAATTCCCTCCTGGGCGATTCCCAAACGGGTTTTCGTCCCGGTCAGGGGACTGACACCGCCCTGCTGGCGGTCGTGGAGAATGCAAGGAGCATGCTGGATTCGGGGGGATCAGTGGCAGTGATCCTCCTGGACCTCAGTGCTGCTTTCGACACCGTGGACCACCAGGTGCTTCTCCAACGGCTGTCGGGGTGGGGGTCACGGGTCTGGCCCTCAAATGGTTCGCTTCCTTTTTGGAAGGTCGTACATTTGAGGTGTGGGAAGGCCAGGAAAAATCATCTTCAACCCCTCTCCAGTGTGGTGTGCCACAGGGCTCTTCATTGAGCCCTACCTTATTTAACGTTTATATGGCCCCCCTGGAGAGTGTGGTACTGCCGCTGGGTATCAAAATCATCAGTTATGCTGATGATACTCAGCTGGTGGTAGGCCTTACCCAGTCGGCGCACCATCCCGACAGGCTGCACGCGTGTCTTGAGAAGATCTACACGTGGATGTGCAGCTCAGCCCTAAAGTTAAATGGCTCCAAGACGGAGTTGATGCTGCTGGGGAACTCTTCTCCATCTCTGTCCCCCAGCAGCTGGCCAGACTGTCTGGGTCCGGCACCCCCCCCCAAGCAGGAGATCAAGAGCTTGGGGGTGTGGCTGGAGCAGGACCTATTGTTTAAAACTCATGCCAAAAAGACTGCTGGCGTGTGCTTTGGCCTGCTCCGCTCAGCCCAGAAGATTCTACCTCTGCTCCCTGTGGCTACTCGAAGGCTTCTCCTCCAGGGACTTATCATCTCGCGGCTGGACTTCAGCAATGCGCTATTCCTGGGTGCGCCCGAATCCACCCTGAATAAACTGCAGCAAGTGCAGAACGCGGCTGCCAGGCTTTTGACGGGTCTCCCCTGGCGTCAATCTGCTCGCCCGGCGTTGAGGGCATTGCACTGGCTCCCTGTGAGGGACAGGGTAAAATTCAAATCCCTTTGTATCGCTCACAAAGTTCTGCACGGGGTAGGACCTCCTATTCTTGAGGGGATGGTACAGCCCTACAAGGCCTCTCGCTCCCTTCGCTCTGACCATCAACATCTCCTCCAGGTCGGCAGGGTGAAAAAGGCTAGAACGGGTGGCAGAAGGTTCTCAATAAATGTGGCCTCCCTGTGGAACTCATTGCCCCTACAACTTCGAGCGGAAGCTAGTTTGCTTCGCTTCCGTAAACTTTTAAAAACCTTCTTGTTTTCCGTTTAATCCCTTCTCTTTTCAGCAGTGCTATGTTCTGGCAGCGCTGGGATGCCTATCGGTAACCAGGCGCTATACAAAACTCAGAATAATAATAATAATAATATTGAAATGGTTTTTGTTGTACTTCATGGGAAACCCAATCCCAGATGGTCACCATCAGCATGAGTTGGTGGCCACCTTGGAATATATTTTCTTATAAACTACAACAAAAAGCATTCTTAGATTGCAACCTAGGTGTGTACTTGCAGGTACATGAGTACTGATGCACCGCAGATCATCTTGGAATTCTATTCACACTTTATTATTAATGTAACATTCCAAGATAGCTGACAGCTGTTTTGAAATGATTATTTAATAATAAAGTAGGTACAGTGTTAACACAAGCGAGAATTGGCAAAACCAATACTTCGGCCCTGAAGACGAGACCTATTAGCTTTACTAGTGCTTGTTTTTCCAGAACTAGAAGATCTCAAGAGACTCCAAATTCAGCACACCAATCTCCATTGGTGCTATCTCCCTGTCACTGTTGGAGATGTTCTTTTGTTGTGCTTTACTCATAAGCCTGGTCATGACCAGAGCCGGTTCCTTCGTTTGAGCATCGCCCCACTTAAAAATTCCTCCAAAGATGAAATTAATTAACATTTTATTTTTTAACCCCTATCCCGAGCCTAGCGTCAAGACAGGGGCAGGGCCGCTGCTGAGTGACAGAAGCATGTCACTCAGCAGGGAGAAGGGTGGGCAAGTATGACACAGTTTAAAATGTGCATGTCTTTTTGGCCGGCCATCTTGCAACCAGCCACGCTTGCGCACTTTAAACATCTTTAACCCCATTTCACCCCTCACCCCCTGTAGATGCCAGCCACCGCTGGTCTTGGCAAGTGCCTTTCCCCGGTGACTCCTTTTAAAGCGTCCAACTCAAAACTTCAAGTCATGCCGTTCCCTGTTCCATTTCAAAATGTTGCGTCAGTTCCTAACCCAATTTTGGTGCACCATTTAAAGTCTCTCTCTGTAGTCCCCATGTAGGATTACTAAGCAAACATTGCATAGCATAAAAGGGTCACTGGCAACTGCATGGGTCGTGAGTGAAAAGGCTGCGTTTTCTTTATCAAAAACTAAAAACGACACTGGAATAATCAATATGACTGATGAAAATAAATATTGACCTCTTCTGGAAACAACACTGTTTTAGGAGGTATAAAAATAACCAGTCTTTACCCTGCAGAAATCCGCAGGACAGGAACTTCCTGGCTCCCAGAGAACACTGTCCTTAAGCCTGTAACCAATACATGTGAAAAATGTGAATATTCAGTTGCCGGCAGATGATGAAGTTGTACACAGTTCATCTGGCCCTCCCTGTTACAGACCCCTTTGTAAATCACGCACTTGTGCATTTTTGTTCCGATCTGTGCAAATTGGACAATAGGAAAGATGATCCCTTTATTTATATTTTCATAAAATGGTTCATGCTACGTTAAGCTGGGGATCTGATCAGATTTCCTCAGCTCCAGCATCGCTCATCTTAACAAGGAAAGGCTTCAAAATATAGCAAAACCTAAACGTAATAGTTGCAGAGCCACCACCACATAATTGCACTACCACAACGACGTATACCAATGATATTGCTGTTAGGTTACAGTCAGCGATTTGATAATTTTTATCTGTGAGTGAAAAGTATTCATGATGTAAGAGAAGGCAAAATAATGTTGGCATGCTTTCGAATTATTTGAAACTTTGCTACTTTATGTCTTGGAAGGTTTTTTGCATGTGTAAGACTGAAACAGGGATTACCATCCTGCATTTCATGTTATCTGTTTGTCTTTTCTTTATATTTCCAGGCAAACTATTGAAAGCTGAATACATCCTCGGCAGTCTTATAAACAACAGTGGAGGAACAGGTATGTTTACAAAGCGGGGGCCTTTAATAATACAGGATACAAAAAAAGTGATGGATGGAATGCTTGAACTAATGGGAAAAAGCAAGGACCCCCAGAACAGTGGATAGTTCAATTCCTATGACAGGGACTTAAATGGTAGTGACAAAAACTCCTTGGCAATGTCAAGAAAGCAAACAATATACACAATAATCTATGACATTAAGAAGACTATGGAAGACGGAAAAAATATATTCAAAGTTGTTACCGTTGTATTATATTCAAATCTATGTAACATATGCTATATATAAATCACAGAATGCGATGGCAGAATCAAGATAAGCTGACTAGATGGGTTTCCAACCTCCATCAAATAGTGAATTCTAGTCTGGACGACGGTCCCGTGTAGCTATTCTTCAAGCAAGATAATCTAACAGAGTGTCCTCTATAGATGAATAACACTACTGATATATGACTTTGTATCGAAGTGCCTGGCAGCTGCTAATAGGCAGCTTTGCAGCAAGGGCAACGAAGTGTTTAAGAACAATTGATGGAATAGTCATCCAGCTTTATCACACAAAAGGTGTAGCAAACCCAAAGCAACCAGTTCTGTGGTTGCATAAAGTGTATGTCCATCTGGTAAGTTAAAACAGCTTTCACCAACAGTTTGTGCATGCTTCATCATTGGCCCGTCTTCATCCCATCAATGATCATTTTGGGTTGGGCTCGATCAAGACAATATGGGAGCTCTTGATACTATATGCAGGAATCAGTGTTCCCGGAAACTGTCTCAGCCTGGGCACACACAGGCAGGGTGAGATGACAGAGGGAGGTAGAGAAAGGGAGGGAGACAAAGACAGAGGGAGAGGGAGGGAGGGAAAGACGGAAGAAGAGGGAGGGAGGGAAAGGGAGGGAGACAGATGGAGAGGGAGACAGAAAAAGGGAGAGAGACAGAGTGAGGGAGACCTCAGAATGAGGGCAAGGGAATGAGAGAGAGGGAGACCTCAAAGAGAGAGAACTCTGAGAGAGGGAGAACTCAGAGAGAGGGAGAGGAAAGGAGAGAGAGGGAAAGCTCACAGTGAGGGAGAGGGAGGAGGGAGACCTCAGAGTGAGGGAGAGGGAAGGAGATAGAGGGAGATCTCTGAGTGAGGGAGGCCTCAGAGTGAGGGAGACAGAGGGAAGCAGAGTGAGGGAGACAGAGGGAAGCAGAGTAAGGGAGACAGAGGGAAGGAGAGTGAGGGAGACCTCAGAGTGAGGGACACAGAGGGAGACCTCAGAGTGAGGGAGACAGAGGGAAGGAGAGTAAGGGAGACCTCATAGTGCGGGAGACCTCAAAGTGAGGGAGACCTCAAAGTGAGGGAGACCTCAGAGTGAGTGAGAAGTAAGGAGAGTGAGGGAGACCTCTGAGTGAGGTAGACAGAGAGAGACCTCAGAGTGAGGCAGACCTCACAGTGAGGGAGACCGAGGGAAGGAGAGTGAGGAAGAACTCAGAGTGAGGGAGACAGAGGGAGACCTTAGAGTGAGGGAGACAGAGGGAGACCTTAGAGTGAGGGAGACAGAGGGAGACCTTAGAGTGAGGGAGACCTTAGAGTGAGGGAGACCTCAGAGTGAGGGAGACAGAGGAAAGGAGAGAGAGGGAAACAGAGGGAAGGAGAAAGAGGGAGACAGAAGGAAGGAGACAGAGGGAGGGAAACAAAGGGAGGGAGGGAGGGAGACCTCTGAGTGAGGGAGAGGGAAGTAAAGAGAGGGAGGGAAGGAGAGAGAGGGAAACCAAGTGAGGGAGAGGGAATCAGAGTGAGGGAGAGGGAAACAGAGAGGGAGAGGGAAACAGAGGGAGACAGAGAGAGAGACAGAGTGAGTGAGACAGAGGGAGAGAGGGAGTGAGACAGTTAGTGTGAGTGAGAAAGATAGAGACAGAGAGAGAGGGAGGGAGAGTGAGAGAGTGAGGGAGAAAGAGAGAGAGAGAGAGAGCGAGAGAAAGAACTAGAGAGAGATGTGTGTATGCCGGGTCTGGTGGCTCAGTGGACGAAGGCATCCACTGAAGGGACCTGTGATCAACCTCATGGTCACAAAGCCCCCTCCTCCACTGACCCCGCCCCCACTGGTGCGGCCCTCCGACACAAACCACACTGTAAATTTGGCCCCCAAGAGAAAGTTTATGAGTGCCCAAGGTCTAGACCATACTGCCAAGCCAGGTCATCCCTGAAGAAATGGAACAAGCATTCCAGGACAGTTTTCTCCTTAAATAGGTCTCGTCAGCCATGTAATAGCTAAGTTCCAGTGACACAGTGCACACTATCAATATAGGAACATAGCTATAAGCAGGTCCACTGGAATTCTACTGCAGGGGAGGGCCAAACTATGCTGTGGGGTTGTAAAAAGTACGCAGCAAGAACAGGCAAATTATGGGGCATTGTGCACATTTTGTGATAATATTACATTATTTTATAATTTTTACACTTGTCAACACTGTATGGACATTTGTTGCATCTCATTAGTACTAGATTAACCTTTCAAATATAGCAATAGCAACAGAAAGCTGATCAGTCAACCTCTGCAAAGGGCCTTCCACTGCGTGGCAATACGTGCTGTTTCATTTTTAGTAACTTTTGAACTGTTTGAGCTAGATACAAAATTTTGTTAACGTATGCAGATTATGTAGCAGATGATGGATCATGTGGTAAATGTGGCAATTCTATAAATAGCCAAAAAATGCTGTGGCTGCACAATTGCATAATTCCCGTGGCCCTTCGTATAACAGCGGAGCAAGTGTCTCACCCCAACTGGCAGGAACATAGTGTTTATGAATACTTTATTGTATGATTACCTAAAATCATTTACAAAAGCGAAGCATATTACGATCATGGTAAAAAACAGTAGATTGATGAAAGATAAACGTTTTAAGAAAAACATTCAAAGTGCAAGGAGATTTAAAAGAAAAAGAAAAAGAGAAAGTAAAAAAACATGTACATATGCATCGGGGAACATAGTGATATGTAGCCTCAGAAATGAGGGCATAAAAAAATTCACTCACAGCATCCAAACTTAGAACTGACCAGAAGCTTTCTGAATGTTTTAAAAAAAAAGGTTTTCATGTAATTTTATTAATTGTTTGCATCTCTTATCCGCTTTTCATTCTGTTGAGTTAACCTTTTATATCAGGGAATTGTTTGTTTTCCTTCTGTTTGTGGCTGTTTCATTACCCTTCAGCACCAGTCTATAGAGTAAGGTATGAAAGCTCTCTACGTGATCATAGTGAGAGGCAGATCTGTGCCCAAATAGACACCCTGTAGAAATGTTCTTTAACATCTCTGAAGTATGGTGATCATTTTTATTTACTTCATAAAAAACGTAGACTGCAGCACCTTGTTGAAACAACTTTTCTTCTGAGGGCCAATGATGAAACCCTACCCTATCGTAGGAAATGCTCTGTTATTAGACTACAAAAAACCTTGCATGATGCCCAGTTGTGTGTATTATTTCTAATCAATGAATAATATATTTTTTAATTAATAACATTTATTTATCTTGTCTCTAGAGTAATTATTTTTAGAAATTTGGCTTTAGAAGCTTTGCAGTGCCTGCCTAAAGAAGGCAGGCCCAGTCCTTTACATAGGTAATCAGCTTTACATTTTGTGTGACCTGTTCCTGTCTGGGTTTCTAATGAAGAGCTTCTTACTTTACTTGTGACTCAGAGCTTGCAATACTAGCAATGAGTTGTCTACCTGCATGGAATCCTTGGATGATCCCTGCCCATTATCTGTAGTATCTAAGCAGGCGAACAGAAGAAGCCTTCAATTGTAGCCTCCTCCTGCAGCCAGTTTCCACAGGAGGTGCTGAATCGTTGTGGGCAAGCTGCATAGGGAGGAACGGGCAGCATCGATCTTTGAGGTGGGAGCAAGCCTCATCGATCTGTTGGGCCTGGGCCAGGCAATGCAACTTCATCGGGAGCATTGCGGTCTAGACTCACAGAAAGGAACATGCAGCGAGCATTTGACAACTTCTGATATCGAATCTTACTTGTTAGCTCCTCCCACTGTGGTTGGTGGAAGTGCCAAATATGACCTGCATGTGTAAGCTATTTAGATTTAGGAAGGTTTGGACCACCATGGCCTCTGGTGCGATTATCTCACAGCCACATATTGTTACCTATCATCCTTCCTTGAGCACCGGTCCCAGATCCAGCAAGGTGCAGTTCATTGGATTGTGCTTGTTCTTCAACATCAGTCTCTTACAAAACACCAGACATAAAGCCAGTGGTGTAGCCTCACCAGCTGAAGTAAAGAAGAAGCTGTTGTGCACATAATCTCTTTCCGGGGGAGTACCATCTCGTTTGTGTACAGTGATGCTAAAAGAAAACATGAGCAAATATTTACAAAGCTTAGTAAAGAAGTGGTGCAATAGTGTCCATTATTGACACCACTTTCTACTATTTTGATTTGTGATTTACTAGAGCATGTTATTTCTCATTCCAATGTATTACGTAATTGTCTCATTTGCTATGGAGATCGGGATGCCATTCCCATGAGCCCTACATGCACATTAATAATCTCCAGTGTGTTGGAAGGACTTTTCTAGGGCAATCAGTGTGGTTTAGGGTCCACATATAGTTTCTCTTTTCATCTGAGCAGGAAAAGATGGATGTTGCAAAACGTCCAGAGCATGGAGGGAGAGAATATGTTGAAAGACTTGTTCATGTGCTAGCCTCCAGCAGGTAAGGAGTACTATGAAAATGAGGAGGCAGTAAAAAGAGTAGAGACACGCCAATGGCTATAATAGTAATGTCAATAGAGATAGATGCTCCTCAATGGTTCTGTGGCAGTGGTGACATTTGATACATTTGTGGCAAAGCTCAGGGTGATTTCAGCACCAGTGTACTTTGGAAAAGTTACCAACTGATAAGTGATTCGCTGCTGGTGAGATGATTTGTCAAAAAATCTACTGTAGATACAGACATGCAAAAATCCTTCAGTGAATGTGTAAATTGCAAACTGTATTGAGAGCTCACCGGAAGTTGCAAAGGCTCACAATAGGAGTATAGAGAAGATTGTACTGTTCGCACTGAAAGACTGAGTGGGAGAACTGGGAGTAGAAAATTGTTGAGTATACAAATTCTGGCTGGTACATTTTAAGATGTGTGTGGCCAAGACACATGACAGACTCAATTTTGCTCGGTGTGGAAAAAGAGTGTAGCAGTTGTAGGATAATTGGTCATTTTGTCAGAATATATTGTGATATTTGCCGCAAGTAAAGGATTAATATCATGACTCGAGGTGAGTTTCAGGAAAGCTTGGAGAGAGTGGCATGTCAATATCCTGACAGTGTGTAAGAAGAATGTGCCAGAAGAAGGCAGATTGTGTAGCGATCCGTTTGCCAAAATGCTGGTAGGTGGTATAATATTAATTTATCATATCTCTGTAATCTGAGACAAAATATTTGAGAGAGTAGGACAAAAAAGACTGTCGGAACTAGATTAACTCGAGGGGCTTATGATGGCATTAAAATTTAATCGGAGTTTGATCGTAAGTGGAAAAGTGTGTGTAGTGCCTAAATGTCATGATATATTGGACTAGTTCCATCAGGGAGTGTGTTTAGTTGGGAAGTATTGTTGATGAAGAAGCAGAGCAAAGGGAAGAGTGGTAGAGGAAGTAATGTCTGGCACCAATATGCTATGCTATGCTATGCTATGCTATGGTGATTTGTATAGCGCACGGCTGCCCCAGCGAAGGGGCGTCCCGGCGCTGCAGAAGGACAGAATACAGTGTACAGTGAGGTGGAGACGCTAAGGAAGGAGCTATTGTCATAGTACAGAAGAGGAATGAGGAGCAGAGGGTCTACATTGAGTTACACAGTCCAAACCAGACCATATGTTGGGACCTTTTCCCTCTTATTGATGACAAGACGGCCATCATGCAAAGTGTTTTTTAAGGCTGGCATATATCCCACCTATTATCAGGCTTTATTTGTTGAGGAGTGACACTATCTGACTGAGAATGATGTCCCAAATCGCAATTTCCGATTAAGAACAAACATTTGTAATGCAGTAGGTCTTGCCTTTGGGACTTTATCTGTTTTTAGCTAGGAAGCACATTATCCAGAGTAAAGCTATTCTGGTATTTTATTGAACTCTGCTGGTCATTTTCTATTAAGACCGTTTAAAAGAAGCAGTTGCTACAGAAAGTAGTCCATAGCAAAAGCGGAAGCAGAATGTAGTATTCTGTGCTGGTAACATTCCTCTTGATGAGTATCAAGATACAGTTAAGGGGCTACAAACAAGGTTTGATGTGCAACGCAGTATTGTTGTTCTTCGTCACAAGTTTCTTTTTTTAACACGCTGAATACAGGAGAAGATGTTGACAGTTATATCACCGCTTTGAGGAGACTGATAGCAGAAAGTCAGTTTGATAATTTTTCTGTTATGTTATGGTAATGGGAGTCTTGTAGAGCGCTCGGCTACTCGGGCAGAGTGTCCCGGCGCTATACAGATCTGTGGAGGCATGGCTAAGGAAAACACAGGCGAAGTACTGTCCAAACAGCCAGGTCTTAAGCCCCTTCCTAAAGGAAAGCAAGTTGTCTAGCTTCCTGAGGGAAAGGGGCAGTTTGTTCTATAGTTGAGGAGCCAGCAATCTGTATGAGCGTCCTGCAATGCGCGCTCGTTTGGTTGCAGGAACAATGGCCAGCGCTTGAGAGGCGTATCGTAAAGATCTCGAAGGGAAACGGAACCACACTCTTCTCCTCAAGTAGACAGCCCCGGTGCCATGCAGAGATTTAAAGGCGGTGATAAAAGTTTTGAAATAAATCAGTTTACGCACCGGCAGCCAGTGAAGCGAATTCAGAAGAGCCGAGGTGTGAGCCCTACGGCTAAGGCCAACAATGGCCCTTGCCGCCAAATTCTGTACAGATTGTAGGCGTGTAAAGAGATATTCAGGGAGGCCTAAATAAAGTATGTTGGTGTAGTCCAGCCTAGAACCGATCAGAGCCTGTACCGTAATCCTCCTGTGGGCATGAGATAGAAAAGGAAGAAATTTCCTGAGGGTTCGTAGGAGGCCAAAACACTGGCCGACTACACTAAGAATCTGGGGTTTAAGGGTCAGGCCATTATCAATTTTTACGCCCAGATTTTTCACCATAGAAGTGGCAGATGATAGAGGGTATATATCGGTAGGCCACCATGATTTCCAGTTGGCATCAGGGGAGCAGCCGAAGAAAAGAATCTCTGACTTATCAGAGTTACATCTTAGCTGGTTCAGTTGGAACCATGAAAAAACAGCCTCAAGGCAGCTCATGATGGTATCACCGGCGAAGTCTGTGTTCTTATCGCAGGTGAAAAGAAGCTGCGTATCGTCGGCGTAGGATACAATCCGGGCTCCATGAGATTCCACCAAATCCGCCAAGGGAGACATATAAATATTAAAAAGAGTGGGGCTCAAAACCGAACCCTGTGGGACTCCCACATCCAGCGGAGGAACTGGAGCAGAGAAAGGGGGGGCCCAAATCGATTGTTGGCGACCAGATAAGAAAGACTCAAACCAGTTGACCACCGTCCCTCTCAGACCAATCTCCTGGAGTCTTGAAAGAAGACGGCTGTGAGGGACTGTATCGAAGGCCGCAGAGAGATCGAGTAGAACCAACATCGCCTTCCCTCCACTGTCCAGAACCTCTTTTATAGAGCCAGTGACTTCCAGTAGAGCAGTCTCTGTGCTTAGGTTCGAGCGAAACCCGGATTGAGTGTGATGGAGAATATCTCGGGTTTCAAGGAAGTTCAAGAGAGTAGAGTGGACATGTTTTTCCACAATTTTAGCAAAGGCAGGGAGTAGCAAAATTGGTCTGTAATTAGAGTATACGAGGGGGTCCAAATTAGGTTTTTTCAATAGCGGAAGGATGTGAGCCATTTTCCATGGACTGGGAACAATGCCGGTTTCAAGAGAGGCATTGAGGACCGGATTGATGATAGGATTGATAATATGTGCCATTTTGGCCAGGAACTTTGCGGGGCAAGGATCTGACGGAGAACCAGACTTTAATTTAGATAATAGATCCAGTGACATTTGTGGGGATAAAGGAGGAAAAAGTGAGAACGTGTGGCTCTCCGGGAGAGAATGAATTAAGGAGAGATTTGAGCCAAAGTCTCTTAGAGGATCAGTTGGCACGAAGGAGGCCTGAATACTTATGATCTTATTAGCAAAAAAACTAGCCAGCTGTTTGATCCATAGCTCTGTAGGTAAAAATTTAGAAATTAAAGAAGCAGGGGAGGTGAATTCCTTGACTATTATGAAAATTTCTTTGCTAATATTAGCTGCAGGTTCGATTCTTTTCGAGAAGTGAGATTTTTTCTCTATGACAATAGCCTTATGAAACCCTTTGATAAGTTCCTTATATATCTCTTTTGTTGGGACATCGTAGCTTTTGCGCCACGCTCTTTCGACTTTCTTACAGAGCCTTCTGCTCTCATGGAGCGCAGGGGTGAACCAAGGTGCCGAAGCACGCAAATTTCTTTTAGACCGGATAGAGAGAGGCACTGTCTTGTCAAAACGCTGTGTGAGCCATGACTGAAAAAGAACTAAATCGCTAGCCAGCTCACCTGTGAGCTGGCAAGGGTGCATAGCAAAAGATTTCTCCAGCATGTCAGCCGTGACATGATGATAGGGATGAGACTGCGCCGTAGATTGCGAGCCTGAGCCAACACTGGCCGCTTTAGAAATGTGCAGAATGTCAAAATTCAGTAAATAATGATTAGACCAAGTCAGGGGTAGGGGAAGGGAAGAAATAATGGGAATTGAAGAAAAGATTTGATCGAGGATGTGGCCTTTATTATGAGTAGCTGAGAGAATATAAGGAGACAAACCAAATGTACTAGTCACGTTCTGAAGTTTCATGGTATCAATTGCGTCTGCAGTATCCATATGGATGTTGAAATCCCCTAAAAGTAGTCCGTGCTTAAATTTCATGATTAATGGGGAGATGGCGGTATGAAGTTCATCATAAAAGGAGCCAGAGTGGCCAGGGGGTCTGTAAAGCAATAAACCAGCACACGAGTGATGAGGGGAAAAAGACAGACAAAAACCAAGTGACTCCACCCCAGGGATATTGTCAGTGATGACAACTGAACAGGAGTAGCGCCTATCCACCACAATAGCGACTTCCCCTCCCCTACCTATAGCTCGGTCTTTCCTCACCATATAATAATTTAGAGGAAGAGCATTAGATATATCCGGGCTCGAAGAGTCGCCGAACCAGGTCTCTGTCAAAAAGAGGCACGCAGGTTTAAACTCGGTTAATAGGTTAAAAAGATCTAGGGCATGTTTACCCAAGGACCGTGCATTGAGTAGCATACAGGAGTAGTTATTTTGATGGTTTCCCATGATCGTCACCAAATCAGAGGGGTTAGCGGAGCACGGGATGTCCTTACTAGTTGATATGTTATTAAGAGTCCAGCCGCAACTCGCGCAGAGTGAAACATCCTTGGGGTCATTAGGGAGCACGAGACAATCGCATCCCATATCTCCCCTTAAGCTTTTTAAAAATGTGGGATCGTATCTATGCATGATGCCTGGAGTTATGACTAGAGATCCATCTGTAGGGCCAGGCCCTGGCGCCTCCGGGACGCGGACGGGCGCAGACGGACTTACCTTTGGCGCACCTTCGGCGCGCATTAGGCGCGCCCGCTGCACTCGTCCGCTGCACGTCCTCGGAGGCATTCAAATTCAAATTTGTGATCAACGTGTGCGCAATTAATTCATTTGTCACTGTTCTGATAGAAACATCAAACAAAAACTTCTCTCCGTGGGAAATCCCAGTCTTGAAGAAACTATTAGGGTGGCAAAAAGCATTGAGACTTCTGTATTGTCAGCTAAGGAACTGGAAAGTAAGAGTAAGGAAGCAGTTGCTGCTATTAAAGAGAAAGACAACAAAGATAAAGATGTCAAATCTTCTGACAAAACTCGTTCCAATTTTGTAGTTAGACAGAATCTTTTTCACCCTCAAAGTAATGTCTGCAACAAATGTGGATACAGAAATCACTTGAAGGGCAACAAGTGTCCAGCAAGATTTGTGACATGTAGACTGTGTACCAAGACTGGTCATTTTGCTAAAGTGTGCCAAGCTAATACGGGAAGATTATCTCACCAACCTAACTCTGTAAAATGTGTTGTCGATGGGGAAATGTCTTGTATTGATGAGGAATCTGTTACTAGATAGCTCTGCGACATGGTTGTTGTATTACATGATGAAGGGGTTAATGTGGGGAATCCTGAACTGTGTAAGGATCCTTATGTAGAAATTTTATTGGGAGACCAGATGCTTAAGCTCTTGGTGGATTCGGGGCCCCACATTTCCATGATAACGTTAGAATTGTACAATGCAACATGGCCAGACAGACCACTTCTACCCCCTGATTGCAAAGCTGTTTCTTATGAAGGCCGAGAGATAAACTTGTCAGGATACATTGAAGATGTGATGGAATTTAAAGGGAGAAGAATTGCAGGGAAATTGTACGTAGCTCACAAAGGATTAAACATTTTAGGATGGTTTCACCAGGGTTTGTTTGAGATGGTGCTTAGACCTGGTACCTCTGAACAGGATCTGACTATCAGAGAGAGTCCTGACATAGAGAATTTAGTCAATCAGTTTCCTCATGTTTTTTTCTGGGAAGATAAAGAATTTCCAACACAAGATTATTATGAAAGATAATGCCAAGCCTGTTAAACACAAACTTAGGAATGTTCCTTTTAGTGTTAGGCAAGACCTTGAGGAAGAGCTGGACTCATTATGTGCCATGGGTATCATTGAACCAGTGGAGTCTTCGCTTTGGTTGTCTCCACTGGTAGTAGCTCAGAAACAGAATGGTGAGCTTAGGGTTTGTGTTGACCTTCGCTGCCTTAATAGTGAAATCTGGGTGGACTCCCATCCTCTTCCGAATATTAATGAGTTGCTGGCTGGTTTAAAAGATGCTAAAGTCTTCACAAAGCTAGATCTAGCGTCTGCCTATCATCAGGTAGAGTTAGCCCAAGAGTCGAGACACCACACAGCATTTGTTTCCCCTTTTGGAACTTTGCAATATGTTCGCATGCCGTTTGGTCTTGCATCAGCGGCCTCTGTGTTTCAGCGCCTCATGTTTAATATGCTGAAGGGAATTGAGGAAATATCTGTGTTCCAAAATGATGTTCTTGTGTTTGCCCCTGACAATGTTACGCATGATTCCATTCTCAAAGAAGTTTTGTCCAGGTTCCAAGTGAATGGGGTAGTGTTACATAGAGACAAATGTGTGTTCAGGACCAAAGAAGTTGAGTATTTAGGTCATGTTGTCAATGAACATGGGATTTCACCCAAAAACAGTTTAGTTGACTCAATTGTCAAATCCAAGGCTCCTTCTGAAAAGGCGGGTCTCAAGTCCTTCCTTGGTCTGTGTGAATTTAATTTGCGGTTTGTACAGGATTTTGCAAGCAAAATGAGACCGTTATCATGTATGCTACGGAAAGGTGTTGTTTTTGTGTGGAATGATGAATGCCAGAGAGTCTTTGAGTGGGTGAAGCAGCAACTTATTTCCCCCAAATTTTTAAAACACTACTATCCGGCTCTCACATGCACCCTCACTGTTGATGCCAGCAATGTTGGTTTGGGTGCTATTCTTTCTCAGAAGAAAGAGGGAGATGTTAGAACCATTGGCTTTGCCTCCAGGGTTTTATCTCCCTCTGAAAGAACGTACTCTGTTATAGAAAAGGAGGTACTAGCGTGCTGGTGGGCTGTAATGAAGTTTAGGAACTTCATTTGGGGGAAAAAATTCCACTTACAGACAGATCACAAGCCTTTAGTTTGTATCCTCAGTGGGAAAAATGTCAAGAGTTTTACTCCTAGAAATGCTTGTCTTTCTTCCAAACTCCTTCAGTTTGATTTCTGTGCTGAATACATTCCTAGTAACAAGAATGGGTACGCAGATTTTCTTTCTCGTTCCTCTGACACTATTGAGAATGAGTTTGACGCAGGTGAGCAGGATAAGGAAGAGTTTATTGTTGCAGCTGTTGACCTTCCACAATTGTGTGCAGTCTCAGAGAGTGAGTGGCGTAAAGCTCTCAGTACTGACGTCTCCATGTCTCAGGTCATAAAGTATGTTGAGATAGGATGGCCTAAAGAAAGGAACCTTAATTTTGAATTTAAGACCTTTCTTCAAGTTACAGACGAACCTACCATTGAAGATGGATTATTACTCAGAGGGGACAAACTTGTTCCTTCCATTTCTTTGAGAAATGTTCTAGTTAAACAAGCACTTGAAGGCCATTTAGGCGCCACCGTGACTAAGAAAAGAGTGCGTCTGTCCTTTTGGTGGCTCTCCATGGATAGGGAGATTGATGATATTATTAAGTCCTGTATAAACTGTGCCAGTTGTGACAAAGCTGACAAATTACGCACTCCTCCTCTTTCTCCCATTGAATTGCCATCTGCACCATGGGTGAAATTGGGGCTTGACATTGTTGGTCCTTTCCACGCACTTGATGCTTCTTCAAAGTTTGCCTTGGTTCTCATGGACTACTATTCTAAGTGGCCAGAGGTCAAGTGTGTGGGAGAAGTGTCTTTTAGAACTGTGGTTGAATTTCTCAATGAGGTCTTTTTAAAATAGTGTTTTCCCGAATTCTTAGTGACAGACAATGGCACACAGTTTTTTGCTCAGGAGGTTGAATGAGTATTTTTTGCACAATTGTGGTATCAAGCACCTCAAGAGTTCTCTGTATCATCTCCAGGCAAATGGTCTAGTTGAGCGAATGAACAGGGTGCTTGGGGAGTGTATACAGTGGTCTCTTGCTAATAAATGTGTCATAAGTAATTCTGTGAGAAGCATGCTCTGGTTTTATCACACTACCCCAAATTCAACAACTGGTGTGTCACCTTTTGAATTGTTACGTGGTCCGAGAGCGGCTACTGCTTTTTGTCCCGGCTGGATGAGCAAATGGGTCAGAGGGAAACAATGGACGGACACTAGTGTCAGAAGTCGGGTTGAGTTGATTCAGAGCAAACAAAAAACTTATTTTGATTCCTCGAAGTAAGTCAAGGAAGTGGAGATACGTTTGGGTGATCAGGTCTGTGTTAAGAAACCTGTCCATGTGAGGAAGGGTTTTTCCAAGTTTGGTCCTCCTATGAAAGTTATTGGTATGAAAGGTGATTCCCTTAAATTAGCAAATGGTCAGTGGTGGAATAAAGGTGTTCTTGTGAAGTATCGTTCTTGTGAAGAGAATGCATGTAAGGGTGTGAGCAGTAACAATAAAGTTGTAATTCATGATGGGGTTGCAGATTGTGTTGTCCAGTTTCCTTTGAGGTGTAGTACTTGTGCCAAGAATGTAACTCTTGTTATAGAAAATAGTTGGTCATTTTTTATTATCTTTTGTGTCTGTTCTTTTTATTCTTACTTCTTTCTTGTTCTTTCGGTGCTCATTTTTCTATTCTTTCTCTCTTTCGTCTTTCTTACATTTCTCTTATTTTTTATTGTTTGTTTGTTTTCGTTTTTAGGAAAAACCAATGTAGTATTCTGTGCTTGTTTATGGAATGTCCAGAGTACAGAATCTCACTGGGTGGGAGCTCTTTGCCTGGAATTCCAATAATGCCAGTTGGTGACTTTCCTGTGTTCCAGGTGGCTGCTCTGCTTGGTGGCTCAGTCTGTATTACGAATAAAAGCCTTTACCACTTACCTGTGTTCGTGGCTCGTTACAACACAGAAATATCCTGGGGTAATGCGCCAAAGCGACACAAAGTACATACAACATTTCTTCCAGACAGCACAAGCGCTGTCTAGACTCGACCTAAAAAGTGCATTCATGGTTGGCATCAGCAGCATCCATTTCATTGTGGCTAGTGCATAGTTTATTCATAGGGTGTGAAGGTGTTCAGCTTTTCAAGATCTCGTTCTGCTGTTTGGAAGGGACTAGAAACAGCATAATCACAGACTCAATGGTTTAGTGGCACTGCTGCTTGAGAGTGGATTAAAGCCACTCAAAAACAAATGAAAGTTTTCTAACTCCACAGTGGTTATCTGGGGCATTTAAATTCAGATGAAGGAGTAAAGCCCAGGCTAGGTTTATTGAAGTCCGGAGGTGAAGATCCGGCAACCAGAGTCAGATATCAAGTGCTGTCTTTCCTAGAGCATTGTGAGTTTTAGTGTACGTTTTCCAAATTTTGCCTCAATTGTTCAACCACCTACTAGATTTCTTAAGAAAAGTGTGGCGTTTGTCTCGGGTGAAGAACAAGTAATGACTTTCAGTCCGTTAAAAAGAGGGTTGATGGAGCCACCAGTTTTGCAACCAACTGTTCCAGGTTTACCAGTTTTTATTACAGCTGTTGCCAGGGCCGGACTGGCCTTGTTGGGCACCAAGGCAAACCCCCTGTGCGCCGCACGGGTGGGGGCAGGGTTTGGACCCCTGGGGGACGTTTTTGTTACAGGGCTGCAAAATCGTTCCTGTAACAAAATCGGCAGAAAACCGACCCTGAAAAAGAGCTCAGCGGCACCCCCAACCCCCCGTGGGGGGGGGGGGCGAGTCAGGCCCTGGCTGATGCCTGTAAATAAAGCATTTGGATGGTTTTAGTGTGGAAAAGCAGAGGTAAAACTACAGTGTTCTTGCCTCGCATACATTCAGACAATAGAAGCAACTATAAGTGATTATTGAAAAAAGAAATTCTCTCTCGTACATGGGCTGTGCAAAAGTTTGAGAAGTATATAGGGGGTTGGCATTCACTCTGAAAACTACCACAAGCCAGTGATATTCTTTTTGAAATGCCAAATATATACTCCGAGAAATACGCGAGATGAGCCATGTTGACTTATGTGAAATCTGTTCCTTTGTGGATTTCTAGTAAATACCCCTGACTCTGTACTTTTATTGTTGCCTTCTTTTGTAGGTACATGGATATATGCAGAGGAGAATGACCGGATCCTGGTGCAGTCTGTCTGCATCCAGATCAGAGGTCAAATTCTGCAGAAACTGGGTAAGCTTGCTACTGAAAGAGACTTGCTATAATGTAACTGCACTTGTGCCATTTTCCATAATCCTTATGTTGGACAGTTTTATTAGAGGTCACATGTATAATTGGTTTAAACGGTTAAAACAAATTGAAACCTTTAACCCTGATGTCAGAGTCCCTCTTTCGCCCACTTATAATTTCTGGGTTCGCAGTATGCTAGTGCTGTAAAGCGGGAGCATGGAAGCTCAACGGCTCATTTAGACACCATTTGATAAAGTTAGAATTGGAGCCATCGGACACGCACACACTCACACACACACATACTCACACAAACACTCAGACACGTTTTTGGCTCATTCCAGCTGGCACACAAACATACACACTCCACTCATCCTGAATCACACACACACAATCTGCTCATCCCACTCCAATAGGTACACTCTTCTCATCCTGACGCCCTACCACGACTAAAGAAAGAGCGCAAGTGACAATAAATTGCCTTGGTTGGGTTGACAGAAGGCCACAACTTAATATGTTACAAAAGTCTTCATTGTGGAGAAGCTTTGGGCGCCTGCTCCCTGTTTTTATAGTGATATTATGGCATGCAGTTGATTGTATTTTTTATATTTCTCAAAATCGTTATTCACTTATATTGATAGTTTTAATTATATGCTTATTATTTTAAATATATATATATTTTTTTTACAAAGGCAGTACATTTAGCTTGAGAGTAAGTAATCTGCACATTAAATAATTGGGGAGCCTTTTGCTGTATCCTACAAGTAGGCTGAAACAGCGCTTTCCGGTTCATTTACCAGTTCCTTTGGCGATGGCACTATTATTCACTACCGCTGCTGATGTATTCTAGATGTGGCTGTATTGGAAGGTCCTCTGTGAGAGGTTTTTACTCCAGACCAATTCACACTGCAGGTCAGCTATAAAATAAACTAGAAGTCTTCAAGGAAACCCAACAGAAATGCAACTCTGGGTGATTGTATCACACAGGAGTAGAAATGTTCTCCTCTTCTCTTGGCCCCTTGTAATCAAGGGTTCCCTCATTTGCTGCCTGCAAGAAGCTTTGCTCAACAGAAAGTAACAGTAAGTTCACTGCAACTAATTAGCAAGATTGGGTGCATTTGCAAAATAAAAGAATAGTAAGAAACTTATAAAGAAAGAAACACTAGCGACATGACCCATAAATGAAGATATTTATGGGCGTAGAAGAAGACAACACAGTAAAAGGACATACAGAATTAATAAGAGGTGCTAGGAAAACACACATCATAAAAAGGCGCATCTATATCTCACACCTCCTTATCCATCACACTACTAAGCGCTACATTGCATAACATGATAACTGCCCCTTAGTGGCCATCATGCACAACATGGGATTCTTCCTACGTAGGCTCTAAGGAAAGACAGCACCCTTACAACCATATACCTACACAGTAGTGAGTAGTGTGCGACCCCACCCCCAATTGTATTGTTAAAGCTCCCTCGAGCAGTTGGCTGACGAGCCTGGGACCCCGCTCCTGCGCGCCTGAGTGGTACTAAACCTGGCAATATTTGGCAGCCACCGGCAACCCCAGAACATGGCCTAATCCCTGTTGATGAGGGGTAAATACCCCGAAACACGTGTCCAGGGATGGCGAAGAAAGCGAAGATAGCAGAGAATCGAAAGAAGATGCATCGCGGAAAACGAACTAGACTTACTACAGTCCTTAGGGGCGATCCCGCTGGTGTGTGAGTAGTGTGCGACCCCACCCCCAATTGTAATACTTACACAGTATAGTGTGCTACCCGGATGGATAAGGGCTTTAGTGTTCCACATAAGCGTTGTAAATCCTGTACAAGTACTATAATATAAAAAGCCACTGGAATTATGAGATTCTGCGATGTGGCCTTTAATGCAAAATTATGGATTTGCTGCATTTGCCATATAATCCATCATCTGCTGCATGTTTTCCAGATTTTACGGTACAAAAATTGGTTCTAGCTCAAATTGATCAAAGTTACTAAAAGTGCGGCAACACGTGTTTCAGCGCTGTGGAAGGCTCTTTTCAAAAGTTGACTGGTCAACTTTCACTTTCCTATTGCTGCATTTGAGTGTTAAACTGTTACTAACGAAGAGGATCCTTTGCCCAGACAAAAAAGACCAAGTAATGCAGTAGTACTGCCACAGTATATGCCGCATAATTTGCCTTTTCTTGCTGCATTATTTAGTCAACCCTCTGCATAATTTGGACCTTCCTTGTTGCTTTATTCAGTGGACCAGAATATAATATAGTGCAATTATGTTCCCCATCTCAGTCAAGAAAAGCCTTTTTTCCACTTAGCTTTTCATACTTCAAAAGGGTGCTACCTTGACTGCCCATGCCATTTGTCCTGATGCAAATCCCAGCAAACAATCCAAAAGGGGCGTTGAAACTTCGACAGTAGTTTTGAATAGCTTTTATAATTATTCTGTCTTCATTGTTTAGAAAGAGGTCAATCTAATTGTATCCAGATTCCCTTTTTCTAGGAAAATATTTTTGCAAAACGTTGCCTACCTGTTGTGCTATGCATGTCACCAGAATGTGTTACTCCAGTTTGAGTCAAAGAGGGCACTCCGTGTCTCCTCATTAATTTTTGTAGCACCTGTTCTCATTCAAATGAACTGTTTACATTATATTGGATTAAACAATCAAAAAAAAAACACCTAGTGGAGAGTGTACAACTAAGCAATACATCTTCACCGGCATTATTTTAGGAAAAAGTAGTTTATCCTAGAGAACCCTCACCCACCAGGGTTGCCCCTTGGTGGCATGCTTCATCATTGGGGTTCGTCCCAATCCGCTCCGGATCAAGGCGTGCTTCGACCAGATGGTTACGCGGGAGCACTTAGAGATGGAGTCTATGATAAAGATGGTGTAGGTGAAGGGAGTGGAAATTACATGCTGGTAGGTTAAAAATACCTGACTAGAAGGACTCTTGTTTATTCCTGCCTCTAGCTGGTAAGGTTAAAATCAGGGGTTGTGTTTGAAAGAGTAGACTGTAATGAGTCTATTCTCTTCAAAACTAATCAGTCAACATATTTCAAGCCTTCCCTCTAATGGCTCTTCTTCAGGACCTATAGGAAAACCTCTTCCTATTGGTACCGCTCCTCAAAATCCTCTAATAAGGACACAATCAATAACATGTCATACGCATACCCCTATTATTCATACGGTAACCTGTAACGTCATTCTATATCTGTAACTAGAAAAAACAGTGGAGAGTTTAAAAACGAACAGCTCATCAGCCCGGGCTGACAAACCTTGGATTATATATACAAATAATAATGTAAAACATCCTGCTGTGAACGTGCTTAATAAACCTGAAAATACGTGATCAATCTGTATGTGAGAAAACAAAAATTGCCCATCATTGTTGCTTTTACACAGTGGTTCTAAAAACGCTTCTACTTAATTGGTGAGGCATCGTGAGACAAAACAAGCACACGGACAAGATATTACATACAATTATGACGCTGCACTAGTGCATCATGGTATTGCCAGGGAGGAGGGGGCCTGTAGTCAAAACCTACATGAAGGAAAAAACTAAGTAAAAAGTCAATAGTAAACGTCATGAAGCAGAGGGTGTAAAATAGCACGAAGGTAAAAGAATAAATACCTCCACTCATGGCTGTCAGGAGATATGCCACGCGAGACACCGTCCAGCTTACTTACTTCATCAAGGCCGTCCTCAGCCTTTGTGCCTAATTAGACTTAACTAGACCACTCAGTGATCTGACAAATGACCACCCGCTGTGGGCCAAATGCGGGTTCATTTTGGCCTGCAGTGGGTGGCCATTTGTCAGATCACTGAGCAGTCTAGTCTTTTTTGTAAACAAGACACGTGTGCAGAAGGAGCGGCCACGTGTCATTTGAAAAGGGAAACCAGAGACAGACATAGGTAAGATGCGGTCTCCAGGGATTCGGATTAGGCACAAAGGCTGAGGACGGATTTGACGAAGTTAGTAAAGCAGGGCGGTCTCGCGTGGCATATCTCCTGACAGCCACAAGTGGAGGTATTCATTCTCTTACCTTGGTGCTTTTTTACACTGGCCGCTTTATGCGTTTACTATTGCCTAACGATTCGATGTCCTATTTTTTCCTTCATTTATTCCTTCATGTAGGGTTGGACTACAGGCCCCCTCCTCCCTGGCAAGACCATGACGCACTAGGCCGGCATAATAAATGTATGTAATATGTTGTCCGTGTGTTTGTTTTGTCTCATGATGCCTCACCTATCAAGTAGAGGCGTTTTTATAATCACTGTGTAAAAGCAACGATGATGGGCAATTTTTGTTTTTTGAGAAAAAGACTCCTTAAGAGTAATGAAATGTTCTTTGAACTTTATTTAAATCTTCAAAAGTTCATCATGTTTAAATGTTAGAATTCAAATTCATTCCACAGAATTCAATCTCAGCAGTATTATATATGAATATTCATAGAACGCTCCAATGCATTTCGGGCTAAAGAGCCCTTCATCCGGGAGCTCTAAAACGTGAAGCTATAGCAATGAGCTACAATACTCATAATGCATGTAACACAATAACACAACATCAAATGCATACGTTTCAGTAAATAGTGAAGCAAACATAGCAGCGAGTGAAAAAGTAAAACAACACACGTGGTAACATGCTTCAAGGTGAGCGCGTCGTGCGCGAGTGAAACGAAAAAATGAAAAATAAAGTGAACGCATAAGGACACTTACGTGTGAGATCAGCGAAACGTAAGGAAAGCGTGCTGTAAGACATAAGATATAAGGGTATAGGTCTTGGCTATTGGGAATCAAAAGTGAGCAACATTAAACGCGGCTTTACACCGACTTACTGGAATAGGTTGGAAAGCTCCGTAGTAAACAAAGTCCGGGTAGAAATCTAGAGGTTTCGTGTAGCGGGATCTCGAAGAGCGGGCTCTAATGCCATCGTTAGCGTGATCGTGATCTCGCGATACACGGGTGATAGTGAACATAAATGGCGGACTTTAAAAGGACCCAAAAACGGACTAAAAAGCAAAAAGATGAAGGCGGCCATCTTGAGCGAAGACAAAACAAAAAGTGAATGTGATGGTGCAAACATGCAGGTAAACATATAGAAAAAGGTCAATGGCACTAAGCGGAGTGTGGACATCAAACACATATGCCTAACAAGGCGTATTAAATGAAACATGAAAATTCCAATCGGTCATTAAGCCCAAAGGGCTTCATAGATTGCAGTTTGTATATCCAAGCAATTTCACGTTGTAGGAGGTATTTGTTGTTATCTCTACCCTCACTTTTCTTAACAGTTTCCACAACCATACATTTCAATTGAGAGATGTTATGTTGCGCTTCATTAAAATGAACTACAACAATATACAGGGGTTCTGCCCAAAGTACCCTCCCATACCTGGGCAAGGAGCATCACAAGGATGAAAAAGTAGAAAAAATGGTACTGAGGAATCAATAAAACATGGGTTTCTTCAAAACAAGATACGTTTAATTATCCTGTTTTATACAGTTATTTGTATCGTCATTAAATGGTACAATTTAAGAAGGACATATATACGGATCACAAGACTAGGTGGATCAAAATATACACAATAGACAAACACCTACAAATGCAATATATACATTATATATACAACAATGTACCCTAAACAAAGAGAAAAAAGAAAAGGAAATCAATTTTCTGTCAATACCCACTCCTCAATTTGAGTGGAGTATCACAATCAAGAAAGTCCTTATAGCGCCTAAGTTGTTACTCCTTATAACCACAAGCAAAAATAATGATTAATCAAGGCGCCTAACGTCATTCAAACAATATACAGTATAATTGGACTCCTTAAAAAGGTGTCGACGCAGTCGCAGTCGCGTTTCCGCCAGTAGTTTCTTTTGGCTTCATCAGGACAGGGGTACGAGCTGAGCACGTCAGTGCAATATCTTGGTACCTTTCAAGACTACTGTGGTCCCCCCATGGGACGCAGTCCTGGGGAAAAAGCAAGCCTCCTCGTCAGGTGTGCACAATTCGGGCCCTCCTCTAGATTAAGATATCTGGGTCTCAAAAAACACGGTCCGAGTGTATGTATTCTTCCACCAGCCGGGAAAAAAAAATCACCCTGAGCCAAATCAAGGGAGTTCCTAATATGCTTCTAAGCCATAAATCGCCAAGCCACAAAGGATCGTAGTCACCGAACCTCGGGCAGCACAATCCTCCGTGTGTCCAAGGGCCAGCAACGTTCGACTTAGTGTTCTTCATTCTAATATTAGACTTGTGTTCATGTATGCGCACTTTCACTTTTCTGTCAGTCTTGCCTATGTAGATTTTGCCACATGGGCATTTTATGAGGTAAATCACATTTGCAGTGTCACATGTGGCGTCAGCATGAAGTTTGATATCGAACCCCTTCATGGGGTGGGTGATTGTATTTCCACGAATAACATTATTGCAGTTGCTGCAATTCATGCATGGCCTTGTTCCTTTGGATTCTCCCAGTTGTCGTGTTTCTTTAGACAGTATTTCTTTGATGTTTGCATTAGGAGTATATGCAAAAATTGGAAGATTTTTAAATGTTGTCCCACAATCAGTTTCCATGCTTAGAATGGGCCAATACTTAAGGATGATTTTTTTGTAGATAGTGCTCAGGGTGGAGAATTTTGAAACTAGCACCATTCTGGTGTCCATAGGTTTACTGGTTCTTGTGAGCGATTTTTCTCTTGATATTAGTAAGACTCGTGTTTTAGCCTGTTCAATGAGTTCACTAGGGTAACCTCTATCCATGAATCTTTTGCCCATCTCGTTGAGACGTTGATCAGCATGTGTAACATTAGACGTGATTCTTTTAACATGCAGCATCTGCGAAAATGGTAGGTGTTGTTTAAGTGAGGCCTGATGAAAGCTAGAGAAGTGTAAGGTATTATTCCTATCAGTCTTCTTGCGAAATAGATCAGTTTCAATGCCCATGGTGGATAATGTGATTTGATCATCAAGAAAAGTGATTGTCTTTTCATCAATCTCCCATGTGAGCTGGATGCGTTCATTGATGTCATTCAGGGCCATCAGTGCCTGTTGTAGTTTCTCTTTGGTATTCATCCAGATGATAAATATATCATCTATATAACGCACAAAAAGTTTAATATTGTTGGTCCAGTTAGGGTCTCCATAAATATGAGTTTCTTCACATTGTTTCATGTAAATATTAGCGTACATGGGCACCGCACAATTCCCCATAGAGGTTCCGGATAGCTGTAAATACCATTTATTGTCATATTCAAAGTAGCTTTGATAGAGTGAACAGCATGAGTTCCATCAAGAAACGTTGCATTGGTGGTTCAATGTCAGTTTCCAGGATCGCTTTCTCAATAGCTTCAATCCCACCTGAGTGGGGAATGGAGGTATACAAAGACCTCACATCTGCGGTGCAGAGGATGAGCTGCTCTTCTACATTGATGGAAACTTGTGACAACTTCAGTAAAAAATCAGTGGTGTCTTGGACATAACTGGTCATCTTTCTGACTGTCGGTTGCAGATATCTAACAAGCAATTTGCCCACAGGTTCATGTAGTGATCCTCTCGTCGACACGATGGGTCTAAACGGGGGGTCCTCTAAGCTTTTGTGGATCTTCGGCAAAACGTGGATAGCTGGGCTTTTTGGATGTTCCTTCAACAGATATTTCCTAGTACGGTCATCAATAGTTCCTTCTTCGTGGGCTTTATTCAGGATGTTAGTCAATATTTCTTTGAATTTGGCCGTTGGATTGTCGTCCAATTTCAGGTATGTTTGATCATCATTGATATGTTCCAAAATCTTTTTTTGATACATTTCAGTGTTGACGATAACTAACGCACCCCCTTTATCTGCTATAATACATTTGCTAAGTTTGTTGTTAGCGATTTTTTTGAGAGTGTCAAAATCCTTCTTAGTGTGTCCCATATCCTTATGGAGCTCAACAAAGAAATTAAAGACATCAAACAAGAACTGGAAAACATGGTGCCATCTGATGAATGGTTAAAAACACTTGAGGATATTAAGATTCAATTAGACAAGCATTCAAGAGAAATCAATGATAGGAAAATAAGAAAGTTTAGGAGAGACACCCTAGACTACAAGCTAGGGGAAGTCTACACATGGGCAGATATATACACCCAAAGAAGAAGAAATAAACCCTACAGTCAACAAACTGACACTTCCTCATCAGGGAGCGACATTTCAAACAGACTCCAAAGAAAGTCAAACTTACATACCACTGACATGTCTAAACCTAATGAACCGCTAACCGGAATGGAACGACCTGCCCAACAAACAGCTGGCTCATCTACCCTGGTGCCTTTTTTAGTCCAAGGCCCAGAAGACAGAGACAACCCCGGAGGGGTACCAGAAAAAGACAAGGAAAAGGGACACCCGAACACTCGAAGTACCCTACTAAAGAAGGACAACAAAAAGAAGAACACTTAGTCATCAACATTTCTGATACCACTTTTAAACCTTATGAAATGAAACTCCTGGCCAGGGGTACATCCTTCATCCCAACTACCCAGACTGATCAGCTTGAGTTGGAAATCAGTACCTTCAAATTGTAGCGGCAAACTGAAATTGAGACACTTTTTTGACAACGTGGTTCCTCCCGAACTTCAAACAAAACCTGATCAACTTAAGGGCTTAAGACCCCATGGTTCTTTTCAAGCACCAAGCAGTCACAAATGTATTGACCTGTTTGAAAATCTCGTTAAACAGGATCTCGCCAAACTCAATTACAAAAAGAAAATCAAAAGTAACATCACTAAGAAGGATTTTGACACTCTCAAAAAAATCGCTAACAACAAACTTATCAAATATATTAAAGCAGATAAAGGGGGTGCGTTCGTTATCGTCAACACTGAAATGTATCAAAAAAAGATTTTGGAACATATCAATGATGATCAAACATACCTGAAATTGGACGACAATCCAACAGCCAAATTCAAAGAAATATTGACTAACATTCTGAATAAAGCCCACGAAGAAGGGACTATTGATGACCGTACTAGGAAATATTTGTTAAAGGAACATCCAAAAAGCCCATCTATCCACGTTTTGCCGAAGATCCACAAAAGCTTAGAGGACCCCCCGTTTAGACCCATCGTGTCGACGAGAGGATCACTGCATGAACCTGTGGGCAAATTGCTTGATAGATATCTGCAACCGACGGTCAGAAAGATGATCAGTTATGTTCAAGACACCACTGATTTTTTACCGAAGTTGTCACAAGTTTCCATCTATGTAGAAGAGCAGCTCATCCTCTGCACCGTGGATGTGAGGTCTTTGTATACCTCCATTCCCCACTCAGGTGGGATTGAAGCTATTGAGAAAGCGATCCTGGAAACTGACATTGAACCACCGATGCAACGTTTTTTGATGGAACTCATGCTGTTCACTCTCGATCAAAGGTACTTTGAATATGACAATAAATGGTATTTACAGCTATCCGGAACCTCTATGGGGAATTATGCAGCGCCCATGTACGCTAATATTTACATGAAACAATATGAAGAAACTCATATTTATGGAGACCCTAACTGGACCAACAATATTAAACTTTTTGTGCGTTATATAGATGATATATTTCTCATCTGGATGAATACCAAAGAGAAACTACAACAGGCACTGATGGCCCTGAATGAAATCAATGAACGCATCCAGCTCACATGGGAGATTGATGAAAAGACAATCACTTTTCTTGATGTTCAAATCACATTATCCACCATGGGCATTGAAACTGATCTATTTCGCAAGAAGACTGATAGGAATAATACCTTACACTTCTCTAGCTTTCATCAGGCCTCACTTAAACAACACCTACCATTTTCGCAGATGCTGCATTTTAAAAGAATCACGTCTAATGTTACACATGCTGATCAACGTCTCAACGAGATGGGCAAAAGATTCATGGATAGAGGTTACCCTAGTGAACTCATTGAACAGGCTAAAACACGAGTCTTACTAATATCAAGAGAAAAATCGCTCACAAGAACCAGTAAACCTATGGACACCAGAATGGTGCTAGTTTCAAAATTCTCCACCCTGAGCACTATCTACAAAAAAATCATCCTTAAGTTTTGGCCCATTCTAAGCATGGAAACTGATTTTGGGACAACATTTAAATATCCTTCAATTTTTGCATATACTCGTAATGCAAACATCAAAGAAATACTGTCTAAAGAAACACGACAACTGGGAGAATCCAAAGGAACAAGGCCATGCATGAATTGCAGCAACTGCAATAATGTTATTCGTGGAAATACAATCACCCACCCCATGAAGGGGTTCGATATCAAACTTCATGCTGACGCCACATGTGACACTGCAAATGTGATTTACCTCATAAAATGCCCATGTGGCAAAATCTACAATGGCAAGACTGAAAGAAAAGTGAAATTGTGCATACATGAACACAAGTCTAATATTAGAATGAAGAACACTAAGTCGAAAGTTGCTGTTCATTTTAATGAAGCGCGGCATAACAACTCTCAATTGAAATTCATGGTTGTGGAAACTGTTAAGAAAAGTGAGGGTAGAGATAACAACAAACACCTCCTGCAGCGTGAAATTGCTTGGATATACAAACTGCAATCTATGAAGCCCTTTGGGCTTAATGACCGATTGGAATTTTCAAGTTTCATTTAATACGCCTTGTTAGACATATGTGTTTGATGTCCACACTCCGCTTAGTGCCATTGACCTTTTTCTATATGTTTACCTGCATGTTTGCACCATCACATTCACTTTTTGTTTTGTCTTCCCTCAAGATGGCCGCTGTCATCTTTTCGCTTTTTAGTCCGTTTTTTGGTCCTTTTAAAGTCCGCCATTTATGTTCACTATCACCCGTGTATCGCGAGATCACGATCACGCTAACGATGGCATTAGAGCCCGCTCTTCGAGATCCCGCTACACGAAACCTCTAGATTTCTACCCGTCGGACTTTTTTTACTACAGAGTTTTCCAACCTATTCCAGTTAGTCGGTGTAACGCCGCGTTTAATGTTGCTCACTTTTGATTCCCAATAGCCAAGACCTATACCCTTATATCTTATGTCTTACAGCACGCCTTTCTTACGTTTCGCCGATCTCACACGTAAGTGTACTTATGCGTTTATTTTTTTGTTTCACTCGCGCACGACGCGCTCACTTTGAAGCATGTTACCACGTGTGTTGTTTTACTTTTTCACTCGCTGCTATGTTTGCTTCACTATTTGCTGAAACGTATGCATTTGATGTTGTGTTATTGTGTTACATGCATTATGAGTACTGTCGCTCATTGCTATATCTTTACTTTTTAGAGCTCCCGGATGAAGGGCTCTTTAGCCCAAAATGCATTGGAGCGTTCGGTAAATATTCATATATAATACCGCTGAGATTGAATTCTGTGGAATAAATTTGAATTCTAACATTTAAACATGATGAACTTTTGAAGATTTAAATAAAGTTCAAAGAACATTTTGTTACTCTTAAGGAGTCTTTTTCTCAAGAACCAAAGGTGTGTCCTACCTAGGGATGCACCCACTTCCCAGTGGCTGCACTTTTTCATGATTTACTTTCTTGATGTGCCCGGACGGACTCGTCACCTAAAGGAGCACAGGACCTTTTTGAACCTTAAACTAATTACATGTATGAAACTTTCTTTAACAAGATACAATAGGCTGTGCACCCCCCTCTCTACCCACATTGCAATTTTTGTTTTCTCAAATACAGATTGATCATGTATTTTCAGGTTTATTAAGCACCTTCACAGCAGGGTGTTGTACATCATTCTTTGTATATATAACCCAAGGGTTGTCACCCGGACTTGATGAGCTGTTTGTTTTTAAACTGTACACTGTTTTTTCTTGTTACAGATACGGAATGATTTACAGGTTACTGTATGTATAATAGGGGTAGGCGTATGACATGCTATTGATTGTGTCCTTATTAGAGGATTTTGAGGATTGGTACCAATAGGAATAGGTTTTCCAATAGGTCCTGAAGAAGAGCCATTAGGGGATAGACTTGAAACATGTTGACCGATTAGTTTTGAAGAGAATGGACTCATTATAGTCTACTCCTTCAAACACATCCCTTGATTTTAACCTTACCGGCTAGAGGCAGGAATAAAACAAGAGTCCTACTAGTCTGGTGTTTTTAACCTACCAGCTCGTAATTTCCACTCCCTTCACCTACACCATTTTTGTCATCAATTCCATCTCTAAGTGCTCCTGTCTAACCGTCTAGTCGTAGCACGCCTCGATCCACAGCGGATTGGGATGAACCCCAATGATGAAGCATGCCACCAAGGGGCAACCATGGTGGGTTAGCGTTCTCTAGGAAAATCTTTTTTTCCTAAAACAATCTCTGTGGAGATTCATTGCTTAGTTGTAGACTCTCCCCCAGGCTGGGTCTGTTCGATGTTTGAATACATATCCACAAGGAGGGCAGACCTAACTTCTACCTCTTTCTCCCCCTTTTTTGGTGAGTACATTATATTGGATTCATTAAAATGTTTAAATATTGTGTCTTTTTGTATGAATTTTTGTTGTGTGCTGTTAATAATTATTTTCCGACACACCTTGGGTCCAGAAAGCCACGTACATCTAGAATTATGTTGTTATTTCTACAGCTGCTTCTGAATAAACAATTACTTTCATTATAACTCACAAGTACAGCATTTAAGCCATTATTTTTTGTGCTTAAATTGGTTTTGGACTTTTTGTGCCGTTTGCATGATCTGTATAGTACAAATATAACTGTAAAAAGGCTGATGCAGATTCAGATTGCAACCCCATGATGCAGAATCAGACCGTAAAAACATAACTTGGTGTATAGGTTGAAGTCAATTTATCTCTCTAAGAGACATTGTAAGTAACTCTTGACATTTCATAGTAATTTGACTATCACCCTTTATTTCAGGCTTGTGGTATGAGGCTGCTGAATTGATATGGGCTTCCATTGTAGGATTTTTTGAGCTTGCCTTACCAGATAGAAAGGTCAGTATTTCTTGTAAAATAAAAGTTTCAGATTTTCAATTGTCAGTTTTCCTCTCCAAAATTCTGATGTTTACACATTATATACACGTATATGCTTCATCTAGATACAGTTTTCTTGTTAATGGCTTATGTCAAACTGAAGGAGATTTGTAATGTTTTTTTTTGTTAGTGTACTAAATTGATGATTGTTAGCTTATAAACATAACAGCAATTCAGGCGGTTTGTTCTCTCGGGTAAACGTAATTCTCTTGGAAAAGGTATTCAAATGGTGTGACATTTGAAGCATGCACACTAGATTTTCCATCCTGATTTTGGTGTTTTTTTAGGCGATGGAGTACATTAATTGATGGACAAGAACTGTAATATTTATGTATGTCTTTTTTTAGGTCTTAACTACAGACCGGTAACTGTCTGTAGGGTGACCTTTGTTTCCAATATATAATATACATTTATACCGCTCTTAAGGTCAGTCCCTCGCTCGTGACAATTTTTTTTTAATCTATCTCAGTTATCTTCTCTTGATTCAATCACTTTCCTCCCTATTCTTGTGGTTGTACTGTCCAGGAGTATTCTGTTAACTCCTTCGATGCTATTGACAGAACGGTTCCGTCATGAGCGTCGGTTGGCCCGTGCTCATGCCGGAACCGTTCCGTCATGAGCCCGTTGCCTCATTAGAACGTTCAACACAGCGCAGGAATCTGCGCCGCGCTGAAGGTGTTAACCCAATTTATTGGGGTCACTCCCAGTAGGTCGCGTAAGCCCTTAATGGTAACTACATTCTTTTTGGAGAAAAGGAGAACTAACATTTGCCTCTCACTACTGTCAGATATCCCCTCATTCACATGTGGTATCCATAGATGTGTGCACCCTCTAAATGAGTTCTCTCACAATACAACTGATACACAATTATTTATTAGGAGCTATTTGTTTACTAACCATGTACATTAGAAATATTGTAAATGTTACAAGTAACTCAGCAGCACTTATGGAAATTAGGGAAATGTCAAATATTCCCCAATTGTATTTAATCACAAATCCCTATTCTTTAATAGGAAACACATTCCAAGATTGCTGGCTATGCATGTGCATGCGTCTTGAAGTATGTCTAATGCCTATGCCTGCCGGCGCCAATAGTCATTGAAAGAAACAGTAGCTTGGCCATTAAAAGCTGAAACCTATAGGCTTGCCCAATGCTTGTTTTATTTGGTGCATTTGTATGTGTTCCTGAGGGTATACGTACATTTTGCCTATTTAAAGTAAAACTGAGCCTTTTGACTTCATCTTGCTGTGGTCTACATCACTATTGGAATGTTGCATCATTTCTTTAAACTTTACTTCCCAGAACCTCCTGGGGCTCACCCTGGCTTACCATCACATCACACTTTGACAAAACTATATCCACACCAAGCCTTATGCACTTCAAGCCATATCATCAATACCCACCATTAACAGGCACATGCATCAATGTAGGCTTTTGCGATTCCTTAATTGCGATTATTAAGTAATCTCAATCAAGGAATTGCAAAAGCCTATGCATTTAGGAATCGCTATAAAGTTAGCGAGTCGCAATTAAGGAATGCCTTGGGTCGAGTTTGCACTATCTGAAACATAAAGAACACAAAAATAGTCATTTATATAGTGTTCATGCACTTAATTATTGCTCTAAAGAGGATGATATCTCCTGAAAGTGTTCATATTTATGGAGTACTACCTGATCCTGAAAACAAGAATCAAATTGTGGAGAAGGAAAGGTTTATTTTCACATTCAAGTCTTTAAGTTCACGTATTCATCTGTTGTTTATATGGTGAGTGAAAAGAGATAGTTAACTAGCAAAAGTAAATGTCTTGTAAAGTGCTTTGCCATGAAAACGCAGTAACCAGTGTTGCAGAAAAAATGTGGGTAGGACACTGATGTAGGGATGTGATCTGCATGCAGTCTGGATGTGGGATTTACAGGGGAGCTAGTATCAGCACATCTCTGAACAAGATACTTGGGAAGTTCATAGGTGTCTCCAGAAAGCAAGGGGAAGTCATGATTGCCCACAATCTCTTCAGTGCCTAGAAAAATCCATTAGGCGCTGGGTGCAGCCACAAACGTCACAGCATCGAATCTGCAGACAATGGCCATATCGCATCAATGTCACCCTGAACCAGAAGACTCTAAAGAAAGTGTTTTTGTCAAGCATAAAAGCAATTCCTGGGTGCGGTCTATCCCATCTTCATCATTACTGTTCGAAAGGAAGGGCGTTGTGTGTGTCACTTATATCAATCAGAGCTACGGTTCAAAGGTGTTATTGAGGTTTGACCTCACTTGACGTGGTGAATTGTGTTCTTCTAACCTAGTTCTTATTGTTTGCTTTACATTTCCAGGGCATTTCTTCATCTTTGGGAATTCTGGCAGACATTTTTGTTTCAATGAGTGAAGAAGATTATCAGAAATTTAAAAGCAATTCTCGGATTGGCTTGGTAAGCATCTTCTGAAATACAACAAACTGCTTTGAAGGAAATTTGTAGGATGTCTGCCTCTGCTAGATGGGATGTTTTGAGTTAAAAGCTTCAGCTCCTCTACCATTCGACAGTATTATAAACCTTAAAAAAAGAGAAACTTATCTTGCACCTAAGTACAGTAACGAGGAAGTGGCAATATGCTGGGGATGGAAAAGGTCTTCCAGGTCTCATTTAAGGGTGCTACCTTTCTCATATAAAAACACTGGTAATGTTTGTGTATTTTATGGTTGTGCAAAACCCAGAACTGATACTCATACAGCAAGCTGTGTACAATCCTCCCATTTCCTTTTTAATGAAGAAGTTCTGCCTCTTTACTTTAAAACAATTTTAGGAACAGTTCAGACAACATTCAAATTCTTCTGTTTGTTTTTCTGTCATATATATTGGTTTAAGTTTATAATTCAAAGGTGAAGAAATATTGTAATTTATTGATCTTCCAAATCTTTTTACCGCATAAATGTACTAGCCGGACAGGTAAAATTCTGGTCAGCAGGAAACCCTAAACAATCATTTGCAACTTGCAGCACATGAAGCATATTGACACAGTGCAGTGGGTCATAGTAGCGTGAAATTAAAAGTTTGATACTGCTAACTAAGTTACAATTCCCTCAGTGATTAGTACAGCAAACTTGGAATGTCAGACTGCTTTCACATCATTGTGCTGCCATGTCGTTGTCGTTGCATGTCATACTTCTAGACTGTAAAGATATGCAGCAGCGGGTGCACTCGATGTACAAAAGACTTCGAATGTGGATATTGTAATCTGTGGTCTAAGTTTGTCTATGCGTGCAAAAGGGAAAAGGTCCTGCTAAACCTTTAATCTTAACAGAGAAAAAAGTTTCCTGAGAACTTCTCAGGAGCCTAATGCACTGCGCTATGCACTCTAAGGAGTGTCAGTGGTCATGATTTATACAATTTTTGATAGGTTACTCATTAGAAATCATAGTTCAACATACATAAACAGGTATTGACAATTCAAAATAAATCTTCACAGAATGTTGTAAATGAACTGTTATCCAGGTATGTTTAATTCTTATGCAGGTAAAATTGTTGTGTCGTCACAAAATTACGCATTTCCATTTTCATAATTTTCAAGATGTCTCCCAATGCATTTCGGGCTTGAAAGTCAGCCCTTCGTCAGGGGAATCTACAACAAGATAGTATTTACATGAATATACATTGCAGGCAATACATATATGGCGTATCATATCTAGAGAGCCAGAATTTGTGCTCGAAAAACAACACTGCGTGATAGATGGACAACGTCCTGTGTTCATGACAAGGAGCATCGCAGAAACCAATACAGAGAGTGAAAAATGGAATGCCAACACCCGTGTATTAGATTAAAGGAAAGAAAACTTTAAAAAGACCTATTAAAAAAGTGGATTAAAATCTAGAAATGCAGTATCCAAACGCGTGCCCAGAGAGAGTTATTTAGTGTGTTTCCGAAGTGAAACATGCCAAACGATTAAACAGAACGGGTTTAAGAGAAAAAAACGCTCTTACTAATCCAATCGGAGTTTGGCTCGACCACTTTAAACGGCGCCGAAATTCGCGCTCAGGTTGATGATGTGCTAATGGTGAAAGCTTCCCTGGAGGGACAAAGAGACCAAAGGGGATGAATGTAACAATCGTGCGGTGGGGTTAGGTGAGGACGAGATAACTCTATTAGTAACTGACGGGAATCTTACCGAGTGAAGAACGCCAGTGCTACAGAGTAACCAAGTGCTTCAAGCGTGTGATTAGAGGCGAAACGCGGAAGTGCTCAATAAGAAGGAAAATAGAGAACAAAAGAGGACTGCGTGTATGCTCGCCATGTTGGAGTGATGTTCCTATATAATCATTAACGTTGCAAACAGAAACATGACTAACAGTGTAAAGATGATTAAAACAACGAATGAGGGATGCAAATCAGACCAGGTCCTATTAATTTTCTAACATGATGCCATTTATAGAGAGAACAGAAAAAACACAAATATATTTACAAGTCACCATGATTCTATACTCAAGTGTATACAACAATACCTCAAGTTAAAATGTCAGCACTGCCACTTATAGTGTGCACAATCTAACAGGTTGGGAAGTACTACAATCCATGGGGTAAAAAAAGGATGCTTACTGATGCAAATAATTTACATGAAACATGCTAATTCGAACTTATCATTTAATCCTGTCGGGGTCAGGGTCTGTAAGTGCCAAATCCAGTATGTCTCACGCTGTGAAAGAATTTGCGCACGATCTTGTTCAGGATTAACTGCGATAACTTGCAAGATGCCAAATTTAAGTTGGGCTATGTTATGCCTGTGTGTGTGCCAATGTTGGGCAAGTGGAGAATTGACATTCTGTGTGCGTATCCTGCTCTTATGTTCTGTGATTCTAGTCCGCACACTTCGTTCAGTTTTTCCCACGTAAAGTAAGTCACAGGGACATTTTATGTAATAAACCACAAAATTTGTGTTGCAAGTTGCTGTATATCTAAGAGAAATGGATTTACCAGATCTAGGGTGGTTCATAGTCAGTCCTGTTATTGCGTTGTTGCAATTGGAACAGTTCATGCATTTAAGCAGTCCCTTGTGTTGTGTTTTAGGTCGAGAGGGTTTGGTGTTTAGCATCTCTTTCAAATTGTTAGCCCTTTTATATGCAAAAAGAGGCTGAACACTAAACATATCTCCGAAGTCTGGTTCGGATTGGAGCAAGGACCATCGATTAAGAATGATGGATTTGACTTGTTTGGATTGTGTGGAGTACTTAGATACAAAAACCTCCCTCTGGGTGGAATGAGATATGGTTTGTTTCTTTAAAAGTGACTCGCCTGTTACTCTAGAGGCTCTAGTTACTGCCTCATTGAGAACATTTTCAGGGTAGCCTCGTTGTTTATATCTGTCTTTGGAGATGTCCATCGTCTGCATGCCAGTGGTTTGATCAGAGTTAATCCGTTTGATGCGGAGAAACTGGGAATATGGAAGGTGCTTTTTAAGTGGCCATGGGTGGAAACTCTGATAGAGCAACGCATTGTTTCTGTCTGTGGGTTTGGTGTAGATGGTGGTTGTGATCTGTCCATTGTTGACCTTAATCAGAACATCTAGAAATGGAATTTGTAGTTTATCAATCTTGTGGGTGAATTGTATCCGAGGATTGATAGTATTCAGTTCTGTTATGTTCTGTTCAAGCTCCTGTGATGTGCCTTGCCAGACGATGAGGATATCGTCTATGTATCTCTTGAAACTCAGCAAGTTGGATTGCCATTGTGGTTTTGTCAGTATGTTCTCTAGCTCGTATTTCATCATAAAAATATTTGCGTAGCTGGGGGCTCCCGAAAAGCCCATAGATGTTCCATTGGACTGCAAAAAGTACCGGTCTTGCCAGCAGAAGTAACTATGAAACAAGCAGAAATGTAGGATTTCCATGAGGAATGTCTGGTTGGCTCGCGGAGTGTCTGCTCTCAAGAGTGCCCATTCTATGGCCTCCAAACCTTCACAATGTGGGATGGAAGTGTAGAGTGCTATGACATCGATAGTACAAAGCCAAATTTGTGTGTCATTTGGAATGGTGATATCTCTGAGGATGTTAAGCAGATGAGTAGTGTCTTGTATGTATGTGGTTCCTGATTGTACAATGGGTTGTAAGAAAGTGTCCAAATATCGGCCTAAGGTGTCATGAATAGAACCACATCCCGAGACAATGGGTCTCAAGGGGGGGTCAGTCAAAGATTTGTGTATTTTGGGTACCATATAGATCTTTGGTCTACGAGGAAATTTGGTATATAAGTAGTCTTTGGTTTTTGGACTGATCCATTTCATTTCAAGGGCATTCGTGAGAATGGTATTCAAAATGACCAAAAACTCATTGGTCGGGTCATCAGATAGAGGTAAGTATGTAGTGGTGTCATTTAGCATACTCTCAACTTTGCTTACATACTTGGATTTATCCATGATAACCATGGCTCCTCCTTTGTCTGCCTTGGTAATGTGTAGAGTCGGATTGGTCTGAAGTGAACGTAAGGCTGACCTTTCACCTGAACTAAGGTTCGAAGGTGACCTACCGTATTGAGGTAGTTTCGAAATGTCTTGTTTGACTAAGGTCTCGAAGAGATCAATGGTCTTGTGTGACATGGGTGGGATAAACGTACTTTTGGGTCTGAATTCTTGGTATTCAGTTGCTTGTGATAAGGGCTGGTTACTCTCAGTAGTACTGAAAAAATGGCGTAACCGAAGCTTACGTGTAAATTTGAATACATCAATTTGTGTATCAAAGCTCTTCGCTTGGTTAGTTGGCACAAAGGAGCATCCTTTGTTGAGTACATTGGTCTGTTGGGGTGTGAGTGGTTTAGAAGAAATGTTGATGGTTAGTGTTTCTTTTTGCGAATGGGTTTTCCTGAACCGGTGGCCTCTTCTGGTTTGTTGGTGTTGGGACCTTGTGGTGGTTCGTTTGAGGCTGGACTGTTGGACAAAAAAGCCGGTTGTGTGGTGGTGCTACTACTAGTAGGTGCATTTTTCTCAGTGGTGACTACTGCATTGGTGTCTGTGTGGGTTGGTACTGGAGGACGGGTCATGCGAGTGTCAGAATCTGATACCACGCTTTCTTCAGATGAAGTCTTGCCTGGTTGATTCCAGGTGCGTTTTTGTGCATATACCTCTGCCCATGAGTAGACTTCGTCTAACTTGTAGTCTATGGTGTCACGACGGAATTTGCGAACTTTCCGTTCGTGAATGTCCTTTGCGTAACTGTCTAATCTGTTGTTGATCTCTTCTAGAGTAGTGGTCCAAGTATCTGTTTCAATGTGTTGTGACAAAGTGTTTTGCAGGTCCTTGATTTCAGTTTCTAGTCCTATGAGAACTTGTGACAATTCTTCGACTATTAAAAGGATGAGGTCGAGGGAACACTTATTAAGAATCGCGTACCATTTCTCCATGAATTTTTTATTCATCTTAAATAGCATGGGTTTAATGGCTAAGCGTAGCCCCCTGGGAATGCGGCTTGCCCGATGATATTGTATAAGGGTAGTGGCATGCAGACGTTGATTTATCTCCCGTCTCATTAAATATTCCAGCTGTTTAATTTGTTGTGGGACCGGGCCTGAAGTAGCATCAAATTTTCTGACCTCTTTAATGAGGCCATATATGTCTGCTGCTTCTTGAGAAGAATAAACTTTAGTTTGCGCTTTATTTTCTGTGAGGTGCAAAATGTCATCAAATGTTGCCATGATGAAATTGTGAACAATAATCAGGGTGGTGCAGTTGCTGTCTGCTGGGCAGGAAAATGTGAAACTGTAAAGATATGCAGCAGCGGGTGCACTCGATGTACAAAAGACTTCGAATGTGGATATTGTAATCTGTGGTCTAAGTTTGACTATGCGTGCAAAAGGGAAAAGGTCCTGCTAAACCTTTAATCTTAACAGAGAAAAAAGTTTCCTGAGAACTTCTCAGGAGCCTAATGCACTGCGCTATGCACTCTAAGGAGTGTCAGTGGTCATGATTTATACAATTTTTGATAGGTTACTCATTAGAAATCATAGTTCAACATACATAAACAGGTATTGACAATTCAAAATAAATCTTCACAGAATGTTGTAAATGAACTGTTATCCAGGTATGTTTAATTCTTATGCAGGTAAAATTGTTGTGTCGTCACAAAATTACGCATTTCCATTTTCATAATTTTCAAGATGTCTCCCAATGCATTTCGGGCTTGAAAGTCAGCCCTTCGTCAGGGGAATCTACAACAAGATAGTATTTACATGAATATACATTGCAGGCAATACATATATGGCGTATCATATCTAGAGAGCCAGAATTTGTGCTCGAAAAACAACACTGCGTGATAGATGGACAACGTCCTGTGTTCATGACAAGGAGCATCGCAGAAACCAATACAGAGAGTGAAAAATGGAATGCCAACACCCGTGTATTAGATTAAAGGAAAGAAAACTTTAAAAAGACCTATTAAAAAAGTGGATTAAAATCTAGAAATGCAGTATCCAAACGCGTGCCAGACTTCTAGACTGGCCACACGGCTGGCAATACGTGCTATTAATTACTTCCTTCTATTCAGCAAACGTACTGATCACAAGGGAATGCCGAGTGCATAGGAACAGTTTGAACAGCGCCGTAATTGTACATTTGTCACTGTAAAAATTAAGAGCATAGTCTGTTGCGCGGCAACTGGGCAGCGTTATCTATCGGGTTGTGGTAAAGGAGTAGAAAAGAAAGTTGTTGATACAAAAAGCAAAGAAAATAAATAAATAGCACAACACTAAAAATGTCCCAAATAAAAACGTTATATTAACCCCTCGGCTGCGCCGCCGATTTTGCGGAAGTGCGGCACTTCTGCAAAACGGGCGGGGCCGCGTCGACCATTGGCCAACGGCAGCACCAGCGAGGTAGTGCAGCCGTCGGCCAATGGCCGACGGCAGCATGGAAGGGGTTAAAGATCAGAAAGTTGAGAAATAAAAGGTTTCCCTTCAACTAAAAGATTTTTTACTTGAAAGATGAATAGAAAGTTGGAAGGGAGACAACAGGATATTCTAACGCAGGGAGTTCAGAGTTCAGGACGTCTATGGAAGGAGTGGTACGGATTACAGGAAAGTTGGCCGAATATTAAGTCTGGGCGGGAACTCCGCTCGTGGAATTTGCGGAAATTTACACACTCAGCGTTATGCGGAGCTCACAGAGTTCAGCTACGCGGAGCAGGTTATTTTCCCTAGCTTGCATTGCACCTCCCGGCAAGATTTTTCCTCATTCGCGATCGTCAACATCAAGTTCCCGGCAAGATTTCTCGACACAGGCGGTCAGATTTCTCATTGCGAGTGGTCCCCTATGCTGGCGACCACTCGAATTGAGAAACTATCCGTTCGCATTGAGAAAGCTCCCCCTCGAGTAAAAACCGAGCAGCAGAAAGCAAGGTTCTGTCTGCGATGATTACACAAAGCAGACAAGCACCTGGCACTTAAAATCACAGCCAACAGCATTTAAACAACTCACTCCACCGCTTGCGGAGTTCATGCGGCGGAGTTTTATTTGCACTTCCTGGAGTTCCACGTAGCAGAACTCTGCCCAGGATTACCAAATACATGCAGCCTGGCAGAAGGGGTGGGCAGGATGGGGTGCTGCTGTCCAGGAAATGAAGGTAAACGGAAAGGGGCAAGATCGGGACTAGAAGGAGAGGCAAAAAGATGTAGAAGGGGGGTCCTGGGGTGTCTCATCAGGTAGCCTGTAGAAACAAAGAAAATCATATAATGCAAATACAAAGTAGCACTGTGGAAGGGGGAGAGGTGTTGGGGTGACGGGCACCAATGACCAATCTACCTGAAATAAACAGGACACATAATCATAGGATACAAGGCAGAAAAAGCGACTCATTTGCCCAGCTATTAACAACATTTATATACAATTAGAGCTCCCGGTTTTATGGTATTTATTTGTTTGACATTAACGTCTGTATTTACCCATATTAATTTTTTGCCAATTTTATCTGTATTTATCCTTATTTATTTGGGGTTTTGTAGAAAAAATGAAGCGGAAATTGTTAAATTTCCACATTTCTTTAACCGCTAAATATGCATTCATGCTTGAATTCCTGCCAGGTTTCAGTACACTTGCAGAAGAAAAATCAATACATTTATATCAAAATAAGCAAATTATTGCTTATTTTGTTACATGTAATTTCACAGATTACTGTTGCTGGTAAGTTTTTTGGTGTTGGTTACCCCCTCTGACAAACCATGGAGATCAAAGATTTGCACTTTGGGAATACTTGTTACACCTTCTTAGGAGAGAGATAGCATCTATCTTTGCCAACTGTAATGTTATATACATTTATAATTTGATGACTATCTGCCTCATGATTGCCATCTAGGAGAGATTACGCTAAATTATGTAGCTCTGAGTTAGTTATGGTGACTAGCTAATGGTAAAAGCTACAAACCAGATTGGTTCACCGGGAAAGAAAAGGTATGTCCAGTGCCATAGGTCTGACTTGTTTATTATGAATCGCTTTGACAAAGGTGGAAGGACTGACTTATTTATTGTGAAAAGCAAGTGCCAAAATGCCTTAATGGTAAATTGCTATCACACTATGTCACAAGGTGTAGACGGTACTTTGTTAAATGAAGTCTCAGTGATTACAGTAGTGAACAAAGGTTTTACTGTTGGTCATCCTCTTTGATAAATCCTTGATGTAGAAGATTTTCCCTGTGATAACTCATATCAGGCTCTTTTGAGGGGTTGTAGATTGGTTTGCCAATTTTAAATGTTAACATATTTGTAATTTTATAACTGTAGTTGTCAGTTTATGCTTTGTTCAGTATGCTTGTTTTGGTTATGGTCTCAAGCCATTGGCAAATGTTATAGGCCTTATTGGTTCAGTGGGAATAGTAATGCCAATTGTATTTGTTTGATTTTTTATTTTTTTGTGAAAACCTATGGCAAAGTCAGTAGGGCTGGCTTACTTCTTGTGAAAAGCTTGTGTTTACGCAATAAGCTTTTAAGGAGGATTGTTATTACATTGTGCTAAAGCCTGTAGGTGAGTATTTTGTTACATGGAATGTCACAGACTACCATACTAGGCAAGGGTTTTGATGTTGGTGACACACTCGAACAAACATTGGGATAGAAGAGTTGCACAACGTAATACTTTTAGGTCATTTTCGGTGGGGTTTTAGATTGTTTTGACAGATGTAATTGTTAACATATTTGTAATTTTATTACTGTGTACCTGATGCCCACCTTCTGCGAAAGCTTATGCTTAAAATAGTAGGTCTGAGTTGGTTATGTGATAAAGGCTATGAGCCTGATTGGGTCAATTGGGGGATTGGTGCTTGCACTGTTTAAAGCCTACTGACATATTTTGTTAAATGAAGTTTCGAAGGTTATCTATGTAGGCAATGATTTTGGTGTTGATTAATGCCTTTGACTAATTTAGGAGTAGCTGATTTAAATTAATAATTCTTAAAACATAAAAAAGTGTGCCAAACTGTATGTGTTTTGAAGGACTGGGCCAGAAGTGAATTGCGGCTAAGGCCTTTTTTGTTTATAGAACACAATGGTGAGGGCGTGGGAGTGACAGAGACTCACCGTGAGGGGTAGCAATCAAAGCTGTAGCAAGGGTGAGGTAGGAGAGCAACATAGGAACTTGGGGTGGGGGCAGGTTTAAAAAAAGATTACAAGGCAGATAGAGAGAGGTGGGGTAAGCAAAGGGCAAGCTTGAGGAGAGCAATGTGTAAGCATGGATAGATTTCAAGGGGGAAGCTGCGCATAAGGGAGAGTGAAGGAAACACAATCATTCCCCTGGAGTGCATAAATAAAAAATAGTTTGCTGAATGTTAGTATTGGAAGGATACAAATCATCTTGTTAAAAGAATGTTAACAAAACTATGTTCATGGGTAGGGGGCAAACAGAAGTAAAGTAATGGAACAACAAGCAATAAAAATTAGATTGACAAGATAGCCAACCAGTTGTAAGCAGAAGGCTGACCTAAGGTCCACCTATAACTGTTGGTTATGGCCACATCAAAAACTAAGTTAAAAGCTGTTTGGAGGAGAAAACTATAAAGAGCACAACCAATTATCATTATAAACTAATCATTCATGTATGAATTTCATCCTACTCTACTTTGACTTTCAGGATTCTTTTGTTTCCTCTGGGTGCTGTTGCTTTGTTATTGTCGATGGACAGTCTCATAGTTTTTATCTCAATCTCACAGTGCATCTGACTATTCACAGGGTTCAACATAAAGGATTAGATAGATTATTTTTTCTTCCATGATGGTGTGAGCTCATTATAGTCTTTATTCTGAGTGTCACAGGATTATATACCACTGGGTAAAAGTTTTGGCGCATATCACTTTCCCCAGGTGAGGTTTATCTGCCCAATTCTGAGCTTGACTGGTCAGAATGAGAAATAACCCACTGTTGCCGGTTTACTGTACATGAAATCTGCCATTTTCCCCAATAGCATCATCTTCCACCGCATGTTCCTTTAGGTTATACTAGGAGGAATTTCTCCTGGTCAGTGCCATAATTTCGGAAGACTGGATTTGGGTTGCACTCATCATTGGGTTCCCTCTGACTATGAGAATGAGTTCCTATTTATTTTTTTATTCTATTTCATCAAATACCACCTTCCGGGAACAACGTTTAGTGGCAGCGTGCCCTCATCATTGTCCTATTAAGCTACTGCACAGATATATCTGAAGAGCATGGTGCCTCTAGTCTACTATATGGCTGGAATGCTCTCCCATCCTTTGGGCAATTTGAAATCTCGCCATTTTTTGAAAATACAATCCCCATAAACCTACCACAGCTTTTATTGAGCTGCTTTTAAGCTGTCCAGTGACTTCTAATGGACACGTAAATAGTCACTGTAAGAAAGGGAGGTACAGTTCTAGTCACAGACGCAAAATGGTGCTACAAAGTGTCAACAATCATATTTCCCCAATCGACATGCAAGTCATGTTAGAAAAGAGTATTGAAGCCTAGTGTGAAATGTTCAATAACAATTTAATTAATAGTGTGAAGCTTCCTTTTATTAACAAGGTGCACAAACCTGGATTTACTGTACATGGGATCATCAACTGGAGCAGTATTATTGCTGCAGCTCTGCAAGCTGTCGTTACCAATCTGTAACTCCTTTGGTGGTTGCACAATTCTTGACTCTTTTCTGCTTTTTAAAAGACAACACCAGTGCATCTGTTCAGCCATGTTAGATTGCAAAAGTCATTATTTTAAGAGGGCAACACAAGCCACATATTTTAAGATACATACCCTTGATATCTAGATGATAAAGCTCAGCAGAAAATGCTTAGGCTTTTTTTTAGGTCGGGCCTCCATTAGCCAGGTGCATGTCATCAGAATAATTCATGAATAAGAACCACATAGAAATACATGGAGGAGCTTTGGATGAGTCCCAGCATCCATATCTCTTTTCAAGTGTCATCATATTTTGCTTCTGCCCACCAGAGCATCCAGTTTATGGTTAAGAGTCTGCCCTCTAAGGACATTGACTGTCTTCCCTAAAAAAAAGTGCACTTAGTGCCAGGGTTGGGGTGTCAGTACATTACTTTATCACTGTTGTTTTCTTACCATTCTTTATCCTTTTTATTTTACTTTTTATTTTTTTAGTCATCCTTGTATGCTTAAACTATGTCTTCGCATTACTGGAATTCAAAGCCAGTAATCATTCTTCTCTGCACCCAAAAGAATACTATTTTTGTATGAGGTGAATTAGAAATAAAATGGTTTTCTATACCTATTTTAAGAACACCTGCCTGCTGGAAACACCTGTACTAAAATGACATGCAATTATATGTTTTTTTTAAATGTACAATTTTTATTACAAGAATATTGTGGACACATTAAGGAGGTGGTACAATTTCTTTTTTTCGACTGTTTGATTTTGGTGAGTTAAGCTTGTAATAAAAAATGAAAAGAAATAACAAACATATTGGCATTGCCATTGCTTGTGTAAATATTGGCCTCAGTATCATACCTAGGCTTCCCAACTTCTTGTCTTTAGGATAACAGTTTTTACTCCTCTAATACATTTTGTTACATTGTTGTTGTTTTTTGATATCTAATTGTTGTTTTTGTGTATCGTGATTTTTAACTAAATACCCCAATTCTGGCATGATAACCAGATTGCACTCACTTTCAAAAATTGTTCAGAAATGGTGTGTATCAGCACATAAAGGACCAAAGGCACTGATAAATAAATAGTGATTGAACCAGTGCAGTGATGCTATCTGGGCTGGTTGCACGATTAATATAATTCATTTAAGAATCTCTTTTGATTTTACCCAGAAAGCATTTACGTGTAGTGTAATAACAACCAATTAAATCTCACCCTAACTGTGGGAAGAGATTATGGTATTCACACAGTTGTACAGAAGCAGCAGGTAGTGCAGAAAGAATAATACAAAAGGACCCAAAAAGGGGCCTGGTCTGCAAATCCAGGAATGTTTGGTATCACTTCAGTTCACTTGAATGTTCACCAATGGCAATGTCAATAACTAATCGAACAATGCATTAACAATGTATGAAGAACACTTGGCCATGTAAATCTTATCTCAACAAATTTCATCAATCTTGGACCCTAAGACCTTGTAAGTGTTATAATTAATTTTCCTACAATAATCTATTTGTAAGGACAACCTCATTTGTAAACTTCTTAGAAATGACCAGCACATTAGTCCTTGCACAAATGTAAGACTGCACAAAATAAATAAAGTTGCATAAGATTGAACTTCTAATTTATAAGGCAGGGAAATCACCAGTGTGTGCATGTAGAAAAGTGTCCCAAAGGGACTCTCACCTATGTTTGTCTTTAAACTGGCTCTGCGACTTCCCCAAAATGTTGTCATAATTTACTATCTAATAATAGTAATAGTGATAATCCTCACATTGCCCAAAATACACCAGTAAATGTGTTAGAAGAGAAGAGACATTTCTTTGTTATATCACACAGGATGCGAGTGTTTATGTGGGAAAACTCTTCACATTGACTAATGTTGTTAGGTCTCCAAATGACTGTGTAGAGAGAGTTGTATTGCCCTTAATATTCTACCACATGTGTTTAAGTAGTACATGTTTATGATTGATAATAGGCTTATGAAGATCTGCAGACAGCATTTTTAAAATCTTACTGAGTTGATGAACACTTAACCCTTAAAAACAAATAAAATGTATCAATTGGGAAGGTGTAGGTATGCTTATCCTAAGGTATAGATATTAACTTCATATTTTAAAATAATTTGGGATGGATGTTTAAGATAAAGAATGTCTCTCAAATATCTAAGCTGATGTTCTATTGGCTCTCCATCGGCACTCCATTGGCAACCATGCCACATTACATCTTAAAACCATAAAAGGACAAAGATTGAGAAGACAAAGACTATATAATAAAGAGCATGGCAAGAATGCAGAGCGATCAACTAACTATTAAATTGTTCAGTAGCCTAGATAAACCTATCAGCAAACTTATTTTAGAACTGGGGAGACACAGCAGAATGCTTAATAGACCGAGGGACGTTTTGAGTGAGAGGGTAGTGTACTTGTATTCGGGTTGTTCTTGTTCAGGGGAGGGCATTTTGCTGATAAAATCTTTAAATGTGTAGTTCTCTCTTTGGATCATTGGTTATTTGTTTGCTATTTTTCCTTGTCAGTAGTATTTAGCTGTGATGTGAATTAATTTTATGATCATTAACTTAGCTTTTGTTGTGTGTTTATCGGCTTAATTTGGTATTTTCATATGCATATAGTTAATCAATTGGCATGACAGTCTAAACCTTGCCAGATATATTTCTTAGTTGGCATTAAATAAATATTTTGGTCCTGTGTGAAATGGAAGATCTTGATGATGCGTAACATCTCTGATCCCATCAACAATTATAACATGCAGTTGGTCAGGCAATAATGAAGCCATATAAACTTCACAAACGTATACTAAAGTCGGTAGAAAACAGTCCATTCCCTTTTGTATTTTTTTGTTGCTGTTAAATCATAGAAAAAAATCTGTTGTAGGGAAAACACTCTGTCAGTACTTTCATTTTTTTAGTCCGCTCCTACCATATATCTTCCCTGCTACTTTGTAACATTGATTTTGTGATCTATAGGCGGGCTGAAAGAAAAGTCCTGTAGAAATGTGAATTATTTTAAGGATTTTGAAATTAGTGAACTCCCTTGATATTCATTTTTTCATCTTACATGTTATTTGGCAGAACCTCCTGACAGAATATGACCACCGCTTACTGTCAGCAGCAGAAGCATGTAAACTGGCAGCAACGTATAGTGCCTACAGCCCCCTCTTTGTTCTGACAAACGTGGTAAGTAATATTTTTGTGTTTAAAGAAAGTGGGGATTTTGTTGAAGTGTAGTTAATATGGGTGATGAAAGTTAACATTTAAGGTTGGTGATAAGGTTAAAGATAGGCAATTATTATGCTAAAAAGAGATTTAATTTTGTTATTGTCCCAGATTCACCTGCATCTTAGACAAGGGATGTCCAGGGGGGCCTGATCCATGCCAAATTTGCAGGATTCCCACTTAAAGTACATTGACATAACTTCAGCTCGGTGAGACTCAATTACATATGGCCTTATTCCGACTTTGGCAGCCTTCCTGTAGGACAGCAAACCGTCTGCATTGCCGCCCGATAGATTACAACAGTAATTTGGGGTTGGCAGTGTGACAGTGGCCAGTCTGATCCATTTCCTCAGATAACACAGCTCTTTTTGGTGAAAGGCTCTGTGTGTTAACGTGAGTCCCTTACAATGGACTTGCTCCTCAATGGGGAGCCAGTGAAGCTCTGTCAAGTGCTCCTGGATGTGACTTCTTTTTGATAATTTCAATAGAAGCCGGGCTGAGGCATTCTGCACTTACTACAGTCTTCTCAGTTGGTAAGTTGGTGGGCCCCAAAGCAGAACATACGCATAGTCCAGACAATATGCAATCAGTGCATGAATTACCATTTTCTGATGCTGCTTAGTAAACCTATGCAGAAATCACTTTAAAGATTATAAAAGGCCAATAGCAAACACCCAGCACATTATCAACCTGAGCCCCAAATGCAGTCTAGTTATCAAATTTCACCCCCAAATTCCTCACTCCAAGACCACCAACACCAATATTTTCCAAACGTTGCAGTAAGATGGGGTGGGACATGGTGTCTAAAGCCGCAGACAGATCAAGAAGTACTTAGAAATACTATTGAGCTACTCTGTTCATCCAGGCCTTTCCTTTCATGGTTGCTATAATCATGCTCAAGTACATGCCTAGATACACATTGATATCTTCATATGCATCATATCCCTCCACCTTTACCTGTAGATCCCTACTGCGGACAGTGTTATGCAACATTTTACGTGTTGCAATCCTTCAGCACCGCATCACTGGATCGTGCTGCAGGGCTTCACCCATTTGTGAAAGAACCTGAACATGAATCTGGACTTTAGACTGAATGTCCATCCCTCTTGCAAAGTAAGGGTGCAATGGGCTCTAATGAAAACTAGGAAAATAGGCCTGTCTGCCCCAGTTGCATAAAAAAGGCAGACATAATTAGTGAGCAGTGGGCGCTTGTGTCACTGCTGCATCTGCACTAATGGTAGCAACACTCCTGGTCTGCTGCACCACATATCTCATGCTAGGAAAATAGTACATTATTCCTGCTGTGTGGTTGTTCTGTTTTTAAGTTGGGAGGAACCAATCCACCTATGTATGACATATTTACTGTCATCTCTTTACAGTGGTGATTAGATAAATACATAAATACAGCTGTTTCTCCATCCCTACTTCTTCCTGTGACTTTGCTACTCCTTGTGGAATTGTCAGTCACCCAACTCACTATTGGCTAGATACGTATGTAGCACAATTATTCTAAACATGCCGGTACCGGTTGTGCTCTGAAGGCACTGGGCCACTGTCTTTGTGAAGCTCTTTGCTTCTTTCATTAGCAATATATTGAGTGAGTGATGAGTATGAGTATTTCCTTGGGGAACTGGATAATGCTGAGACAGTACAATAGCAATGACAAGCCTCACAGTTGCTGCAGCCCATTAGTTCCTAGAGGACAGAGGATGCAATAAGGCACTTCGCCACCATGACGAGCCCATGCATGGTAGGTCAGTTGGCTGCATTCTAGATGTCATTTGCACTTGGCCTCTTGGTTGCATCTGCTTTAGCGGTTTTCAAAGTGCATGGTTTTAGTTTATGATTTTGCACCAGTTGCTTAAAGTTTTAATAGTGCATCCACGTTAGTGACTCAGTAGAGAAAGTACTTAGAAATGCAGATTTCTTACTGAAGTCTGGATTTTCTATTGCCACTCAAAGATAATTCTGGCCAAATGTCTTTGTGCACCATATGTTTATAGTGTATGGTATTTCCTTTGCAATACTTCCCATTCTTCAATAAATGCAGTACAGTTCTTAAAGAGTGATAGAACTAAAAGATTTAAATTACATACTAGGAACAACACGTTTTACCTACAGGAAGAAGTTTCTTTGCCCTGTCGTTGGATTGTCAACAGTTTTTTCCCTGTTAAAGGAACATGTATTTATCTTTGTTTACCTTTATGTGGAGACCTCGACCTCTTCTGATCATTGAAACAAGGCGAACATGTTCCTTTTGCACAAAATAACGCGTGCAGTGTAATTTGGGATAGCTAGGGAAAGTTGCCCGTTGACTTTTGAACCTTCCACTGCTCACTCTGAAGGCCATAAAAGCCCTCTTATTCAGTTAAGATGTCGTGAGATGCTGGCCTTTCACTTTTCTTCTGCCCTAAACATGTATAGAGGTAATCAGGTTTTCTTTTTTTTTTAAAATATTTTTTATTGATTTTTTGGGCAGTGGTAAATTGCATATACAGCACATATAGCATACAATACATGTAACAGAAGAGGGCACAATTATTCATGACAATAAAACTACAGAAAGAAGAAACGCCCTAAAAGAAAAAGAAAAACTAGACAAAATTCTCATATCCAAGTTGCGATTGGTGACCATAATTTTTGGCCAAAGATCTTCCTTTTCCGACCCTTAAATTTGTAAACAGCATTCTCCAGCCTATAAATATTTAATAATTTAGATTGCCAATGATAAAACGTTGGCGAATCCGTGTCGAGCCAGCGGGAAGTTATGCAAGATCGTAATACTGCCATTGCAATAAATAGAAAACCTTCTTCAGCTGCCGATAACTCTGTATGTTCCATTTGAATTCCAAATATTATTAATACAGATGATACGATGATATTAGCATTCAACACACTATTCAAAAATTCTTGAACTTTAAACACAATTTTCGGGCAACTAAAGAGCATATGATTTAAATCAGCGGCAAAAAGCCCACAACGGCTACATCCAGTCCCCTTTAGAGCTTTCCAATTTGCTAATTTTGATGGTGTATAATACAGGTCAAACACTGACATAAAATGCTGACTTTTAAGGGAGCCATTAACTAGAACCCTGTTGCCCACCTCTAGAGCCCTAGAAATATCAATTCCCTCAATTCCCAAATTTCTTTGCCATTTCTCCACATAGAAATCTAAATTATCTGGTACTCTGTTTAACATTAATTGATAAATTACACCAATTTTATTTTTCTTCCTACAGCTCTCCAAAACGTCAGACGTATGCATTAAATCAGTGTGTAGTAGATTATTAGATTCCAAAAAACTGCGAATCTGCAGATATTTAAAAAAATCACCTCTAGTGAGGTCAAATTGCATCTGTAACTCAGCAAACGAAACGAAAGATCCATCTTGATATAGCTGCCCAAGTAAACAGATCTGAAGATCATGCCAACGGTGCATGACAGGATCAGAAAAAATCCCAGGCAGTAAGGGGTTCCCAAATAGAGGCGTATAGTAATTCAACTTCGATAGGAAATAGAATTTCTTATTAATTTGTTTCCATAGCTGGAATACAGATATCATAATCTTGAACATGTTTTTTTTGTAATAGCTGGGTTCTGTGAATTTTACCAGACATTGACGCACTTCAGTTCCCAGCAGCATTTCATATATAGACTGTATTAAAAATTCGTCTAAGCTATACTCTTGGAATAATAAGATGCCCATCAATTTGAGAGTAATAGCCCAATAATAAAGTCGGAAACTAGGGATACTTAAACCACCACGTACTCTCGGAAGAATACACCACTTAATGGATCTCCTGGTACGGCGGTTACCCCATAAAAACCTAGATATAATTCGATCTAATTTACTAAAAACGGATGAGGAAAAAAGAAGTGGTATGGTGCGAAAAAAATAAAGAAACTTTGGTAGAATCAACATTTTCACAGCGTTTGTGCGACCAACAAGGGATAGATGCAGGTTATTCAGTATCTCTAATGTCCTATTAGTAGAAACTAACAAAGGATCCATATTAAGCCGGACTATGTCCTCTACCTTCTCAGAAATTGTAACACCAAGATATTTAACTGTCGAAGCCAGAACGACACCACCTGGTCGATCAGTAGAGGAATGTAATATTTGGGTTTTTGAGATATTGAGCTTGTATCCTGAGAGCCTACCAAACTCATGGGCCAGTTCTACAATTTTCGGTAGCGCTAAGACAGCATCAGTAGTCACAATGGCAACGTCGTCTGCATAGGCGAGGACGTTGTGCTCAGACTGATACAGTTTAATCGAAGGAATACTTGTATCTCGCATAAGTTTAGTCAGGTATGGTTCTATGTATAGCGCAAAGAGTAGTGGAGAGCAAGGACAACCTTGTCTTGTTCCTCTGCTGATCGAAAAAGGGTCAGACATCTCCATTCCTATATGAATCATTGCCGTAGGGATACAATACAGTGCCTGAATGGCCGTAATGAATTCAAATGGGAAGCACTTCCAAACCAGGACAGACCACAGGAACCCCCAGTCAACCCTGTCGAAGGCTTTTTCAGCGTCCAACAGGATGACCCCGACCGGGGATTCCGTGGCCTGTGCCCAGTCTAACAAAGCAATAATGCGTCTAACATGATCTGTGGTATCTCTCTTCTTAATAAAACCATGCTGAGTCTTACACACTAAATCGGACATTATATCGTTCAATCTGTTTGCCAGAATTTTAGAATAGATTTTGTTGTCAGATGTAATGAGAGATATTGGACGATATGAGCTTAACTCTTTTGGATCTTTTCCTTTCTTATTAAATACTACAATAGTAGCCATAGACCATGAAGCAGGTGGATTACCTTGAAAAGCTTGATGATAGACTTTAATTAGCTCAGGTTTGAGCATATTTCTAAAAGTACGATAAAATTCAAGAGGGATTTGATCTGACCCCATTGCTTTCCCCGGAGCAAGGCTAAGGATTGCCGTTTCAATCTCCTGCCATGTTATAGGAGCTGTAAAAGAATCTCTATAATCTTCAAGAAGTGGTGTGTTATCGATATTATTCAAATAGTCCATTGGGGCGCTGGCTGTATTAGTGTCATTATTATCTTTGTTATATAAAACCTTATAAAAGGAATTGAATGCTTGCAGTATCCCTGCCCTGGTCTCTTGTAGTGATCCCTCTGAATCTACAACTCTGACTATTTCATTTTGCATAGCTTTCTGTCTAAGCAGCCGAGCTAAGATCCTCCCCGTTTGCTCACTATATTCATAACACTCAGCCCTGTGCTGTTTATATTTAACCGCCACCTGATCTATTATGTGAGAATATAGGACAGACCTTTTAACAGTTAAAAGGCGCTGAGCCTCGTCCGCACCCTGACCAATTCTAAGTGCTAAGACTAAATTTAATTCAGCATCCCGAATTAGAGCTAATTTATTCTTGAATTCAGCTTGTGTTTTCTTTCGTTTGAAGTTGGAGTAACTAATAGTTTCGCCTCTAACAACAGATTTAAAAGTATCCCACACAACTTGGATTGAGGATGTCTCATTATTGTAGAGAAAAAAGTCCTTAATAATTTTGGCCATATATTGAAGGTACTCTTCATCAAGCAACAGAGTTTTTTGAAAGGACCATTGTGAATTCAATTTAGGGCTTTTGAAAGGGAGCCTTAATTCCAGTATAACAGGATTGTGGTCAGAAACCAGTTGTGGTAATAGCTCTATCCCCACATTCTCCATAAATGATGATGAAATAAAAACATAGTCTAGACGAACAAACTTCTGGTGGGGGATTGAAAAAAAGGTATATCCAGAGTCATTAGGTTGCAACCTGTTCCACACATCAAATAATCCGTTCTCTAGAGCTAGTTCTCTTAAAGCTCTATAAGTTCTAATCTTACGGCCAGTATATTTCAGATTAGATCTAATATTACAGTTTGATTCGACATGGACATTCAAATCCCCGCACAAAATTATAGGATGAGGCCAGGTTGACAATTCCGAGCTAACAGTATTAAATATTTCACCATCATCCAAATTAGGACCGTATAAACAACAGATGGCGAACTTATGACCTTCCACAACTAATTCTTCCAGACTCCATCTCCCCCATTTGTCCGCTAAAGTTCTAACACATTTACCAACTCCTTTTTTCATACAAATCGCAATACCTCTAATCAGGTTTTCTGTTGACTAATAAATATATAAAGTGTCAAAGTAATGGTTTGTCCAACCATGTGGGAAAGATTGTCGTGCACTATTGGATGAGTAGCTTCTACATACTCTCCCACATGGCATTACATTAGTCGTTCCAGCTGTCCAGTTAGCTTCATGCCGGTCACTTCCTATATAAACCACACTATAAAACAACACTCAACTATGGTTGACAAATAGAGTAGCCACTTATACTACCTCGCATGTGACTTCTTCGGATCCCAACAGTGGTACAAAGTGCTAAACAAATACCTCTGTGCTATAAAGTTCATATTGTACTTCTTGCTGATGCAGTGAAAATGAATTATTCTAGTTGTATGTCAGAATAGCAAGGACAGAAATATCATCATACAAAAATATTGTACCCTACATATTGAGAACCAAACTGTTGTGGAAACAAATCATATATATTAGTTTGGAGTTAAATATATTAACTATAGTAAACAACAATAAATCTTTATTTTTTCTGTGTATACTTACCCTCACGATATTTTGGTACTGTTTTTTAAAAAAAAAACAATATTTATGTATGATGATATTTCATCCACAGTTATTCTGGTAGTATACCATTATGCTTCGAATTTCTTATCCTTCTCTATTTTGTTATTCTTTTAATCTTCACAGAACATCCGGGGTATGTGTTTGCTGTCCTACAGCTTCTCCAGTGACTGCTTAGAAGAGCAGAGGAAGTACTATCTTTCTGAAGCTAAGGAGGCTTTTGAAGTTGGTCTCCTCACCAAGAAGGACAATGATTCAGTCACTAGCAAACAGCAGCTTCACAATTTGGTTAAGGCAGCATTTTGTCTTGCAACGGTCCATAAATGGCACAGTGGCGAGACCGATGAATTTTGCAGCGTGCAGCAGTTTTGTGGTGAAGCTGTTGAAAAACTGTGCATGTACAGTAGCTTACCTGAAAAACAGGACAAAAGCACCCTTGCTAAAGAGATCATGTCCCTGATCTCCACTGTCAAAGAACGTTTGAAAGTGCAAAGCTTTCCAAATTCAGATGAGAGATCTTTTGTTCCAGACAGTTACCAAGACTGTGCGAAAAAATCAATTCTCCACGGGAGTGTGAGTTTTAAGGAAATCATTGAAATGCATTCCCAGCATCACAGTTCAGTGTGCGAGGTGTTTGCAAACATAGGGAAGAACCATAAAACAATGGAAGAACCATCAGCCAGTGACATCTGTATCACAGCCTTGGAAACTGCTACTAGAAATCCTGAAGCTGTTGCTTTGGAAGAGCATGGCCATCGAAAGAAGGGAGGCTCCAGACCCCCACATTGGCAAAACTCTAATAGGAACCCTCAGAATACTGTGAACAAAGGAAAAAGGGGATTGACTCGCTCTGTTGCAGTGAGTGATGATGCTGAAACAGAGAGTGAGTCAGTGCCCAGTGGCAAAGGTGATAGTGACAGAAGGTCAAATCAACCACCTATCAGGCACCAAAGTTCGAGCTCATCACATTCTTGGAGCCATCTGTCAAGATCCTCCTCGAGTTGGGAAGAAGTCGATTGTATGGACAAAAATGGTGTCTGCAAACCAAATGACCAAGTCACAACAGATATAGATTGTGATTGTTCTACAGCTGCTTCAGAAGAGGAAGATAATAATGTCCCTGGACATAGTCTCAGTACACTGTCTAAGAAAGCTCAGAATCTCTCTCTTCAGGAGGGCCATGGTTGTCCATCGAATGACTCTTCATTAGATCAGACAACACCAGTGGCTGGGAAAGAGAAAGGAAACACACGTTCGCACATAGAATCAGGACCTTCACTGGAGGATGCAACTGCCTCTCAAGAATCCATTGTGCCTCCCTTCAGCCCGTCTGGTGGAGCAGTTGATGCAGCTTCACAGTCCTCGCAGTCGGAACCCTTTGAAATGATTGATCCTTCGGCAGAAACTGAATCAGTTACTGACTGCAACAGAGGTCTGGATGGTATTAACCAACAGCGTATGATACAGGGAGAAGATAAGGGAAAAGGCTCAGGAATGTTATCTGACAAAATAACATACTTTGGGGTGGACCCAGAAGGAGAAACTGTAGATGGTACAGATGAAATTCCACATTCTAATGATGTAGCTGAGAATAGAGTAGTCCTCCCTAAAGAAATCAGCCAGGACACTAAAAGGTGGGTGGATGATGTTGACCCTGGAGCAGAAACAGCAGATGGATGGGAAGTTGTAGAAAACAATGGCGTAACAGCCACAAAACTTCCTTCTGATGTAGGCGCCCCATGTCGTCAGAAGAGCACAACGGAAGGGAACTCCTCGATTTCTGCTCTAGAAAGGATGTCTTCAACAGGGAGTAGTTTCGATCCCTGCGACAGCACGGAAACTGGAGAGAATGATTATCTAAACTGTGTTTTGAGCAGCAGTCACAGCTCTAACTCTTCCTTTAAATCATGGGTGCGATCGCCACGGTTTTCAAGCAGTATGTCTGACCAGGGGAGTCTTAATTCCAGCACAAGTTCTTTTGTTATGATAAAGGGCAAAACCAGAGAAGAGATATTGGAAGCTCGAACTTTGGAAGAAGCTGATTATCAAAAGCTCCTATCAGGTGTTGATCATGATTGGCTATTACAAAGGCTTAATGGCACTGGGATATTTAAGCCTAATCGTCTCCATAAGGCTTACAGTAAGTGCAGTACTGTGATATATTTGTTAATTCATTTTGCTTCATCAGTTGTTGATACAGCTATTATTATTATGTTTACTGAATTACATGTAGTTTTTCTGTGAAGAATAAGATGTCTTATCATTGATGTGATGGATACTTCACTATAACCAAGGTAGACTGTTATATAACTCATTTGCCTTTTTTTCTTCTCCATCCATAGCCCTAAATTCTTATTGGGTTTTTCTCTTGCACAGCCACAAACAAAGCATATAATTTAGAAAAAAGTAGGGTTCCGCTTAAGGATAACATATTTCTGTTGATGTTTTGGAATATGGCACCTACCACCACCCCACCCCCTCCAATATCCTGAGGACAGCAGAGAATGTGTGTTCTAGAGAAACACCAATCACAGTTTCATTGATACAACATAACAAATCCAAACTTTCCGCCCACCTATCCCCTTCGTTCAATAGTTCTAATAAGCACAGGCTAGGTGTGGGCTTCTGTTTGAAATATCAAGTTCAGATGTTGTACATGTGATCTTGTATGTTTCCTTATACTCCTGCACCATGCTCAAAGCCTTTGTGATATTGTTGATGGGATAATTCATAGCACTCTTGAGTATTAGGGGCATGTAAGGTCTCTGAAATCTGATGGGAGATGGGATAAGAAGGTTGCCCAAAATTTTTTAAAATCCCTCTTCCTTCCTTTCTGATGCCATGGACAGCTTTTTCATTCGCAGAAGTACCCGCAGACAAGTGCCTGTCGCAGCTCCTGCAGGTAAGCGCGGAGGGGCGGTGGGACAGGGGGGGACAAAGGGGATACAAATGAATACTACAAGAAGTCTCTACCTGTATTGATCAAACAGGCGCTAACAAGTTGCCAATAAATAAACTCCCAGGGAGATGGCCTATCAACAGAGACATGCAAAAGCCATAAATTCAAAGGCATATCAAAATGTATTAATAATCAAGTCATACATTTTTATACATAGATAATCAAGAAGCTCAATAAATAACATCCCAACAACCCATTCATTCACACATTCATACCAACAGACTCATAAGCACTCATTCTCATTCGTTCTGAGACTCAGGGGTCCACTCATGCTAGCAGCGATAAGGGCAATATTTGATACAGAGGACCGTACTTGTCATAAACATTTGTTATATAAATCAAGCGATTATTGTGTACAAAAAACTTAGTTTTGTGATAGGAGGTATTATACAATTGATGTACAAAATTAGAGAATAGAATAAAAATAGAAAGATGAGATGGTAAATTTCATATGGTCCACAAGAGTTTTTATATGCAGTGACCCCTTGTTTGAGCGGGACGAAGGGGATGTTGACAGACGGCGGAATATGATTTATTTATTTAAAAATCCTATTCCATTGTCTGTCAACATCTCCCCACTCCACCACCCTACCACGCTCACCTGCAGGAGCCGCAACTGGCCAGTACTAATCACTTCACTCTGGGTCTTTAGATTTTCCCCAAAGTGCGATAATTACTTGTGGGACTGCACATAGTGTGAACGTCATTGTTTCTTAATAAGAGAATAAAGTGGGAAAGTCTGTCTAACTGGGAGACCTAGCGGGGTATAACCAGAAAATCTAGGATCACTTGTTTGTCACTAGGATGTAGTATATCTGTTCTGTAAACTTGGGGGCCTATTACAATGGAGGTCGGAAAGCTTTCGACCTATGGCCTGAGGCATTCCGACCCCCATCCTCTTTTTCAATACTTACCTGCTGATTATGAATCAGCCGGTCGGAATTGAAACCAGCCAGCCATTCCAGCTGGCTTCCAAATGGCTCAGGGCCAGTCGGAACCGACTCGTAATCCCAAAGTGTGGACCTTTCCGCCCTTGTGATTACGATGCACGTTTTCCGGCATGGTTTCCATTCCAGCCTGTGTGACATGAAAACCATGTTAGAAAGCGTGTTTCGGGGCCCCCCAGCAGGGCTCTCTTGTGTGTGTAGCCTCCAGTTGGGGGCAGAGTGGACACCTACGGTGCCCCCCTGTTGATCCCTGCACCCTGTGGCAGGCACCTTAAGGTGCAGGAATGAACAACACCTCCCATTTCCCTATGGGAGCATGTATTACTGCCGGTTTAAAGCCGTAATGCATGCTCCCATAGGGAAATGTTGGAATGCGACCAAACAGTGTTCGGTCACATCCTAAATAATGAGGCAGGCGGACCCGCCAACCTGAGGTCTGTTGGTCCTGCTTACGAGACAATGTCCGCCCGACAACGTAATCACTCCCTTGGTGTTTAAGGAGTCCCATATAATGTGGGGAGTGTCCCTGTTGCCCATTACCTGTCCAGTACTTGTTTCAGCACTTAGGGCACCACTGATGCCACTTTCCAGTACTTGTTTCAGCACTTAGGGCACCACTGATGCAACTTTCCAGTACTTGTTTCAGCACTTAGGGCACCATTGATGCAACTTTACCCGGGCATGGCACCAGGATGCCTTAAGTTCCGACAGTGCCTCCCCTGCCACTGTGCTTTTAGCTGCTCAGAATTCATCCTTGGTATGTTCCCCTTCCTCTCAATATTTCTGTCCTGAAGATTTATCCACCTGATATGCAGACAAGCGATGCCTGCATATTTCTGAAACCATCTTTTTCTCACTGCTTTTGGTAAGCATCCAACTCTTGAATTTCTTCACGCCTGGTGGCGAGGGGTTTCATAGATGTGTGCATTACCCAATGTTGAATCTGATACTACTGGGATCTTTCGGTCTCAGCAGTGCCATACTCCCTTTTTGTGTGTTCATTGCTGTTAGAACTGGGGGTCTCTAGTTGGCAGAGGTAGGTACCACTGTCCAAATAGGGACCCTTGCTTCTAGTCAGGGTATGGAGGAAACACTCTGAGATAACCCCTGCTCACCCCCTCGTTAGCTTGGCACGAGCAGTCAAGGTTTATCAAAGGCAATGTGTAAAGTATTTGTACCAAAACTCACAGTAACGCAGTGAAAACACCACAAACTGACTCCACAACAGTTTAGAAAAATAAAGGTATTTAATCTAGACTACACAAGACCAAAACGACAAAAATCCAGCGTACACATTACAAGAATATGGTTGTGAAAGAGTTCTTAGGTTTAGCGATAAAATAATCCACAGTTGCGTGAAAAGATCACAGTTGCGTCACGTTTAGCCACAGTACCTTTGTTAGCGATAAAAAGTTCCAAGCACAGAAGCTGTAGCGGTGGAAAACAAGCGATGCGTTACTCCTGAGAAGGTGTTAGCGACAGCCCCGCTGCAGCAGCGGACGTGTTGCAACGAATCGGGTCTGTATGGGGAGGAAGGCAATGAATTGTATGGTTTACGGTGGTACAAAGGGGGGTGGTGATGGACGGAGCATCTGAACCAATCAAGCACTCACACCCAGTCAACAGATCTGGGTTTAATCCATCACCGTTCTTTAGCCCACTCTGCCACCCCAGTTAAGACATGGCCATATGCAAATCAGTCTGACCCTGTGCCTCATGGGAACAGTCCAGCCCGAACTGCCAAGCCATGCCTTCCCTGGACCGGAAACAAGCTTCCGAGGACCGGTTTCTGGCATTTTAGCCGTCTTCAGCCCAGCTTGCTTGAATCCAGTGGCAAAGTGAGCTAGGGACTCACGTCTGAGCATACTCTGCCAACTTGTGGCGAACAAAGCGGTACAAAAGGGGTTGGTGATGGACGGAGCATCTGAACCAATCAAACACTCACACCCAAGCAACAGACGTGAGTCCCTTGCTCACTTTGCCACTGTATTCAAGCAAGTTCTTAAAAAGCTTGGTTTCCAGCTTCCCGACACAGGTACAACTTTCAGAGGCACCGCACATGGGCCACTCACTCCAGGAAGGACAGAACTCTCTCAGTAGAGCTCAGGGAAGCTGGGGGTGAAGTCCTTTTGTTCCTGGAACTTCATAACAGGGAGCCATCTCTTATCAGACCCTTGGAGATTCCTTCAAGCAAGGGGACCCAGCACAAAGCAAAGCCCTTCCCCTCTCCTTGGCAGCAAAGCAACAGCAGGTCAGTCCAGCAGAGCAACAGCAGGACAGTCTTCCTTCTTCAGTTTCAGCTTTCTCCTTGGTAGAGGTTCCTTCTTGGTTCCAGGATGATTTCATTTTCTGTAGTCAGGGGTTCTGTACTTATACCCCTAAAAATATTTGTTCCCTTTGTGCAGGAGGGCTCTGAGCCCGGTCTGAACCAGTTCTGGGTGTTCCCTGTGCACTCCTTTTCTTTCAGAGTGAGGGGCAGGGTCGTCAGCCGCCCAGCAGGGGATGGAGCCAGAATTGTGGAAGGCTGGCACAGCCCTATTCAGGCCCAGGTGCTATCCCCTCCCACCACGCAAGATGCAGATGCAGTCATTCATCCTAGGGCTGACTCAGCCAGCCTCCTGGGGCTCCCAGCCTCTGTCACTCTCAAACCATACAGTCAATTGACAAACAGGCCAAGGCACACAGAAAGGTCAGACAAGAGAACAGCAACTTTCTAAAAGTGCTGTTTTCAAACACAGGAGTTAAAAACCACCTTTCCTAAAAGATGTGTTATTAAATTCTGAGTTCAGGGATACCAGACTTTTATGTCCTACCTTGCTCCTATGGGAAGATATGCTGGTAGCCACTGCAGCCAGCATTCCCCATGATAGCCTATGGGCAAGGTAGCCTTACAATAGTGGAAAACGAAAATGGCTGCCATTCACTACCAGAGCATGTCACCTGCACTAGTACATGCTCTACCATTCACATACACTGCACCCTGCCCAGGGGGGGGTACCCTGGGCCTTCCACAGGGGTGACCAATTTGCACAGAAAGGGACGGGTTATTCCTGGTCAGTGGGGACACTGACCAGGAGGACATGGCAGTTCACAGACACTGCGGTGGCCGGCCTGAGACACCATTTTAGGGCTACTCATGTGGGTGGCACAATCAGTGCTGCAGGCCCACTAGTAGCATTTGTATCACCAGCCCTGGCACACTCAGTGCACTTTACTAGGCACTTCTCGGGGAGACAAATATGCCAATCATGGATAACCAATTACAATCACAATTTACACAGGGAGCACTTGCACTCTGACACTGATCTGCAGTGGCAGAGTGCCCAAAGCATCTAAACGAGCAAAAACGAAATCAAGCACAGCATCAAAAATACAGGAGGTAGAGGCAAAAAGATAGGGGGAAACCACGCCAAGGATGCCAGGTCTAGCACGTGTGTTGAAAGATTTGATTCCTCCCTCATGAAATGACTGTCCCACCGGACACAGTCTCCCACTCTCCACTCCATCTGTTAAGTGGGTGTTCATGTACACCCAGTCACGGCTCCGGTAGGAAAGCGCAGTGGGGCGGGGGAATGTCGACAGCCAAAGGAATAGGATTTATTTATTTATTTAATGTTCTCTATTTTGTTGTTTTGTCGACATCCCCCCTGCCCGTCTCACCGAGCTGACCTGCAAGAGCCTTGACTGTCTACACCCGAAGCTACGTCTGAGTTACCCAAGATCGGCGTGAATGGGTTTTTGTGTGAAGGGTAGAACCGCATCCCCTGTCAGTTTGTCCCACAGCGCCAAGTGGTCCAGGTTATTGGGGATGAATATAGACCCCTGCTACAGTGTTTGTACAACCATATTTGTCAACTTGCGATTAACTTATCAATGAAGCAACATTGATTTGTTCGGCCTTGTTCTTTTCCATTCTATCATATGCGGTAGTTAGAACGCTTGCTAGTATTTGATTATATTGGGGAGTCCTAGATCTCCATTTTTAAGTTCCTGGCTCATAAATGATCTAACCATCCTTGATTTTATCTCCATCAGACAAAACCATCCATTGCGCTTTGAAATGTCCAAAATAGAATGGATAACACTAGCAGAAGAACAATATTTTTGCCAGCTTTCTCATTTTGATTGTGTCCAGCCTCCCCAAGCATGACAGTCCTCCTAATGCCAAGCCTGTAGTTCTTTCTGCAGCTCTTTCGGTAAAGGCATATAGTTGGCCTGTGTAGTTGAGGGCTATTCCTGTAAATATTAGAAAATTATCCTCTCCCTGGAAAGGGAACTGAGTCTGCGATTAGGCTTCTTAGAACACTCCCACAGATCTCAACCCTAGAACAACTGAACAACAAGTCTAAAAATATGCATGGTCACTGACATCAAAAATGTTTAACGGACAAATCTTCATTTTCTTTTTCGTGTGATGTTGACTCTTTCTGTATTCTGATCTCCTCTCATGTTGCTGTTTGAAACACTGTGCCCATCCTCTCTCATTCTAAATTCTCCAGAGAATGCTCTTGTTGAGTATGGACAGACTCATAGTTTTTTTCATTTCCTTGTATTCTCTTGTCCCATTTGAAGTCCACAATTGCAGGAATTGGGAAACCAATGATTTCCTCAATGTTCTCTACAGGAGAACGTTCCATTGCCTTTTCCTCTTATTACTTTTGTCAATATCCTTATCATTCTTGGTCAACAGATGGTGCTGATAGCCATAGAACTTTGCTCTTTTGTTGCATGTTTTAGTTCAGGATGTCTCTGTTAGTCAAGACCTAGAAGAAAGAATGAGAGCTGAATTCCTAAATCCCAAAATCCCTATAAACCTCTGCTTTACCAAGTGCCACTATATGAGTGAATGAGGAGGCCATGGATTGGGCTGGTGCTTGGTCCATTGTGCTTGGAACTATTTTCCCAAACCCTTCTAATTAACACGATTTCAGCTACCCTATACCATTCACAAAATATATGAATTTGTAATACACAGTTAACTACCACAACACTTCTAAGTGCTTTCCCTTTTCTTCGTCAGTACCACAAGATCAGCTCTTACCAGGTTCCCTTCTTACTTTTTGAGTTGCTTGTTCCCCTTGCTATCAATGGGTGCTCCTTCAGCTCTCTACCAAACACCCACTGGAGGGTGGCCTAAAGCTGGGTCCGTGAATCCACCTTCTTCTCTCTTTGCAGAACTGTGGTCCTATCTTTTCCTCTTTGGGCTTGGATACAGACAGGTCATACAGTGAAGTTGAAATTCCAGAAATGGATTAAATTCAAATGTCTTAATAGACTACAATGGTCAGGCCAATGATAAATGATAGAATTGATGACCTGAGGATGCCTTACAGTAATGGCAAGGAATTTACTGCAAAAAGAGACAGTGAAGCCATTTATTCATTAAGTGCTTGCAGGTAAGATTTCAAAGTTGAGTATGGGTCCTCCATAGATACTTACATTTCAACTAGTCTACTATACGATTATTAATTATTTTTGTCAAGGACCGCCCTTTTTACATCAGGTGAAGTGCGCTGCAGGTTACCCATTTATAGGAAAATACCTACAAAAGAAGTATGAATTTACAGACCCATTATCTTGGTTGACATTAGTTGGACCATTCTTGTACATTATGTTTGAATAACACAAACATGGACAAAAGGTAGTGGAGTGCGGTACAGGTTCCAAGGCAAGGATACAATGAGTGAATGACTAGAAGGGAATAGTGGAGATGGACTGTTTTTTCATCATGATGTTGCATTGTGTACTTTAAAGAGATGTGCCTTCAGGTCTTTCATAAATTGGAGAAGGGTTAGGGAGGAGGTTATAATCAATACAAGAATGTCACTCTTTGGTGCATAAACAGAGATCACACGTTGCCTTGTTTTTTTTCATTTTTCAATTCTTCATTCCCGGTCTGATGGTCTCCTGGCTACTGGTGTGCTGAGAGCCACCTGAGGTGGTGAGCTTGTCAGCCAGATTGACAGGTGAGCCAGTCATAATAACTCTGCAGATAAAGATATGATATTCAAAAAAAAAACTATAGACATAAGTTTGTCACCATTGGAATTTGTAGGGTTTGTTTGCTTGTTGTTTTGCATGGTGTGTGTCCTCAATTATAAACAAGGCAGCACGAGCTGCCAACATTATCAGATTTATGAATACATTTGACAACTGTATTACATATCAAATAAACAGATTAATGTAGTCCAATGTTGGTGGAATTCTCTCTTACAATGGACTTGGGCAATGTAACCCAATCTCTCTTAGTATTTGAGAAGAGAAACTAGAATAATGCTCACTCTCTTAGATGCCTGCACTATGACTGCCATGAAAAGCAACAAAGGTTATCAGTCCATTACCACTAACATGTGAAAATGAATCACTTAAACATAAGGTTAAAAGGAAAACTTCGAGCATCAATTGACAAGAGATATGGCTTAAAATATCCATAAATAAGAAATTGCCACAGCTTCCTCAATGCAGCTAGAGCAAAAGATAATGAGTTCAGTTTAGATACCACTCAAGAAGATGACATTGATCACCGATTAAATGTTAATACACCCATAGGAAAACACTAAAACTATGACTGGTCCTAGAGATTCCATGATGTGACACCTTTGCTGTCAACAAACACACCTAGTCCATTTAAAATATCAAATTCCTTGTTCTGGCAAGAGCAGATGGTTTAATGTTGAATGGTAAACTGGTGCAGGAAATTATGTCACATCAGAGGATCTAAGACATTTGCTGTTACTCTCCCAAGTCTGTTGTCACCTAAGGGGATGAAGACTTGTGGCCATTGTTCCAAAAGATGGAATTTGACGCTGAAAATGCCTATGCTAAACCTTCAGGAGGACCACTGCAGTAGATGTAATGAAAACATTGAAACAAAGGAAAAACTTATTATGAGATTAGCTTGCATATGGTTTCACAATTTCCTCATCAATCCTTGTATTCATGTAAAATTATTTGACCCATTGCTTGATGGGATACAAAAAAGAGTTTTTCGTGTTCCTATCTGTGTTGTTGCTTGTTGGTTTTTGGCACTAACATCTATTTTCTCATCTACTTTTGAATAACTTCCCTTTGCACTAATGCCTAAGTTCCTTTTTCTAATGTTCGCAATATCGTAAATGTAGTTTTATTGGATTTTAGCTAATATTCATGAAAAGTCTAGCCAACAGGCTCACAACGTCAAAAGTGCAAATAAAATCATCCACTTATTTGTTCATTCTCAGAGAGCCGATGTATTTGCATCTTAAAACCTCAATACATACTTTATAAGGTACTGGGGTAGACCTAAATAAATGCTACCGCTGTAAGCAACGCTAAAGTGACTGAGCTTGGTCTGGTGGCTCAGTGGACTGAAGCAGCCACTGCAGGGGCCTGTGTTCGACCTTCAAATCCTGGCCGGTCCACTCAACCTTTCATCCATCTGAGGTCGATAAAATGAGCACCATTGAGTTGGGTAACAATAAACATCTGTTATTCAGCCCCAGGACACCTACGGGTAATCGTGCGCTTTACAAATACACCTGTTATGTTATGTTGTAGCATAATGCTGGGACTGCAGCTGCATGTGAAGTACTTGTTACAAGATCCAAGGTTGATGAAGTAATGACTTTAGTTCTGCTTCAATATTTGAGCACACTGAAGAACGCCACAGGGTGACCAGCCAATGTAAAAGGTATGATAGCCACACACTATTAGTGGTTACCTAGAGTAAGACCCCGTAAAGAACAGTCCATCCAATCCTCATTTCCATCAGGCATCCAAAAATATGTCATAAGAAGTTGCGCCAAAGGCCTTTAACAAGTCTAACAGCATGATAGTGCTGATGTCATTCACCTGAGGAGATCCTCCGTCAGTGCTATGACTACTGATTCTGTATGATTCCACACCCTTAAACTCTACTGGAAAGGATCTAGGAAATAAGAAGTCATGTCCAGCAGCCAGGTAACACTTTTGAATAGTTTAGCAGAGTACAGCCAGTTATACGTTCGGTGGGGATGGGGGCGTCCGTTGCATTTGTGCTCACTGCTCAATAAAGGTTTTTGAAAGATGCCTCACTGCAGTTCTCACTTGCAGTCATCAGTGGCACAACCAGCTCCTATTGAAGCATTAATAAGGTTTGAAGCACTGGAGTCTCTCCCTCTGGGATGTGTGTCAGTGTTCTCCCTCAGCAGATGTCAGTAGATGGGCCTTACTAGTGAGTAGCTTTTTACAGAACATTATAGGTTTCCCTACTAGACACATCGCTCAGTAGTGAATTCTTCTGATTTCCCCATGAAACTGAGATATATGTTGGCATCATATTCTACTTAAGTTTCCGCCAACTCTGTGGAATGACTGAGGTCCATAGAGCCTCTCTTGCTCATACACATACGCATCTGGGGCCAGACCGATCACGTAAGCCGATACTAGCCACTAGTTTACACGTTTCGACAACAAACGAAAAAGAAAAGCCTAGGTGAACACTTGCTGTCCTTTTCTTTTTACCTATATTAGGGCATGAATCGGGAAAATTTCACTCAGGTCCTAAAACGCCATACAACACTCCTTCTTTTTTGAAGGCCAAACTCAGTGTGGAAACAGTTTGCAGCTCTCTTGTGATGCTTGGTGTTATCCTAAACTATAAAAATCGCAACTCCAGATCAGCAGAGACTTTTTTCAACACGGATACTGGTCATGTCTGTCTTTCAGATTCAGGAAGGGTTGTTATACAAGCCTAGCTTGCTAATATTTTGAGGCGTCCACCAGTATCAGTCAGGACTTATTTGAAAATTCAGGGATTAATGGCAGTAACGACCAAAGTAATGCAATGGGCATGTCATCATTTGAAACAGCTGTTACATCACTTATTAGATCACTAGTCCCCAGAGTCTCAAAATTATGAGGAAGCGATTCCATTATCAGCAGAAGTGGACAGGAGCTTCAGTGGTGACTAGTCCTAGAGAATCTATAAAGGGAATTTCCTTTCAGTACCCATTTCACCTAGTATTACCACAAGATGTGAGTCATAGGGGTTGAGGAGCAATATTAGAGTGGAAGGGACAAAATAACTTCTGGTCGCTGTTCAACAAGATTCAACCCTCCAATTGGAAAGAATTGACAGTAATCATGCATGCTCTTCAGTTTTCCTCAACATTAGGTAACATGGTAAAAAGCACATTCCATTCGCTGTTGAGCAGAGAGACATTTGTATTGTGTTAATTTATGTCTCAGGGAAGCAAACGCTCATGCAGATAGTCTTAGTCATATCATGCCATCTTCAGTTTCATTTCACCTAGCACAGTCAACATTTCAATTAGCATGTTCCTCTCCTATTGAGTCCTCCCACTCTGAAACATCCAGTATTATTTCCAAAACAACTTTAAAGTTTGCTTTTCTTTTTTTTCTTTTTTTATTACTAAGCAACTCCAATGATAGAAATAAAGGAAATATTGTAATAATCGAGACAGATATAAATCTTGAGTTCATCAGTGAGTTGCAAAAATCATATACATAGACCAAATATTCCATGCAATCATTATAAGCCATCTAAAAAGTGTAATTATAAAAAATATAATACAGTTCATACATTCCTAGTGGACGCATTCCATCTTTCTATAGCAGACCAGATCCTAGCCCCACGAAGTCCAGCGCGCCTACCTCTGGTACCATATATAGCTTTTTCCTGGTTATAAACACCTAGGAAACGGCCTAACCACATTTAAAAAGTTGGTGGATCAGTCTCTTTCCATCTTGCTGCTAGTATAATTCTATATACTGCTGTGCCTATAAATAGACATGATTCCTCTTCTGTACTTAAATCTAGGGAGCTGTCATACCCTAGAATATACAGCGTGGAAGATTCCGCCAGTCTATGTCCAAACGCTTCTTCCCAAAATTCAGACACCATTCTTTTAAAAAATGTTAGTTTATTGCATTCATAAAACATATGGATTAATGTAGCCGGGCCTCTTCCACACCTAGGACATTCATCATTCACCCTTTTGGCCCAGGCATAAAGTTTAGCCGGGGTATAGTAAAGATTATAAATGGTCTTATAGATCTGGGCCCTGAGGTTAGAGCTCAGGAGCAGCCGTGATGTTAATAATAGGCACATATCTATATCCACATTGGTGTTATCAAGTTTGTCGGCCCGAGCGACTTTGGTATGTTCGAGATCGTCTTGAAGCTTCACTAGTAGCATATTATAAAAGGTCCGAATTTTAGACGTAGATTTGCTTAGTGTTTCTAGGAGAGGGATCTTATCTAATGTAATCTTAGGCCTTTTCAAGCTCAGGATTGTATTTAGTTGAATATATTTAAAATAGTCGGAATTGGAAACTTTAAAATTTATTTGAAGGTTCAGAAATCTGGTACTAGGATCACCATCGAGAAAATCCCCTGTTGTAATAATTCCTAAGTTTTTCCATTTTTTTGCGATAGTATCATTAACCTGCTTAGGTAACAGTGAGGACGCCATGGGGGCGTATACCTGGTAAATTTAGGGATTTTAATATATTTCGCTATTCTCCCCCACACTATGCCTACATTATTGATCACTTTAAATTTCGTTTTTTTTAAAGTAGCTTGGCACCAGTTGTCTAAGCAAAAGCCCACAGGCTTTCACCCCTATTGATAATTCATAAATTGATGGTATTCTTGTACCTCCTAGGTTCTCCGGTTGGTCAGTAGTGTTAAACAGCAGAACCATTTGTTGAAGGAGAGCGGCCCAGAGGTAGAGCATAATGTTTGGAGTGGCTAGACCCCCCTTTCCTGTGGTAATGATAAATATTTCAGCGACCTCCTAATTTTACTATACTGCCAAATAAATTTAGCCATTTGAGATTCAAGGGTTTTTGCTATTTTGTCATCAATAAGTAATGGTATCGCCCGAAACAGATATAATATTTTGGGAAGTATGTTCATGTTAAGATAATTTACTCTTCCAATTATTGATAAGTGTAAACTATTAACCAGCACTAAATCTTGTTTTATTGTAGAAAGTAGAGGTTCATAGTTTATTTTACATATATCTTGAATCTTTGTACTTATACTAACCCCGAGATATACTGCGGTTTCTACTTTTCTGGGGTCGCTAAAGTCTATATTCTCGGTGCATAAGATGATGGTTTTATCTTTATTAAGAGAGTACCCAGAATAGCTTCCAAACCTATGCGTAATAGCCTCGATTTCAGTGATTGCTTCAGATGGGTCAGGTGTTAGTACAGCCACATCATCCACATAGGCGAGTATTTTAGTATCGAAGGTACCAGAGGTGATTGGTTTAATTAAGGGGTCTGCATGAGTTTAACAATCAATGGGTTAATATATAACGTAAACAACAGCGGTGAGCAAGGGCAGCCTTGCCTTGCTCCTCTTGTTATCCTAACTATCCCTGATTCAATATCCATGACCTGGATCTTAGCTGTTGGTTTTTGGTACATAGCTTTCATAGCCTTATTAAATATAGGGCCACAGTTATTTTGGTCCAATATACTCCAAAGAAACTCCCATGACACCCTGTCGAAGGCTTTCTCGGCATCAAGAAGGATCATCGACATCCGGCCCCCGGTCCCAGCCATGTCATCAAAGAGTGAGATCACAAGAGGTGTGGCGCCGCAGCTAGGGCGACTGACTCGGGAATCTGGGGATCACAGTTCGATCCCTGGCCCCGGCGGCAGATTAGCCCAGCACCAGGTGACTCTGGGCAATAGCTTGCTTAATCTTCCCGACTGCCCCCAGCGCCTAGAGACCCTTGCGGGTGATTGTGCGCTTTACAAATGTGGATTTATGTATTTTTCCAAATCTTCCCTCATTGTAATATCTAAGGCCTTGTCCTATCCTGTATTAGCTAAAAATTCCCTAAGAAATAATCCTGTTTCAGCAATACTAGTTGACTTATCTTCATGATACAGTTTCTGATAGTATAGTTGGAATACTTCAGCTATGTCTGTCGGGTCAGTATAAATAAGGCCCTCTGATTTTATAGCCTTAATGGTGTTATAGGAGATTTGTTGTCTAGTGCATAGAGCAAGCTGTTTCCCAGTCCTCTCTCCGTTTTCATACACATCCCTTCGATGTGTTTGATAGGTTTCTGCTGCTTTTTGTGTAAGACAGCTGTTCAGCTCAGTTTTTAATAACCGCATCTGTCTCATTGTATGTGCCCCATCCCCCCGCGAGCTATTGATGCTACATGATCCTCCTCAATTTTAGCTAATTCTGTCATTAATAAGTGATTTTTATTGTCAAGTTGTTTTTTAGTCCTGGCCACATAGCTAATTGTTTCCCCCCTCAGTGCGGCCTTTAACCAGTCCCAAACTACCACCCTTGAGGCACTGTAACGGTTTAAATCGAAGTATTCCTGCGCCCATTAAGTAATGAAGATTATGTAGTCACTGTTAACCAAGAGTTTCTGGTCAAAAGTCCAGCTAGATCGTTGTCTGCTGAAACCAGTTAGATTGGTAGAATAGATTAATGCATCGTGATCCAAAATTATTTTCGGCCATTTATATATTGCAGCTTGATTGGATAGGTCCCTTGTGACTAATATATAGTCTATCCTGACATACTTATTGTGGGGATATGAGTAATAAGTATACCCTGGATCAAGCTGGTTTTTAGCATCCCATACATCTACAAGATGAAAGCTATCTCTAAGCTGGCTGACCGCTTTAAAAACTCTTGGTTTACGACCTGAATACCTTTGTTGTTTCCTAAAGGCGGGGTCCAATGAAATATTAAAATCCCCACATACAAGTGAACCCGGCCAGGACGCAAGTTCTAATTCCAGGGTTTCAAAAACATAAGAATCATCCTGGTGCGACCCGTATACCGTACAAATGGTTAGCCCCCTGGCCAGCTCTACAATAGCCCACCTGCCTTGTGTATCTGCTGCTTTGCGTTTAGGTTCCCCCAGGGGTATCTTGGCTAGAATAGCTACACCACAGGTATTAGTTGTTTGTGTGGAACAGACCAATAAATTATAACCTCTAAATTTCAGTAAATCTCTCTTGTCCCAGGGTAGAGGAGTTTCTTGAAAGCAGATTATGTTAGCTTTATTTTGTTTAATTATCTCACCTAGCCTGGTACGTTTATTACTATCATTTAGTCCTGGCACATTCCAAGTACAAATGGCTATTTTCCCCATTTTACTCTGCTAAAGATTTTCCTTAGGCCATAAGAACCTGCTTTAAACTTCTCAGATTTTTGCATGTGTTTTAAAAATGTTACCACATCAGTGACACTTTGTAACTGTCTCATTGTCCAATTGGAGTTATTGCTTATTTCATGTTTTTCCCCCCTGCCCCCCGACCCCGAACCCCCTCCCTCATCCCACCCCCCGTACCTTCTCTCTCCCATCCCACACCCTTGGTGAGGCAAACAGACTCCATTAGAGTCTGGTAGTGATGGGCATGCCACACATGCTCCTAACCCCTACCTAGTAATCATTTTCAACAACAACCAAATGCCGATTTATCCTTAAAAAAGTGTTAATCTAATACCTAACACCCCCCTCTCCTGAGTAGCTCACCAATTCAGCAGTTTAGTTTCACCTCGTTTACCCCTCATACACATAATTAAACAGATAATTAAACATTGTCCCCTCCAGTTTCAATTCATTATGCCTTCAGCGTCACATTATACAAATGAATCAGATAGCTACGGCTAAGATCAGACTAGGCTTAATTTAGTATAGTTTAACGTTTTAGCTTAGCTCAGCCAAGCCCTTCCAGATACTCCTTAGCGTTAATTTCTGAAATAAAAAACTTTGTTTGACCCCCAAAAATTACTTTAAGTCTTGCTGGATTATTGAGGTAGGCCTGGGCCTTTTTGTCCTGGAAAGGCTTAATTAGTTGACGTAACCTCCACCGTCTCTCGACAGTGGAGTGACAGAAATATGGACGCACAAAAAAGGAAATCTCATTACAAGTGCGTTTCGCTTCAGGCCTTGCTCTTTCAAAAATTGCCTGACGGAGCAAAAAATTGCCAAAAAAATACTAAAATGGCACGAGGATATGCTCCAGGTTTTAGTGGCATCTTTAGTGTAAACGGTATACGATGGGCACGTTGGACTTCTGCATCCCAGTTCCAACTAGAAAGTTCCGGGAGAGAGTCCCAAAGAAGTTTTACCACAAACAAGTGGATATCGTCCCCCTCCACTGCCTCGGTAACCCCAAGTATGCGCAAGTTGTTTATGGGCTGTCGATTTTTGAACTCTTCGAGCTTCCACCTTACATCTACCAGCTCAGCCTCATGGGATTCTACCCGTTGTTGGTTCGAGGTGATCTCTGCCTCATTAGAGACTATTCTGGATTCCAGTTCTGTCAGTCTATCCCCAAAGGTACTACATGTCTTTGTTAATTTTCGAACCACCCCTTGAACTTTACATAATGCTGCCTGAGCCCTGCGGCTGTCTTGCGAGGTTTCCTCGCGGTGTGAGGCAATGGCTTGTAAAACTGTGGCAAGGGTTGCGGCCGGTAGATCAGCCTGAGCAGATTGAGTTGGTTGCCTTGCGGGAGTAGGTGCAGATGTAGGATTCAGGAGTAGATTGGTGGGTGTATACTCCCAGTCTAAATCCGCGCGCTTCTTTTTCCGCCTAACCGTCGTTTTAGCCCTAGAGTTCGGGGTTTTTATGTCTGTTTTATCGCTGCTTTCACTCTCATCTAAGACCTCTGAAGTAATATCATCAGACCATTCTGCTCCCTCGGAGAAAGAATAGAATTCACTGGGAACTTTTTCAGTATCATTATCAATTGTGTTATTGATATTCACAGCCCCTTGAGAGGCTGACGCGCCACACCCCCCAAGATCAGCACCATCAGTTACCTTTATCGTATCGCTAGCACAAGCTGTCATGGGCCGGGAGTGCTGTGAAAATTGGGATCCTTCCAAACCATTAATATCTACAACCTGGGGCAATGTTTGAACTTCTAGATTGTTAGCATCCAGTATTCCTGTCTCCTCCTCACCCCCAGGACAGTGTCACCATCCCCTGTTGTATGGAGAGGAGATTGCATACCTTCATTTTCCGTTTTTTTTATTTCCTGTAACGTGTTCCCCACAAGGCTGGAGGCTGGATGCTCCCTTCGTTGTTCTTTAGGCTCACTCTGTACTCCCCCCACATCGGGGGCTGCTCCCCCCAGCATCCCGGGCTGCGGTTGCTGGTGGCTGTCAGCTCCGGAGACTGCTGGTGCGGGCTTCCCACCTCGCTCCGGAAGCAAACCGGGGGCCCTGCGTAAGAGATCAGCAACTGTCGGGCCGGTCGGGATTCCCTTCCGGGTTACGGCCGCTGCTCCTCCACGCTTCGGGGTTGCTGCCGTGTCTGCTCCATCCACCTTGCCGGTTCTGCTCCATCCACCTTGCTGGCTCGCTCCTGGCTCTCACCGAGTGCCTGCGCGTGTGCTTGTCTGGCCGCACAAGCTCGAATCGCCACTGTTGTAGATGCCGGTGCTGCAGCTACCTTGGGCACCATCTCATTGAACACACTGTGCTCCGTCCGGTAGGTTCTTCCTTTCTTTTCCACTGCTGCTTTAGGGATTGACTGATAGATAAATCTCAGTACCGCCAGGCCGATTATAGAGTTGAGCACTGACAGTTTGTTACACAGCGGCCCTTTCCATTCCTGGTTTTTATCCTCAGTGATGCTTATCTCCGTTATGGATGGTAGTTCACCATTCAATTTTGGTAACAACTTCATCAGGGTGATCGGGTGATCAGAGTGGAAGATCATTGTATAGTAGATACATCGGGGGCATATCGGCATATGTCGGCATTTCTTTAGGTTAGGATTTTGGGGCTTAGTAGGAGCATTGTGTGCACTCCGGTCTCAGCCGACCGCCATCTTGCCTCCCATCCAGGTCACGTCACCCATTTTTGATTTTTTTTTAGAAGGATGTAAAATCCTAATCAAAGGCTTTAAAAAATAAAGGGTCAGTAGTTGCTTATCTCCTGTTTTGCAAAAGGTAAGAAGGTAATCTTCAGCATTTTGTACCTTCTGTTGATTTTATTCTGAAAGGTACCCACCTAAAGAAGGGGCTTAAAAACGTTCCTATTCACAAAATCATTTAATCTAAGTGATTCTTAAATCTTCTCATTTCTGTAGCTATTGAACCTGAACGTTTACTAATCCCATGGTTTTGCTCTACTCTATATAATTAACCCCATACACTCTACCAACCAACTCTCCTTCATTCGATTCTATTACTGCTATACGTTGAGGTTGGTGTGCCCCTCTGAATATCAAAGATGAAAATCGTGGCCTGGAAATAGCATGGACAAAATATCGAAACTAGAATATTGAAAGGTAAGTATGTATAGATTTTCTATACCCAACTCTTCACATATGTAACTTGAATATATGCATATCTTCAAGGGACATAGCTTTGGCGTTTCAAATAGGGAATCTATACTTCAGCTTTATGTACTTACCTTTCGATATTTTAGTCTTTGATATTTTGTCCATTATATTCTTATCTAACAATTTTTCTGTCTTTGAAATTCAGTAAGACAATCATTAAGAATATATATTCTGTTGTTAAATCTGTAAAGCACACTTCTGCCGACAAGTGCAGCTGTGCTATATAAATATGTCAAATTAATAAATACATGTGACATCTGTTATTTATAGATGCTCTCCTCCTGAAATACTCCAAGAAGTCTGGTCTGTGGACAGCCCAGGAAACAATTGTGCATATTGGAGACAGACTCCGGGTGGACAAGCCAGGCAAACAGAGGAATGCATTTTGGATCCACTGTTTGCACCAAGATGAAACTCTTGGAAGGTAAAGTATCCATTAACTTATATTATAGAATTCCTAACTGTTGTTTGCATAGTGAGGGAGTTATTGGTTCTGTGCTTTATTTATTGACACCTTTAATGTTGCAGCACCATTTCCTGGTGCCACTACGAATTGATTAATACATATAGTGATTAGAAAACATTTCAACTAAACTTTCAGTTTGCATAGTAGGACAGTTGCCCTTTCCTGAAAAACTCAAATTAGGTGGGTGTGTAAATACTACTATTCTAAAATGTAGTGTCACTGTTGACACAAGGGAATTGTTGGAAGGTGGATTAAGGGTAGAGGTGAGTAGGCACCCCTCACTAGCAATAAGGCCACCAACCCAATATAAGGTCCAGTCAAGGTCTCAATAAGTTATTCCCTTGCTCACCCCTTCGTTGGTAGCAACAAGCAGAAATGCTTAACTTAAGAGACAGATTTATAAAGCATTTAAAAACACCAATACATTAAATAAGTAAGACATTATGCTCAATAACAATTCAACACCAATTTACAAAAATAAGAAATATTTGTATCTTTTAAATGACACCAAATAAACAAAGATCCAATGTAGGGTACAGGAGATATGAATATTTAAAGAATAGACACTTTCTAGTACTTAAAAACATATAGTGTCAAATTTGAACATCTGGTCATGCTTGACCAGGACAAAGTCAAAGTTTCAAACTGTCCACAATGAAGCCCTGGTCTGATATACTAAGCGTGAGGCCCCGGTCACAATTTTACCTTCGCACTTAGTAACTTTTCTGGAGTATTTTTTCCAGACGTCGAGCGGGCAGCTCCAGCAGGCTGGATTCACAGCAGCTTTGTCTGCTTGGTTCACAGGAGCCGCCGGTCAACTCCTGGAAGTCTTGACATGCGGAGCTTGCAGCGTAACAAACCTGAAATCCAGGCTGGGTCATAGTTCAACGTAGTTGGCTTGACCCTCGACATTGGGTCGGTCCACTTGTGGAGCTTTTTCACAAAAGTTCTATAAACTTCAGAAGGTGCTTCCTTATGTTCCTTTTGGGGGATCATAGTGTCCACAAACAAATCTAAGGTTCCAGTGTCTCTGAGTTGCTCCTCAGAAGTTGGGACTACAGTTCCCACAATGCACCTAGCCAAATTCTTTAAAGTCCAGCTGGAGGTTGTCAGCTGGGTTCTCCTCACTGGAGATGATGCAGGTGGAGCTCTTGTAGCCTGTTGCATTCAGGGAGTTCACTCCTTGTCTTTTAAAGGAAGAAAAAGTCCTTATGGCTGTAGTTCCTTAGTGTGCAGTAGATGCAGTCATTGAGTGTAGTCCTCTTGGTGCAGGCCAGGGTCCATCAGGGCAGTCCGGTTCTTCTTGTAGTTTCAGGAAGCAGATATGAGTTACTATGCTGCTCTCACATATTCATTCAATGTTCTGGGGTGAAAAGTAGGGGGCACCTCTGACCAATGGGATACAGGAAGCCACCCAGAAACATGAAGACTTTCTCCAAAGTGTGGCATATTCTTGTCCCACAAAGCACTGTACTTTATTCAAGATGGAGAATTGCTCTCATTGAGAGTACGATCTGGCTAAGCCAACCTACTGGTGTAGCCTATTTCCCTTAACACTCCCCTTCTTGGCCTCCTGCAAATCCCATTCATGGGGCTCTCATCTGGCTCGGGGGTACGGGAGGAGAGGGTAGGCCTGGCTGGCATTCCTTACTGTCCTACTCTCTTTGAAACCGAAGATGCTTACACATCCCCTTTCCTGGCCTGTTCTCTGCAGCTGCAGAGCTCCGCCCACCAGGTAATCTGTCTCTATACAGGCCACTTATCACCTCATCAAAGCAGTTTGGCTAAGCCTGGTCAACTAGGAGAGGCTGCTAGAAGGCTGAATTTTGGCTCACAGAAAAGAAAGTTCTATAACTGCCTTTCTGTATTAGGTATGATACATTCAACAGTGGCAAGTTGTTGGATTAATCATTACCAGTCATTTACGTACTTCAAATATTATTTTAGCTCACTCCTAGCAATAGTTACACTGTATCACAGTATTCCCATGTTACCATATGGAGCTAAAACACTACATTGGGGAAAAGTGAAATGACACTTTTCCCTCGCCAGGGCATATAAAACATCTTTTAAAATGCCCCTGCGTATTTTTACATGGCACTTACCCTTGGGTCACCTAGGGTAAACCTTAGGGGGTGACCTATATGTAAAAATAAGGTAGTTCAATACTTTGGAAGTACCTTTATATCCAAAGTCGAATTTGCATATAATTTCATTTTAAAAGCAGATTGCAAAGCAGGGCTGACTTTTAAAATGAAAGCTGGCAACACAGCAGTGCACACTTCAGTGCATGAAATCTGCTGGGCCCCCTCACCTACATGTCTCACCACTAGGGACCTACAGGTAGGTTGTCAGTGCCAAATGTAATTACACCTAATTACCATATACATTTATAAACAGAGCACTGGACTTCGGCCTGGTTAGCAGAGCCCGGGCTCAGTCGTTGTCAGTTACCACCATTATCAGTTAGAAAATGGAGTGATCAGGGCAATAAGGATGGCTTTCTCACAGTTATCTTTTTAAATAGGAGCTAAAACAAAATTCTGATAATTGAGTATGTTTATGGTGTTCTAGAACTAATCTGTAAGAATCACCCAGGTTGTGTAAAGAAATAGGCCTCCAAGCACCCGTTCTCTGAATGTCATCGTGGAAACCCAGGTAGAAGCGGTGCAAGAAAACGTGTGGCGAATTCACTAAAGTACGTTTCCGGGCTGCAAAGGAAAAGAAAAAACAGAGACTATCAATACAAAGCACCAACATAATCAATGCACTCGTCAGACAATTAAGTCCCTGATGACGACAAGCAGAACTCTCCAGATAAAATTTCACAATTTCTCAGAAATTCCAATCCTCTAAACTCCTCAACATCCAACGCAGTCATGAGAATCATAAAACCGGGCATATATCCACATAAGGTCAACCATATTCTAGAAGTAAATTTCCATCCAGACTGAACTCAATGGTTTAAAAGTGCAAAGTTCAATCAAAGAGAAGGTGTTTAACCGCATGCGTGCGGTGGCTTTTCCCGCTGTGTGCGGCATTTTTTAAATTACCGCGATACATGACGAGCTCAGCTCGTCATCAGCACACGGCAGGTAACGCTGATGACGAGCTGAGCTCGTCATCAGCATGGAAGTGGTTAAACCACATTGAGAGCTACAAGGAAATTGAAGTAAACTTTATAGGGGGCACCCAAGGCAGGTGTTTTACTGGATACTAAGAGCAAGAAAACAACCACATGTAGTATGCACTGTGAGCTGCACAGAGTGAACGTGTTTGGGAGTTATCATAGTCCGCTAGTGAATTAGTTAAATGGATTGCATTGCAAACATGGCCTACTTACATGCTCCACAGCAGCTGTGTTCATGTTATGTTCTGGATATTGTAGCACAATTGATGCTCACTTGGTGCATTGCAGCTCCTGCGTATGCTTGCTGTGGAATTTCAGGTAAAACACTTGACCAGTATTTTTAGGTTATGGCCAATGAAAAACATTGCACATGTAAAACAGCAAAACCAAGAAAAATCACTTTGAAAAGTATTTCAGATTTGTATGAACTATCCCTAAATAATTATTAAGTCAAACAGAGGCAAAATTGCAATGGTGTAAAATAAACAGAGGTTGTTACCTTACTTTTTACTCATGTACCAGCTCCTGGTCTTCCAGGGTCTCAACATACACAAGTGGCCAGTGTTTTTTCTCTGGGATCTTAGGGGGATGACAACGAAACATCAAGCAAAGACAGCTCTACCACTGTAGTCAACACCACAACACAGAGCCTAGACATCTATTAAACTACATCATGGATAAGACAGAGTGTAAACCTTGACCTTGAGAACTTAGCTGAGGTAGTGATGAATACCATGGATCAGCAACATCAAAGAGTGAAAAAGACAGGCCCAGTGAGTGGGAACCTTTCGAAGCACTGGAACTGCACCACTCCTGTGTCCTAGGACATCAATCAGGATAGTAAATTAGAGTTCTCCCCTTCAGTCTGAAGTGTTGTTTTTCGATTTTGTCTTTTTAGGTTTCACTTGGAAAAGGCAGTCAGCCTTAGTACAGGTAGACTACCGGTAGCGGGACACATGGATTTCCTTTAATTCACCAATGTCGGGGGCGTGGCCAAGATGGCGGAGTGAGCGGACGTGCGTCGCCACTGCTCCTGCCAACGGCCCTGTTTCAGCACTGGTTCCGGCACCTCTGTACCTGCAGTGTGGGGCTTCGGATGGTCGGAACCGACTATTAAGCAGCGCGGACCCGGAGAAATTGGCGGAGGCGCAACGCGCGACGGATCTAGTCGCCTGCAGCCCCAAGAGCGCGAAGCGCCCCATCCCCCCACCGTTCCGAAAGCGAGGCCGACCTCGGAGGTAGAGCGCGACCGGACGGAGGCCCCCTGTCTCGGCGATTGTAGTGCAGCCTGAGACGGGCGACAGCAGTGTTCGCCAGAGGGCGGAGCCAGGATCCAGGGCGACTGCGGAGGCGAGCGTGCAGCCGGCGGAGCTGAGGTGAGGGTCCGGTGGACCGCGGAGCGGGTGTGAGACGCTGCGGGGCCCAGAGGCCGGAGAGGGCGCACAGCAGGAAAGGAGGCCTGAGGTGGGACCAGGACCGGACGACACGAGCGCTGTAGCGGTGAGTCCCGAGACACAGCAGCGAGGAGTGAACGGAGGGCAGAGGGACTCCCTCGGCGGGCATACCGGCCCGCTGGTGGTTGGGGCTCCCAATCAGATACATACCTGATCAGGGCCCAGCTGTCCTTGTAGGGCCTTCAGCGATCAGCAGCGAATGGTGGCATGAGGCTGGAACCAGCAGGGGCACAGTAACTCACTCTCTGAAAGGAGTCGGCTCTCCCGGCCTGGGAGGCAGGAAGCAACTCAGGCATCAAAGTAGGGGCACCACAGAGTAGAAGGAGTCCCCACGGACGTTAGTTGAGGTAACGGCCAGAAAACTGAGGGAAGGAGAGGCACACAAAAGCGGAGCAGAGGTGACTGCCCAAGGCGGAGCCAGACTGGGCACGAAACGGCAAGCGACCGCGCACAAATGCGAACCAAGGAGGGAGACTCGCGCTAGGTTTATCGGACAGAGCACACTGGCCCCGTGGAGACCCAGCACCAACCCACGGACACGGTGAAGGTCGGAACCTACCGTATTAGCAAACGTAGACTGGAACGCCAGGTGGTACGATTGCCAGGGAAGCGGGATGTCTACGGGCAGGCCTCCCCGAGGCAAAACAGTGAAGGAGCTGTTTGCTAAAGCGCAGACCCCCCCACAGAAGGACGCAGCAGCCCCGACACCGAAGAAGATGGATCAGGCCTCCGACAACGGAGCAGAACCCATTACAAAGGCCTTTCTGGAGTCCCTCTTTGCGTCTCTGCGGGATGATATCCAGACCTTCAAGACGGAGTTCACCAGCGAAATCCGGGAAGTGCGGCGCGAGATGGATGGCATAGGGGAAAGGGTGGCAGACCTGGAAACCAAAAGCGACGATAAGGATACGGAACTCGCGGCCCAGCAACAGGAGATCATCCGGCTGCACGACCAGCAGGTGGATCTACAGCTACACCTGGAAGATTTGGAAAATCGCTCCAGACGCCATAACATCCGCATTCGCAACGTGGCTACGTCCGAAGCCACCCAAGATGCGTTTCGCTACGCAAGAGAGCTTTTCAACCACGTGCTGGGGCGGCCATCAGACTCTCCTCTACAGCTAGATAGGGCTCACAGGGCTGGACCACCCCGTGCGGCGACGGCGCCCCCCCCGGACATTTTGGTGTGTGTTCAAGACTACTGTACCAAAGAGGAGATACTACGGAAGGCACGCCAGAAACATCCAATAGCGTTCCAAGGCACCTCACCACTGTTATTCCAGGACCTGGCGGCGCTCACACTGCACAAGCGCCGGCTTTTCAAACCAGTCACAACCTATCTGCAACAAAACAATATTCCATACAGCTGTGGCCACCCCTTTCGCCTCATTTTCAGACTGGAGAATAAACAATATCAGCTCCGTTCGGTCTCGGAGGCCTGTTCGCTGTTAGGAATAGAGGTACCCGAGGACAGCGCCGAGACCCAGGGATCTGTGCCAGAGACGGAAGTGAGAAGGCCACAGTGGAGCCAACAGCAAAGGCGGAAACGAGTCAAGAAGCCCCCGGCGACGGAAATTGCAGCAGGACAGCGCGCCGCAGTGGATGCAGTAGCCACGGATAACGGCACCGGTTCCACAGGATGAGAGACTCACTGACGCCTATTGATCTGGATGTCCGCTCTGGCCATATGGCCGTTGGCGGGAGAGTGCTCCCGAACAGACTAGTAAGACTACCTTACACTACTCTTTTTTCCTTTTCATCCCTGGATGAGAGACAATGACAGTTTGCAGTTGTTGGGGGGGGGGAGGGGAAGTTTGGGTTGGGGGGGAAACTGGTCCATGGTTCGATTGCTGGGAGGTGGGAGTCACGGCGCAGGGGCAAGTTGGGGGTTATCGGACCCCGTTACTCTAGGGCTACACAAGGGGCAGGGAATGGGTTGGAACCTCTAGATGAAGAACGATGAACTAACTATCCTCACATTGAACGTACGCGGCCTGAATAATCCCGTTAAGCGCAAAGCGATCCTGCTTCAACTAGAACAGTCTAAGGTGGACATATGCCTCCTGCAGGAAACACAACTTCTGAACAAAGATTGTCACAGGCTGAGGTCTTGTAAATTTCCCCATCAATTTTTCTCCTCATGCCCAGATAAGAAAGCGGGAGTGGCGATCTTAGTGGCACAAAAGTTCAGGGGCAAGGTACTGGGGAAGTTGGCTGAGACCAAGGGGCGCCTACTAGTATACAGGTTCGCAGTAGGCGACAAGACTCTTACGATTGGCTCGATATATGGGCCCAGTGACGGTCAGGAACACTTTCTTCACAGAGCGCTCACTGATGTCACCGATACAACTGACATAGTTTTGGGCGGGGACCTAAATTTGGTTTTCGACAACACACTTGCCAGGTCCTGTCAACGCACTACACAGGTGGGGGCGCTCACAACAGCAGGCAAAGCCAGATTTCAGGAATTAGGATTAACAGACCTTTGGCGCGAGCTGCATCCTGGTGAGAGGGACTATACACACTTCTCAGCTGCCCACCAAACATATGCGCGTCTTGACTACCTGCTAGTTTCCACTGCCACCAAAACGCTTGCCACCAGCGCTGACATAGGAACTGCTTCACTCTCCGACCATGCCCCAGTGAAGGCCGTCCTCTCTATGCCAGCTACCCAACGCTCAAGTAGGGTTTAGCGCCTCCGAGACTCACTGCTGCAGAGGAAAGCGGTGGTCACTAAAATCCAAAGCACGATGACTATCTCACACATAACAGCAACAATGACACCTCACTATCCACGCAATGGGCCGCGCCGAAAGCAGTTCTTAGGGGTGAATTTATATCACTCTCGACTGCAGAAAACGACAATCTAAGAGGGAAGAACTCACACAGCAGATCAGGGAGTTGGAACAGATGCACCAGAGGACGGGGGCTCCGAGAATATGGAGGCAATTAAAAGCGGTCCGCCAACAGCTCGCAGCCCTTGATCTGGATAGGGGGGGCAGAGTATGCAGCACTACGGCTGCGCCACACCTATTAACGGGCGGAGACAGGTGTGGGCGCCTGTTGGCTCACAAACTTCGCGAGGTCACGCAGCGTAGGGAGGTGCGAGAGATAAGAAGGAGCGATGGCGTCACAGTAGACGGAAACCCCATAGCGGAATCCTTCAGTGCATTTTATGCAGACTTATACACAGCTGATCCCCCTAGCCCAGAGGCGGAGACAGAGTTTCTGGCAGGTATCTCCCTGCCGGAGTTGACGCAGGAACAAATAGACTGCTTGGAAAGAGACATCCGACCGGAGGAGGTCATCTCCGCCAACTCCTGGCTCAAATTAGGCAAGGCCCCGGGACCGGACTGTTTCCCTTTGTAGCCAAGTGGCGCCGCTACTCGCCCGACTCTTTACCTCTTTTGCGGAGGAGGGAGCGATCCATAGAGACCTACTGGAGGCGTCCATTGCGGTGATACCTAAACCAGGTAAGGATCCTGTTGAGTGCGGAGCGTATAGACCAATCTCCCTCTTGAATGTCGACCTCAAGCTTTACACAGGGATCCTCGCCTCCCACTTAGGACCATATATGGGATAACTGATTGACCCGGACCAATCCGGTTTTATTCCAGAGCGTCAGACCTCAGACAACACTAAACGGGCCTTTGACCTTCTGGAAAAGGCTGCGCGGACTTAGGGTGAATATTTGATGATAGCCATTGACGCCGAAAAGGCATTTGATAGAGCACCTGGCCCTACTTGGAGAAAGTGTTAGTAAAAGCAGGGATAGGGCCTAAATTCCGAACTAGAGTGTTCAATTGCTATAAATTTCCGACAGCAGGAGGGCGCTAGAGGGCGCACTGCGGAATGGCTGACTGCTAAGTCAGCTCCGCCGGACGGGTGCGTTTTCACGGACCCCTTGGCCCCAACTCCACCCTGTTTCCCGTAAAAAACAGCGGAATGGACGGTTAAACGATCCGACTCCGTAATGTATTGACGCCGGCCAGCAACTATGCAGCACAACGAAGGAATCTGCGAAAATCCTCCCGGCGCTGGAAGGCTGGTCAAGATGGCGGCGCGCGGTCGCGGCGACCACAGCTGAAACCGAGCGCTGTCGCCCTCAGATGACCACAGGGCTCTCCCCATCCCGGCGCACAGACGGTGAGAAACGGGAGCCGGCGTAAATCAGACACGATGTGCCTATACAATGAACAGAACTTTGATCATGCACTGTGCGTTCCACGGCGACCAAAATGGCGGCGGCGGTGACACGCAAGATTGGTGACTCTGCCCCAGACACTGCCGGCTCCCCGTTCTACGGCGCCAGCAAGTGAGCAGGTACGGGAAAGCTACACAGCGCGGCTGAGGGGGCGAGCAGAGGAGATAGGCGGCTGGGGGCTCGCCGGCAGAGGTGTGGTGGTGCGAGGCTTCCCAACACTACTACGCGCCGCACCAGTAGGCGCGAACCAGACCCGCCAGCACTAACGGGACCGCCTCACACGGACAGGCTGTTACATGAAGCGCACTGCAGTCCCCTAAGCATATCCACCATCACGAGGCATGCCTGCGTAACACCGGACGCTGCCCTGGGCCAGTATGTGGCTAAGTGGCCATTCCAAGGAATAGATCCCCAACACAGGGGGTGACTAGAGCGCAATTGCGACGCACACGGACAACGACCAAACCAGCAGCCCCAACGAGCCCGACAATCGCTAGCCCAGCCGCACCCGCGGGCACCATGGGGAAGCCCGATAGACAGCAAACGAAACTGCCTTTCGAGGCGAAAAAGCAAACGGCGAAAACGGGAGCTGCTCTGGACACTGACGGAGACCAGGCTCTGGGAGACGGCGCCGGCATGGAGGCAGTACTAAGGGCTATCCAGCAGAGCTTGCACGACATGAATAACAAAATGGACAGCGTTGTGGCAAGGGTGGACTCGCTGTCAAACAAGCTGGAAAATCACGGCGAGCGGCTGGTGGAGGCGGAGCAGAGGATCTCCTCGGTGGAGGACCACTCCAGAGACATAGCGAAAACACACAGCGCCATTGCAAAGACCCTGGAAACCCTGAAGGCGAAGGTGGAGGACCAGGAAGCGAGGTCCCGCCGCAACAACGTACGCATCTCGGGCCTGCCGGAATCCACCAACACAGGCAGGATGGAGACGTACGTGGAGAACATGCTGAAGGATATCTTTGGGGCTGAAAGCTTCTCTGACGTCTTCCTGGTCGAACGGGCTCATCGTTCCCTGGCCCCCACTCCAAAACCGGGGGCTACGCCTCGGATAATCATCGCCCGAGTGCTCAACTACAGGGACAGGGACGCCGTACTTCGAATGGCGAGGGAAAAAGGCGCCATTACCCACCAGGGCAACTCGCTGGAGTTCTACCCACCACACCATGGCGGTGCAGCAGGCAAGGAAGGAGTTTGCTCCAGTGAAGAAGAAACTTCGGGAGCTGGACATTGGATACGCGATGCTGTACCCAGCAAAACTTAAAATCCTAACGGATGGCAAGCCGGTGGTTCTCACGACGGTCCAGGCCGCGCAGGATTACATCAAGAACCTCACCAAACGTCGGAAGAATCAGGAGACTGCGGCCAGAATGAGCGACAACGACTGACGACAAAATGACTGCTATGTGCGCGACATTGGAGTACTTTCTCGAAACTGGCAGCGGGCGACGGACACTTCTGACAAAGTGCACCCGCACGTTGAGATCCACAGGACTGATGTTGTCGCTGCTGACGAACTATGGAAGGGAGACGCCATCGGCAATATCGCAGTGAGTACACTTGGGGAGTGTTGATGCAGAACCCAGACACGTGCTCTGGGTCTCACCTGATTAAAGACATGCGGCCGGCTGGCTGTACTGACTGCTCTATCACTGTGCTACCCTGAGACACTAACTACGAGGGTCTGTGACACTGCCTGCATGGGTATTGAAACCTCGGAGGGACATGGAGGGAATGACACTGATCATGTTATTCTTGCGGAGGATTGGAAGCGGGATGAGGGGACTAGGGGGTGACTATTGACGCTATCATTATCTAGAAATCGCACTCGTCCACATCCACTATGTGGGTGGAGATGTGTGCTTCGGGCGGCACCCCCAGGAGGGTGTTCCCCACAACAAGTTTAATCACAGTTCTGAAGTTCGGGGGGGAATGGCTTTGGCAAAGTTTGGGCGCTAAAGTGGGAGGCGGGGGGTTGGGGAAGCTGGGTAGAGTTAATATGTTTGCACTGTGTCTGAGAAGCATTGCGACCTCTTTTATTGCCTGTATTATGTATGCTGAAAATGAGCTGTTCCACAGGTGGCCACATAGATCACGCGACGCACAATTTCATCTGACTACGTACTAATGGCTCGCTCTGACACACTCAATTTCATCACATGGAATGTCAGGGGGCTGGGAAATCCGAAAAAGAAACGGCAGATGTTTGCATACTTTGACAGACTTCAGGTAGATGTGGCATTTCTACAAGAAACACACATGGCACCCAATTCCACATCCAGGCTGGGCTCAAAATGGGCGGAATCCGCCACAGGCGCATATTACTCGACGTACTCCCGAGGCGTCAGTATCTTGATCAAGAAAGGTACACACTTCAAAATTAAAGACACGTACACTGACACAGGAGGGAGATATGTTATAGTGGCAGGCGAGACGAGACACCAGAAACTAGCCCTTGTGAATGTGTATGGTCCGAATGTGGATGATGCGGGTTTTTTTGAACGGTTATGGCACACTATAGCGGATATACAAGCGGACAATGTCATCTGGGGAGGGGACTTTAACGTGACACTCAGGGACGGGCTCGACAGAGCGACACACACACCTGAGCAACATACCAAGGCGAGGGAAATGCTGCTGGACGCAATGTCCAATTTACATGTAAGCGACCTGTGGCGGCTACTACACCCGGGGGAACAGGTTGCCACGCACATAAATGCTGCAAATAGAAGCTGGTCCAGATTGGACTTTTGGCTGGCTACACAGGACGTCCTTGCATGGGTGGAGCAGATAACACATCTCCCAAGAACACTATCGGATCACGGCCCTGTACTTTTGAGGTTGCGGATCCCACACTATGCCCCACCACCCTACACCTGGCGCTTTAACGCACAGGCCCTGCGTGATCCGCTGTATGTCGACACAGTCCAAAAAGCGATCACCGACTACTTTGAATTGAATGCCCCCACCACGGAGGACCCGTGCCTCCTGTGGGAAGCATTTAAAGCAACAATACGGGGCGTGTGCATTACCACGTCCGCTGGCATATTAAAAGATATTCGTCACCAACTAAAAAGAAGGGAGGAGATGCTTCAAGACCTGGAGCAGAGATACACAAACACTGGAGACACGGCACTGCTAAGTGACATTCAGACACTACTATTAGAATACAACACATTTGCTGATGACGAACTTAAATATATCTTCAAGAGAACGACGGCTAGGAGATATGGGGAAGGAGGCAGACCGGGCAGGGCCCTAGCAGAAAAGATTTGTTCGGGGAGGGCGCCACAGCATATAGCGACTATACATACCAAACAGGGCACTCGTGCGCATGACGTGCCGACCATTATGGGTGAATTCAGAGACACCTACGGGGCACTGTATGAGGCCAGAGCTCAAATATCTCGGGAGGAAATTTTGGAATACATGGCTGGCGTTGAAATCGCCTGGCTGGCTGACGGACACAGGGATTACTTAGCTAGGCCTCTCACGACACGAGAAATCATAGACACTATCAAACGACTCCCCAATGGCAAAGCGCCGGGCCCAGACGGCTTCGTCATAGAATTCTATAAAACATATGCAGACACGCTAGCACCTCATCTGGTGAATCTATACGAGGCCGCACATGAGGCCCAAACACTGCCACCGTCCATGAGAGAGGCGTTGATCGTCGCCCTACTGAAACCGGGCAAAGACGAAGAACACTGCGACTCTTACCGCCCCCTCTCCTTGATAAACATAGACACCAAGATATTGGCCAGCATCCTAGCAGACCGACTGAAGCCACTAATGCCGATGTTAATAAGACCTGACCAGGCTGGTTTCATTCCGGACCGATCGACCACGCACAACACTCGCACCCTTTTCGCACTGGCACACTACTTGGCCCCGGATATCAAAGCGGTTGCTGTCTTGTTGGATGCGGCTAAGGCATTCGATACAATTGACTGGCCGTTCCTTCACGCAGTCCTGATCCGGATGGGATTCCCCCCGTTATTCATCGGATGGATTACAATGCTATACTCGGGCCTGTCGGCCTGCATACGGGTTAACAAGCATCTGTCGTCCCCTATACCCATCGAGCGAGGCACTAGACAAGGGTGTCCTTTATCGCCAATGCTGTTCGCCCTTATACTGGAACCCTTGGCTTGTAAAATAAGACAACACCACCACTATTCAGCTATTCAGTTGCCTACGCGACCCATACACATAGCCTTATATGCAGATGACATGGTCCTGTACGTCAAAAACCCTGAGACGAATCTCAACCCACTGCTTAGGGAATACATTAAATTCGGCCAATACTCGGGACTTCACATCAATTGGGGCAAATCCCTCATACTCCCGCTGACGGACGGAACCCGGCCCACTGCGCTGGACTACCCCCTGGAATGGCAGGAGGAACCAACGAAATATTTAGGCGTTTGGTTCCACAGAGACCCGGAGTTGGTCATTCGCACCAACTACGGGAGGACTGTCTCCACGCTAGAAGATAAGGTCAAAAGATGGATTGGACTACCGCTCTCACTGGCAGACAGACTTGCCATTGTGAAAATTGTGCTCCTGCCCAAATTCTTATATCTCTTCAATAATATACCTATTAAGCCACCGGCCGAGGTGTTTCGCAACATCAAATCCCTCATGCTCTCCTTAATATGGGCGGGGAAGCAGGCTAGATTGGACCTGCAAACTCTGACTCTCCCATACGCTAAAGGGGGCTTCAAGGTGCCAGATATTTACCTATACTACCAGTGCGCTCAGGCGCAATTCGCACACTATTGGTTCCATGAGATTCCTTTTTTAACGCACGTAGCAGTAGAACATGGAGACGCTGATCCCATCCCACTAACAAGTATATTAACACACAAACGTCCCAGGTTGCACGATCATGACATCAACCCAGTAAACACCACAATAGAGGCATGGCAGACACTGAGTAAGATGGCGCGCTGCACACCAATCTACGCACCGGCACTCCCACTGGCACACCATCCGGCACTATCTGTCACACAAGAACAGGTGGGGATGGACCTCCTTAAACGTGCTGGCATAGACACCCTAGGGGATTTATATAAAGATGGGCTGTTTGTGCCACTGGACCAACTGACATACATTCAGAATCCAACTCTGTTATTCAGTTTCAACTATTACCGATTACAGAGGGCGGTGAGGGAGCATTTTGTGACTTTCCCAGCAGAACCACAGGCACTCGCACCACTGACACTTGTGCTCAACACCCCCTCAGCGTCACACTTGGTGTCCCGACTATACCGCAGTGCGCAAGCTAGTAATGGGGGCAACACTACCAGAGCCAGGGAGAAATGGAATGCAGCACTGGGGGATGACCTTACGGAAGAGGAATGGGAGGCCACCTGCATTCTAACGGGGATGCTGACACCAAACGGGAATCTTAGACTGATTCACTACAAATATTTGCACCACATGTACCACACGCCTGCAAGGCTACACAAATATGGTCTGAGGGACAACTCTAACTGCACTAGGTGCGGACAGGAACATGCAGATTTTATTCACTTGGCGTGGCACTGCGATGCGGTGGCACAATACTGGGATCAGGTGGTGCGGACGCTCAACACTATACTGGGGGCACAATTGCCGTGTACAGCTAAAGTCTGTCTCCTGGGGTTAGTGCCACAATTGAGGGCGAGACGACGTAAGTTTTGTGTGATTGCACTACTGATGGCGAAGAGGAGAATATCCTTACATTGGAACAGTAAGCGGAAACCTACAGTAAAAAATTGGCTGGAGGACTTGGCCTATTGTAGAGACACTTTAGTCACGTACGAGGAAGAGTTGCCTATGGGGTCCCGCCCCAGAGACTTCTGGGAACCATTTCAACAGTACCTGGTGTCAGTGGCCACTGTCAATGACGCGTGCTGAGCGCTCAACTGCCACAAGATGTTTGCCACTCTGGGATACTATTGGCGGGGCGATGAGGGAGGGAGAATGTTGTGACACAGTGCTTTGAGTTTTGTAAGGGGTTCTTACTTTGTTGTTAGCATCATCCTCCCTAGTTTATGGGGGATTTGGTTGAAAATACTGAAAATGTAAGACTGACCTGGCGTATATACTATACGGATGCATTGTCCATAAAGACCGAGACTACACCGATACCGAGCGAGCGCCGCCGGACCTATGGTTGTCGGCTGATGGGCTGTGTATGACTAAGTCTCTGATTTGATCGTGCGTGCTATGCATAGCCGGCCTTCTCAGGTTGTAGGCGATATTGATTGTATTATTATTATGACAATGTGCAATAAATGTCTTACCCAAAAAAAAAAAAATTTCCGACAGCAACAGTTCGAGTCAATGGGTGCACATCTCCCCGGTTTGATATCGAACGCGGCACCAGGCAAGGCTGCCCTTTGTCCCCTCTTTTATTCGCCCTATATATGGAGCCTCTTGCACACCTTTTGCGCTCCGACCCGGAGGTGCAGGGTATCAAATTCGGTGGTGACGTCCACACCATAAGCCTGTATGCTGACGATGTGTTGATTTCCCTCGCGAATCCCCGGAGCTCCCTGCCGGCATGCGTTGCGGATCTCGAGAAATTCTGCAGAGTCTCTGGCTTCAAAGTCAGTATGACTAAGTCGGTGGCCCTCGACTTGTCCCTTGATCCCACTACGCGCGCCCACCTGCAGGCACTGTTCCCCATACTGTGGACGACGGACACGGTCCCATATCTGGGGATTCAACTGGCACCCTCCCTTCAGGCCTCAGTAGACCTCAACTACACTAAACTGTGGCAGAAAATCAGACGCGAGTCAGGTCGATGGAAATATCCGTTGTCTTGGTTGGGTAGAGTGGCGGCAGTTGTGTAGACGGTTCCTCCCCAAATCTTATACCTCTTCCGCACGATCCCTCTTGCACCACCTCGAGGCTTGATAAAACAGATGCAGTCAGAACTGTCACAGTTCATATGGAACGGGAGGAAACCGCGCTAGAACAAGGCGGAATTGGGATACCAGACTTACAGCCTGATTCATCATAGACCCGTTTTGCGAGTCTATAATAGCGATTCATAAGGAATCGCTATTACAGACTCGCAAAACGGGATTCATGTGGGAATCGCAAAAAGAATTGCGGTTCCTACACATTCCTTATTTGCGATTAGCAAATTGCTAATCGCAAATAAGGAATAACTCCCCATTCATTCCTATGGGCCAAAAGGCCCATAGGAATGAATGGGGAGTATTCCTTATTTGCGATTAGCAATTAGCTAATCGCAAATAAGATAGCGATTTAAAGGGTGCCAGGGGTGTCCAAAGGACACCCTGTAGCACCCCTTAAATGAAAATTGAAACAGGTGTTGCACACACACATGTCCAAAGGACATGTGTGTGTGCAACATGCAACTTAGAAAAATGCTTTTCGCTATTTACCACGAGGTTTGACCTCGCGGTAAATAGCAGGCCGAAATTGCGAATTCGCAATTTTTTAATGGATGATGAATTGCATTTAAGGAATCTCAAATAGAGATTCCTTAAATGTAATTCCTCGCAAAATTGCGACATCGCTATTACCGATTTTTGCATTTGGGATGATGAATCCCAAATGCAAAAATAGAGCTCGCAAAGGGCCAGGTTATCAGAATCTGGCCCTTTGCGAGCCGATTTCGGCTTGATGAATCAGGCTGTTAGCAACATACTTTCAGGCATCCCAGCTCCGTTTTCTAGTGGAATGGGTCAGATGGGAATCTGGGAAACACTGGCTGTTTCAAGACCAGGCTGTCGCAGGACGGACTCTGCAGGAAATCCCCTTTATGAGACGAGAACACAGGCCTCCCAATCTCTACGCATCCTTCATCACACGGGTGCCCCTGGAGATTTGGGACCGAGTAGGGGTCAGTCAGGAACTCTCCACCCTTCCTTCCCCCCTTACACCCATCATCGGGAATCCGGAATTCCACCCGGGGATGGACGAGAAGTCGTTTGCGCGCTGGAGGCCTGCGAGTTGTCGGGCTCTCCATCACGTCTATGACTCAGAAGGAGTGATCCCCTTTCAGCAATTTCGGCAGGAATTTGACCTGCCAGAGATGGAAAGACTCAGTTACTTCCAGGTTAGGCACTGGGCGCTCCACACCACAGTAAGGTCGACAGCTGACAGACACCTGACTAAATTTGAATACTGGCTGATCTCCCGTACCAACGACAAACAACTGATCTCGGATCTTTACAAGATGCTCATGCAGAAACACAAATACACCAACAATGCAGGCAGGATGCGCTGGGAGCGGGAGCTAGGAAGAAACCTGACACACAAGGAGTGGGAGGGAGTCTACTATAGAGCGCGCCACTCAGCCTATCATATTGGACTTACAGATACCCTCATGAAAGTCGCGTCCTACTGGCATTACACCCCCGAAAACCTGTACGAAATGGATAGCAAACAGGATCCTCGGTGCTGGCGCGGCTGCGGTCAGATTGGCACATTAGTGCATTTACTCTGGGACTGCCCACTTTTACAGGAATACTGTAGCCAGATATTAGGGGAGGCAGACACACACTTCGAAACAGATATCCCCCGCTTCCCCGCTTACGTGCTCCTGGGGTTGCCTAATGCACTGAACTACCCACTGAGATCACGGAGGGGTCGACTGATAGCGATCGCATTGGGGTCAGCAGTGCAGAACATAGTGGTGCAATGGCGATCCAAACACATCCCCACATATCAGGGATGGCTACTTCGCCTCTGGATGGTTCTGGGCATGGAGAAACTGTCATTATCCAGGGTGGGGGAGGGAGCGCGCTAAGCGGAGCTGTGGAAGCCATTTCTGTCCTTGCTGGCGTCTGAGTTCAGAGAAGTTACCTGTCCTAAGTACCTCCGGCTGTTGAGATTGGCAGACACCGAAACAGAGCCAAAAACACATTGACTTACCAGTGAAGATTGTTTGGGCCCTAGGCTGAGGCGAAAGTGGACCATGGACCAAAGGGAGGGGGGGCGGAGGGAGTTTGGGAGGGGGGCAGGGGGGGTTTGGGGGTCGGGCATGGGAGACGTTGAGTCTGTTTAAGAGGGGTTCTTCCTTCTTTTCCTTTCCGTTTTGTTTTGGGTTGGTTACTGAACTCCTAAGGAAGGGGGTCTTAAAATGGCGGATAAGCCGTAGAAGCACGGGAAGGCGCTCGAAGAGGGACTGTTGGACATTCAATGGCCGTAATGCAGATAACAGGGCTAATGGCCTTTAAGCGGCCGGGGGAGTAGCAAAGGCCCAGAGATGCTCCCAAGCCACATTATGTTTATGACGCGGCCGGCCCTCGATGGGTTGTAGGCGGCTTGCTGTGTATAAGACTGCTTGCTCATAACGTGATCAGGGGTTTGTGCCTTCCTTAACACTGCTCGGCGGGTCTGTCCCCGGACGGACCTGCCACTCTTAAATGACACTGCTGTTTTGCCACCTGTTGTACCCTCAATAAACATATGTAATACTAATTCACCAATATCGCCGTTCAAAACAACAAAGCAAGGCATTTAAATGAAAGTGGTTGCAAGACATCCTTCAAAAATATTAGGTGACAGCCCTTGTAATTGTGGCTTATTCTGCCATCGACGGTGGTTGGCTGCCCGTGAGGGATTGGCCGCCTAGCCTGGCCACAGACCAGGGCCTACAACCAAACCCCTACTAGGTACTGTCAAAAGCTACACTCGGTGAGGCAGATAGGTAAATATGATAAAAACAAGAACTAGAAATTCACTGAAAAAAAACAAAGGTTACAATGACATTAGCTATTTATGTTGATATCATCTTAACGTTAAACAATACTCATAATTCACTGAAAACACAACAGGTTAAAGTGACATTATTGTTAAGTATGGTAATAATTTCTTATTTTGCAATTTTAAAAAAAGTCAATAAAATTCACAAAAATATAATAATAATGTAACATTTAGGAAAGGCATTGAGATTTGAGCTTACATAAAAAAAACAGAAATTGACTGAAAAAACAAAGATTAATGTGATGTTATAGTTAGGCCTTGTAATAATACCAAAACTATCATTTTAAAAAAAAACACTGAAATTCACCAGTTAGAGTTTACTGAGCTAACTATAACTTGTGCCCCCCTCCATGCACTGCTTATGAACTCACATATTACATCACTCATGAAATGTTAAATGACATCATTGATGACATGTAAAATGATATCAATGATAACATCACTGATGACATCATACGGATGAAACAAACCACAGAAGTAGGGACGGGAGCAGAAAAAGAGGTCCAGTACCCTAGCTCCCTAGAACAAGTATGTGAAACACTCAAGGGTAGCTGTTCCTGAAGAGGAATCCGGCCAGATAGGCGGTTGATCTACGCCAAAGAGCCCTCTCGCATGGCCCGTGGGGTATTGCAGCGCCGACCCCACGAGGAGCAAAAATGCTCAATGATGAAGTATGACACCTTCATGGGTGTGTGAGGGCAACTTTTCCAAATAAGGGAATTCCCCCCCCCCCCGATCCATACATCCATCCTGAGATACACTGTTCTCCTTTTGTTTTCCGACGCCTATCTGGCCATATTCCTCTTCAAGGGACAGCTACCCCTGAGTGTTTCACATCATACTGATGAGATCATGCCATTGTGACATCTACGTATAGCGTTTATGATCTTGAAGTAAATGAACTCAACCAGTTTGTTATAACAACCATAGAGTCCTGTAAGTTGCTTCTAAGGGATTCACGATTTCAATCTAACTAGAATATGATCTGGGTATCATCGGAGTAACCTAAAAACGCTCAAACTACGAATCAATTTTGTCAAAACTGCAATGTAAATATTTTTTTCAAGCGTGGCTCAGAGAAGAGACCTGAGAAACACCATATAGTAGTGCTCAGTTTGAGGATACAAATCTTTGAGTTTAAGAATTTTTTTGCGCTCTAGCAAAAAATAAGTAATTCAAGTTAAGACTTTGTCTCCGACACTGACCTCCACTGATCTGCTCTGCAGAATGGAGTGGACCATGGTACGGAAACCAATTGAAAGATCCAAAAGGATCAAGGCTGCAGAGCTGCCATTATAAGAAGCATTTGGAGCTTGTTTATTAAGCCAGTTAGTACAACTTCTGTGCCATGAGACTCTTTAAAACCAGTTTCAGCAGTATCCAGTATCTTTGTGGATCATAATTTGTGAATTAATATATTTGCCAGCCTTTTTAGCAACAAAGGGTATGGGAGAAACAGATTGGTAGTTATTGAGACTATGGGGAGTAACAGTTGTGTTCTTTAGAAGCGGGGTGACTATAAAGTGCTTTAAACAGCTTGGTGCAGAAGCATCTAGAAGAGAATGATTGACCATTTCAGCTGTTATTGAGACGAGCATGGAAGCTGCAAGATAAAAACACCTTTTAATGTAAGAATCGAGCGGTGATCCTGATTTAACTGAGGTGAATAATTTGGAGACCTATTCAATAGATATTGGACTAAACTCCTATAAACTCTGTTCAGCAGAGGGCATCAGAGCACAGGAATCAGGGCAGACAGAATCTACACAAATGAATTTTGTGCTGTACTTATTTTATCACAAAAAAGGCTAGACATTCACATAATGTTAAGAGACTGGTATGGTCAATGTAAATGCCTTTGGTTTGGAAAATGTATCAATAATTTCAAAGATTTCTCTTGTTAAGTTATGTGATTCGGTAATACATTGGAAACAATATGGTGTAAAAGCAGAAGTTGAACTAGCTTTAGCTTTTTCACAATTCATCCAGCATCACTTCCACTTTATTCTTGCCTTTGTCTATTGTCCATCTCTAAAAATCGGAGTACCAAAGAGCTGATGAATGAGTATTGTCCAGAGCGATATCAGAACAAACACATCACATGAGGTCTTCAAGAGAGAGATAAATAGGGTACTATTTCAGTAATCTCTTCCGTCATTACTTAACTCAATGTCACCGAAAACACCCAAATCTCAGTGAAGTACAATCTTTAGAAAAATGTGCATGGATACAAGCAAATCTGCATGAATGGGTCCTCCTTTTTACCCTCTCAGTGTGTACCGTTGACTGCTCTAACCTGTTCTGTAAATATCATGTCACATACACCATGCTCTGTTTTACTCTGTAAATATTAAGTAGCTTGTGCCATGCTCTAACTTTTTCTGTAAATATTTTGAAGCATGCACCATGCTATAACTTATTTTGTAAATATCCTGTAGTTTGTAACATGCTTTAACTCAATTTGAAAATATTCTGTACTATGACTTATTCCATAAAAATTAAGTAGCTTGTACCAAACTCTTAAATATTCTGTAAATATCATGTAACTTGTACCATCCATGCAGTCTTTTTACGATTTGGGTAGCAAATGTTTACATACGCAATTAAATTCTCTACCTCTCTTTGTAAGTACTGGTTATCGTATAATGTTCAATATATTACCACCATGACTAACTCAATTGAATCCTCTATCTATTTTCTTCCTAGGCCTGAAAATGTGTAAAGCATTCTGATACCCATTGGGTCTTGTTTGCTAGATAAAACCAGCAAATAAATAATTGACAATATATTTAAAAAATTGATCACTTTTAACATTGTAAAATCCAGCGCTATTCTGAATGCCATAAATCAATACCTGTGTTTGCATTATTCTTGTAGGTATGTTGGAAAGGAGTATAAGGAAGAGAAGGAGCTATTTTACCACATCAACGATGTAGAACGACAAATGACAGCACAGTATTATGTGACAGAATTTAACAGGAGGCTGTTTGAGCTTGGGATTCCCACCCAGATATTTTACCTGCCCTCTGCAGTTCTCATGGTTAGTACCTTTCGACTTAATACATACCATAACTGCAAAGTATTCTTACATGATTTAACTGTATAAAATGATTAACCTTCTGAAATTCACTTTTCTATTTCTTTCTGCAAAATTGTTGTACATTAAAAGGATCGGCTTTCTAGAATGCCTTTCTGTAAGAGCTCATTCCAAGGTACTCTAAAGAAAACATGTTTCATTCCTAATAACTGTGCAACTTGATGAAGAGAAACAAAAAACTGAACATTACTTAGGGTGACATTGTGCAATTAATGACAGACACAATATACCTCTTTGAAACTATTTTGTGTGGCTGTCTAGGTCCCCCATGTTGCAAGATATGCCACCTCTTTTTTGTTCAAGGGGAATATAACTCACGCCCCGCTATGCACAGTTTTCTCATCAATAATGTTGCTGCAGTGATATTATCAATGATGTCATGAGTGATGTAATATGTGAAGTAATTAGCAGTGCATGGCAAGGGCACAAGTTATGGTTACCTTAGGGCACTAGTTATAGTTACTTTAGATAACTGTAACTAGAACTGGTGAATTTCTGTGTTTTCTAGAGTTTAAAACATTATGTTGTTACTGACCATTTCACCTCACTATAATGTTACTTTAATTGCTGATTTATTTAGTGAACGTTTAGTTTTTTTTTTTTGAGCATTAAGTAATATTTTCTTACCATATGTAAAGCCAACCCTCCGCCGCAAACAGCCTTCATCTGTGTGCAGCAGGGGATAGCCGCAGGGCATGGCAGATATTTTATCTTTATCCAAAAATGATCAATAATTTCAATCCAACGTATATTTCACACAATACAATGTTTATTATTATTGATTACTTAAACATATTTGATAATGTTTTATTAAACTATATGTCTGTGGCTCTTTTTACATAGTTTTTAGTATTACATTTGTGAGGTGAAAAGTTTGAAAACAATTAGTCAGCCATATAATACAATATTTTCTTTAAGAAACCCCCCAAAACTAACATATCTCTTAGTTTTACTTTTTAACATTTTACACCCCATAATGGTCTTGTATTGTATGGGATACACTGTATCACATAAACTGCAACTATACAAGGTGGCACTTCAATCCCAGCTAAAGAGCAAAATCACCAGCCTGGGAAATGCCATGGAAAAATATAGTAGGTTCTCCTGGGGCCATGGTTTCAATGACACAGGAGACTTACATTTTTGTTTTCTATTGTTGATGGGGGGCTGCAGAACTCCCTAAAGCCTCCCACTACATTAAAATACGTTTGGTGATATCCCTGCCCTTTCTAGAGACATCACCAAAATCAAAATATATCTAAACAAACTTCCCAAGTCATTTTGCGGCACTTTTTGAATGAGCAGTACTAATAAAAGAGCTTCTGTGGCCACTAATTTATTAGTCAAATTTTTCCTTTTTTTAAATTTAGTTCTTGGGTGTTAGAAATGGGATTTCTGGTTGGCTGAGGCTTGCGCCAAAGCCAGGCGGAAACCACCACTCTAGTCAGGGCAAGGGAGTTACACGCCAAAGATAACCCCTGCTCACCCCCTTGGTAGCTTGGCACGAGCAGTCAGGCTTCTCCTAGAGCAATGTGTAAAGCATTTGTGCACGCACACAGCAGAAACATCCCAGGCGCACTACAAAATAAACTCCACACAAGGTTATATAAAAAATATCCTTTGTATTCTCCTAACACATTAGAATAGTAAACACAGACACTGTGCCCACTGGCACAGGCAATATTCACAAGAGATTATATACACATGGCAGGGCCACGTGGGCCACTGTCAGGATCAGCACTTAGCAGAAATTGGTAAAAGCAAAATAGATCATAAACATACAACCACTTACCACTGGCAATCACTGTACTCCACCTCAACCTGTAACATAAACTACATTATGCACAGTCACATGAGGCGCGAATTACATTCTGCGCCAACTTCACCAGCATAAACACATTATGCAATCTCCTCGCTAGTCTAAACACATTAGACCCTACCTCCTAAGTATAACTCACAATAGGGGCGTACCTCACACCGTGAAACATAATCTCACTAGCATAACCACATGAAATGCAAAATAACCTCATAAATAACCTCATAATCATAAAGCATATGTAAAGGAATCAAAACAGGGTGCGTAAAACATACTAAATACATTACATTTCCTAGCACCACATTGCATGAGCACATCAATCACATTAGGGCTTGCGCCCTATACCTCTACCAGTCCCCCTGGCCAACTGGCCATCTCCAAAAAGGGGCTCAAATGCCCTATGTCCAGAATGTCAGGGCGCGCTGCCAAAGCAGCGAAAGTCAAGGTGCGACATCTGCGCAAACCTAAACGTTGCATCTGTCACTAAGTACTGCACAGCTGTGTCAGGGCAAAGGAGGAAAACACGGCCCCTCTGGGCCCTCCAAGAAATAATTGCCCCTCGGTGGAGCCCACAGGCTCAGAAAATCACTGTGCCCCTGGAGCCCTCTGGAAGTGGCCACCAAATGCTGCAGCTGACCCCCTGCAAAAGTGGGGCAGCTGGGGAAAAATATCAACCATGGGCGGCACGTGCCCACAGGGCCTTGGGACCCCCACGGGGGCCCTCCTAAGACACATGGCCGCATTGGAGTCCTCTAGGCTCTCAATATCATGGGACCAAACATTGGAGCGGCCTGCTGCCAGACGGGGCCGCTCTGAGTCTGCCTCTCCCCCCGCCCCTGGCTCCCTCGGGCACTTATCGGCTTGGGTGGAGGCAGGACGATGCTTCTTTTCCAGCGCGGCACCTGCGGGGCTCTCCCTTCACCTCGGGAGCCCCGCCAACCTGCAGCAGCGCTCCTCTCTTCAAGTGCGGCGGCACGCGGGGCTCTCCCTCATCCTAGGAGAGCCCCGCCTGGGATCAGTCTTCTGGTGCGGCACACAGGGCTCCCTCCTTGCAAAGGGAGCCCTGTAGGATCCATGGCCGGACCTCGGGTCGTCTTCCTCTGGCTGGGGGAAGGCGGAAGTGACGCTGGCAGACCTGCCCACAAGCAGGGACCTGAGTCTGTCTTCCGGGTCACGCTAGGCAGCGGCACGGGGGAAATCTCTCTCGCGTCTCGGGCCGCGCCGTTGAGATGCGGGGTGGGCACCCACTCTCATTCAAAAATAAAAACTCGGGCAAAGTTGCGTGGTGGGCACCCACACAGGATAATATATAAATAAGGCCCAAGTCCTGGGGTGGGCACCCACGCAGCACCCCAATAACCACAGAAAGTGGCAAATCAGCGGGGTGGCACCCACAAGGCCACCTTCATGGGGGAGCCCCTACGCTGGGGATTCCCCCTTCAGCAGCGCCGCGCAGTCCTGGGGCAGCGAAGCTCCAGTGCCCCCGGGGAATGCAGGCAGCGCGCTCCTCGTGGTTAACAAGAGCCAGGTTCTCTTAAAGCAAAGCCAGCCCTCCTCAGGCTAAAAGGAATCAAGGTCAAGGCTCCCGGGCAAAGAAATGGAGCCGACAGCTCCCCACAAAGGAAAATCCTAAAAGGCCAGAGCCATGGCAGAAGGGTCCCAGGAAGAAGTCTTTCAGGCATCCAGGGGCAGGGCAGGTCCCAAGGAGGCAAGCCTTCGCCTGGGCCCCAGCAGCAGCACGCCCCTGGTAGATTAGAGTAGCAAGACAAGAACAAATTCATGGGGTCACAGCCACTCTTTTATACACCTAATCCTTTGTCTAAAAGGTGCAGGCAATGGGAGAACCAGCTACACCTGGTTCTGGGGAGCTCCTGAGCACTTTGTTTTGCTCAGCCCCTCTCTCCCTTTCACTGGACAGGTTAGGGACATCAGAGGCACCGCAGGGGTGGAGCCAGCATTGTGGATGGAAGACACAGCCCTATTCAGGTCCCAGGTGCAACTCCTCCCTCCCATCTACATGCAGATCTCCCTATTCACCACTGGACAGACCCATCCTGGCTCCTGGAGCCAAGCACACCAGCCAACACCTGTCACTCACAAGCCAGACAGGCAATTCACATCACACTGCACAAAGAAATGCTAACTTCTAAAAGTGCCACTTCTCCACTAGCCACAATCAATCTGCACACACCATTTCCCAGCATTTATTCTCACGAGTTCACACATACCAAACTCGCCCCTGCACTCCCCACATGTCAGGAACTACCATGGACACACACATCCCCATGCATTCCTATGGGATTGCAGTCCACTCTCACCACACATACACAGAGAGTGCACTCACTTTACACTGGGCCACAGTGATAAAGTGTGCAGAGGCCTAAAATCACCAATACCAGGTTACAGAAACAGGCTAGGAGAACGCAAAAAGCTTCGGGGTGAACCTGCCAAACATTGGGTGTCCCGGTCTTACCCGGGATGCCCACTGTATTTTTTTTATAAGGGGCCGCAGGAGGAACCTTATGCCCCTGAGGCCTTGCCAGCTCCCTCAAGTGGCAGCCGTAATTTTTTTATTTAGGGGGTTCCCACTCTGGGCACTTCAAACCTTTATAATTGTTTGGGGCCGTGAGGGGAGACCCAAGGCTTCTGCCATTTTTTATAATGATAAAGTGGCACCCGGGTCACATCACAACTAGTCCCATTTCTATTTTATTTTTTATATTTGAGTGCCCAGGTGCCCATTTGGGACTGCGGGGAGAATCCATGGCTCTCGCAGCCTCACTGGTACCCTGTTCCTGCAGGAGGCGGCATTTTGTTTTGTGGAAGTGGTGTACCCTGGTGCCCACCCGGGCCATGGCACAGTCCGTCCCTTATTGGGGGCTGCATGGGGAGGTTCAAGGTCTCTGCAGCCCTGCCAGCTCCCAGCTTGCACTCATTCCGGATGCAGCAGGAGCTGGCATTGCTCCAACCCGAGGGGAGCAGTTTTCTTTTGCTCCCGTGGGGTGGGAGCAATGAAAGCATATCCCTGCCTGTGAGCTTGGGCAAGGGAATGCTCTGTTCTCCCACCGTGCAGGAGTAGCTTTGTCCTCCCACCTGGTGGGAGAACCGTTAACATTTTCCTTGCCTGCGTCCTTAGGGTTGGGGACTCTGGAACACAGTCACTGAGCCGCCCCAGGGGGCTGGGGTCCCCAGGGCCATTCTATGGCTCGGGACAGGGGTTCACGCACCCCTCCCCTTTAATTAACTTATTGTCCCTGTGCAGTCGTGTCCCAGGGGCCTGCTGGAGGCCCGGGGAGCCATTAGGAGAAATGGGGTAACCCATAAGGTATGGACCTGGGTATATTATGACATGAAAGAACAATGGTCCTAAACCTATTGATTATATGAATTGACTCAATCAATTCTAGTTTCCAAAATCTTTAACAGTCTAGAGCACCAATAGCAAATCTACTCTAATATACTCAGTTATTTTGGTACAAAATGATAAATCGCCACCACGATCAAAGGCAAAAAAAGGTACAATGTATTTAATTCATTGATTCATCTTTTGTTAATTCATTATTATACACAACATGTTATTTCAAAAGTAGGTAAAAGCAAGTGGTTGCCCGAAAAGAGCGTGCAAATAAAAGGGTGATTAGGGTGTAGAATGAGTGAGCAGAAAGGACATTCACAATAATAGTCAAGATAGATTCACATTATTTATCAAACAATACTGGACATGTAATTTTTGCCGTATTGAATACCTGGCCAAACATAAAATTCTTTTTAAAACATTGCAATCAAAAAGTTGTTAAATCTAGACATATATGTCCAAAGTTTTTGCACTGTATGAAATCAAGAATAGCATGCCCCCTCCCCTTTAAGATACTGGCCCTGGGGGATAGGGTCCCTAGGGCCTTGTGAAGGCTTAGGGAGGAGGGCCGTGAGGCCCCTCCTCCTAAAACATACCCCACGCGTCTGGCTCACCCAGTGGTTCTTTTAATAGAAACTGGCAGGAGCCTGTGCTTTCTTTTTTTATTTAACTGTGGATTTGCGGATCCTCCGCAAATTCACAACAAAAAATAAATAAATGTTCTTAGTCCCAAACATGGTCCTCGGGGACCCCAACACCGTACCTAGGAGTCAGTTTGTTGACATAGATTCATATTCTCGGATGGATATCTGAGTGTGCTAATACTCTGAACCTTTGTGCAGGAGTGCTCTCGCTCTGGAGCTTGTCTGTACATGGGTGATTGGCATGCCAATGCCCAAGCATGCCGCTATCCTCAACAAGAATTGGCAAAGCAAATAGGTCTCGCCTATAAAAGCTATCGACTTTGGCAATGTTACTCTGCTTCCTATGTCTTTGTTTTACGCTTATTGTAGGACTGAGTCCCAAGTCCTAATATGGCTCCACCACTTCCTGGTTGAGGTGGTGGCAGTCAAGCAGATCTCAGGATGAGATCTGTTGGCTTCGCTGATCTTCCGTGGCATGATATATAAAAAAAGTTACCTTCATTTTTGCCAAACTGCTGAATGGATTTACACTGAAAGGCACTCTTTCTGGACCAAGATCTAGTTTTCTACTAAATTTGGTGTAAATCCATTCAGCGGTTTGGGCTGTAGATGTGATTAAGTTCATATGTAAAAAGGAATTTCTCTGCCCCCGTTTGATGGATCACCTCTAATCTTTCCATGCACAAACTAGTCAAAGCATAGCACTTTTTGGGAAAGTTTCATGGAGATTCATCTAGAGGGTGCTCAAGATTTATCAGCACATAAAAAAGAATTTCTATGGAAACACGATCTTAACTATAACTACCTAGTGGCTACCGCTCTTTCATTCCCTTTCTCACTCTTTCTTGCTCACTCTCTCACTTGCTCTATTTATCTCTCTATCTCTCTATCATGCCATAGATGTCTGCAATATGCCACTAATTACCACTATGATGCGAGGGTCAACACCTTCCCAAGGGTGAACATCCTTGTGCCATGCGTCCCCAAAAGAGGCCATGAAATACTTGGGCACCATTATGCAATGCATACCCACCATAGCCCAAAATGATCATCATTATGCTAGGACTGGCACTGGGGTGGGCACCATCATGCCATGGGTGCCCTCAGTTGGCCAATAATTGTCATCAATATGCCATGACCAGCATTTTTCCAGGGGTGGGCATCATCATTGTGCCATGGATGCCCTCAATCAGTCAGGAGTCAGCACCAACATGCCAAGGACAGTATTTTGCTGAGTGAGGATACCATTGGGTCATGGATTACACCAACATTCCACAAAGACCTGCCATTATGCAAGGGCCAGGTGCCAGCAAACCCATATGAACATTCATACATATGGAAAAACACACAGCACAAACACTTTTTGACCAAAACCGAAACTAGGGTATTACTTAAAATAAGAACAAATGAAATGCAGTGCACATAGGTGCAACGTGTAAACAATATAAATATGATACTGATTTATATATAGACAAAAGGGACATCCTCTATTCTTCAATATCACACAGTCAAATTTAAATGTGTCTCATGTGTTTGAAATCAATTTACTTTAGGCAATCTCTTCAACAGTGTTGACATTTCGACCTTCACTCCGATTCCAGTGGGTCTTCTTGGACAAGAAATGAGCAGTGCGTCGTCTGCACTATTTTATATTATAACACTAATCAAAGGAATATAAATTAATATAATATTTTTCCAATATGGCTGTACATGTTTCCGTTTTTGAAGAATACATTAATCACAGGTATCCTTTGATTCATTCATACCTGTATTGATATTGAAATAAAGCCTACTGAACCTTTGTTCTCGCTCCACACATACAATAGCCATGTGCACACACAGACACCTCCACACGTAAACATGCATGCAAATTGGCCGTTGCTGAAGAACGCTGACAGGGAGTATGTTATGTAATATTGAAGGCTTGGCTCATTTCAAACAGAGCAGTGCCTATCAACGCTCCAACTATACCAACTGTGCCTGTCACTTGACTCGCTCACCTAGCAGACATGCGTAAATTGCATTGTTTTTGAGCTGGTACCCCGAAGGTCTGGAGCTGTGCTGTAAATCTTCAGACACGTTATATTCTCTCATGCATATATACTCAGATCACCCATGCCCACAGTTTCTGGAACTTACCAACCCTGTCGGTGCCATTTCTGCAAATGACTGTTCCCTGCGGCATCCTTGTGATGCTGCCTCCTCTTCCGCTCTTTACGCCGCCTTTGGTGAGGAGCTCAGGCAAGAAAGAACTGAGGCCCTGGTGCCATCCCATGCCCTGTTACTGAGAGGACAGATCGGTACTTCATTGGCCAATCACCACAATGGAAATGAAGAAGTTGGCGAGGGAAGCGTATCCAGAACAATATTCTGGTCATGTCCATGAAACCTCAATTCAAAGCCATACCTTTACGTAAGATGACAACTTTGTCTTGCATTATGACCTTAACATCGGGGACCATACACAAATACATTATACATGGTTAACTGTCAGTGTGTTTTCCCTCATCAGGGTACCAAGTGCCATCATAGCCAACTCGAGCTTCCCTCTCTTTATTTGTCTGATGTCTCTTGCAACTCCTTGGTCAAAAACAACCATATTATTTACAGCTACCCATCTCTAATTCTGTATATAGCCTGCCATATCTGCCTATGACAACCATTAGAGGTCAGCTTCAGTGTTATTGGTCCATGCTGCATTTGAAGTCCAATTACAAAATAGGGGGATTTAGACATCTGTATAGCCCGCTACCCCAAATTTAAGGCTAGGTAAAGATTATTCCAGGGATTTCAAGATTTTACTAATGGCACAGAAATAGATCTGCCTGCTTTCAAAGGAAGAAGTAGAAAGAGGGTTTTTCTGATAAAGCCTCCCACCACAGGTTCCACGAAGGTTCCTGCGTGTTTTTGTTTATGGCCCATGGACAGTTTTAGAAGTCTCACAAGCCTCTTGTTTTGCCAAAGATTCATAATAAAATGCATCCATCTGCATATAGATACACGAGCTTTCAGCTAGCCTTCGTCATCTATTGTTCTGTTCAAGTGTCAGTCTAATGTTGCTTTCGCCTACCGCAGCACACAGCATGTGGCACTAAAGCAGCCGACTTCAGCCATTGGTGCTCTTCACTGTGAGTGATGGACTTTCGCAAGTATATATACACCACAGAAAAGTAGTCCACTGCAGTATTTGGGCTGGTGGACAAGTATTCTCTTTCCTTTTGCATATTTCTTGGGTTTTTTGTTTTTGAGAATTCATGCACATCACATTTACACTGTGCATTTTTTACTTTTTATCAATTTTAAAATTTTATAACCTATTTGCTTTGTTTACAAAAAAAGACTGGCGCCTTGCCTAAGCTGAACCTATTGTCTTTGCCAATGCTCATTTCTCCTTTGTGTGAAAGTATTTCTGTTCACTGTGTACTTGCAAATCTTTAACTTTGGACAACTGGTCACTGATCCTGTCATCCTCTCTCTTTTTTCACCATGTGTCCCTCTCATTTAGATGCTCATAAGCTTTGCGGGTTAGTGCAGGAAGGTAGAGCTAGTTGCAGTAGAATTGGTTGATCAGGAAAAATAAAATTGAACATTTATATCTGCGTGTCCACAGTGGACAAGAGGTATAGGAGTCCACGCACCAGCTAGGATCTCCAGCGTTCATTTTGGTCCTCAGGAATGAGTCTTGCAGAATATCGACTCAGGCAGATTCTCTTGGCCCTAGAAGAGGGGGGTTGGTTCTATGCCATAGACTTCAGACATTCTTATTTTCATATCCTAGGTTGGCACACTTGCCCTGCTACTTCTCAAACAGTTTCACCGACTAAGAAAAGTGTTGTACATCGTGTTGATGATGCCACCGGTTTTATCTTAACCGTACGAATGCTATGTAATACTCATGTCATTATTTTGCTGCACAGAGAGAGTGCCTTTCATGTAAACTATTTTGTCTATTTCTTTCATTGCTGTAAAGTTGAGATCCATCGTTGATGTGCAGTGCACTCAGTGAGTGCATTGATGGCATTTGTTGCCTTTCAGCACCTTCTGCCCATACAGGTTACCTTTAGGGTAGAAGTGTGGAGTACTCTGGAGTAATTCTTCAAACACTGCGGTGTGGATGTGAGTTCCAGGGATGAAGCTAAAACCGTCTATGCTGTTTCTTCTAAATATATTTACTGAACAAGATAAGTAGTTGAACTGCAGAAAGGAAAACAAAGTGTGTCAACCAATTATAGATAACCACAACGCATAGGGCAGCACCAATAAACAATGCAAGACTCAACAGCTGTTAATTATTGAATATGTCAAGATAAAATGGAGTCATAAAAAGACCTCTGCTATCCAGGAATCTGGGGTAAAGGAAGAGAAGGTAGACTGCCAGGAATCGAAAAAGGCTGCAACAAAATTCCCATCAGCCCCAAAGGATGTATTACCTAACAGGCGCACTGTCCACCAGCAACAGACAAAAACACTCTGCCTGATTATAGAAAAACAAGCATTGGCACAGCCAAGAGTCCTCGCCTATGTGAGCTATTGGCTTTGCCAATGTCTTTTTGCCATGTTGTATGTACATCAGCGTGGCTGCAGTTCAGCATGGCTAAAAGTTAGTGGCATAGAGGAGAGCGGAGTGGTGTGGAAAGGCATAGAGTAGTGTAGAGTGGCGAAGTGGAATGGCATAGGGTAGAGTGGAGTGGCGTAAAGTAGAGTGGCATAGAATAGAGTGGTTTAGAGTGAAGTAGAGTAGGGTGGCACAGATTAGAGTAGCATAGAGCAGAGTGGCATAGAGTGGCGTGGGGTACAGTACATTGGTACAGGGTAGAGTGGGATAGAGTTGAGTGGTGTAGAGTAGATTGGCATAGCTTAGAGTGGAGTGTTGTAAAGTGGATTGTTTTTGAGTGGAGTTTTCTAGAGTTCAGTGGTGTAGAGTTAAGTGGTGTGGAATAGAGTGGCAAGGAATGGCATGGAGTGGCGTTTATTGGAGTGGTATAGATTGGCGAGGAGTACAGTGGCATAGAGTAGTGTGACATTGAGAGAATGTTTTGTAGAATGCCATAGAGTGGCATTGTGTAGAGTGGAGTGGTGTAGAGTGGAATGGCATAGAGTGGTGTAGAAAAGAGTGGTGTACATAAGATTTGTATAGAGTGGAGTGGTGTAGAGTGGATTAGAGTAGAGAGGCATATAGTTGCATAGAGTAGAGGGACATAGGATGAAGTGGAGTAGAGTGGCGTGGAGTACTGTGGCATAGAGTGGCGTAGAGTAGAGTGATGTACAGTGGAGTGGAGTGGTGTAGAGCTATGTCGAGTAGAGTGGCATAGAGTAGAGTGATATAGAGTGGTGTAGAGTAGAATGGTGTAATGTGGAGTGGAGTGACATGCAGTAGGGTAGAGTGGCTTAGAGTTGAATGTCGTGGAGTAGTGTAAAGTACAGTGCTATAGGGTAGAGTGGCATAAAGTAGAGTGGCACAGACTGAAGTGGCAAAGAGCAGAGTGGCATTGAGTGGTACAGAGTGGAGTGGAGTGGTGTAGAGTAGTGGGGTGTAAAGTGGCATAGAGTGGAGTGGCACAGAGTTGTGTGCAGTAAAATGGGATAGAGTAGAGTTGTGTGGATTTGAGTGGCATTGTGTAGAGTGGTGCAGAGTGGAGTAGCATTGAGTGGCCTAGAGTAGCGTACATTAGAGTTGTATTGCGCAGAGTGGCATACAGCAGAACAGCGTATGGTGGCCTAGAGTGACATGGAGTGTAATGGCGTGGAGTAGAGTGGCGTATAGTAGAGTGGAGTGATGTGGAATGGGATGACATAAAGTGGCGTAGAGTAGAGTGGTGTGGAGTCCAGTGGCGTAGAGTATGCTATGTTATGTTGATTCGTATAGCGCACTTATCACCCGAGACGGTATCAATGTATTTGGGCAGGTGTGTAAGTGTCTGGTTCCAAGGTGCTCATATGAAGAGCCAGATCTTCAGCTTCTTGTGGAACTTGAAGTGAGGAGGAGGCTCTGATATGTTGAAGGAGATAGTTCCATATCTTGGGTGCAATGTGGGAGAATGAGTTACCTCCAGTTTTGCTTTTTCGGAACAGGTTTGTGTGTGTGAGTGAGAGTGAGGCAGAGATTAGCTCTCTGGTGGGTTGGTAAAAGTGTATGTGGCTTTTCCTGTATTGTGTAGAACTTTGTATGTGTGCACGAGAAGCTTCAATTTGCTGTGCTTATGAATGGGGAGTCATTGAAGCTTTCTGCTCTGTAATGTGATGTGGGTGCGGTGTGGGAGGTCGAGTATGAGTCGTCCAGCTGTGTCCTGAATGGTCTTGAGACTGTGTCAGGGTTGTTTGGAGATTCCTGCATAGAGAGTGTTGCCGCAGTTCTGCCAGCTGGTGATGATTGCTGGTGTGACAGTCCATCTGGTGTTTTAAGGCAACTATTTGAAGATCTTTTAGTGAATGCATAGGATGTGGAAGCATGAGGTGCACACTGCGCTGACTTGAGACATCATATTGAGCTTGTTGTCTAGAATGATCCCTAGATTTCTTGCATGTTCTGTGGGTGTTGGTCCTAGCTCCAACGGCCAACAGTTGGAATCCTATGGGATGGTCTTGTTGCAGAAGACCGGTACTTCCATCTTGTTGGAGCTGAACTTCAAGAAATTGATTCGCATCCAGCCTGCTACCATGGTCATGCAGTTTGTGAAGTTGGTTCTGGTGTTGTTTGTCTTGTCCGTCAGGTAGAGGATGAGTTGGGTGTTATCAGCGTAGAAGATGAAAATAATGTTTTGTGATCCAATGATGTTGGTGAGCTGTGTCATGTATATGTTGAAAAGGGTGGGCTTGGGGGACAATCCCTTTGGGAGAACGCCTATCAGTTACTGGTCTCTGATTTGAAAGTTGGCAGCCTGACCCTTTGGGTTCTTTCTTTGAGGAAGGAGCAGATCCATTTGAGAATGTTGTGGGAAACAGTGTTGAAGGCCGTGGAGAGGTTGAGCAGGATGAGGGCTGCTATTTCTCATCAGTCCAGGATGTTTCCAATGTTGTACAGTGGTGTAGAGTGGCATTGTGTGGTGTAGATTGGCATAGAGTAGAGTGGAATGGCATAAAGTAGAGTGGGGTGGGTGGAGGGGAGTAGAGTGGCATGGAGTAGAGTGGCATGGAGTAGAGTGGCATGGAGTGGAGTGGCGTGGAGTAGAGTAGAGTGGAATGGAGTGGCACAGAGTGCACTGGTGTAGAGTAGCATAGAGTAAAGTTGTGTAGGGTACAGTAGTGTGTAGTGATGTGGAGTGCCGTACAGTGGCACTGTGTGGAGTGAGTGGCATGGAGTGGTGTAGAGTAGAGAGGCATAGATTGGGATGGAGTAGAGTGGCATGGAGTATAGTAGCATGGAGTAGAGTGGCGTGGCATAGAGTAGTGTAGAGTGGAGTGCCATAGAGTGGAGTGGAGTGGTGTAGAGTTGAGTTGCAAATAGTAGAGGTGCATAGTGTGTAGTGGCATTGTATGACAAAGAGTGGGATAGAGTGGGGTGGAGTAGCATGGCATGGTGTAGAGTGCAGTGGTGTAGAGTGACGTGGCATAGAGTGGTATAGAGTGGCATTGTGTTGAGTGAGTTGCATAGAGTAGAGTGACATTGAGTGAGGTGGAGTGAAGTAGCGTTGTGAAGTACAGTGGCGTGGAGCATAGTGGCGTGGAGTGGGGTGGCATGGCATAGAGTAGAGTGAAATGATGCAGAGTGGAGTGTTGTGGAGTGGAGTGGCATAGAGTGTTGTAGACTAGAGTGGTGTAGAGTGGCAGTGAGTGGAGTAGAGTGGCATAGAGTAGAGTGCCATGGAGTGACACTGAGTAGAGTAGAGTAGAGTAGAGTAGAGTAGAGTAGAGGAAGTGGCATAACGTAGAGTGCATAGAGGAGAGTGCAATAGAGTGGAGAAACATAGAGTAGAGTGGCATAGATTGCTATACAGTGGCATTGTGTAGAGTGGCGTAGATTACAGTAGCATAGAGTAGTGCAGTGCAGAGTGTAGTAGCATAGAGTGGCATTATGTGAAATGAGTGGCGTAGAGTAGAGTGATATAGAGTGGGGAGAAGAGTATAGTGGCGTGGAGTAGGGTGGTGCAGAGTGGAAGGATATAGAGTGGAGTGATGCAAAGTGTAGAGTATAATGGCATAGAGTAGTGTAGACTGGTGGTGTAGAGTAGAGTGGCATATAACAGATTGATCGAGGAGTAGCATAGAATGGGGTGGTGTGGAGTAGAGTGGAGTGGCATAGAGTAGAGTGGTGTAGAGTGAATGGCATAGAGTGCCGTAGAGTGGCATTGTGTGGAGTGAGTGGCAAAGAGTGGGGTGGGGTCGAGTAAAGTGGTATAGAGAAGAGGGGCGCAGAGTGGAGTAGTATAGAGTGCCATTGGGTGGCGTAGAATTGAGTGGCATAGATTAGAGTGGAGTGGCATAGAGTGGGGTATAGTGGAGCAGACTGGCTTAGAGTGGAATGGAGTGGCTTATAGTGGAATGGAGTGGCATAGAGTGAGGTTGAGTGACATAGAGTAGAGTAGCATTGAGAAGAGTGGAGTGGCATGGACTGCTGTAGAGTGTAGTGTCATAGAGGAGAACGACAGAATAGAGTTGCATGGAGTGGAGTGGCATAGAGTGGAGTGTTGCAGAATAGAGTGGAGTGCAGTGGCGTACAGTAGAGTGGAGCAGAGTGGCATGGCATAGAGTAGAGTAGTATACAGTGGCTTAGAGTGTAGTAGCATAGAGTAGAGTGGCATAGAGTAGTACACTTGTGGGTGTAAGTATCTAAAGCATCACTATAGATGGCAGATATGGTGAAAGCAACATAAATAAGAAGATGTATGCCTGTGTTAAAAGTAGGAAAACCCATTGCATGTCCAGGAATAATACTGAAATGCTCATAAAATAAATATAGTGTATTGCAAAATTATGAGGAAGAACACGTGTACTTGGTCCATGATCCAGGGAAGAGCTAACACAAGATAGGAAGTGAAACCTACAGAAGCTAAGCATTCAAAAGACTGCAAATGAGAGTGACAACGAAAACAACTAATAGTATGCTGTAGCCGGGTTTTAAGCCCACTGAATTGTAAACAATATATCTCGCAGAACCTAATCACTCTTCTCAGTTCGGATGCAAACAAGAGATGCTTTAAGCCATGGGCAGAGTGAGTAATTGGCCAGAGCCCATAACTTCCAAGCGGCCCCTGAGGAAAGTGAATGTTCTCTCTTTTTTACCCTTTTCTCTATCATAACATCTCTCTCTCTCGTCTCTTCCTATTTCTGGCTCCTACTCCGTCTTTCTATGCCCTGTATTAAGGATGTTTCTGCCCTGAGTAAGACATATTTTAACTTTTGTATGTGACGCTCTTAATGAACAGTTTGCATCATTTGGGCTTGGTTTAGCACAGAAGGGTTAAATCAAAGTTGTTCCAGCAGACCCCTCATAAATATGCCTTGCCCAAGGGCCCCCAAAATGTCACTGATGCGACCACTGACAGTTTGTATCTGCTCTGGGGATAGTCCAATAGTGAAATCTAGAGCTGGCTCCATTTTTCACTGCCTGCAGGTCCTGCAACCCTTTCAGAAGGTGCAGGGATCCCCTGCAGGCAAGTGAAGTGTGTGGCTGCACTTGTTGGCAGAGATCAAAGGAGGTCACTAGAGTCTCTGTACTGCCTTCTCCCAAGGGAGACTTCTGGGGCACACTATCTGTGTACCATTTCATAGTTCAGGTAAAATTAGTACACATGCCCACAGCTTGTTTTTCCGTTCACCTGCACTTGTAATTCTGCGCTGATGCAGAGGTGTTCCCTCATTTGCAGGAGACACACCCCCAAGAAATTGAGGGAACAGTTCCCTGGGTGTATGCTCACGACTTTCCTTCTACACCCCTTCCCGCCAGCTACGATCCTCCAACCAAGCCCTTGCTACTGTACCTCGCATCAACAAAACCACCATGGGAGGAAGATCCTTCTCCTACCTGGCAGCTAAAACTTGGAACTCACTCCCCACTCACCTTCGTCTCACTCAGAACCACCTGGCATTCAGAAAGCAACTTAAAACTTGGATATTCGACAAGTAATTCCTCACCCTTCCTCTAGCGCCTTGAGACCCTCTGGGTATGTAGCGCGCTATATAAATTATTTGACTTGACTGACTTGACTTGAGCGCAATGTTTTGTGTTGTTTTTGTGTCATTGTGAGCCATGTTTCAGAAAGGGTGGCATAAGGGTCTGTGGCACCTTTGGTAATTCCAGAGTTACTCGAGATACAAGAATACATTCCCTGGAATGGACCCATAATGTCAGATTCCTTAGGATCGGGGAGCATCTCCTCCAGCCACCTATGGTGCGTGGTCCAAGACTGGATAGCAAAGCCACAAACAGAAACTTTCAGTGCAGTGATTGGGTTCAAATTAATCTGCTCTTGCTGTGGCCCTCTTTGCTCAGATCCAGAAACTTTTAGGCAGGGGCAAGCTAAGAAAAAATTTCTTTCCCCATGCCATAGCATCACTCTGGCAAGGAACCACATTGAAACGTCAAGACTCAGAGAAAAAGCTTCCTTTATTTGCAATGCAGATTTTGCTTGTTTAGCAGGGCAGTGTGGCTTAACATCAGGGAAAACATGGACCCTAGCACAGTACATACCCCCAGCGACTAGGCACATCCCGGAGAAGGTAACTGAGACAGAGAAACAAAAAAGACAACCACACCAATGATCAACAAGCTCTGCCTACATGCCAAGTTCTTTTAAACAATTCTTTTTGGGTAGGTTGGCAAAATAAAATAACTCTATTAAATTTCTCATGGAGGAAGGAAAACTCAACATACATCTGAGTGCATGTTTTTCATCATAGGGACTTTTACAGATAGACCTTAGATTATTTTTCTCTGGACCTCCACTATTCTGTTCTTTCTAGACGCAGAGAAAGGCAGGCTGACGTGTGTGGCACACTTGTGTCCCAACTGCCAACCAGATTTTTAAAAAGTCCCCTGGCCAACAACAGGGAATCTTCAAGAGTGTTGAGGAAAGCAAACTAACATCTCCAGAATGGTACTTTTTTGGTGAGTAACTTGTATTCATTAAGTGACGAAAACATGACATCGGTCCTATGGGTGCCATTTATGTACATCATAAATTACATCATTTATCACAGTACATACTGTAAATACTAGTTAAAGCAGAAGGTGAGACTGGATGCTGTGTTCCCTTTTCTCTTAGTAACATAGTAATCAGACTCCTGCTAAGTCTTTCCTCAGAAATTCTGCTAAGAGGAATTTACTGTTTAGCAGTGTCTAAAGCATGTCTAAAGTCCTGCTTACTGTAGTTTTTAATTTCCTTAAATACGCACCCACTAGGCACATAACATCCAGCAGCAACATGCCGTTATGGGCAATAGGACTTCACCTTTCTTGATTTCTGCCCCTATTTTGTTATACCTATAGTGAATATTAATCTGCTATTCACCAGGAGTTGGCCTAACGGCTGGGGTGGTCGACCTCGAATCTGGGGAACCGGGTTCGAGTCTCAGCAATGACGCTGAACATCCTGTGATTCTGGGAAAATCTCTTAACCTCCCTGTGCCTAACAAAAAAGAATGTGTCCTAATGTAACCCAACTGGTGCTATGTAAAGCGCTCTGATACACGGTACCCGGTCATGTTCGCGCTATATAAAACTCTGTAAAAAAAAAAAATTGGTATGATAAACAAAATGCTGACCCCCGTGGTGAGGGTAAAGCAGCAGTGTCATGCGGGCAGTGAATATGTCAGCATGCACATACAGATGTCAGGAGAGAGTATCTAGTGCTAGCGGGGGTGTCTTTGCCTCGGGGTTAGCCATGCCTCAGTGCCACCACATTAGTGACGTGCTGCAGCATCACATATACAGATCACCCTGGGAGCTTGTCACATCACTTGTCGCCTCCCCATCGCCGATCCTTTCAGAGGGAGCGGGCATATTGGATGTAATTCATGGGATAAGGGGTAGCCTTGGGGAAATGATGGAGCTGGCATATTGGAGGTAATTCTTGGCACATGGGCCACCTGTGGCAAAATGCTGGTGCTGGTAGGTAATTCTTGACATAAGGAAGGATAAATATGACATATGGGGGGAGAGCAGGCAACAACCAAAAGGCTTGCCCAGCCATTACTGAGATACTTTTTGACACATGGGTAACCCATGGTACTTTGATGGCACAAAGTGCAGAATTTTAGCACTGGAATGTTGTATGTGATTCTTGTCATTAGGGGACTGTTACCATAAAATGCTAGCCCTGGCACAATGAGAAGCACATGAGGAGCACCCACTGCACATTGTGAAATTAAAAAGGATCTGCTGCCAGCGAGCGTTTGGCTACATTGGCTTAACAGAGAAAAGGCGTTTGAGCCTATTTGTGTGACCATGTTACTTTAAATTGCACTGCGATCACATTTCTTTTCAAAATGTTCTTTGAGGGGATAACCAGTGATGTGCGGTGTCTCCGCGAGAGGCTGATACCCCAGCACGTGCAAGGATTCAACATGGGACCGATGAAATGAGCTCTCTGAAGAAGGGCCATAACTCCAAAATGCATTGGGGCTACCAGCAAATCAGTGTCAGCTGTAATAATTTGATCTTCGCTAATTAATAAACTGTTTATTTAACTGTTAATTACTTGGGGAGAAGGATAATGGGAAAAGTGGTATGTAAATTGGTTTAGAGGATCCAATACCCCACAAAGAAACATAATTTCGGGCCTGTCTTTTAATAAGCATTTCTAAACTGTGCAACAGAAGTGCTAAGGCCCTCATCATAAGTGGTCCAGAACAATACCCATTATTTCCCTGCCAAGATTTACCAGGACCTATGGTAGTGGGAATGGTAATGAGAAACCATGGACATTACAAGATTTTAGGGGCTATCATGTGGGAATTGTTGTTTCCTTCAGCAGCAGACATCTGCATGTGAAACACCACACTCACAATTCTGAAGTGCCTGGTACCTGCCATTTCCAGCACTTACCAGGTCCATTGGAATAAACCGGGCACTCATAATTAGGGCCGGTGCAGGTTATTTTGACACTTTTTTGCAAATTACAAATTAGAGATTCAAGCCTCACAGTTATATTGAGAAGCCGCTGCTCAGCACATGAGACTTAAATCCTACATGTGCATTTTGGGCATTAAGGTGTGTTGTCTGTGTACCATCTTAGATTATTTGTATATATATTGTATGTTTAGCATGTTTTCATTTCTTTTTAGATTTTGGATGGCCGATCCATAAAAGGATGTGTAAGCGTTGAGCCATACATTCTTGGAGATTTCGTTAAGTTATCGAATAACAAGGATGTTGTGCGATCGCAGTACAAAGCAACAGAGTATGGGTTGGCCTTTGGACACTTCACCTACGAATTTACCAACAGATCAGAAATTGTTGTGGATCTGCAGGGTATGTATACTAAGACATTCCATTTTTCCTGTTTTCACATCGCTGTAGAAAAGGTAGCAAAATGAGCCCAAGGCTTAATGCACAGAAAACCACGATTCTCTTTTTTCCTGCTTTGTCTGTAGTAATTACCCCTTACCCCTTACCTGTTCACTGTACTTCAACTCCTATGCCTTTCTCTCCCGCCCCAAGGAATCTTGGCATCATCTTTGACTCGTCTTTTATTTCTGAACTGCTCTCACCTGTGGTCAAAAACTTTCAAAAGTTCCAGATGCACTAAACTTTTTTCTAATTCACTAAATGAGAGGGTTTGCGACCATTAAACACATTTTCTTATTTGCTAAACTAATTTTACAAGTCCAAAAACAACTTCCAACTTGTAAAATGGGTTTAGAAATTATTACAAATTTTGTATTTGAAAAAAGAATAGTCACAATGTTAGACAATGTTGGCCTGCTTTTAAATTCTCACTTCAAATATCTAATGATTAAGCTGTTTTGCACATTGGGGCATTTTTAAGACCTACAGTATGAGCTCATAGGTCTATGCTCTTCTTAACCTTTGTTGCTAAGACCACTATATTGTTTCTGCTTTTATTATATTGTTATATTGTTATATTTTTAATCCTCCTACACTTTGTATTTTTATGAGCTGTATGTTTTATTATGCCATTGTACATGTTTGATGCTTTATGGACTCTATATTGCATCCGAATAAAGTTTTTTCATTGATTGAAAGGGGCGTGTTTTAGGTGTCTCTTCCAAATATTGAATCAGCACCATACGTGTCAATCATTTGTGGCCATAATACCAGTCGCAAACCACCGATAAGTTACCGACTCCCAATTTGGGAGGCAGCTTCAGAAGGAGTGGGCAGCGGTCTAGGTGACCCTTATTGTCTTTTTTCCCCAAACTCAAAACTTTTCTTTTTTAAATGCAGTCCTGTTTCCTTTAAGGAAATTGGAAGTTTAAAAAAAAAACGCTTTCAGTTTTGAAATGCAGACAGGCATAAAGGTCTGCTGTTGCTTGTCTTTGCAGACAATCAGAGGGAGTCACAATTTTCTGGATGCATAATAAACATTAATTGGATGATCATTCGGCAAACCAACCTATTGATACATATGTCAGTACTGATATTGGTCACAAAATGTTGAGTCGCAAGTTGAGACCACTTTTTGTGACCTGTATTTCCGTATATCTGGCCCTACGATCTGTAAAATTAAATCAGTTCTTCCTTCTCTTCTCTTCTCTCAAGCTAATTTCCCAATTCTTGTTTTTTTCTTGTACCAACTATTGCTCCTTACTTTACCTTGTCTGCTTACTCTGCTTCCGTCTATTCAAAGCTCTTGTATTCATCTTTTTTTCTCCATTGACTATTGGACACACATTTTACTATAAAAATCTCAGCAGCCATGGATTCCAGTTTCAAGTCATGTCAGATTCTGTGATCTTCGTAGTGTTTTCCTACGTCTACTCTCACTTGCTCCACCTTACCTTTGTTCACTGATCTCTGCACACGTGCCATCTCGGTCTCTTCGTTTGGGTTTACAATTCCTTCTCTCTGGTCATCGAACTCTTGGTTCCTCTTCACACTGTCCTCCCTTCACAGTCTTTGCAGCTAATCTCAATAATCGCCTCCGTTTCCATTTGCTATGATTCTACCTTATTTGTGTTCAAGAAACTCTTTTAGGAACACCTACCAACCGTAGCAGAGAGGGGTATCGTTTTAGCTCTTTTGACTTGTATCACTCCTGTTTTGTGCCGGTTTATTATCTGTTTGTTAAGAGCCTAATATAAAGGCAAGATCATTTATAAATAATACATACAGGACGGAGGTGTTTCTGGACATGGTGCAGCCTCCATTAGCAAGAAAACTATATATCCAATTGAGGCACGGCTCTCTACCGATTGGGGCATTGACATCCAGATGGGCAAAAACGACGAAGGCCAACTGCCCTGCCTGTAATTACGCCAGGGAAGACATTGTACATATCCTCTTTTTTTGTCCAGCTTACAGTGAAATTCGGAAATGCTGGATCATTCCATTATGCAAAAACCTGGGCTTCAGACATTGTGTACACGCTTGTAGAGTTCTAACTTATGATACTGCCCCTCTCATTGTTTTTGCTGTCTCCCGGTTTTTACTTGGCATGTGGCGGAGAAGAACTGTTTTTATTCACAAGAAATAACGGACTACTGCTTTTTACCCTCTACCATTTCGTTGATAACCAAAGTTTAATAACTTTTTCATTCCAATGTATTTATGTTTTATCACTGTGCTTGTATATATTTTATTGCACTTTTATGGTCTTTGACCGAAATAAAGTTATCAAAGAAGAACAATTTATAAATAAGTGAATAATCAAAACCTCAAGAATTCATTCTAAAACTGTAAAAACATGAGGGGTACGCAGGCTAGTCAGTGCCACAAGTACTCCAGAATACCATGCAGTTAAGACTACTGGCAAGAAGTTGTGCCAGCATATGTGTAGGAGAGCAGGCTCTATAGCAGATTGTCAGAGTGTCTTTATATGAATCATTTACATACAGTCAATCTAAATTAAAATATCTGACATAGTCATTGGTTATCCTGAAATCCTGGCATGGATCCATTACTTCGGGAACTAGTTTGGCTGCTGCTGATGTAAGCCAGTCCTTTGATGAGCCTTCTGGGGCCAAAGGAGACATTACAATCCTTTCCAGGTTGCCTGTCTTTGAGATCTGTAAATAATTTGTGGAATATCTTGAGATCACCTGGTGCTCAAAGCATGCACATGAATTCTACAAAACTCTTTTTGAGAGGCTGGGTTGTGATAAAAATGTCATTCTTTCTTGCGATTTACCGTTTTACAACATTGGTAGTTAGTATTTGGTTCACTGAATCTGGAAGTCAATTCAAGTCACTGAGCTAATACACAAAGGCTTTCCCAAGAGTATCTTGTTGATTTTATAAACCGCAGAAGTAATTCATGAGGTAGGTTGGAAACAGAAGAAGGAAAACGAAGGAGGAAAAAAGACAATCAGCTAGATTCATGAAGCATTTTTGCGGGCGCAAACGGTGCGAATCGCAGAATTCGGCCGTTTGCACCCGCAAAAATGGCATTAGAAATTCATCATTGGGTCATGTACTCGCAATTTGAGAAATCGCAAAAAATTTCGATTTCTCAAATTGCGATCGCATTTAAGGAATCTCAATTTGAGATTCCTTAAATGCTATTCATGACCCAATTAAAAATTGCGAATTCGCTATTTCTTCCCGCTATTTCCCGCGAAGTCAGACTTCGTGGTAAATAGCGAAAACTGAGAAAAATGCACTTTTGTGCATTTTTCTCAGTTGTATGTTACACACACACATGTCCTTTGGACTTGTGTGTGCGCAACATGAGGACACCCCTAGAACCCTTGAAATCGCATCCTTATTTGCGATTCGCAAATTGCTAATCGCAAATAAGGAATAACTCCCCATTCATTCCTATGGGCCTTTAGGCTCATAGGATTGAATGGAGAGTTATTCCTTATTTGCGATTAGCAAATTGCTAATCGCAAATAAGGAATGTGTAGGAATCGCAATTTATTTTGCGATTCCTACATGAATCCCGTTTTGCGAGTCTGTAATAGCGATTCCTTATTATTCGCTATTACAGACTCGCAAAACATGCCGATGATGAATCGGGCTGAATGTTATTTTAATCGTTTTGTAAAAGTTGAGGTGGAAACATTTGAAGGTGTACAGCATTCTCTACTAGGTTATGTGTGGTGAAAGCTACAAAAACGCTGTGAACAAAAATCTGACGATCTACAACGCCTGCAGAGTTTTCATTTGAAAAAAAGTGTAGTCCCAAAATGTACATCATTTCATACCCAAAAAGGTGCAATGTTGATGTATAAATTGCTATTAATAATTTACATATTGACAGACTGAATGAAAAATCAAGAAATGGTGTTAAAGTAATTTATTTATTTATTTTTTTATTTTTTTATTAGCAGCACAGGAAAGAAATATAATCAAAAACAAACATATCCGAAAGTTAACAATAGAAGAGATCAGATCGTTGACAGGATGAGCATATCATAATAAATAGATTCTCATTAAACCAAAACACATCAAATATAATTCGAGTTGCAGGCAAATATTATAAATCAATATTCATATTCTAAGTGGACCTTGAATAAGTATACGTTTCAACAGATAACAGACCCCCAAATCTTATCGAATTTAACCAAGGCCTTATTACCTCTAATCTTAGCCAAAGTAGATTCCATACAGTGAATCTCATTAACTAATGACCACCATTCCATGAAGTGTGGGGGTGTAGGGGAAATCCAAGCACGGGCGATTATAAGTTTGGCGCATGATAGCATAATTGTTACTATAGGCTTTTGTGGAGTGTTCGCGATATTAACATCAAGCAGAAGTAGAGCAGGATCTAGAGAAAATATACACCCTAATTTTAATTTCATTACATTCTCAACCGATGTCCAAAATTCAGATATCTTAGGGCAAGTATACAACATATGCACCAAGTCTGCCGCAGCCAGCGAGCACTTAGGGCATTTAGTTCGATCTGTGTAGTTACTGTTAGAGGCCCATTTAGAAATTCTTTCGGGGTATGATTAAGCATACAAGTTGTCTTAAATTGTTGCAATCTTAAACTTGAGGAGAGTACAGCTTTATGGATATTATCCATAGATCTGTTAATAACTACTGAGCTAATATTACTCCCTAGCATCCTACTCCATTTCTCCACCAAGGTACTGCAATCGCTATCTCTGTATGTAATAAAACGTTTATAACAGCAGCTTACTAGGGATTTGTTTTTTTGAGAGTAGAGGCTCTCCCAAATAATAGTAGACTCAGAGATACTCTGAAGCTGCATTTTTTGGACCAGGAAATCATATATTTGCATGTACTTGTACCTCATAGTATCAGTAACATTGTATAGTGTTTTAAGAGTCTCAAAGCTCAGCAGCCCCTGTGCGCCATATAGGTTTCCAAGTGTTTTTATTGCATGCCCCCGCCATATACTAGCGGTTCCATCATTAAATATCCCTGGTAAGCCCGGATTACCCCATAAAATTAAATTAGGGTGAAAAAAGGTCAGATTGCAAAAAGCCTGTATATTACGCCAAATTTTTATCAGGTCTCTTGCAGTCTTAAACCGTACTCTTTTAAGGTAGTTAGGGTCGTTGATCCTCCATAGAAAAACCGTAGCATCCTTATCAAACATAAATGTTAAAAAGTAAGGTCGGTTGTCTAATCCTTCCGAATTAATTAAGTATCTTATGCGTCCAACAAAAGCAGCCCAAAAGTATAATTTAAAATACGGGAAGTTCAACCCTCCTGTTTCTATGGTTCCTTTTAAAAGAGTCATAGATCTACGGGCTTTATGATATCCCCATATAAAGCTACTAAAGATACCGTCTAAGTTTCTAAAGAATAAGTTTCCCAGAACCAAAGGAATAGAGCGGAATAGGTAAAGAAATTTTGGAAGTATTATCATACGTATCAAATTGATTCTGCCTATGATATTTAGGGGTAGTTTATGCCATTTTTTTAAGAGAACTTTAGTAGTTTTTACTAATTCCTCATAATTTATTTTCGTTATGTTCTTAACTTGAGCAGTAATCCTAACCCCTAGATAAGTGGCCACTTGACACAGTCCGATAATTGCCCTTCCCGGTGTGTAGTTACTAATTATTTGGGTTTTGTTTATATTTAATTTATATCCGGATACCTCCCCGAATCTGGTTGCTTCTGCCTTGATACCTTGCATAGCTTTTACAATGTCAGATGAGTAAATAGCAATATCATCGGCGTAAGCTGTAATTTTTAATGTATGCGGACCAAATTTGAAAGGAATGATATCAGATTGAAGTTGTAGTGCTTGAAGAAATGGCTCTATAGATAGTGCAAATAAAAGGGGTGACAAGGGACACCCTTGGCGAGTCCCACGAGTAATAAAGAAAGGAGCTGACGTCAAACCAACATAATTGATTGTGGCTTCAGGCTTATCATAAAGAGACTGTGCCCAATTCAAGAATTTACCCCCAAAGCCAATCCCAACCATAACTAACCACAAGTACTCCCACCCCACTCGGTCAAATGCCTTTTCTGCATCTAACATGATCATACCGAGTGGGGGGGTTTTCTTTTCCGCTATATCAAAGGCAGTTACCGCCATAGTAATATGTGCTGTAGTATCCCTGCCCATAACAAACCCATGTTGATGTGGGCTGACTATTTTGGGTATAAAAGGTGCCAGTCGAATGGCCAGCACCTTTGCAAAAATTTTTGCGTCTGCATTAATTAACGAAATAGGGTGATATGAGCCACAATCGTCCGGTGGTTTCCCTTTTTTTATGAAAAAAAAAACAATTTTACCCTATTCCAAGAGTCCTTTCCTGCTATCCCCTATGAAGTTAATAACTTGAAAAAAGAGTGGTATAAGTTTTTCAGCACACAGCGTGTTAAAGTAATTTCTTAACATCTTTATTTAGCTTAGTTTCAGCAGCGGAGCATAGTTAACTAATGGAGTAAACATATCTGCACACTTCCAGTAGCATAGGGGCACAACTTATACATTGTTTAATGTGACAAGAGAGAAACATAGGTTTAGGCCCCCGATAGACCCTTCTCCTCCAAGTGACACATCTTAAATCTTCTGCAGCTAACTCGTGTCATTGGTTTAACTTTTCTAATTCAGCCTGAGGTATCTGACAATGCAGTGTGCATTCTCCCAGCTCCAGCAAAGCTAGCAATCTTGTGTCCATGTCAGCTCTCTTGACGTATGTAATTTCTTTGGCATACTACGTGACCAGTGAGTGGGGTAACTGTATCCCACACAGAGATGGCTGTTATGCATGGTGAACTGTGCAGATGTTCTTTGACTTTACAACTCGTTGAGTCTCAGAAAGAACTGGGATAGAGAATTGCCATTTTTTTTAAAGCAGAAAAATCCATTACTCCAAGGAATGGATTCCATCTGCACCAAAATCATGATTAGATGGTCACTAACTTAAGGGCAAGGTGTGCCGAAATCCATGCATTTATTAGTTTGTGGAGTCCTCCTTCAACTAAGAAGACCTTATCAGTTTAAAGATTAATCCCCTGGAACTTTTCGTAAGGTGAATAATGTGCAGTTTTTTGTCAGATGCATACAGAACGTTTTGGGCATTGTGTATTATAGAAATATGGTCAGTAGTCGTAATAATTGTAGTATGAGTAGTAGTTAAAGTGGCTGTGCAGTAAAAAAGCTGTTCTTTTGTTCCAGGTTGGGTTACAGGAAGTGAAAAAGGAGAAGCACTTATTTACCTCACGGATCCACAGATTCATTCACTCAACCTCAAGGCTGTCAAAACAAATTTTGGAAAAGAAGGAGAAAAGTACTTCTTCGTCAACCAGCATCAAGAGTGCAATGAAATCTGTTCTCGGCTTTCTTTGAGAAGACCCTCATTTCCTAATAATAATTAGAGTCTTTCTGTTTTATTTAGTATGGTATTTGGTGGACTTCAGCAGATGGTAGAGCATTTGCATATTACCTCATGGTGCAGAATGTGGACCCTCCCTAGCAGGGAAGCTACATCTCTCTTTCATATTTCATTCACTCATGGTGGCCTCCTAAATTAGTTCAATCACATTGCTATAATACTGAGGGTAGTACACTGGCTCACCCCACAGGCCAGTGTCACCTTTAAGACCAGTTGCATACCTTGCAAAGCCATGAGATACAATACCTCCATTTGCCTGGTCAAGAAACGAACCACCTCCTGTCGCAAGAGGAGTAAGGACATCAACACACTGGAGACGAAGAAATGCAAGAAGGAAAAATAAATATATGGGTTCTTCCATCCCACTAATGTTTTAATGAGGCTCTGTTTGTGAAGGAGCACAAGAAGTGTTTGGACTAGTGGGCTTTGGTTTAACAAATAAATGAAACTAGGTGGAATAAACTTTAATTGCTTCATATTTTAATGTTCAATTGTGTGTAAAATTAGAGATTCACTCTTCAGGATGCACATTGCACTTTATACTTTATAGATACTCCTGAAAATGTTTACAAGAGGGTACAGAATAGAAATTGGTGGTTTGCCGGGAAAGACAAAATTAAATTGTGAGAAATTATAATTTTGAAAGTAAAATAAATTAAGTGACTTCTCGAGGCTCTGTAATTATACAATTCAGGAAACAGCTAATATGGAACACACACCACGGTTTATTGCACTTTCAAGATAACCAGATAATGTTAACAAATTACAAATGTCCAAGCGAAAATTATTCAAAACGTCCACAGATTCTTTTGGCATACTTGTGAATTATGAAAGAAAAACGAAATGATTTTCTATCACACATTTTCTGTAACTGTTAGGGATAGAAACAGTATCTGCCTCTGATGTGGATATGGACTGAAAAGCACTCCAACTTGGAAGCACAATACAAACCACAGCCTACACTCTGGACCTTCGGATAACCCTGTATTATGACCCATGCTACATATGTGGAACAAAGCGCATGCTTCATAAAAAATCCACCCATGGCTACATAGCTTGCCCCCCCCCCCCCCCCACACACACACCCGTTGGCACAATGCTGACATCCGGGTGGGCCGGACAGCAGTAGGCCCCATGGAAGGACCGGGGCATACGGACGGTGGACCAGTTAACATCAGAGACTGAAAATGTTAGTTTTGAGGCGCTAAGCTCAGAATATGGCCTCGATTACGTACACAAGTGGCAATTCAACACTGTTTCAAGGACAAATTGAGGGAGGGATCATTGCCACTACAGTCCTCACCGATGCATACATTTATCGAAAAGTGGGGTATCAGCAGGTGGGACACTGTCAGGGATACAGTTTGGTGCTTGACGCTTGCCACTCTCAACACACCCTCGAATGCACCAGGCTCCATTGGCAAGCAATTGTGGGACATGCATATTCACCGAAAGCCTGAGCGTTGATGGATGACCTCAAGACTCTCCTTCATGATAATAGATTAAAATGTGCACACTTTAAACTGTTACATAACTGATAACCAGCCAGTTTATATAAGAATGGACTGCTGCCACATTACCTGTTGGCGCTGTGGGGATTGCAGCTGGATATTGTACATGTTCTTTGGGGTTGTCCTCGGCTATCTAAGTATTGGGAGGAGGTGTGGTTAGTTTTGACTAATCCAGAGGATGTACGAATCATACCATCCATAAGTCTTGCCTTATTGTATTATTTTATGTATCAGGAAATATTGTCCCCTTCAAACATAGGAAATGCTGGCTGATGATGGGGTTAGAGGTGGCTAAGTTATTCATCCTGCGACATTGGTTGCAACCATTTCTCCCCACAGGAACAGAATGGCTCGGAAAGATAGCAAATATGGCACTGTGAACATATAATTTATAAAAAAATGAACGACTATATTGAACACTATATAGGGGATAAAGTACCCCCTTCTGTACATTATAAGGGTATTGCAGTCACTGAGGTGTTCCATAACCAAATAGAGGAACGAGGTCGAAGGCTGAGTTTCTTTCTAAGTATATGGAACTCCATGGTGACTTGCAATATCCTTATCATCAGAGGACACTGTATCCCTTATAATACATGGTTACACCATCACCTTTCCCACAAACCAATTAAAGCTTTACTGTGTAGCTCTTTTACATGAAACAGCGAGGATCCAACCATGAAGAATAAAAATAAAACTTCTAGTGCAAAATTATAAATATCTGTTAGATTTTGTTGCGAACAGATATCGAAACAGTTTGATACATGTCAGTTGTCACAGAAAGAAAAGCTACAGTGGCTCAGAATGTATAGAAACATGCAAAAAGTTTATAGCTTTTCTCTGGCTAATGGGTGCCAAAAATAAACATGTTCCCTCTGCTTGTCATTGTAAGCAAGAAAAATAGAGCAGAGAAAGAAAAGCAATATTCATATTTAGTTGCTATACAGCTGCTTCTATTATGCTCTGTGACCGATCTCCTTTTCACCTCGGCTGTTAGCTCTGGCAGCAGGCATTGTGTGATCAGAACTCGACTGTAATTCCTTATAACAGTCAAGTTTTTCAATTTCAAGTGACACTTTTTGTTTATAATCGGAGGCTGTTAGAAAGATATTAGAGGCAGTCAAATATACAGAGATTATAGAATCCCATGTATTAAGATAGGATATGGGAACCCTTTTGGTGACCTGGGGTTCAGTCTTAGCGGGCTCTAGCTTGGGGAGAGGATGTGGTCAGTCAGCTAGACTGCAGACTTTGGTGCTGGAAACCAGGGTTCGAGCCTCGGGGTCGCGACAACATCCTGTGATTCTGGGCAAATCACTTAATCTCCCTGTGCTTGAATGTGTAATGTAAATTCTGTGCTCATGTAAAGCGCCCCAATACCTTCGGGTCGAGTTCGTGCTATATAAATATGCAGAAAAAAAACTCTAGCCTAAGTAGTCACATGGGAATTGGCTTCATCTCAAGGGTTTACCGCTTTATATTTCTGTATTTGTAGGACTGTTGGGCCAGCAGTTGTGTATCCCCCATAGAGCTATGGCACGGAAAAAAGGAGGCATTAGTGGCATGGGGGTACTGTTTGGTGCATAGGCTACTGCACTAGAAATGGAGCAGTGGTTCAAGATTGCCCTCTACATTAACGGAGTCTGGAATATCTGTGGTTATTGGATAGATCTCCTTGTGGATCCCAGCAAGATGACTAACGGGAGGGGAGAGAGGGGGCAGGGGAAGGTCATAACAGGGAATTTAAAGATTTTGATTACTAAGGGAATAGTGAACAGTTGTTATATCTCAACTGGGTGCCTATGTTCCTAGTAGAATGGGGTATTGAATGATAAATGCAGATAGTATGTGAACCCTGTTGTTTATTCCCTGTGTGGGAATCACGTCATTACCATGTACATGGAACTTGTCTGTATGGTAACATTCATAGTTTTACTCTGTGTCAGTTATGCACTTTTGTATTCTAAAATTCAATAAAGATATCTCAGAATAAAAATCTTTGTAGGTAGATTTGTCAAAACAATCATTTGCTGTAAATTCTTATTTTCAAGGTGGTGTCACATGATAGGCAGGGACGCCTCTATGTCAGTGCGACCAGTGCCACCCCACCGGGTGCTGACTTCAGGTGGGGGTGCAGTGTATGCAAGTATATGATGGTTTTAAAAGTATCTCCTGCTGCGTTCTTGCCTCCAGCAATTTTCAGTCAACAATAAAAAATGTCAAGATAACTCCAGTAATAAATCTTCCTGGAGGGAGATCAGAGTTTTAACTAGTGGAAGTTGTCACTCATTGTTAGGTAGTGCAGAGGGTTAATATGCCTGCTGCAAAGAACGTGTACCAGGCAGATCACAAAGTGCATATAATGTAAATAGATTAGTGGCTTACTGCTTTTGTCAGAGTCATCCTTTTGTTACTTGCAGTGTATAAGTTAAAATCCAAATACAGAACAGTGAGTTCTAACTGTCATCAAAGAGCTTCATACAAACTGCAAAGCATAGATAAGAGCATTATGGGCCTGATTACGATGGCGGTGAACCCGCCACGGCACGCTGCAGGTGGCAGGTTCACCCCCATCGTAAGGCCATTCCCTGCCCGCCAGATAAGGATGGCGGACAGTGTGCTGGCGGATGGAAAGCCTGTCTGCAAACGGTTCTGACAGAGGCAATCATTAGGATTGCCTGTCGGACCCGCCCCGCATCCCTAGAATGGTGGTGGTGCCTAGCAGGCCCCGTCCGCCACATTAGGATACTGCATCCCGCCGGGATGGCGGGGATTGATTTTGCAGGGGCTGATTGTTTGTGCGTACTGCAGGGAAATGCAAATAGTGCATTTTAACATTGCGGCAGGTGCTGCAACCCGCAGCACCCGCCGCAATGTTAAACGTGCCATACAGGGCCAGACTGGCCATAGCGGGCTCCGGGCATTTCCCCGGTGGGCCGCCAGGGTTGGGGGGATGGTTTTTGGCCCATGGGGGGCGACTGTGTTACAGGGCTTTTTGCATCATAGCTACAATATCTGCCGCTGTAACGAAATCAGCAGAAACCGGCCCTGGTAAACAGCTCAGCTGCAACCCCTAACCCCTGGGGGGCTGGCCAAGCACTGTGCCAGGGCTGGTTTTGGGTCTCAGTCCGGCCCTGGCGCCATATACTGCCGCCGTGGTGGCGGCCGCATTGTTATTCCACTTGCGGGACCGCCGCATTCTAGGAAGCCTGTTGTAATCCCGGGGCGGTGGTGGACAGACTGAAGTCTGCCCACCATCGTAATGACACCCTATGTTTTTTTCTCCCCAGTCTTTCATTATCCTAACATTGCAAACAGGGTTAATTTGGGTAGAAATCAATTAATATTAGAACCTTCAACTATGGTGTTACGTTTTAAATTCTGAATGTGCGCTTCTCTCGAGCATGTACTCTTAAACTATACTGCCTACCACTGTGGATGTTTTGTGACTCCTACTCCTTGTAGTCCTCTGTCTTACGTTACATTTCCTGTACACTGATTTACAAACGTTTGATTGATTGCCTTTGTGTAATATGTGTGTCGTGTATAGTGTTCTGACACCAGCGGCGGCTCCTCTGCTATGGCGGAGGAGCATTGCCCCCCACCTCAATACAGCTGGAAAGGAAAAATAAAATGATAATAAACACACTTTATTATCGTTTTATTTTTCCTTTCCTGACAAGTCTTGGGGTCCGGGCTGGGGGGATGAATGCACAGGGGGAGTGCTGGGGTAGTGCACTGTTTTCTGTGCGCATGACGAATTGGTAGTCCGTCTCAGGCCGGCCAAACCGTCATGTTCCCCAGCCCACCCGCCTGTCCACCCCGGCACTCCCACACAAAACTGGCCACTACTGTAAGACACCCTACACTGGTATGAGTGGCGCTATAAAACAGTAAATACATCTGAGAAAGAGTGGTTATGGAAACTTAAGGGGCACTGTTAAAGGATCGTAGTGAGGGAATCCATGGTAGAGGTGGTCATTGGGGGCGTCAACATTGATTGTTACACCCGGCGCCACTAGCGCTAAAGCTGGCCCAGATTATGGACCTAAGGAAATGTGCTACAAAGGACAACGTTGAATTTTTTTCCCGGCAGCAGGTTTTTTCACGTTTGGGTGGACAGGTTGCAAGAAGTCTTAGCCTGGCATTAGGAAGAAGGGGAAAGAGAAAGACCTGAAAAGGTGTAACAAGAAAGACATAATTAGGCGATCACAGCTGAGTGTGCAAGGAAGCCAGGCTGCTTGAACTGACATTAAAACCATGTTGAATAATAATTACCCAGCTCAAGCATGTTACACTCCTGGGGAAGGAGAGGATACAATTCTAAAACTGCCGGATTGGCAAAAGGAAATGGAAATGAATGTGACAATATCTCAAAACGTTTGTGGCCTTGCACCAAGAGCCTAACAATGCTTCTTTCCGAGTCAAGCAAACAGGCAAATCTAATTAAATAACATCTAACTATAGGCTAGTCTATGTAGAGTATCTACATGCACAGCTGTATATCAAGAGAAGGTCGATACATTTTAACCAATTATTCCAAGGAAAGAGTGTAATTAAAACAAGTTCAGCAATAACCGTGAGCAAAACTCGTTTGAAGGTCTCTGCAGCGGCTGTGGTGCCCTCCACAGGGCTGCACAAGGGAAGCATCCCATAATGCTTTCTTGCCATCGGGGGACACCCACCTGACCCTACAGCACTCCATGTGCTCAGTGTAGCTGGAGCTGAGCTATAAGTTTTGTTCTGCTTCCTTTTGTCAAGCAGAATTCTACACTCTGCCTGTCAGTCAGTGGCATCAGCAACCCCCGCCATCGCCGCTTTAGCTGCCGATGGGGCACTGACACGTTAATTACTTCTTTATGGGCCCCCTTTGTCTGCGGACAACAGCTCATAAATAACACTGTAAGACAATAAAGACTGGGGGCACAGAGGGCAAAAGAGACAAGGACAGCGGACAGCGAAGGAGAAAACACCAACATGGGGAAGAGAGAGAGAAGGATTCAAAATGAAAGCGAGTTGGAGAAAGAATGTTAAATAAAAAGTCATCGTGGGGTGAAAAAAGAAAGAAAGAAGGGGGAAACGAAGGAACAACGATTGAAAGAAAAATAACTGTAAAGAAGGAACGGAGAAAGGAAGTAATGGAACGTGAATGGAAGTAAGAAAAGGTGCAAGAGAGGATGAGAGGAAAAATGAGTGAATGGAACGAAGGAAGATTGAAAGGATGAAGAAGAATGGATAGATAGGGGGGGGGGGTTGGGGGGTTGGAAGGGAGGATGCCAGGGTGGAAAGATGGAAGGGTGAACCATAAATGTAATAGTGAAAGGATAGATGAATAAATGGATGCTTTGGTGAATGGTTGAGTAAAGGATTAATGTATAACAGAGTGGATGGAAGTAATGGATGGAAAATGGATGTGTGTACATATTAATGGTTGGATGGAAGGGCAAAAGATGGAACGATGAAAAGATGGGTTGAAGAATGGGTGACTATAAAGATGAAATGAAGGCTGGACGGAAGGGGGAAATGGTGGATGGAGATGTAAAATGATGACAAGGTGGATGAATTAATGTGAAGATAAATTTAAATAAGAGTGGAAGGTTGAACGAAACTTATCTAGGGAGGGTGTTGGTTGCTCGCAGAGCTAATATGGTATCCTTAAAGACAGAGGGGCATATTATCAAGGGGGTTTATCTACGCTTTTTTGGCTTTAAAAGCCAAGAAAGCAGAGATAAAATTATCTCCCTATTACCTAGCTGTCGCTAACACCAGTTAGCGACAGCTAGTAGGAGATAGCGACCATCTTGGGTCCCGCTTTGCATGTCAGTGAAATTTATCACTAATGACATGCAAAGTGGGCGTGCCAAGATGTTAGCAACTGGAAACAGTCGCTAACATCGCTATCTACTATTACCAACTTTTGGAGATATTCGTGCTAAGCGCGATTATCTCCAAAAGCTAACACCTGCCCCTGAGCAGTTCTTAGCCATGTTATCCAATGGTAGGTGAATAACATGGCTAAGAGCATTAGCTCGGTAATGCATGAATATCGCTGACTTTTCAGCGATATTCATGCATTTTGGCCGATTTTTATCGCTTAGGAGATAAACCTTGATAATAGCAAGGTTCCTAAGCGATAAAAATCGCTGCAGCTCAGCGATAAAAATATTGCCACTAAGCCAACATAGCGATAATTATCGCTAGTTGTTGGTAATATGCCCCAGAGAGTTCACAGAAGGAGGGGATTTTTCATTTTCATACCACAGACTGTTAAAGACGAAGTCTAGACGCTGTACGGTGACTGAGGGGCCTGGATCCATGACTATTCCCCAGCCTGGATCTGTCACTTCGCCCCCCCACTTTTTACACTGACCGTATCTTTTGTGAGCTGCATGGCCGACAACACAATATTTTACCTCATTCATGTATTGGCAGCTCTTCCCCCAGTTGTGTAATAAACTGTTTTGAAAAAGCTATTCCCACACCACTTCAGTGTGGGGACAAATATGAGAATATAAGAGAGTGAAGACAGTCTCTAACACTTCCTCTCTCTCTCCCCCGCTTTAGGAAATTATCCCGCCCCACCCAATATGGGTTCTTTTCGTAAGGGTTTCAACAGGAACAGCACCAGGCGGACCAGGTGACTGGCTTCCCTGGAAGCAAGTCCAAGAAGGCCACAAAATGAGCTATCTCTGGCTAGCACTAATGCCAGAATGCTTAATTCCCCTACAGACATTAGGGTGCCATGCCTGAATTTACAAAAGACGAGAGAGCAAACGAGGAAGGAACAAAGAGATGCCCAAGCATACTCTATAATCCCTAACTTAATGAGAGTCTGTTAACATACTTTTGATTTTTATTTTAGACAGTTAGGGATCCTTGTTAGGTGAAGGTGTGGGTCAAGGGGACTGCAACACAGGTGGATGTTGTCTCACAGCCCTCCTACGAAGCCCTCTGTCCTAATTCACATGCCACATGAGCTCCAAGTAGACACACGAAGAGACTATACCATCTCGGGCAAAAGATTTTCCACGTTAAAGTGAACAAAAGATACACAGAACAGAGACTGCTGGAATGGCTGAAAATGTGCCACATCCTGTTTACGAGGGAGAAAACATTGTAATATTGTGTGTAGGTGTTAATTAGTATGCAATTTATTGTACTGTTTTATTGCATCTGTTTATATATTTTTTATTGCTGTTATTAGACAGATAATCTTTTTAGTTATGGAGTTGTTGCAATTTGAATATTTGTTTATACTTTTTTTTAGTATTGAGATTTTGGTTTTAGGGGTGAAGGGTGGAAAAGTTAAAAAACATAATGTATGTGAATAATTTTGAAGATATGCAAATTAATAAAACATAATTTAATTTTTTTTAAATTGTATTTGCATTTTAATTAAGATATGTATATTAACATAAAATAATTGAACAATACATTTTAATATAGATAGCAAACATTTTCATAAAATAAAATATTTCAAAATATTTTTATGCAACATTTTATATTTTGATCATTTCTGTGAACATTTATTTTAAATTGTTGAAACTTTTAATCTTTTTTACATCAAAATGTATTTACAAAATGTGCTTTACATTTATAAAAAGAACATTTAGTTAAATATTTTATATGTTATGATTGATCGTGGAGAAGTGTGGCTCAGGGGTTAGAGGCGGCAGACCCGGAAGTTGAGATCGGCCCTGGACCAGGGTTCAATTCCCCGCCTCGGCGGGTCTTGGGCTCAAAAATTCCACAGACTCGATAATTCTCGCTCCGGTGCCTTCTCGACTCACGGGTTCACACTCTGCGACTCTGGGCAATAGCTTGCTTAATCTCCACAACGGCCCCTCGCGGCGGGATGCCTGGCTTTCACCTTGTGGATACCCTGCCAGGGTTATCTCACAGGGGAATACCAGGACGGGTTCCCTAAGCAAGCGGCGGGAAACCCTTTGTGGGTAGCTGTGCGCTATATAAACTCAAATACATTTACATTTACATCATTTGGGAATAACAGCTTAGTTGTCATTTTATGGTTTATAGTTTAGAAATGGTATAATATATATATTTTTTTTACTTGGAAAGACTTTACATATTTTAAAAATAACACAAATTCATAAGCAACATCTGATTACTAAGCAAGGGCTTATTGTTCCATATTTCATATATAATTATAATACAATCAAATTTCAGAAAGAGGAGGAAAAATAACCAAGTAGATCAATAATAGCAAAGAAGTTAATAAAATAGTGACTTTCAATCAAAAAAGTAAATCCAGAGGCCCTATTCAGCTTTTCCCCTATCAAGCTAATTTGCCTTATAATCCATTTTTTTGTTCATGGGGGCCCAGATTTCCCTGCCTCTCCTGCTCATCCCTCGGCCTTTAAATTTATACAGAGATTTTTCCTGATGGTATATGGCCAGCAATTGAATGATCCAGGCTTGAAAGCATGGAGGATCCACATCCTTCCAATGAGTGGCAATAAGAAGTCATGTTAGAGATACAGCCATAAAAACAAATTTACTTTTGAGACTATCACATTGTATCTTCTCATTGCATCCTATCAGCATTAAAGTTGGGGTTATTCTAATGATATTCTCTATAGCTGTTGTCAGAAATGCTTCTGGTTGTCTTATTAGAGGATCTAATTTCTCACAACTAAAAAACATGTGGACTATATCCGCCGGCCCTTGATCGCATCTGGGACATTTATCGTCCACCCTTTTCCCCCAATGAAATAGTTTTGAAGGTGTAAAATATACGTCATATACCGTGTAGTAATGTTGGGCTTTTAAGTTTGTTGCAAGAAATGTTTCCTTTGCTAGTTCTAAAGAGCGAACCAAATCAATATCGCTGTCTCCAATTTTTGTGGCTCATTTAGTTTCTGCTGCCTCAAGATCATCCGGGAGTGTAATAATTAAGATTTTATAAATATATTTGATCTTTGTCTGGGGCTGGCAGATAGTCTCAATTAACACGTTCCTATGCAAGGAAAATCCTTTCTCCTTCATTTTATTTAAAAGACTTGTGAACTGTGTGTATTTAAAGTATGTTCCAACAGATATGCCATATCTTTGCTGTAGCTCAGAAAACAAAAATCTGTGTTCTATTAAGTAAAGGTCTACTACTCTCGAAATTTCCTTTTCCTCCCATTGCCTAGCCAATTTATCATACACTAAAATAGGAAAAAGGGGAGATCGCCACAATGGGGTATATCTGTTATAAATGGGTAATTTCACAAGGCCGACCATCCTTTCCCAAATTTTCCAGATTGCTATCACCACCTTAAAAGTAGTTCTTTTATAATAGCTAGGTTCTATTTGTCGAAGAAGTATTCCTTGTGCTTTGGCTCCTGTAGCTAATTCTATATCGAAGGGAGATCCCCACCAATATTACGTTGTCAATTCCCTATACCAGGTAGGATCACAAAAGCCATATGCTGCAAAAAGCATGCATGGTAATAATATCTGCAATTGGGGATGGACTATCCTCCTCGATTTTGTGGTAGTGATAGATCGCACAGGTCACCCAGCTAGGATTTGTCAATACTCACCTGGGCCCATAATACAAAAAAATCAATCAATAATAAATTTCCTCAGACAGGTAACCCACTCTCTACTACCAGTATAGTTTTTTCTACTAATTCCTAAACCATTGATTTACCAATCCTTGTCACTAGTACCTAAGACCACGATGAATCATGGAGTTAAGTAAAAGAAAGGCACTCAAAATACCATAACATTTGCATTTATATAATAACCACAGACTCGGGGTAGGTTCAAACTCTTTATCAAATCATCATCAAAAGTTAAGAGCCACAGATTGAAAACGATTAAACTATCGATAACCAAGATCAGAAACAGTGTATAGCTATGTAAAAGATAGATTATGCCAACCATTTAGCAGACTCGAAATAAAGGGAAGGTACGAACAAGGAACATGTTATTTCGAGAAAACAGACTTTCGCAACTTGACTAAAGGAGGGTAAAGAAAGGGAACCTACTAAACCCAAGAACTTTCGCAACTATTGACAGTTTGAAAAAGGGAACACGATATATAAATCTAGATTCAGATTGAGCACATAACTATAGGGAAGGTAAGAATTGGAACGCACTATAAATTCAGTTTAACGCCTTAAAGGGAGGGTAAAAAAGGAACATATACTATTATGGAAGCTTTTAGCATTGACTAAAAGGTGGGTCGAAAAGTGGAACACGCTAATAGACAGCAAAACATTGAATATCTCATTTACCAAGGGACGGGAAAGAAAAGGAACATATGCAATCAAAGCTTTGCAAATTTAGGCAAGGTAAAGAAAAGGTCGCAATTTAGAATGACCATTACCCACACAGATTATATTTACCTAGAATAGTGTGAAGACCAACCCTGGCCACAGGTCAGTTGGAAAAGGACAGGAGAAAACCCCAAAGACTTCAATGCCAGTAGGCGAGCAGGTGCAGTTCAGGAAAATCAGGATAGGATAACCCCAGAATTTGGATCAGGACCGGACAACCAAATGTTAAGACCAGCACCCGCAGTTTCAGTTGCAACACCTGCGCTACTCCCTCTCTGCAAGGAATCAGCCAAAACCTCGATTGGGTTACAGCTTTCACCAGCAAAGTGCTTTGCCAGCACTTCAACTTCCCCAAAACCCCGATTGGGTTCTCGAACCTCCCGACAGAGTGCTCCGCAGCCCTCTGCTCTTAGTCACCTATTGAGGGCATTGGGTCAGTGACAGGTCAGCTATTCAGACAAGTCGGACAAATTCTCTAACTAAACCTATGCTAATTATACTATTGTTCAGGTCAGTGTACCACCCCCCCAATGTTGCAAGTGTAAGGCACCCCAATTCTGATTGGACAAAGGAGGAGGATAGGTCATCACACCACCTACATTTTAAACTTTCGCCGTCTCCTTATTCAAATTTATGTCCACGCCCATCAAATTCAAGTTCTCAGGGTATCTTCATTTCATATAACAATGAATGTTCTATTGACAAATACATTGTAGTCTTTTGACTTATTCTAGTGGGGTCAGACGCGAGTTCCCAGGCACATCTTGGCTGTGGCTGCCATCAGGCTTGGGTTCAATAACACAAAGTTCATCCTCTCGCAGCAGACTGTCATGCGCGGAAAGGACTTCCAAGATGGAGTAAATAGCGCCTCCCAGGCCCAAAGATCACGATACATGAAAAGTAAAGGAAACAATTTTAGAACACAGAATAAAATTAATACACTGTATACCATGAACTTCTACACTATACCCATTACTTTATAATAAACTAAAGCATTAGAATTAGGCAGAACAAACAGCTTAGCAAAAGCAGCAGTGCAAGCCTCTCGCATGTGAGAACACAGAGCAGCCATATTAACACTAATGCGCAGATGCGACAGACATCCCTCCATAACTGCGAGTACGTCATGTCACGTGGGTATGACAGACACATGCGCAGTAGAAATTCCCGCGTAGCAGCAGCCATTTTAGAGGCATGCGTATGTAGTATTAGAAAACACATAAGCAAGCTTCACTCGGATACCCAATGTCAAAGGGAAAAGACGGAGAATTAATAAGACAAACATGTTGATTATATAATTAGGGTTATTCGAGTTTCATGATACAAGCAAGTCGCTTTTCGTGCGAATCCTTGCTCCATCAATCCCCTCTTTGATGATATTTTATATCATCACCAATTAATGAAACAGATGCCAACTTCTCACATTTCACCCATTTCAATCTCTTCAAACTTTCTTTTCTGCTTTTTCTCATTATCTTTATTCGGATGAGAATTTTTCATCTTTTTATAGATCTGGCTATTCAGTTCTTCTAATTCAAGTTCTTCAATATTTCCTTTTACTCCTTGCTGATTTATGCAATATTTCTTTTTACATTTTCGACATTTGCAACAAATTATTATCCCTAAAACTAATAAACGTATTCCCGCCATTGGCATCAGTATTTTACTCACAAGACTTTTATCTAGATTAGAAAACCAAATACCTACAGAGGAGAGACCATCAGTCAGTCTCTTCCATGCACTATCAACCTCCAGTGGTTTAAGCTCCCTTTCCAAATTAGTGATATTTGTCACATACTTCTTGATTTCAACACTTTTGTCAGGAATGTAAGTGCAACAATGTTGCGCTTTCAACATTCTACAGACTCCGCCTTCTTTAGCCAATAATGTGTCAAGAGCAAGTCGATTTTGTAAAACCATAGATCTGATCGCAACCAATTTGGTATTGACCATCAAGAACCCTCCAGCAGTATCAGTTGATAACCGATCTGCTACTGTTGACAATTTGCAGATTCTGTGTGTATTCAGAGCCACTCCCACTGTAGGTATCAATGCACTAAAAATATCACCTACTATTTCTCCAAGACTTTCTCTTTTGCTACGTACTAATCCATTTGTTTCTTCCTTGTTTCCAGTGATTTTACCCACATGGTATATCTTTGGGAAGACAATACCAAAATAACAGCTTCCATACCAATGATCTGGTAATTTGAAATAAGCCTGGTTCCCACAAATATAATAAATTCCGGGAAACACAGGAAATGACCCATCTTTGAAACCCCAACCCCCAATTACCTTGTAATTGTGTTCACACTCACTGGAACCAATGAATACATACTTTTCTCAGTGAAGACAAAGTTACCCCTTCTTTTTGAAATCCAGCAACATAGCAGCATTATCTCCACCATTTGAGGTGCTCCCTATACTTTCAGCCTATTTAGGGGTTTTCTGATTCTTGTCATTTGCTTTTCTTAGGAAACTCTCTCTTCTTTTCTCTACCATATTCAGAAATATCTTTTCTTTTTCATGTAATAGACATGTTAAGTTATTCCTGTGTGCATCATCTATCTCTATTTTCCCTACTGTTAGAAAGTATTCACTCATATAACGTGCTACATCTCTAGTAGTATGGACAGAGTTTAGGTTTCTACGTACAGGAAGTAGAATAATAATGCTGTAAAGGTCCTTTCTTATAAAATAAGCTAGCTAGAACACTACAGGAAATTCCATATGTTAGAGGCAAGTGGTGGTATGTCACACCCTCAGCTACCGAAGTGGGCAGCTTCATACAGACATAGCAGTCTTCTATTTCCAATGCTTCTACATAGTGTACTAACAGGTTTGCAAACACATTTAAATGAGTTCTGTTTTTTGATTTTATTATAATGCAGTCCTTCCTCATCTGGTGCCTCTAAGTCTATTTTAGTTTGTCTAAGGCTAAGTGCTCTCTCTTATGTATCTACTCTTTGTGGTGTATCTCTTGTTTGCAGATCTTCTGTGTCCTTTGGCAATTGATTAGTAGGGTACAGGTCTGTGTCTTTACTCATCATGTAAGGAATAGCTATTGTTAGTTCTATCCAAAGTATAAGTACTATTGCTATACTAGATAAACATACTTTGCAGCATGTTTTCAAACAATTTCTTTTCGGTCTTCCATTAACAATATAATCAGCCATTTTTGTCTAAAGGAGATTCAACCCCTCTTTGTAACTTTTACACAGTCTTTAACCTGTGTGGCTTTCAGGTGGGTCTCACTTCTTCGTCAGTTTGATCAGTAATCAATTCTTCATCATTTTCGTCACTTATGTCTAGATTTTCAAAGTCTTCCAAAACAATATAGGTCCACTCAGGGCCTCTATATTTATTATTCAGTCTCTTTAGTCGTGGACTTCTTCTTCTGGGTTGTATCACAGGTGGATCAGTTGGACTGGTCACCTCATCCACTTGTTCAGGTTCTTCATTAATTCTCTTTAATCACAATCTCAGTCTTTTGACATATCTAGGCCATTTGTCTCCTTTTCTAAGTCTTTTAACTGGCACTGTACCTTGGCCCTCCTCAAATGCTCTTTTATTTTCACTCAGTTGTGGCACATCGATCTCAGTGATTTTTTCTTCTTCCCTCTCTATCTGACTAGTTCCAGGTCTTATTTCTGTTTCTTCTGCCTGCTGGCCTTGTTCAGGAATCTGTTGGATTTGTCGTTTGTTTGCTTCACTTTCTTCATTCCAAACACAATCGTCTATTCCTACTTTATCCTCCTCAAGCTCTTCGAACCCTTGATTTTCTTCTGCTTGAGTTTGCACCCTAGTTTCTATCTGTCCCTTTTCAGATTCAGGAGTTCTGGGTGGAGTGTCGATTACTTGATCTTTCCCTATCTGATCCTCCTCAGAATCACTTTTGACATGGATTTCAATGATCTGAGTGTCTTTTTCTACACCTGTCTCATCCTAGCTATCACTCTGTCTGTCTAGATAGGTTTGACTCCTTGTCCGCACATATTCTACAGGTATGTCGATTACTGGAATCCAATCATCTTGACTGGCGCTCGGTTGTTCTTCTTCAGCTACTTCAGGATCGATATCTTGGGACCCCTCAGCTGCGCAACCTTCAGCCTCAGTTTCATCAGCTCCCGTCACCTTCTTTGTGTGACTGACATGGATCCAGTGTGGAACTTCTGCACACTTTACAGCTGTAGTGGTAATCAGAATCACTTGACATGGTCTACCCCACCTGGGTGTGATGCAAGATTTTCGAGTATGTTTCTTTATCACTACCCAATCCCCTGGGTTCAGGTCATGAGCTGGAGTTGCTGGTCTGGCAACAGCGTCTACCCCAACCTGACGAGAGATTGAACGCACTTGGTCAGCCAGTTCTTTGCAGTAGTCCAGTACTAAATCATCAGATATGTTTAGCAGTCTGTGTCCTGGTGACCATGCTTGCCGCATTGCTCTTCCCATCAGTATTTCATGGGGACTTAAGCCTGTGTTCCGGTCTGGAATACTTCTAAGTCCCATCAGAACAAGTGGCAGAGCATCTGGCCACTCCAATCGAGTTGACTCATACATCTTTTCCAATCTTGACTTGATAGTGCCATTCAATTGTTCTACCACTCCAGAAGCTTTTGGGCGATATGCACAGTGCAGTTTTTGCTTAATTGTGAATGCTTCACAAATTAGACCCATTATTTCACTATTAAAATGCTTTCCTCTGTCTGATTCAATTGTTACCGGAAAACCGAACTGTGGGATAAGCTCTCTAAGTAGAAGCTTAGCCACAGTAATGCTATCGTTTTTTCGAGCAGGGTACGCTTCCACCCATTTTGAAAACAGGCAGACAATGACAAGTACATATTTTAGTCCTCTACAAGGGGGCAACTGAATGAAATCAATCTGCATTCGAATAAAAGGACCTTCTGCCTTTCCAATCTTTCCTGGTAATACCACTGTTTTCTTCCCTGGTTTCATTTGCTGGCAAATGAAACACCTCTGGCAGAGTGCTTCTGCTATGTTCCTGAATGTCGCATTAAACCATGTTCGTCTAAACAGACGTATCATAGCATCTCTTCCCAAATGCGAATCTCCATGTATCAACCTAGCCATAGGAGCAAGCAGACAGTGTGGTAACACTACTGTTTCGTCAAGGTAAATAATGACACCATCTTCAACCCTTCTCTTACACCCTAATTTCCTCCATTGTTCCTTTTCTTTAGGTTCTGCTGCAGTCTGCAAATCTCTCACTTCTTCCCATGTATCCACACCATCCAGTAACATAAGTTGGCAGCTGTTTCCGCCCACCTCAACCTTTTTGTTACCAGCCATTTTGTATTTTACACAATGTTGGGCTAACTGGTCAGCATATCGATTACCAGCTGTCACTTTGTCATTGCCAGAATTGTGAGCAGCACGCTTGACCACAGCCACTTCTTTTGGCAACTGGATGGCTTCCAGTAAATCTTTCACATATTGACCATTTCTGATGGGGGTGCCTGAATAAGTCAGAAACTCCCTTTGCATCCACAATTGGCCATAGTCATGCACCACCCCGTAACCATATTGGATGTCAGTGAATATGGTTACTTTCCAATTTTTCCCAAATTTACAGGCCTTTGCCAGGGCAACCAATTCGGCTATTTGTTCAGACTTGACTCCAGGCAAATAGGATGCTTCCACTGGACCTCCCAAGGTACACACTGCATAGGCAGCACTCAATCCTCCTTCCTCATGTCTAATACATGAGCCATCAACAAACAGTTCATAGTCTGACTCAATTAAGGGCTCCTCTTTTATGTCTGGCCTCGGCTTTGGGCTGTATTCAGTCAGATCGATGCAGTCATGCTCAACTTCCTCCTTAAGTTCTGCACTGTATGAATTTGGCAGTAGGGTTGCTGGGTTCAAAATGTTGCACCTAGCAATGGTTACATTTCCTGCACCTACAAGAATTCTCTCGTACTTAGTCAGCCGACTAGGTGTGAGATACTGAGTCTTAGTCATGGTTAGCAAGATTACAACTGCATGTGAAACATACACAGTTACAGGATGTTCCATAATGATGGATTCACTCTGCTCATGACTCATGCAAGTTGCAGCTACTGCTTTCAGACATCCGGGCAATGCAGCTGCCACTGGGTCTAAAGTGGACGAAAAATATGCCACTGGGCATCGCACTAGTCCATGAATCTGAGTCAAAACTGAAACAGCACAATTATCTTGTGTGTCACAAAAAAGTGCAAAATCCTTTGAATAGTCAGGCATTCCCAATGCTGGAGCTGTACACAGGCAGTCTCGCAAATTTACAAAGGCAGTCATGCTTTCATCATCCCACTCTACTGGGTCATTGGCTCTTTTCTTTGTCATTTGTATCAAGGGCTTTGCAAGGACTGCGAATCCCACAATCCATTGCCTGCAATATCCTACAACTCCAAGAAACAGTCTGATCTCTTTTTGCGTTTTTGGAAAATCCATATTTTTTATTATCCTAATTCTTTCTGTGGTAACTTTCCTGACACCTCTCTCTATCTGATGTCTCAGATATTTCACGGAGGTAGCACAAAACTGCAATTTTTCTACAATGTGATGAAGTGAAAAAACACATAGGCTTGTCTTTGCCATTAGCAAAGAATAGGCTCTTCACCCACCCTACTCCGTTTAAAAGCAGAAAACCCAAAACAAAAATTTACTTAATCACATTGATAGAATCCCATTGTTTATACAGGTATCCAAGGAGGGTGATTCTATCACCATTACCTCTATACTTTCTTTTTCTTTATCTAAAGATACTTTATGTCCTCCTTCACCCAGGTGATTCAGTATAGCTATGGTATTGACAACACAGTCTTTTTGTGATTTGGAAGCTACCAAAAGGTCATCTATATACTGGACCAAGACTGACTGTCCGGGTAGTATTAATGACTCAAGGCACTTTTTCAAAATCTGATTAAAAATCTAGGGACTTTCTGTGTACCCCTGAGGGACACGATTCCAAACATAGACATGACTGTCGAATTCAAATGAGAAAAGAAATTTGCTATCTGAGTGCAATGGGATCGAGAAAAATGCATTGCAAAGGTCAATGACAGTAAACCATCTGGCTTCCCACGGTATCTGATACAGAATCACTGCAGGATTTGGCACAACTGGACAGCAAGGGACAGCAATCTTATTAAGCTTTCTCAGGTCCTGTACTGCTCTGTACTTACCGCTGGGTTTCTTTATACCAATTATGGGGGGAGTTACATGGACCACTCATTACTTCATGCAACATGCCTGCTTCCACCAACTGTTTTATTTCTACTGCTACACCTGCCTTTATTTCTGCACTCGTTTTGTACTGTCGAGTATTTGGGCAGACTGCGTCTTCTTTTATGGTCACTTTTATTGGGTCAACATTTGCCATTAATCCTACATCCTTTCCAGTAAAGTCCCATAAAGTCCCATACCTTTGGTAGCTTGGTTTTACCGTCTGTTGCAGTTCTTCTGGTAAGTCTTTTATTGTAATTTTTGCAATTTCTGTCTCTGGTCTTGCTAACATTAATTTGTAAACTCCGTCTTCATCTGGGGTTTGAATTTCAACGCCATTTGGAGTGCAAAAGATGGTGCAATTTATTTTGCACAACAAATCATGTCCTAACAAAGTTACAGGACTGGAGTCGCAAACTACGAATCTATACATTTCTTTAAAATTCCCTATTTTTACTTCCATTGGTTCTGTGACTGGGGTACTAATTTGTTTATTAGAAATGCCCACTACTTGGATTACTTCTCCCGAGAGGGGTAGGTTTGGAACGTCTACTGTTCTCACAGTAGAACGGGTAGCACCAGTGTCCAACAGAAAGGTGACATCATTTCCTTCAACCTTTCCTTCAATGTACGGGCCTGACTGGTCTACCGGCAAGGAGGCGCCAAGCATGCACTCCTCGTCCTCCCCCCTCAGGCAAGTAAGTAAGGTTCTTCACAAAAGAATGTGTCATTCAAAAGAAATTGTGATGTTGATGCATCTCTTTTTTCCCTTCCTTCCCAATTCGAGTTATCTACACTCTGTTGTGCTTTGCTCCTATAATTTGGCATAGGCGCTGGGGGTATTTGGTTCTGTATTACCTGTTGCTGGGTCTTCCGTAGCACCTCATTCTGCGTCTGTGGATTTAAATCATTATTTGGCACATTACCATTCTGCACAGCCTTACACTCGTCTTTTCAGTGACCCAACTTGCCACACCCGTGACAGGGGAACTTCTTTTTCGCATCCTCCCCATTGAATTTTCCCCTGGGCCTTCCCCCACTTCCATTGCTCCTATTCTGATTAGTAGTCATCTGATTTAACTGTTGTTCTTGTTGTTCTGCTAATTTTACTTGTGCCCACATAACTTTTTCTTTCAACTCTTTCCGTTTTTTTTCTAGCTCATCTTCACAATATTTTGCATATTTAAGGACCTCATCTATGGGCTTTGCTTGCCAACAAATTTTATTGTCTTTAATCCATTTTGAAATTTCTGGTCTCAATCTTAACACAAATCGATAAATAAAATGTGTCATGTCCTTCATATTGATGTTATCTAATCCGCTGTATTGTTTAAAGGTCTGTAGTAGATGTTCATAATATGTTATGTTATGTTATTTTATGTTAATAGGCATTTGTTAAGCGCACTGTCACCATGAGTTTCCTGGCGCTGATAGGACACTGATACTGTACAGGAGGGATTTTATTGGGAGTGTGAAAAGAGCAGAGTTTTTAAAGATTTCCTAAATGATACAAGGGAATATGAGGACTTGAGTGAGAGTGGAAAAGAATTCCATAACTTGGGGGCCAGATGAGAGAAGCAGCGGCCACCTAATTTGGTAAGTTTGAACCGGGGAATGGCTAGGAGCTGAAGGTGGGTGGACCTCAAAGTACGGGAGGGGCAGTAGGGGATAACCAGGGACTTCAAGAAAGCAGGAGAGGGACCAGTCAAGGCTTTGAAGACCAGGCAGCCGACCTTAAAGGCTATTCTTTCGCTAACTGGTAGCCAATGTAGTTGATGTAGTAAAGGTTTGACCGACTGCCATCTGGGGATTTTGAATGCCAGTCTGGCAGCCTGGTTTTGGATGATCTGTAACCTAGACAGCAGGGATTTGGATAGGCCAAGATGCAAGGAATTGGAAAAATCCAGACGAGACATCACCAGTGCTATTAGGACTTGTAGCAAAGCTTCAGGGGTCAAGAGGTGGGCAGCTTTCCGTATCCTGTGTAGTTGGAACATGCAGGAAGATGTTACGGCGCTCACCTGGGCCTTGAGAGTGAGCTCAGAGTCGATAATGACACAGAGACTTTTTACACAGCCAGCAGGAGAAGGAGATGGACCAAGCTCAGATGGCCAGTACTGTGGGCCCCAGTGGGAAGCGCTTCTCCCAGGGAGGAGGAGCTCAGTTTTCCCAGGGTTGAGCTTTAATTGATTTTGGTTCATCCAATGCTGGATGTGTATCATGACCGCCTTAAAGTTGGTAACGGCGTCAGGGGAGGAAAGGGGAAAAATAATTTGTAAATCGTCAGCGTAATTGAATACGGTGACGTCCCAACTGCCCAAGGAGTGGATGAGAGGCTGAAGGTATAAATTAAAAAGGAGGGGGGACAGAGAAGAACCCTGGGGAACCCCGCAAGATGAAGGTGCACTGGTGGCTCTGAAGGGACCCAAACTGACTGCTTGGAATCTACCCTCTAAGAAAGACTTAACCCAGGACAAGGCAGGCCCGCGGACTCCGGCGGACTCGACACGGTGGAGTAAGATGTTGTGGTCCACCGTGTCGAATGCCGCCGACAAATCCAGTAGGACCAATGCCTGGGGGCGTCCTCTGTCGGCATTACATCTGAGGTTGTCCAACACGGCGAGGATCACAGCCTCGGTGGAAAGGGCTGGTCTGAAGCCGGCCTGGTTCATTTCCAGGAAGTTGGACTCCTCGATGAATTGCGAGAGGCAAGTAGTCACGTGTGCCTCCAGGATTTTAGACAGGTAGGGCAAGAGAGAGATGGGCCGATAGTTGGCAAGGACCGCTGGGTCCGCGCCAGGTTTTGTTAGCAAGGGCACCAGTACAGCCTCCTTGAGAGATCTAGGGACTGTGCCGGAATTGAGGGAAGTGTTGAGTAGGGGTAGAATGCAGTGCGGAAGAGTATGACAGATGTCGCGAAACACAGAAGGAGGACAACAATCCTTGGGGGAGCCAGATTTCACACGAGTGGCCAGCTTGGCTAGGGAGTCGGGGTCGAGTGTGGGAAAACAAATCAGAGTAGAGGTGTTAATGGGAGGGACTGCAGCTATGACTGAGAGAGGGGAATGAGGGATGGAATTTTTAATTGTCAAGATCTTGTCGATAAAAAAGGTGTTCAAGGCATTGCATGACTCTGCGGAGGGGGGCAAATTCGGGAGTGTCCTGGTGTCCGATGTTAGTTCGCCGAAGACCTTGAATATATCTTTGGATTTGTTGGGGGCTGTTGATATTCTCTCAGAGAAGAAGGCAGACTTAGTTGTGATAATGGCTTTTTTATATGCTTTGCGTGCAAGCACGTACACCTCCCTATCTGTGCTAGAATAATTACGCCTCCAACTGCGCTCCAATTGGCGCAGTATAAGGTGTTGTAATTTCAGTGTTGAGTTGAACCATTTGTGGGATTTGCTATGGCATGAGCGGGGGAAACGGGACAGGGGGGCGAATTTGTCACAAGCGGTAGTGAGCCAATGGGCAATATTAGCGTTCAGTGTGTTGAGGCCTAGATTGTTACTGGGTAGGGGCTGAGTCTCCGCAAGGAAGGAGAGAAAGGCAGAGGAATCAAGAGCGTTCCATTTCCGAGCAATCCCGCCCTCCAGCGAGGGTGGCTTGACCAGGCCCTTTACAGAAATAGAGGAGTCGATCAACGAGTGGTCAGACCAAACGCAGGGAGAGATATTCGGACCAGTGAGCGATACCCCCTGCGTCCAAATGTGATCCAGGATGTGGCCCCCAGTATGAGTAGGGGTGGTGACATGCTGGGTCAGGTTTAGACTGAGGAGTGCCTCAAACAATTCAGTGGCGTGGGGGCCGGCATCGGCATGGTTAAACCAGTAATTGAAATCACCGAACATGGCAATGCGGGCAGAAGAAGTCATCTGAATGCACTGATTCGTCCTTATTATGAGTGGTTCTATCTATTTTCATTGAGTCTGTCTCCTTCGCAGGCACCTTTCCTTTTAGGTGAAGTATTACCTGTTTGTATTTTTTCATTACATCCTTGGAAGGTGCCCCTGTCTTCGGGTGTCTTGGGTACTCATTACTAGGCCAATCAACAGCAAATTTGCATTCTGTCCACAAATCTACGGGGTCTACAATGTCAAATAAGCCGTCTAAGTCTTTCAAAAGACACTTTGACACTTTTACAAATCTCTCGACCTGTCTGTACCACTCTACAGGTTTTTCTCGAAGTTTTGGTAAATCATTCGTAAATGACAAAATATCCTGTCTGGACCATGGAACATGCACATAGCCTCCACCAGGTACCTCACACATGGGACTTCATTTCTCTACTTTGTCTGTTTTTTTTAAAACATATTCTGAAGTCATTTGTCTTGATCGAATCTCTTTCTTTTTCTTTGCCCATCTCGCATTCCATTTCTCTAGTTCTCCCCATTTTTGCATTAACGTCATCAGCTCTCTTATCTGCACCTTTTTCCCTGGCACATTCATTTTTCTAAATCTTTGTCAGAGAATTCTACTCGGTAGGGTTTCTGTAATACTTTAGATTTACCAATGTTGATTCCCATGCTGCAGTGTCAATCAATTTCTCATTAAACACCTTTGTATTTCTAGTGATACTCTTACAAAAAACAGTAATTCATCTTCACCAAGGGTATTTAATCTCTCCAATCCCACATTCCCAGCCATCATTTCTTCTATTTTTATTCTCAATTTATATATATATATATATATATATATATATATTACCTACTGGCTATCGCCAGTAGGTATATATAGTTAGAATTTTTTCTCTATGGGACTTTTGAAAATTCTATGTCTAATAACTTTGGCGTTTGTGGACGGAATCGGCTGAAATTTTCAGGAAAATGGCACATTTTGATTCTGAGCAGCCCCTGAAAATTTAGGGGGGTTTCGTCAAGGGGGGGCTGAGAAAAAAGGGGGGTCCCAAAACGCGTTTTTCCCATTCATTTTTCCATAGGGCGGTTGGACTCACTTTTAGCTCGAACGGCTGAATGGATTTGCACGAAACTTGGCAAAATTGTAGGGACTGTTAGCCCGATGTGCCTTTGCTAGGTCTCAATATATGTGCTCCAGTAGTTTTTGAGAAATTAACGTTCAAACCAAGATATATATCTGTAACAGCGCTCTGGGCAGCGATCCGGTCCGCTTACTTTTCGCTTATCGGAACTTTGCGCGCAGAAAGCTGATTGGCTCTCCGGTGTCTGTCAACATTCTAAACAGTCCGGAGCGGACGCCATCTTGTCTCTCGGTAGGATCGAGAGAGAAGAAGAGGTGGAAAACGAAAGGGGAATTTAATGAAAGGGGGCAAGGTATCCCCCTCTTGACCCCCTAGGAATGTTGTTGGGGTTATTAAAGGGTCCCGTGGGGAAAATAAAAAAAAAATGATTTTTCACGGTAGAAGCGCGGCCGCGAACTGGTAGCGAAACGGGAATTCGCCATTTTGTGCTTCGTTAATTAAATTACTAGTTATAAGTGGGTGCGGGAGACGTATCCTAATCCCCTATGTTTCCTGAGGGTGGCTGAGGAGGCTGATATATGTTGATACATCTCTTCCAGCGGCTGTGCGTGAGCTTTTTTTTTTTTTTGCTGCGTGACAGTCCGGAGCGGCCGCCATCTTGTCTCTCGGTAGGATCGAGAGAGAAGAAAAGGTGAAAAACTAAGGGGGAATTTAATGAAAGGGGGCAAGGTATCCCCCTCTTGACCCCCTAGGAATGTTGTTGGGGTTATTAAAGGGTCCCGTGGGGAAAATAAAAAAAAAATGATTTTTCACGGTAGAAGCGCTTCACGGGCCGCGAACTGGGCCGCAAACTGGTAGCGAAACGGGAATTCGCCATTTTGTGCTTCGTTAATTAAAGTACTAGGTATAAGGGGGTGCGGGAGACGTATCCTAATCCCCTATGTTTCCTGAGGGTGGCTGAGGAGGCTGATATATGTTGATACATCTCTTCCAGCGGCTGCGCCATCTTGCCTTTTTTCGAATGCCACAATTTTGTCGTGCACTGCAGCCATTTTAGATGCCAGGCTGGTCCCAGGCTATCACCTAACCCTGCGGATGTAGTTTATGGCCCCAGCTGTAGAGAATTCAGACATGCCAATCCTCCTGATTCAGGCGTGTGAGTACTGATTTCAGTGCTAGTCTCCCGCCTCCCGATTTCTGCAAGCAAAAACCCGGGGGCATATTACGAACAACTAGCGATAATTTTTGTCTCTAACTTGTTTAGAGACAAAAATTATCGCCGCACATCGGCGATTTTTATCGCAGATAAACCTTGCTATTATCGCAGAAAAGTCAGCGATATTCATGTATTATCGATCTAATGCTCTTAGCCATGTTATCCACCTCCCATTGGATAACATGGCTAAGAACTGCTCAGGGCAGGTGAAAAGTCAGCGATATTCATGTATTATCGATCTAATGCTCTTAGCCATGTTATCCACCTCCCATTGGATAACATGGCTAAGAACTGCTCAGGGCAGGTGTTAGATTTTGGAGATATTCGCGCTTAGCGCGAATATCTCCAAAAGTTGGTAATAGAAGGTAGCGATGTTAGGGACTGTTTCCAGTCGCTAACATCTTGGCACGCCACTTTGCATGTCATTAGTGATAAGTATCACTGACATGCAAAGCGGGGCCCAAGATGGTCGCTATCTCCTTTTAGTTGTCACTAACTGGTGTTAGCGACAGCTTGGTAATAGGGAAATAATTTTATCTCCGCTTTCATGGCTTTTAAAGCCAAAAAAGCGGAGATAAACCCCCTTGATAATATGCCCCACGATTCCTTGGGGGTTTCAGCTGACAGGGCTTGGTATTGTGTTACATGGTAATTATATTCATGTATTATCGATCTAATGCTCTTAGCCATGTTATCCACCTCCCATTGGATAACATGGCTAAGAACTGCTCAGGGCAGGTGTTAGATTTTGGAGATATTCGCGCTTAGCGCGAATATCTCCAAAAGTTGGTAATAGAAGGTAGCGATGTTAGGGACTGTTTCCAGTCGCTAACATCTTGGCACGCCACTTTGCATGTCATTAGTGATAAGTATCACTGACATGCAAAGCGGGGCCCAAGATGGTCGCTATCTCCTTTTAGCTGTCACTAACTGGTGTTAGCGACAGCTTGGTAATAGGGAAATAATTTTATCTCCGCTTTCATGGCTTTTAAAGCCAAAAAAGCGGAGATAAACCCCCTTGATAATATGCCCCACGATTCCTTGGGGGTTTCAGCTGACAGGGCTTGGTATTGTGTTACATGGTAATTTTTCCATGAAACGTCAGAGGGTCGATGCAGGGGTTCTAGAAGAGGTGATAAACCATTTAAGCCTCATGAACAAGCGCATGGTCTTTTAAAGATTTGTGAAGTACTCGGGGGGGCGGTGTGTGTGTGCCCTCTTTCAGGAGCGGGCGGGGGGGCACTGCCAGCAACTTGCCAGGTCAGGTAGTGTTCAACACGTGCATCACCCTTTCTCTGCCTGCTATTGCGCTCCATGCTTCGGAAAGGTAAGAAAAAGAACGTGCATTTGAGTTTGAAATGTCCGATCCTGCAGCAGCACACTTCCAAAGCCCACACATGACAATAACCCGATTCAAGGCCCCATTCACCCGTTTTAAAAAAAATAGATAACACTCCAACAAAGTAAGGTTATAAAACTTTATTAACTACTAACTTTAACGAACGGAACAAAAACTAAAAACATTTAAACATTTCTCAACACAAAAAGCAACAATGGTTAGAAGCTGTCTTTTGTGCGAATAGTCCCAAGGCAGCACAACGTGCAGAGTTCTGGACGGCACCCAGGTGATGTCGCCTGGGTGCCGCACTGGTTTAGGGATCCTACAATGCTGCTCCGAAAATTGGCGTGGGGCGTCCCGGGTGGGGCGGGGGGAGGCCTCGTCAGTAGCGGTCTGTTGTGCGAATAGTCCCAAGGCAGCACAACGTGCAGAGTTCTGGACGGCACCCAGGTGATGTCGCCTGGGTGCCGCACTGGTTTAGGGATCCTACAATGCAGCACAGAAAAACAGCGTGGGGCGTCCCGGGTGGTGCGGGGGGAGGCCTCGTCAGTAGCGGTCTGTGTCCAGTGTCACATGGCTGACACAACATGTACGACAGGCACCCAGGTGATGTCCAGTAAACTGCCGCACTGGTTTTGGTATCCTACAATGCTGCTCCGAAAATTGGTGTGCGGCGGCCCGGGGGGGGGGGGGGGGCGTGGGGGAGCCGGCGTGAACGGGCCTCCCCAGGTGGCGGCCATCTAGCTGAGTTGCGCTCGCTCTTGCGGCCACAGCGTCTCGCTCACCATGTTGTTGAGTTGCTCCCACTCTTGCAGTGCAGCGATAGGCGGCTGCCACATGGCTCTTAAAATGGCGGACAGCTCCTCGGTTTTAGGCCTGGTCCACTGAAATGGTCCTGGGACACTTTGGAACTCGGACGCTTGCCTGCTAGGGCTTGGGCTCCATTCTCGAAAAGCGTCCCCTCAGCCGTGAAGATTGTATAAAAGTCTTGGGGGCCCCCGACTCCCGCAGGCTTCCGGTGGGGAGCGGCTGCCATGATTGCTCGCGGAATGACCACGACGGAGCCACGAGATGGTGGTGCTCTCATGCTGACGCCAGCTTCAGTCTGAATGATCCAGAAACAAGGTGGGGCTTTCATCGTTTGGGAAAAAAAAATGTTCTAAACCAATGAAAAGTGTTATTTTTAGGTCATATGACCAAGCCTTCCATCTTTAGGAAACCAAAAGTAAAATGAACCAATGAAAAGTTTTATAAACAAGTCACATGACCTGTTATGCGGCATAGGGCTACAAAAAGCGTAGAAAATCCGTTGGCACGTGAGGCGGCGTCAGTAGCGGACCGATGTGCGAATAGGCCGAAGGCAGCACAACGGGCCGAGATCCGGATGGTACCGAGGTGGTGTCCAGCAAATTGCCGCACTGGTGTGGCCATCCTACAATGCTGCACCGAAAGACGGCGTGTCCAGCTGAGTTGCGCTCACTGTTGCGGTACAGTGACTCGAACGCGCCGAGATCCAGATGGCACCGAGGTGGTGTCCAGCAAATTGCCGCACTGGTGTGGCCATCCTACAATGCTGCGCCGAAAGACGGCGTGTCCAGCTGAATTGCGGTCACTGTTGCGATACAGTGACTCGAACGCGCCGAGATCCGGATGGCACCGAGGTGGTGTCCAGCAAATTGCCGCACTGGTGTGGCCATCCTACAATGCTGCGCCGAAAGACGGCGTGTCCAGCTGAGTTGCGGTCACTGTTGTGGTACAGTGACTCGAACGCGCCGAGATCCGGATGGCACCGAGGTGGTGTCCAGCAAATTGCCGCACTGGTGTGGCCATCCTACAATGCTGCGCCGAAAGACGGCGTGTCCAGCTGAGTTTCGGTCACTGTTGCGGTACAGTGAGTCGAACGCGCCGCGATCTGGATGGCCCAGATGTTGTGTCCAGCAAGTTGCCGCACTGGTGTGGCCATCCTACAATGCTGCGCCGAAAGTCGGCGTGGGGTGCCCCGTTGGCTTATGAGGTGATGTCAGTAGTGGACCGATGTGTGAATAGGTCGGAACCAGCACAAGGCGCCAAGATCCGAATGGCAAGTCCTGGATGTTGAGTGCCTCAGTTGAGAGTTCTGAGCAGTGCTTGTAAGACTGTCTGAAGCTTATTTGCACCTGCTGCAGCTTCACTAGGTCCGGCGGAACTTTTTGCCTTTTCCTTTCTGCTTCTTTTCCTACAATGCGTTTCATCTGAAGACACGACCAGGTCCCTGAATGTGTGCAGGGGGACGCTATTGATTGAATGAAAATGGCGGCTTGACACAAAGCTGACTCAAGCGTTACTGTTGGTGCTATACAGACAAAAATTGGTTTTCAGTTTGTACATTCTTCAGGTTTTTTTTTTCCATCCAAGTCTGATTGAGAGTTTGTAGAAAAATGGCTTCAGATTTTCCACATACTACTCTTCAACATTCTTCCTAAATGTAACAATGTGAAACTCACTAGGAGAACGGCTGTTTCTGTTTCCTTTCAAAATGCTGCCAACAATATTTTCTGAATGGAAGACACCATCTTGTAGCATAAAGGGCCGAAAGGGGTTCTGGTCTGGCCGATGGTTGGTGGAGACATTTTGACTATATCTTGGACCTGCCCGGCCTCGCCCAAAATGGCGCCGGTATAAATGGGACTCGTAACTCCTTGCCCGCAAATGTATATCTAGAAAATGTTATTGTAAGTGGCCCTGTCGTATTTTAATTACAAAATGTACGTCCACCGATTCCGCAACTGTTAGACACCTTTGTTCTTGTCACCTAATGGCCCGCTCGTTACGTTCTTCTACAATGTAAATGTCTCCTCATCATATACGATTTCAGTTTGCTCCGTGGCCGGCCCACGTGGTTATAGGCCCGTATTTGTATACTGACATTTTCACAATAAAGGTTTTTAAAACAAAACACGGTAGTAGTATTTACATTTGTAAAGTTTTTACTTTTAGTGACTGTTTTCGAATCAGTAAAAGGCAAGTGAAATAAAGCAGTCCAATTACACGACGGATAAAAGGTATAATATGTAGGAACGCAGTAAAGATAAATGGTCAAGGGCATTTGTTTTTTTCATGTCTGCAACATAAAGTGATCGATAAGAATCTGATAATCAGGCGTATCGGCGACTAAGACAGCAGGCCGAATCTCTTTTACTCAACGGCTCCGTCATGGAAGGAAGAAACGCCCTTTTTCTCGAAAAAGGAATATATTTTACTTGCAAGACAGTTGTAAATTTTCCGGGAAAGTACATTAGCCTGGAATATTATAACATGTGTTTGAAAAAAAAATATTGTTCGAAAATAATAAAAAGCGTAATTTTTAGGTCATATGACCAAGCTTTTCATCATTAAATTAACAAAAGTAAAATGAACCAATGAAAAGTTTTATTAACAAGTCACATGACCTGTTATGCTTTCGTTACGCGCTGCGCGGCGCGCCTCAGGTCACTTCCGGGTGCGCTAACGCGGCGTGTCATAAAACGCATTACGCGACAACGTAGGTCAACAATATAGTCTAAATGTCTCCACCAACCAGCGTTCAGAACACAACCCCTTTCAGCAGTCCAAAAAGTTCTGTTAAATGACAACAGAGGGGACAGGCAACAAGAACCATCAGTCAAAGAGGGGAGGGCAAGTTCTTCTCTTCCGGGTCATGTTGGGGCGCTACCGGAACTGATCGAATTGGTAGTCTATAGTGTTTCTGGATGTTTCAGACTAAAGCTGGCGTCAGCATGAGACCACTACCATCTCGTAGCTCCGTCGTGGCCATTCCACGAGCAATCATGGCAGCCGCTCCCCACCAGAAGCCTGCGGGAGTCGGAGGCCCCCAAGACTTTTGTAGAATCTTCACGGCTGAGGGGACGCTTTTCGAGAATGGGACCCAAGCCCTAGCAGACAAGCGTCCGAGTTCCAAGGTGTCCCAGGGCCATTTTAGTGGACCAGGCCCAAAACCGAAGAGCCGGCCGCCATTTTGAGAGTCCTGTGGCAGCCGCCTATCGCTGCAGCGCAAGAGCGGGCGCATCTCAACTACATGGTGAGCGAGACGCTGTAGTCGCAAGAGCGGGCGGTAAACAGCTGAATGGCGGAAGAGGCACAGTGTAGCAAAAGCGGGCGGAATGGCAACTAAAACGATAAAGGGGCGCCCCACTACAGCTTGTCTTCAGGTCAAACGGATTGTGGGACAAGGTCCAGAATTGAAGAGTCATCAAAAGGCAAAAAGTTCCGCCGGACCCCGGGAGCCGGCCGCCTATGTCGGGGGCGATCTCAGGCTACACCAGTGCTATAAGACTTGGGGAGGGTGTCGGAGCCAAGCGTCTTCTCCGAGTCCATGGCCATCACACCGCCCCTCAGGGGCCTCCGTCAAGCTGTTTAGGAAGGTAACATATCACATTGTTTTCTAATGCAGTCAGGTCCACAAACGACACTCACTTACTTTGAGAATAGTGAAGCTGCAGTAGGTGGAAATAAGCTTCAGACAGTGTTACAAGCACTGCTCAGAACTCTTAACTATGGCACCCAACATCCAGAACTTATGCTATTTGAGAATGGTAGTGACATCGAAGCATCTCAGGGACCAAAACCATTAACGTACTTTCACGTATGAAAATCTTACTTGGGGAGGGGGCAGGAGCGAAGCGCCCCCTCCCAGTCAGCGCCACCACACCGTATGTTGAAAATCTGAAGCCATCGTTCTACAAAGTCAACCAAACTTGGATTGAAAAATCTAGAAAAATGTACAAACTGAAAACCAGTTTTGGTCTGCATAGGATCAGTAGCAACGCTTGAGTCAGCTTTGTGTCAAGCCGCCATTTTGATTCAACAAAGCACAGGCATTGAAAAAGGCTGAAATTCAGAACTCTAAACTATGGCACCCAACATCCAGGAGCTTGCCATCCGGATCTTGGAGCCTTGTGCTGTTTTCGATCTATTCACACATCGGTCCACTACTGACATCATCTTATAAACCAACGTTATGTAAATAGTTTTTTAATAAAATGTTTTACCCTGTTTCTTTGCTGGTGTGTTGTCTATATTTTTAATATTTGCATAGGGTTTGTCGTTATTTTGTGCGGGATGGGTGATGGAGCCGAGCTGTCTTGCAGCCCTCATGGTGTGGAGCTCAGTTCATCTCACTATTTTCGTATTTCTCATGAAGGGTTGTTCCTAATATTTCTATTTTAGCGAGGTCAAAAAGAGATCCAATTAGTGGCCTACTGATTTTGCTCGATTACTTTTATTTTTTTACACGATTTTTCACTATCTGCAAAGACTAAACAGAGTATTGCGACTTTGTGCTTGTTTGTAAATAGAGAATGATCCAAAGAGAACCAATTCTAAAACAGTAAATGCTTGGACAACAATCAATCAAATGGAGAGACAAGCAGGCACGACGGATTACAACGGTGGTAAAGGCCTGCGTTAACTACCCTTCAGTATCTGCAAAGAGAGAGTACTACTAAGACAAAAGAGGGGAGGGGGGGGGGTGCAGCGTTCAAAGCACATCAGCGTGCATAAATACGAAAATGTTTTTATCTATCACGTACTTGACATTTTAAAGCTTTTCATATTTGCTATTAAAAAACCAATGAAATTCACAGAAAAAACCATAGGTTATAGTGGATATATAGTTAGGAATTTGCATTTAGAAAACCTTGAAAATTCAATGAAAAAACCATTGGTTTTAGGCCATATATAGTTAGGAATTAGCATTTACAAAACCTTATTTTACTCGCATAAAACCATTGAAATTCCATATATAGTTAGAAGCGCTAACTATATATCGCGCACCCGCAATCCACTGCTGATGATGTCACATATTACATCATTCATGACATGGTCAGTGACATCACTGATGACATCACTGATGACATCTCAAATGACATCACTGATGACAACTCAAATGACATCACTGATGACATCTCAAATGACATCACTGATGACATCACTGATGACAACTCAAATGACATCACTGATGACATCTCATTTGTCATCACTGATCACATCACTCATGTGATAATACAATGAAACTCTTCAGACTCTAATATAACCTTACATACACTCAGTATAAACAGACACTCACAGACTGTCACTCATCCATGGAGTTACTCACACACCTAGTCAGTCATGCAAAGAATCAATCACACCTCCATTTCCTCAACTATAAAGTTATACACATCTTACTTATTCAAACATATAATAACACATATTTATTCTCTTATATAATCCCTGATACAAGCTCACAGTGATCGATACAGCCACTCACACATTCACTGGCTCTTATGTTCAGTTATTTATATATCTCAACTCTCACATGTATTGTGTTTTACATACGTACTTACTTGCACATGTAGCAATGAGAAATCCATTCACTCACCAACACACCCATGCATAGTCAACCGCCCATATAGCTATTTCCACATGCACTCTTGAACTCATACTCCTAGTGAATCAACTGCTTACACATCTATGCACAGAGTCACGCACCTCCCAGCCACCCACACACACACTCAGCCTCCCATTCAAATACTTGGGCAACCAATCAATAACCCATATGGCCACTCTTATAGCTACTGATCAACACATGCAGCAGCTTACACAACAACAAACATACTGATGCACAAATTAAGACAGTTTAGTCACTAACCCATGCACTCAGTGAGACACATTTAATCACTCACTCATACAGTCAGTCATGCACCTACTAAATTCTTCATCCAGACACTTATACATCCACTCATTCTTCAATATGTGAAACATATTTAAACTTTACAGACACATACAATCACTGGATGTTGTGATCAGTGATGTCATCAGTGATGTCATTTGAGATGTCATCAGTGATGTCATCAGTGATGTCACTGACCATGTCATGAATGATGTAATATGTGACATCATCAGCAGTGGATTGCGGGTGCGCGATATATAGTTAGCGCTTCTAACTATATATGGAATTTCAATGGTTTTATGCGAGTAAAATAAGGTTTTGTAAATGCTAATTCCTAACTATATATGGCCTAAAACCAATGGTTTTTTCATTGAATTTTCAAGGTTTTCTAAATGCAAATTCCTAACTATATATCCACTATAACCTATGGTTTTTTCTGTGAATATATATATATATACATATATATATATATATATATATATATATATATATACATATATATATATATATATATATATATATATATATATATATAATGGCTTTGGCTGTGTCTTTGGTCTCTCTATTTCTCGGGTCCATCCGTCTATCTCTTCAGGAGTTACAACAGTGGCACTTCTTGTTCCTGAAGATGTCTCTATCTGTACTTCTCTCGACGTTACAGGAGTGGTTTTCCTTATCGAACCACCTTCGGGTTCTCTTATCGGTAAGTCCATTAAGGATATCACTGATTCACATTCCCTTGCCTGATCATCTATTATCAATGGTTCTTTTCTCGGCTGTACTACTGATGCAGTTATAACTGGAGCTTTTGGACTAGCTTGCTTATCTCCGTACAAAGGAACAACTGGGCCAATAGTCACTGGAATTGTCAAAGCTTCAGGACTAGTGTTTAATTGGGAAATTTTCTGAATTAATTCACTTTTCTGTTTATTTAAAGCTTATCTTTCTCTTTCTTGTAATACCCTTTTGATGGAGGTCTCATGTATCACTTGCGGAATTAAAGGTGGCTTTAAAAATGGGGTAGTCGGATTTACTGTACTTGACTCCTCATTATAAGATGGTTTAAAAAATGGGTTATTCGGATTTACTAGTCTTGTCTCTTCATTATAGGGTGGTGGATTTTTCATTAATAAATCCTCCATGTAATCATCGTCTGAATCACCACTAGTCATCAAATGTTTAGCTTTCTCAGTCCTTTTACCTCCCACAGGCTCCTCTACAGTTAGTACTGGGTAAAGCCCTTCCACTAACATATTCTGTCTCCATTGTTTCATTTGTTTTTCTTTGGAATCTCGTGGAACCTTTCGGTAAAATGTACTCAGTCCTTTGTCAATTCTAGGTCTGTCTCCCTCAAAAGCCTCAATCTCCCATTCTTCTAGTGCCTCATATTGCGTTAATCTAGGTCTGGGATGTAAATCATTCATTCGGGTCCTTAAATTAAACACAATCCTTCCGTTAATTGTGCCTTCTAAGGGAAATGCCAGAATTCCTTCATCTTTTGTGTATTCCACTCAGTTCTCTAACCACACACACAAGTGGTATCCCCTGTCAAACATCATTTATTATGCAGGAGTATTCGGAGGTGGGATAATAACTCCTTCTCTAGTCTTAATAGGCTTGCCTTTCTTACAGTAATTTTTTAACTTTGTCTACAAGTGACTATTTTCTCTTACTTCAATACATATTGTATGGTCTGCCTCTTAACATCTGATCCTTAGCAAACCCTAAGTATCTTGGATCAGGTCGAGTTTCTGGATGACTTGGATACCACATATATTTCACAAAAATTCAAATCCTGCAAAAATAATTTTTTCTGTTTACTAAATGCTTCCAATACTAGCGCGTCTTTTAATTTTCATCAACCAATCAGCACTGCGTTTTCAAATATTTTTGACCAATGGGTGCGCGGCCTATCTCGTGAGACGAGTTCCGACGCTCCTGCACTCACCCCTCCTTTACAATGCTATCTCAGCTACACACTTGCTGTCTTGACCAATACCAGCGCGGCTCTGAGTGACGTCAGCGCAGCTCCGCAACTGACTCCCTCCTTCACAAGGTAATGCTAAAACTCAATTCTTTTAATTTTAAAGTGCAGATTTCATTATTTAAAAAAGGAAATACATTCGCCACTGTACCCAAGTGACTAGATGGAAAAGAAACATTTCACTACAAGTAAATCCCTTCCGTTTACTTTTCATATACTACGAGTAGAACCCTTCCGCCTACCCTTCACACAAGCATTAGTGAACCTGCTACTCCTTCAGACTTTATCCACTCCGGGATATACAATAAGGCAAAAGTTTCACCAGCGTACCCTTTTGCTATCAATCAAGCTCAGACGAACCTGCTACTTCTTCCGTGTGACCCTTACTAGGTTATATCACAACAAAGTTTTGCTAGCGAACTCTTTGCTATCATTTATTCACACATTCATACAGAAAACCCTAAATAGTGCTTCCGGTTCTGCCCAACCATGCACTAACTTCCTGCGGGTAAGCGACCTCGGTGCGACGTGGCTTCTATTTACCACTCGGCTTATTCGGCCCCCGGGGATTTCAGACAAAACATATAACAGGTACGAACGATTTTGGTTAATACATAAATTCAATATAGCAGCATAAAAAACATTTCAATAATACCACATTTGATCGATCAATGACATATGAACTTTAACCAGCTGACTAATTAACTACCTATCTTTAACTAATCCCTAACCATACTACTGCTACCAAGGGATTACTGATAGAGCGCGCAGATCACCCAGCTAGGATTTGTCAATTCTCACCTGGGCCCATAATACAAAAAAACCAATCAATAATACATTTCCTCAGACAGGTAACCTACGCTCTACTACCTGTATAGTTTATTCTACTAATTCCTAAACCATTGACTTACCAATCCTTGTCACTAGAACCTAAGACCACGATGAATCACGGAGTTAAGTAAAAGAAAGGCACTCAAAATACCATAACATTTGCATTTATATAGTAACCACAGACTCGGGGTAGGTTCAAACTCTTAATCTAATCATCATCAAAAGTGTTGAGCCACAGATTGAAAGCGATTAAACTATCGATAACCAAGATCAGAAACAGTGTATAGCTATGTAAAAGATAGATTATGCCAACCATTTAGCAGACTCGAAATAAAGGGAAGGGAAGAACAAGGAATGTGTTATTTTGAGAAAACAGACTTTCGCAACTTGACTAAAGGAGGGTAAAGAAAGGGAATATACTAAACCCAAGAACTTTCGCTACTATTGACAGTTTGAAAAAGAGAACACGATATGTAAATCTAGATTCAGATTGAGCACATAACTATAGGGACGGTAAGAACTGGAACACATTATAAATTCAGTTTAACGCCTTAAAGGGAGGGTAAAAGGGAACATATACTATTATGGAAGCTTTTAGCATTGACTAAAAGGTGGGTCGAAAAGTGGATTATAGTAGATCCACTGGTGCACTCTTTTACTTGAACTGTATAATTCCTTATGTTTTTAGTTTAGTGCACTCCTTCCAAAGTATTGTGTCAAAGTACACTATTATATGACTGATTACTAGAAAAGGTGGAGGTTCCCCACCTTTAGAGGTCGTGTGCACTCTTCAACATTGGCCTTAGGAGGTCATTCCAAAATTTCTCATTTATTCATTTCAAACACGTTTCTCAAATAAATTCATCCAAGTCATCATGTGATTATTCTTTTCTTATGATCATTTATTTATTTATGCTTGATTTTTTCATCTTGGTTAAATCAAATTCACTTCTCATTTACCCAATGCATTTCGGGTCAGGGACCCTTCTTCTGGGGTCTCTATAAGGAAAAACAGGGACTTTTGTGAGTCACCCTTACATGTCTCTTATCTCAATTCATAAACAGGAAAAACATTAACTTAAACAAACAAGGTTACTAATCAGAAATTAAAACTACATTGCTTATTATGCTCGCTAAGATGGTTAGCGAGCATAATAAGCAATGTAGTTTTAATTTCTGATTAGTAACCTAGTTTGTTTAAGTTAATGTTTTTCCTGAAATGTCGAGATTATCTCGATCACATAGTGTACTGTAACGCGATTTGATACACCCACTGATTGAATGGTTCGTTTATATATTTACTTAGAGTTTTTTCCAATGTTTATGAATTGAGGTTGTTTCCAGCGTTTTGCGATTTGTGACCTGACTCTGCTACAGGAGTAGCTTTCATCTACAAACTCCATTGTGACCCAGAGGGAGGAGACGCGAGGCCGCAGAGGAGGTGAGAGGCGCGGCCCCGGGACTGCGAGGTACAGCGTCACCAACATCAGCTGTTTCCTCTTCCCGCGTGAGCCGCGCCCCCTCCCAGTGCCCCGCCCCCAACAAGGCGTATTTAACCTCTCGCGGCCCCCGCTTCGCGGGAGCCGCTCGCCGTAGAGGTTGTTTCCAGCGTTTTGCGATTTGTGACCTGACTCTGCTACAGGAGTAGCTTTCATCTACAAACTCCATTGTGACCCAGAGGGAGGAGACGCGAGGCCGCAGAGGAGGTGAGAGGCGCGGCCCCGGGACTGCGAGGTACAGCGTCACCAACATCAGCTGTTTCCTTTTCCCAAGTGAGCCGCGCCCCCTCCCAGTGCCCCGCCCCCAACAAGGCGTATTTAACCTCTCGCGGCCCCCGCTTCGCGGGTGCCGCTCGCCGTAGAGGTTGTTTCCAGCGTTTTGCGATTTGTGACCTGACTCTGCTACAGGAGTAGCTTTCATCTACAAACTCCATTGTGACCCAGAGGGAGGAGACGCAAGGCCGCAGAGGAGGTGAGAGGCACGGCCCCGGGACTGCGAGGTACAGCGTCACCAACATCAGCTGTTTCCTCTTCCGCGCGTGAGCCGCTCCCCCTCCCAGTGCCCCGCCCCCAACAAGGCGTATTTAACCACTCGCGGCCCCCGCTTCGCGGGAGCCGCTCGCCGTAGAGGTTGTTTCCAGCGTTTTGCGATTTGTGACCTGACTCTGCTACAGGAGTAGCTTTCATCTACAAACTCCATTGTGACCCAGAGGGAGGAGACGCGAGGCCGCAGAGGAGGTGAGAGGCGCGGCCCCGGGACTGCGAGGTACAGCGTCACCAACATCAGCTGTTTCCTCTTCCCGCGTGAGCCGCGCCCCCTCCCAGTGCCCCACCCCCAACAAGGCGTATTTAACCTCTCGCGGCCCCCGCTTTGCGGGGGCCGCTCGCCGTAGAGGTTGTTTCCAGCGTTTTGCAATTTGTGACCTGACTCTGCTACAGGAGTAGCTTTCATCTACAAACTCCATTGTGACCCAGAGGGAGGAGACGCGAGGCCGCAGAGGAGGTGAGAGGCGCGGCCCCGGGACTGCGAGGTACAGCGTCACCAACATCAGCTGTTTCCTCTTCCCGCGTGAGCCGCGCCCCCTCCCAGTGCCCCGCCCCCCCCTCACCTCGCAGACACTTAAGCAGGGCCTGTAACGCGCATCGCGGGACACGCGCGGGCCGCAGCCCGGGGCGAAGCCCGGGCAAAGGGCGGGCCCGTTTAAGCCCGTTCAAGCCAGGGCAAGTCTGGTCTGGGCCAACTCCTTTTCATCTTGCTTATTGATATCTACATCGCATCTTGGTAGCCCTTTGCTATTATCTCCTACTCTCACCAATCCACGTGTATTACAGCGCCATTATGACTACAAGGGCCATGAGGAACAAGACGGCTCAAGGAGTGGGTCAGGTGACTGGCCCAATTGACCAATTCATCACAAAAGCTAATGATGCTATCAATCAGGGGATCGTACTCCTAGAAAGACGTGTTTCCCAGGACCTTGCTGCAGCACGAAGATCCTCAATGGGTCTTCTGGCTTTAGCCAAAACACCTATTCAACAGGAAACTAACGTCCCACTATTGCAAGAAATTCGTGCCGAACTCCACACTATCCCAATGAGTGTCGACTTATCTGTCACTCACTTATCTCTAGGGGAAGTTACTCTGGAAGATTTGGAGAAAACACCCACTCTGGTGATTAGCCCCACTCAAACTGCCCCTCTAACCTTGACAGAGTCGCAACCCTTGATAGAGTCGCCACCTCTAGTAGTAGTTTCCCCCACAAAAACTGATAAGGAGCCAAGGGAGGGTGCCATTCCCAAACAAGATAGCACAAGGCCAGTAATTAAGACTAAGCAGCACTGTCTATCAAAGCGCACCAGGTCTAAAAAATCCCCTTGTACCAACCATCGTAATAATGCGAATCATTAATTGCCTGTTAATGTGGATGACCCCTCTGTTATAGCTGCATCGTTGGATGACGCTCAGAGGGGTCATGATGCTGCCAATATAAACTACCCTGAGCTCAACGCACAAGTGCTAGACATAATCAAGGATCTCATAAAATCCCGACTACTACCAATCGAGCGAACTTTAAATAACATCGAGAAGCAGATTGCCAGATTAATCAACCACACAAGTCATCTTAAACCACCTACCACCACCCTAGCTTCACTAGCCCCCACGACTGCCAATCACACTAGGGCAGTCACTGCACAGAAACCTGTGCCCCCATCCTTAACACATAAAACTCCCCTACCCACAGGAAAAAAACCCTAAAACCCCTACTATTACACAAGTGATTCTAACAGACACTAAGGGCACCACTAAACAAGCACATGGAAAGCCAGTAACAACTGCTGACCCCCCTAGAACAAAATCAAAGCCCCCTTCGCCTAAACCTTCGGCCACCCAACAGGCTGTTGATACTACCAGCAAACCAGTCAGTTTAAAGAGGCCAGTCCATCTTCCTCCAGAGGCAAGCCCCTATACTGTGATTCTCACGGGGGTCCCAGAACTGGAGGAAAATATGAGCGAATCCACTTGGTCACTGAAAAATAAAGTCATGCAGTGGCTCCAGATTAACAGACCCCTTCCCTCACATTGTAAAAGCAGACTTTCTATGGTACGTAGAGTTTCTTGGATTGGGGAAACAAGGAAAAGAATAAAGGGGGACTGCATTATCATCAATTTTGATAATCCAGAGACAGTCAGTTATATATGTTCCTGGTCAACCTTGGAGAGAAAGGGTAACATAGACACTAACCGTCTGTCCTTTTTCTATCCCCCAAGGTTTCCCCGTGAACAAGATTATCCTCCTAGTTGGAACCAATCCCCAGGCTGGAGTTGGACCCAAGTAGAAACGCGTAACAGGAGGAGGGACTGGGATCATTATCCTTGGAACCCAAGAAGAGATCAACCCTATGCAGAGGGGTGGAGAGGGGCACCAACTAGTAATTATTTTTCAACCCTAGAAATGGTTGACTGACCATCAAATAACCAATTACTTCCCAATAACAAGACTAAAACCCCCCCGTCTCCTGATAGCTTAGGGCCATCTCCAAGTCAACCTGGGAAACCTGTTTCGGTCCAACCCACTGTGGATTCCTCTAACATGTCCCCGTTACATGGCCCTCCTGGGCCGGGAATCGCACAAACTGATGGATCTCTGGCTCCCCTTTTATCCTCAACCTCTGACTTAAGCTTTCTTCACCGCCCATTAATTCATTCTGATCATGATCAATATATGTCAATTTTAACTTGGAACATAGCCGGTCTTTCAAATAAAGCAAAGGACCCAACCTTCCTGAACTATATAAATACCTTTGACATCATAGCGTTTCAGGAATGTTGGGATCTGACACCTACAAACCTGGACGGCTATAGTACACATTTTACCCCATCCATCCAGTCAAGCAGAGGTAGGCCTTCGGGAGGTCTTTGCTTTTACGTCTCAAACAGACTAAATGTATCCTTAGAACGTGTTGAACTCACCCCAACCGATTCTAGCTCAAAGTCCTTTGGTCGCTCCCTACAGGCCTTCAAAATGTCTGGGAAAGAGGCTGTCAGTTCTCTCATTTTAAATCTATATAACAGTGCACAGAGAGACGACCAACCAAAATTTATAGAGTTTCTTTCCAAACTTATAACGAAGGGTATGGGAGGGTCCTGCTCGGACAGACGTTTAATTATATTAGGTGATTTTAACTGTCACCTATGCCCACACAGTGGAACCAGGGTTTGTGATCATAGAGCCCCAAATGGCGAACATACTACCCATTTCGAACATTCAACCATGAGATCCCAATTGAACAATCTATTACATGAATGGGATCTGGGCTTCTTCAACGATTTAACAGCGCCCCCGACCGACTTTCTACCCACATTTCATGGAAGGGGATCGCTCACAACAATAGACTTCATCCTCTTGTCTCACAGTCATCATGGCGACGCCCTAGAAATTAGCAGAGAGGAACTGGTTCTGAGCGATCACTATCCCATCAGTGCCAAAATATATTCCCCCTCCAGTGGAACTAAGCCTGGGAGCATTATAGAAAATCTTTTCTCACATACTATATCTCTTTCATCAAGAAATGAGTACACTATAAAATGAGCAAAAATTGACACCTCGAAATTTCTTGAAAAACTGTCCCTGATCTCTTTCGGTCTTGCTTAGAATACCCTCCCAATCCACAGGAAATCATCCTTGCCTTTGACCAAATTGCCTTGCAAATTAGAAAATATTTGACCAGAAATTACAACAAAAACAATGTCTCCAAGAGCCGTGGTTGGTTTGACCATGAGTGTTCAAACACTCATAACATTCTGAAGGCAACCCTTAATAAATCTCCCAAAAACCGGGTGGAAATTAGATCCACCCGTGCTGCTTATAAACAGGCAATTAAAAACAGAAAAAAGGAACTGAAAACTGCGGCCTGGGAAGCTTTGTTGAAAGCTAGCACTTTAAGAGACAATACGGCCTTTTGGAGGGAGGTCAATGCCCCCTTTTTTAGCGACAGGACAACAGACCTCATAGAAATTGCCATCACGGAAGAAGTTTGGATAAATCATTTCACCGAACTGTACAAATTAGAGGACCAGATTGAACCACTTAACCTCGAAACTCAACCAATGGAGAGTAATGAGCCGCAAATTAACAACACAGAGCTGTTCCCGCTATCCATCTACTTTAACTACCCAGAAGTGGAACTGGCCATCCTTGAAAGTTCTAATGCCAAAGCTCCCGGTCCGGATGGAATCCCTATAGATCTATTTAAAGACAACATTCAACTATGGGCACCTATTCTTACAAACGTTCTCAACTCTTATGCCCACAAAGGATTCCCTGCAACTTGGCAAGAAGCGATCATAATACCCATTTTTAAAAAAGGTGAAAGAACGGACCCAAAATGTTATAGACCAATTTCCTTATTGGACTCCATGATGAAGGTGGTTCGGAGAGTCCTGCTGAACCAATTACAAACATGGGCTCAGGAAAATAACATTTTGTCTAAATTTCAATATGGGTTCGTTTCTGGTCTCGGGACAGTGGAACAATGCTTAAATTTAGCTCTGAACATCGACAAATACATGATGGCAAAAAGGGGCAATATATACATGACTTTCGTGGACTTAAGCTCTGCTTTTGATTGCCTTAACCACAGCTTACTCTGGTCTACCCTCATTGACATGGGCGTTGACTCTAACATCCTAGCCTTCATAAAAGAACTATATCGAGGAGCTGGGGCCAAGGTTCGCTACGGAAAGGACGGAGCCTGCACGAGCAAGTTTCCTATCAAAAAGGGGGTCAGGCAGGGCTGTATCCTTGCCCCCTTTCTTTTTAATCTGTATATTAACAGCGTCGCTGACTGCCTGGCCAACTTAGATGTTGATTATCCAAAAATAAATGGCCTCGCGGTTCCAATACTTTTATATGCGGACGACGCCGTTATCATGTCTAGGACTCAACTAGGGCTTCAAAAAGCATTGTCAGCCTTTTCAACTTTTATGGGTTCGAGAGGTCTCCAGATCAATGTAAGAAAACTTTTACAATGTGTTGCAGTAACAAAAAGAAAATTTCCTGCAATACGTTCATTGATGCAACCAAGATCAGCCTCACGAAAACCTTCACTTATCTGGGTATACTTTTTAGCAGCACAGGTTCATGGAAGAATGCCGTACACACTCGAAATTTGGCTTTTATCAGACAAATTGGAGCCTTAAAGAAATTTGCCACTAAACTAGGTGGGAAACCGGTTAGGATCTTGTTGGACATATTTGCTGCCAAATGTGTCTCCACCGCAACATACGGAGCTGGTATTTGGGGTCTGGCGGACTGTGGAGAGATACAAACCAGCGAGAATGCATTCCTAAGATTTCTGCTGGCTGTTCCTCGATCCATTTCAACCACAGTCTGTCACAATGAGCTCGCACGTGTACATATCTCGGACATAATCAAAATCGCACCAATTCTGTTATGGCATAAAGTATGGTCCTCGGAAAAAACGGTGTTGAACCAGGACGTAATCAAGGACTGTATGGCCCTAACTGACTCAAGAAAAATACCCTGGCTCGCCTATGTACAGAAATTTTTAATCTCATTGGATCTGGCTGATTTGTATATTAACCCTACTATGTGCCAAACTATTTCTAAAAAGGACCTTAAGGCACGTTGTTTAGGTCTACTTTCAGATAGACGCTCTTATCTTGAAGGTAATAAACCATCGATCGCACACCACAACCTTTTACTTTATGATGCTGGCATTCCCCCTTATCTTTCCCCGATTCTTACAACCTACACGAGAATGTTGCTAACAAGGATGAGGACGGATTGTTTCTTCCGTCTACTAACATTTCCCACCATAAATGACTGGTCGACTACTCTGGTGGCTTGTCCCTGTGACAATGTTTCCAAGCAATCCAACATTCACGTTATTTTATTTTGCAAATTTTACGACTGGGGCAGAAGGAAACATCTCCTCCCACTCTTGAAACTGTGGGGCTTAAGACAGTGCAGGCCAGCCTTACTCAAGCTATACATGCTCGAAGATGAACTTACAATCATTGCAGCTACTAGCTTCCTGAAATTTGCAGTAAGATGTAGAGCGTCCATGAATTAACTGTCTTCTGTTCCCCGACAGCCATAATTTGCACAACCTTAAATTTTTTGTTTCTTTTCTAAAATTGTATGTTTTATGATTGAGCCCCGTACTCATTTTTATGCTGTATTAAATGTGCTTTTATGATTTTCCTTGCTAAAATCGAATAAAGCTATATTTGAATTTGAATTTGAATTTGAATTTATTTGAGAAACGTGTTTGAAAAGAATAAATGATACATTTTGGAATGACCTCCTAAGGCCAATGTTGAAGAGTGCACACGACCTCTAAAGGTGGGGAACCTCCACCTTTTCTAGTAATGGGTCGAAAAGTTGGTGAGTGAGGGGTTTCTTAACAAAAGGATAATGTCCTTTTTCAACCATTTTTTGACACCCCATTAAGAATCTCTGGTTCCTTTTGGGGATACTCCTCTTTTGTTTATATTATATTTCAGTTCCGGGGACTAGGAGTACCCTCCATTCACTACGGTGAAGAATCCCTTACTCTCTCCTTTGTTGATACGTATTTTTTTATATAACCTTGTGTGGAGTTTCTTTTGTAGTGTGCCTAGTGTGTTGCTGCTGCTGTGTGTGTGTTGCGCAAACGCTTTACACATTGCCTCTGGGATAAGCCTGACTGCTCGTGCCAAGCTACCAAGGGGGTGAGCAGGGGTTATCTTCAGCGTGTAACTCCCTAGCCCTAACTGGAGTGGTGGTTTCTGCCTGGCTTTGGTTCAACCAGAAATCCCATTTATAACAAGCTACTATGTTTTTTTACAGCTGCCTTCTATTTTGTAATCCATAAGTGTTGTTTTTAGTCTTTTTGCCCGGAACCAGGTTGCTGTAAGGAGCTGCTGTTCAACGGAACAAGTAAGTCCTTTTTTAATGAGTTTTAAAGGGTTCTGAGGGTGGGGCGTTCTAAGGGGAGGTCTAGAATGTAGTTATAGAGTTGTTTGGGATTTTGTTGTATATTTTGATGCTTTAATGTTATTGTTTTTGACTAGCTTGTAGTTTTGCATTTTTGTACACTATTTATTAATGTATCGCGATGTTATATGAAATTAAGGTGGGGGCATGGCTTGCAGGGCCAAGATGGCAGACATGTCCCAGGGAAGCTCCGCACTGCTGCCCCTTATCAGGCGTTAATCTTAGCTGTCACTATACATCCGAAGCACCTGCGCACTCTATCTTGTTCCAGAAATGGCCCTGCAGCTGCCGTTGTCTCCGCTGAGTCGTTTGATGGCAGCAAGCAGAGTATCACAGAGGCCCTAATTGAGACTTGCTGTTGCGAGGTGACCAGCTGGGAGTGGACCGACTGCAGAGGCACCTGCTGACTGGAGCCAAGGTGCTGTGGCTTGAGGACATTACGGAGCGCTCTCCAACAACTCAGCCTTATAGAGATCCCCGCCTGCTGTTGTGCCCAACTTGTGGAGTGACTACAGAAAATGCTGCTTACCCCCACTGTTTGTGGTGATGGCGAGGGATTTGCAGCACGCATGCTCTAGTAAGACGCGCCTCTGCTTTTAATTTTTGCGGGCCTAGATGGGGTGGCTGGCTGCTCCTTCTCTGTAACCGCCACCAAGCTTTGGAATTCATTGCCTCCCTACATTTCCAATGCAGACTCCTTCTCGGTCTTCAGAAAACTAATGAAAATATGGCTATTTTCTTCTTAATCGACTGATAGCACATCTCTTTTGCTTTCGTCCACTCAGTGCCTTGACACCTTCAGGTATAAGCACGCTTTACAAATACTATCCTCTCCTATCCTATCCCATTGGCCCCCTTCCCTCCCTGCATACCACCTGCGAGGAACTTCACAAACCTGCAGACATTGCAGAGTACTACGCCGCTGCCTGAAAGAGATTGATTTAGTGAGGAGGCAGCGGAGTCCCGGGTGCAGGCACGGCTCCTGCATCCCTGCCAGAGGCTCATGCGGCCCTGTTGGACTCTACTTTCCATGCTGAGCCCGGGCCGTGCTTCTAATGTGCTCTTCACTATCCTTCCCTAAGGAAGGGGTCACTGGCTCTTCCCAATCATCCTCCCTGGAGCCTGCCCCTAGTCTGACTGACTGCCTGCATAGCAGAGCTTGGACTGGTTACTGGGACCTAGAGATCAAACAGGTTTGGGCATTTGGCATGCTCCCCAGGGAGGGTAGCCACCTGCTCACACCTGAATGGCTCTGTCACCACCAGACCCTGGCAGCGCTGTGGACTCACACCCTACCTTCCTTGTCCACTACGACAACTACTGTCTCTCCTTGGCTGCTCTCGCTGGAGCCTTCCCCTTGCCTGGCCCCCTGCTTGTGCAGTGGTGCCTGGACTACTAGCTGGGGCCTGTGTTCCGTATCAGGTCTAGGCCCCGCCATTGCGCTGCTGCAGGACTTGTATGCCCCCAGGGGAGGGTGTCTGCCTGGACACATGAGGATTTCTTCGTCACTAATAGGCACAGTGGGCCTCATTTATGAAAAGTGACGCATTGCTGCGTGAAAACAGCGATGCGTCACTTTTCACTGCGCACTCCTTGCGACACCAATGATGCGTCATATTTAATGTATGACGCATCATGTCGCAAGGAATTACAGATACGTCAGTATTTCTGACGCATCTGTAAGCGCAAAAGTGACGCATTGCTGGAGTGTGTCACAAAAGTGACGCAACTCCAGCAATGCGTCCTTTCACATGGGGAAAGCCCCATGTGAAAGGGCTTGCGTCAGTCTTACGCCTGCTGTGAGGCAGGCACAAGATTTTGACGCAACAGCATCCTAAAAGTGACACAGTGAAATCTCATAGATTTCACTGCGTCACTATTACGAGGCTTTTTGCGGGGGAACGCCCCCTCTGCATACATTATACCTGACGCAGGTATAATGTGGCGCAGGGGTTTAAAAAGTGACGCATCTACCTAGATGCGTCACTTTTTAAATATGGCGCAACAAGGCGCATTTTGTACACCGCTGGTGCGTCACAAAAAGTGTCGCACCGGCGGCGCAAAACTGACACAAGGCCTCATAAATAAGGGCCAGTGTATGGTGGAGATGTGGCCTGCGACCCCCAAGGGATCCGCCGCCTGCGCCTCATTGTTTTTCCATTTGCCTCCTTTGATGGCCTGTTGGGCCTGTTGTGGTGCCCTGTGGCAGGGCCTCTCCATCATTTGCCATATAAGCTTGCACTCTTCTGGTTGTTTTGGGAGGCACTTCGGCCTGCACACCTCCTCCTTTGCACATTTGTGTGTGGGCCCCTATGGTGGCAGGCTAGATTGACAACCTGTGCCCTGGCTGGGGTCCCGGAGGCCCCAATCTAAAGTGCCAATTGCCTCCTGTTTTCTGAGGAACTCTGCCTGGCGCTACAGAGAACACTGCCTCTTTTTCCTCCTGCCGATGACCTGAGGGCTGCAGTCCAGCCACTCAGATATTGCTGGCTTACAGGGTGATGATAGTCACTGCACAGTTACTGGTATCCACTTGCTGTGCAAACTGTAACACAGAAGGACCGAATAGCAGTGGAGGCAGAATATTGCAGAACTCCTGTGTCAGCAGGCGGGCCCAAAGAAGAGGCAACACAGAAGCATGAATGATGTGCCCATCAGACTTGCACATGGTCCCTGGATCTCTGCTCCACAGACCCAGTCACTCATGAGACCATGGCTGCTTTTGCTGCAGTATCATTAACCCACCTGGCACACGCAAGCGGCTCCCACATTGGGCAGGTCCCCCTCCGACCTCTAGTGAACAAGCCTCTTTGGTGTCTTCCTGGGCTGCTTGTGCTGTGGCACCACACCGCACACTAAGGTGCACGCAAGCAGGACCTATTTGGTGGTGTTGCCACTGACACTTCACACACCCCGGTGGACACAGTGGAGGAACACCTCCTGACTTCAGCCCCTTGCGAGCAGCACATACCACACTGATGGAGCCCCCGATGTGTTGCGGGGAGGTGCCCCGGATGTGCTTTGCCCAACCAAGGCCCCCCTGATGCTCTGTGCATGCCAGTTAGCCATGGGTCGCCTATGCTCAGGAAGCAAGCCTGTCACGCTGCAACAGCAGTCAGTTATGGAGCAACAACCTGGAAAACTTGCAACAACAGGCCGACTTGACCCAGCTGAATCCCTTGGCACTAAACTTGACACTGTGTTACAAGCCATGGAGAAGATCGGAGCAACCGTCGAGCAGACACGCATATCAGAATTGATAAACTGACAGCGGACTTTCCCTGTTACATGTTGATCACAGTAAGCTGCTGGACAAAGTACACAGGGCCTTATTATGAGTTTGGTGGTCCAACCACTGTAGAACCGCGTCCGTGACCGACAGGAGACTGCTGTGCCATTGGCCGCCCGACCACCATATTACGAGTTTGCTGAGGGGCCGATGGTGTGGCTGCGGCGGTCTTGCAGCAGTGTGCAATGTATTTCAATATGTATCGATGCATGTGTGTACATTCCACTCCATATGTGTCGGATGTGCATGATACATGTTGAAAAATACCACCTACCCATTGTACAACCATATGTGGGCAGTGCTGGTAATCGGTATATAGTACCAATGCACTTACCTGGGTCGTATTCCTCGGGGTGAAGATTCTCCCGTGTATGGGGAGACCTAGAGAAAGGGATCCATGTCGAAATCTGCTGCGAGGAACAGGAAGAGGTGACCCCAAATCCTTTGCCTCCACTGACCTTTAGACCTGTCAGACTGCCGCGGTCGGGTGGTGGGGAAGCCAACTCGTAATATGGACTGCGGTCTTGCTCCTCTGTACCGCTCAATGGAGGCTGCCATTTCCCGAACCTGAACCCGGCTGTCAGCAATCTGCTGGAGGTGCCAGTGGTCCAGCGGCAGTTTCTGCACAGGCAACGCTCCCAACTCATAATACAGTGGTCAGCTCAACACCATCGGATTGCTGGGACGGCGGTCTATGGACCTCAAACTCGTAATAAGGCCCACAGTGTTGAACACATGCTGGCTGAACTCCAACCAACAACGTGCAAAGCAGCGTCTCTAGTGCAGGCTTTGGTGGATCAGTGAATGCACTGGAATGCTGTGCAAAAGACGCAGAAGCCCACTCTAGAAGGAATAACATGCACGTGGTGGGTCTTCTGGAGGGTGTGTAGGGCCTAGATGCAGTGACCTATGCTGGGACCAGGATCCATATCCTACTCTCTGCTACAGTGCTCTCCCCCTCCTTTTCCATTGAACGAACCCACCAGGGTCTGGCCCGTCGCCCACCACCTGGTACCAACCCCGGACTTTTTCTATTCCACCAGGTTAATTACAGGGACTGCAACTCCATCTTGCGGGAAGGGCGTAAGCTCCAAGAGATAAAAGTGGAAAACGTCTCTGTTATGATCTTTCCTGGCTATACCAGGGCGGCACAGCATCAGAGGAGTATTTTCTCATAGTTAAGAAGAGTCTCCAAGAGCTCATAATACTCGCTTTTGTTCCCTCCCTGCCTCCGTCTGATGGTAGACAGGACCACACACTTCTTTGGTTCCACAGAGGAAGCCTGGGACTGGGTGGAGTCCATTGGGCCTACTTCACATCCCCCACCCACTGATGTGGAACGATCTTGGGAGCGACAGGGGGCCACTGCCGGGGGCGCCACAGAAGGGAACACCGCCATCCACAACCTGGCTCTGTGCCGAACCTGGAGCAGGCAATCCTAGAGAGGCGTCAAGCCTTAAAGATCGCATCTGCGATGCGAGACCACACTCCAAGTCCAGACCCAAACATGTCCTCCATGTAAAACGGACCAGACCTCGTTCCTGCACACATTATCTAGCAAAATGATCTGTTAGAGTGGGGTCCTGTGGCTCTTAGGAGGGGACTTTAACTCTGTACTAGATATGGCCCTGGACTTTCTTTCCCTCTTCTACCATGCATGTTAGCCATATCCAAGTCTTAGGCTCTAGGCGACTGGCTCCTCACTGGCAACTTGGAGATATATATGCGTACTTGGAACCCTAGCATGCGCATGTAAACAGTTTACTCCTCACCGCACACCTTGGATGTTTGACTTGACAGAATTGTCAGCCAACCTCCTCCCAACTATCCAGGTGATGGAATATTTGGGGCACACATATTCAGACTGTAACCCTCAAAGCCTGCAACTTGCATGACAAAGCAGCATACCTACCACACCCACTTGGCGCCTACAACCAACAGCATTGGAAGACCCGCCCTTCCTCGCATTTGTAGGTACTGCCACAGCGGACTATACAAAGGGTTTAACAACAACTCTGCCACTGATAGGTTGTCTGAATGGGATGCCTTTAAAGTAACCATCAGAGGGCACTGTTTGGGGCTGAACTGAAATATTTGCAAACAATTAGATTTTGACTCTCACGTGCATTGTTCGCATACTCCTGAGACTTGAGACATGCTCAGTGACTGATCCGGCGTATACCCGCCGACTGGCAGAGGCGCGATGCGAACATACCTCACTGCTGGAGTGGCTTGCAAGAGCAGATTGCGCTGGCCAACTTCTGGCATGGCTGATATGTCAGGATCATCCTACGCAACCAATTTCTCACTACACTCCTCTGCTTAGCACCTTCTACACACCCAACACGAAAAACATGCTGAACTGGCACAACACTACTCCCGCTCTACAAAGCAGTCACAGAATCTGGTCCAGCTTACCTTGAGGCATTCTTCCCCACACTCCACCTGCCCACCATGACACCTGAGCAGCGTGTGGAATTAGACAAGCCCATAGCCTTAACTTGCAGCGCTTCTTCTCTGTCTCTAAATATTCTGTGCTGGATGTCTGCTACTAGACCTCGAAAAGGCCTTTTATTCACCTAAATTAAGTTTTCTATATGATACTCTGCCTTGTTATGATATTTGGGCTCACTTCCTCCGCCTGATTAAACTGCTTTATACTTTATACTGCACTGTTGACCAGAGTCAAGACAGGCTCCTATATCTCAAACCCTATTCCCATAGCAGGGGTTTTAAGTGTATGTATATATTTATAGTTATGTTAAATGCTTTTAAATACATATACTTACCAATGTAAAGTTGATCTTTTTGCACTCTATATTTTTGTAGTCTTTTGTAGTCGATATGTTTGTACTTCACATAATAAGTATGTAAAGTTAATATATTTGGCCTCGGTATTATTTTCTGCAATATTTTTTTTATCATAGTATTTCTGACCTCGATATTAAGGGGTCGATTACGAGTACAGCGATTTTACCACTGAGCACTCGCCAAGTAGCCGGCCTCCCGCCCTCCGAATTAGGAGTTTCCAGTAGGGCGGGCAGGTTAATAGTGGCAAAGTCATGATATTGGTTCTCTTCCCACAGTAGAGGAGCCAGAGGGTGGTGATGTTCCATACACTGCCGACTGCTGGACACACACGAAACGTGATCCTAGCCAGTTGGGCTGAGGTGTGCCAGTCGGATGCTCCTGCACTTTGGCAGTATGTGACCATGTTGAAGAAGGTATTGTAGCAATCCCATGTGCAACAGTGACAATTCACCTGGGCACATGTATCCTTGGCTCGTATTTGGCCACTTGAACTGCCTTTCCGCCGAGCCTCGCATGGCGGTGTCCACACCATGCATAGGTCAGCAGAAAGGCATTTTGTGATTGGCCCACCGGTGTCAATGCCTTGAGAGCATCTATGGGCCATCTCTGACTCTGCTGTCGCCACCGCAGTAACAGACAAGTTGGCTGAGGCAGAGGTCTTGCGGCCGTCTGCCCACCCTGCTCATAATTCGGTGGTAGGATCGCCAGGGAAGCGGGCAGTTGGACCCTCAAAGTGCAGTTCCCTTACGGCCAGGGTCATAATTCCCCCCCGTGTCATAGAAACCTGCTGGCTAACATAGAGTTCAGCAGCTGGTGACTTAACTCATCAAGATATCTTACTAGCAAGTATACTTGAAATATGAGATGCATGTAGGACCTTTAATTTGTTACTGTAATCTGCTTCAGTCAAGTATTCTTGCTCAAGCTAACATTATCCATAGAATGTGCCCATCTCTTGTGTTGAGGTGTTGTACCTTTTGGCTTTCGAGGTGAGACTGTAAATTGTAAACTGTTTACATTTTTTCTACTGGTGAAGGCCATTCTCCCGTTCTCATGAGATCAGTCAAGCGTCTGCTGATATTCTTTATATCATAGCACCACTACCAGAAACTTGTGTGTAGTAGAGTGGGAATTTTAGTCTTGCCTATTCTTGTGAGGTTTGTCTTTTATAGTCGTTTCCAGTGGGATCCCTGGATAGTTGACGCTGTGACTCACAAACCATGGGGCCTATTAGCAAAAACCTCGTTAAAATTATCGCCGTTTTAGCAGCAGGAAACTGCCGCTAAAACGGCGATAATTGGCTTGCTAATATGCGTTATAGAATTCCAATAGAAGCCCAGGTTAGATGTGCAGGACATCTAACCTGGGCTTCTATTGGAATTCTTTAACGCATATTAGCAAGCCCATTATCGTCGTTTTAGCGGCAGGTTCCTGCCGCTAAAACGACGATAATTTAACGAGGTTCTTGCTACTATGCCCCCATTTATTTTTCTTGTGCAGCTTATTACTTTCAGGCTCTTGTGGTGTGTGAGAAGATTTCTCAGACACTTGCATTCGCATGGAAAAATTGACCCACTGACAAAGGAAGATATGTTTAATGGCCAGAGTATTCTGGTGTCAGAATATTTGCAATGAGTTATGGTTCTCCTGACTAGTAAACAAAACAGTATGGTTAGGTTTGGGTAAATGTTTGTTGTTTTTATGTCAAATGCAGGAGGTTCCTTATGTGTGAGGCAATGTCGCTTATTGTTTTGGACCTGTGGAACGTCACGTACCTGATAAATACAACCTTTCTTCCAGAAGCAGCTAAGGAGTTTGAGTGGCTTTGGCGGTGCAGGGTGTGGGGCCTTGGGCCTGGCACATTGGCCTTATGGGAATAGCTCAGAGGTTCAATCAGTCAAAACCCTGACAGCTGATACAATGCCTTTAATGACTTTGGCGCTGATTGCCTCGCCCTGAGGTGAATTGTGGAGGAGCTGCCCACTGGGACGACATCGGCGCTGGAGTGATGTATGTGGGGGGGAGCCGTGGGGAGGGAAGGATCATCACACTCCTCCCGGTGTCCTGGAGCTGGCGGAGACCTCCTGCTCAGGTGAGCCCCCTACAGCAGCTGCGAGACGGCCGGCAGCTTTCCTATTGGCCCTGCTGCTGATCTGTACGCATGCTTAGGAGCGGGCCCTGTATGGAGCAAGCAGCCGCGCCCAAGGACACACCGGCATTTGTGGGGTAGAGCTTATACGCAACCCCAAGGGCCAGTATGGTCTTGTAGTCCAGTAAACAGTCACAAGGAAGATAACATGGGTAGGTGGGGGGAGACAGTGGGCGGATGCTGAGCTCATTTCAATCCCTCCCTTCAACTGGTAACCAGTCTATCCCGCGATGTATCTCACTAAGGATTTCTTATGATGGCCGCCAGATTGATGATGTCCGGCCAGGAGCCCCTCTGCCAGAGACTGACTTTTAGGCTTTATTCCCCCTGGAGCTGAGCTGAGACCTGAGCAACATGGCTGATGCCCAATGGAGCTGCTAGACAGCTATTGAGGAGATTGGCCCTGGTTTCCCCCTCGACCGTCACCTACCCAGACAGACATTGGACACAGTTCTTCCTTGTCTCACTGCTATGGCTCTTTCCTCCCCTCCTTTCCTACGAATTCTCTCAGCCTTGTTTTTGTTTACTGTAACATATTACGCTATTGTAACTGATGTAACATGTAACACAATGATCCTCTGGCAAAGCGCTCTGCTACCTTTGGGTCTAGCCAGCGCTATATACAACTTTTTAGATATACCTAGTAACGCAACGATCCTGTGGTAAGGCACTCTGATACCTCCGGGTCTAGCCAGCCCTATATAAACTCCTAAAATCAAATCAACTCAAAACTGGTTTTCTTGAACGTTGAGACCTGAGCAAAATGGCTGATGCCCAGTGGAGCTGCTAGACAGCTAATGAGGAGAGTGGCTCTGGTTTCTCCCTTGACCGTCGCCTACCCAGCCGGATATTGGGCTCAGTTACTCCTCGTCTCCCTGCTGTGTCTCCTTCCTCCCCTCCCTCCTACGAATTTTCTATACGAATTCTTGCAACATTGTTTTTGTGTACTGTACCTTACTATGCTCTTGTAACTGATGTAACTTTTAACGCAACAATCCTAAATGTAAAGCGCTCTGATACCCTCTTGGGTCAAGTTTGCGCTATATAAAACTTCATGAATAAATAAATGATTCACACAACTGAGTACTGGATTAAAATGACAGCCCATCTCGTCCGAGCTAGTAACACCTAGAGTCTACCCTGGAAACTGGCAAAGAAGTGAAATGGACACTAGTTCAAGCACGAGGGTAGTCGGTGAAGCAACAGAGGTACATCTGAGAGTTTATACCCTATTTATTGACCACAGACAACGTGAATTAGAAACCACAGCGAGTGTAACAACTTGGGCTTTGTTTATACACGAAGAGGGTTACTTACCCTGAAATCTGAAGAAAGAACGTGACTTAGCGGTGCGCCGCTAGCTCGCCTTCCCCGTCACTACTTTGAAGAGAAGATGTTTTATAATTTTTGGGATTGGGGTGCCTCATTAGGCATTGTCAGTACTAAAGCAGGGGGCATCTTCAAGAGGGGGACCTTCTCTGAGAGCTATGTCGGCCTGGTTTTCACAAAAAAGCTCCTCTCGCGCTGCAGGCCCTCTTGTTAATATGCACCACAGACATGAAAGGTTTTCTTTTCAGCCCATGCAGCCAGTGTGTCTAAGTTGCAGGGGGTGCACTGCCATAAGTCTCAGCTGCGACCTCAGAATTAAACAAGACTTACATTACTTTCTGACAAGAATTAAATGACGGCCGGGCGGACGCGTGAGCCGCCTCCTAGAATGCAACAGATGGGCCTGAATGCGCTCCCTCGGCCGGCTATCAGTGACATATGCGCGCTGCACACTCCGGTGGCCTCAGCCAATTACCGTGCAAGAAAGAGGCGCGTGGAGGGGAGGGCTGGGCAAGGGATTGTCCTCTGCACAGCCACCCATTCAAAGAGAAAAGTGATTGTGTTTACTAATGGGATCAAGGCCAGTCCCCGGCCGCAGACATACTTCAATATGAGAGTATGGATGCCGAGAAGGATCAGATGGCTGCACTTGTATAGTGCACTCTGTGTTGGCCTCTTGGAGTCGACACACTGCATAGCACCTGTATGTATGTATATAGGGAGATTTATATAGTATGGCCTAGCTTGGAAGCAACACAATGCTGAACAGGAGGGCGAGAGCCCAAGGCAGGTCTCTACACGCACCTGATTAACGTGGTGTATTCTGTATTTGCTTAATGAATGTTATTGATTTCAAGATTTGTGTATGGACCTTTTATGCTGTATTTAAATCCCATCATTATTACCTTCTTTATCCTAGCCAAAAGGGGATATGTGGATAGATAAAACTGAATTTTCAAGTTAAACATATTTATTCCTTCAGAAACAAATGCATTCTTTATTTATGGTTCAGTTCACAAAACGTCAGGTTAGTTCTTTGTTTAGTGCAACTCTTTGACTTTTTTTAATTCAGAAATAATTTCAAAAGAACGTCTGGTTAGCTATGCATGACACAGATGTGGAGCACTACTGAAATTGTATACTCTTTTCTTTATTTTTGTTTACTTCACACAGAAAATATTTTCCTCATAGAGAAACCCGTTTCACCGCCCTGCCATCAATTCTGGAGGTGCTCCCTTCCCTTGCCTACCATGGAAATGCAGCGATTTCCACCCTTGCCAGGGCTACATCATTGTGTGCGTTTCCAGGAAAGAATGCATGTGGCAAAAGGTTGGTGGGTGGAACAAACATGAGCTTTGGGGTGTTCACCAACCTTTACAGGTGGACGATAAGAAATTGTCATCTTTGGGGTTGGGAACATGGCCTCCTGCTGAGAGAGCCAGGATGGAGCTTGTCCGCAGAGCTGGGACAGTGGCACAAATCCTTGACTCCCGAAGGAGCAGGCATGGTCAAGGTAGAGAAGTATTGACAGCAGTTCTAGATCTTGATAACCAGGTAAGCCCTAACCTAGTTTTCTTTTGTTATTGGATGTAATGACATAAAGGATAATCTATTTAACGAGGAGCTGAGTAGTTTGCTCATTTATATGATTTTGTTAGCCAGAAGAGAAATCTGTAGAAAGTGGTTGCAAGTTGGCACCCCCAGGTTATGACAGATTGACCGAGATCTGTCAAGTATATATACATTTTAGATAAGACAACTTTTAAGGATAGGGCTAGGAGGCTGTGGATACCTTTTGAGAGATGGTTAAATACTATAGAACCAATCTGTATGGGTGGACGATTGACAAAAAACGAGTACATGTCAAGCAAACAGGAACTTTTATTGGGCCAACCAAATGTTTAGGAATGTCTCCTAAATTTCCAGTGAGACAGTATTCCAAACTTGAAGTTTATCCGTTAATGAAAAAGAAAAATCTTATTGACAGGAGGTCCACCAGTGGCTTGAAATAGCTTGTATAGAGAGAGGGGGTTCCACAGTTACTTGTACGCAGCTGGATACTATGGACTCTATCTTGACCCATTGTTCGGCTAAAACAATAGAAGATGGAAGCCAGTCCGGACTTAAAGCTGAGACCCACACTACTGAGAAATGGCAAAGCTCAAAGGGTGGGAAGTCCACAATGTTGAATGCAGTTGGCAGGTCCATCAAGATGAATAAATAGGAAAAACGTTAACCAGCCTTAGCCACTATGCCACATCTAGAATTGTCCCCAGTAAAAATATCTGGTCTATGTCTATGTATTTATTTTTATATAGCGCATATATCACAGCATCGGTCTCCGAGCCTTGGTCTAATAACCAGGTTAAAAGGTCTAAGGCTCTGTTTCTAACTGATGAGATGATACCAAGTTGTGTGCAAGCACCTGTTTGTCCTGTCTCAGTAGTACACCCAGGGCACAAATTGCACACGCTGAGGGGTTATGTCACCCGTTTTTCACTACGTAAACCCTGTCACTTATTGAACTCAATTATAATATACATATGCAGTTTGTGGACCTTAGAAAGGGGAATATCACACATTTATTTGCACATTCCGTCCCTTTCTGAGGCTCACAAAGCATAAAGGGTTGCATATTGGCACCTCATAAATAACAAAGCCTGTACAATCAGTATTTACCGGGTGTACAATTTGCACGTGAGAGACGGTGCTATTTGCAGGCCTATCACAATATAGACTAAAATGTTTTCATCATCAAGAAAGTTCCACATAGTTCAACTTCCACTCTTTACAAGATCTTTGATGGTTATTGAAGGTCCATAATGAGTCAGAATTTATTGAGCGTGGCAGGATCCACATTTGTTATTTTTTCTGCAAGAGAGCAAATGTAGAGGCACTCAGGGGCAGATTTACAATAACTGGTGCATCCCTGCATATCAGCAGGGATGCACCAGTTATTGTGCTTCACAGCTCCGCCCCCATGGATGCGCCAAAATTACAATGCGTCGCACCATGGGGCAAAATCGGTCAGATGCGTGAGGCATCTATGCCGTAAAGGTGGCTCATTGCTGGAGTTGCGTCGCAAACGTGATGCAGCTCCAGCAAGGCTCTAGGGTGCCCTATCTTTACAATGCTGCATCAATCCTTACGCCTGCTTCAAGCAGGCGCAGGGTTTCGACGCAGCATGGGCTCAGAAGTGACTGAGTGAAATCTTGTAGATTTCACTCAGCCACTTTTAGGAGGCGTTCCTGCGCCGGAACGCCCCCCCCTGCGCAGGAACGCCTACTTCTGGTGCAGGGCTTTCAACGTGACGCATCTCCTAGATGCGTCACGTCACTTTGTAAATACCCCGCAGCATGGTGCTGGTTTTGCGCCTCTGCTGCGTCACAAAAGTGACGCAACAGCGATGTAAAAGAGGCACAAGGGGCTTGTAAATCTGCCCCTCAGTTCAGTAGGAACTCATACTGTAACAGGTGATACATTTAAAAACATTGCCTTCCTGGAAACAAGCATTTTTAAATGCTCTGTCACTATTGAAGCAGTCTTGGTATCTTCAATTAGGCTGGTGGTTCGATTAAGTGAACCAAGAGCCCACACAGGCTCAGGAGTCTCAACATTTCTAAATCCAAATGTTGTTGACCATCTCTGGTTCACACTGCTTCCCATGTGTTTTTTTCTCTCATATCACCTGTTTTTATGTACCAAAATTGAGGCTTATATATTTTAATGGTTTGATAAAAATACTATTTGAAACTCTCACAAACTTGTAGCAATGGTGAATGGCCAGTGTGCAGATAGGGTAAACATCCTTTACAACGTAACTGGTACAACGCGGTACCGTTACGACGCAGCTTTAACAACGAAAATCGTTACAACGACTTTCGCTGGAGAGCGCTCTAGGATAGGGGATAGTTTAATTTACTATCCAACACCTTCCCTACTATCCATGGGGACTTGTGTTGGAATAGTAAATTAAACTATTCACTATCAACGCCCCCCCCCACCGCAAGTCGTTGTAACGGCTTGCGTTGTTAAAACTGCGTCGTAAAGGGGCGCGTTGTAACGGTACGCGTTGTACCGTCATACATCCGCAGATAAAGTTGAGAAAGCTTTGAACAATTCCAGGAATTTCTTTGGGTAAATTCAAAACCGAAGCATTTTCTGACCCAGAAAATATTTACTGAAGGTTAGTATTAGTCTTATACATGGTTAGTACATTTTTTGAGTTCATTTCTTTTTGGGTTTCCTCTATTTCCTATTGCAGAACTTGGCTCATCTAAGACCTATCCTGTCTCAAGTTAGCCTTGACCCTGAAACTAAAATAGATGGAGCTGCCAGCCACCTAGGAGCCCACCTTGCCTGGCAGCTATCAAGCTTCCAGGCATGATTGGCCCTAGAATGACCGCTGGAATGGCATGGTCTCCCTTAACTGTATTCAACAACATGAGAAAATGCAATAAACTGACAGTGCGCTAGCTCTATGGGTAGTACATATGATTGCATTAAGCCTGCGCCCTGAGCTACTGCAGCGGCCTCCTTCCTCCTATTTATGAATCCCTGCGAAACATTTGTCATTAATGTTCCTAGCTAGTCTCTAAATCCGAACCTAAACACAACTAAAAACTGGTGCCAACCATTTACTGCAAGAACCTACCTACATTCCCTTAGAAACAGACCTCAGTGTTTCACATCAGTGGCATAAAGAAGGTGCCTTTTATCCAAGTCAGTGACAACCATGAATCGGTTCATTTTTTTGCCCCATTTAGGCAATATGAGTTTCATGCCCATATGCCTTCCAAATTGTTTTGATTCCAGACTCCCCTCCCTTGTCCAGCAGTAGTCTGTCTCTAGCTTTTTCTCGCCTTTCCTCCTGTGTTGCTGTGTGCAAGGGATGCTTGTGGCAACAGTGACTTTCACATTTCTAGCTTGAGTTTGCCCTCCCACCATCCTTACAAGTACAGCCCACACGCAATGCCTGATGACCAAAGGTATTAATGGCCGGGCTGTCCTATGAATTATCAACCTCGTAATAATGACAGATTGCATTTGGGACAGTAGACATTTGTTGAATGCAAATGCCTTTGAAGCCACCAACTCCTTGTCTGTACCAGGCCACGTCGGTGCGTCACGGTGCTTGTTTTCACATACAGTGGAAGTCCGAGAAATCATTTTTATCTGAAAATGGCCGAAAAAAAGACATCGTCTAATGACAGGCGTGTCCCGAACCACAATCGGGGGAATTGTTGGGGAGGCGAGGGCTGACGACTCAGGGAATGGGCCGGCTGTTTGCATTGATTCGGTCATGCCGCCACACACACAATTCCCGCCGGCTTGCTGTGTGGAACAACAGAGTCTTTGTCGCTTCTGAAAGAGGCTGGAAGGACCTTTCTTTCATCAATAAGCGCTGCCATCCCTTTGTGTCCGAAGAGACACCCCCTTCAGAGGGATATTAAATAAAACACACACCACACCAAAAAAGCGAGCCGGCGACCCGAGTGGCTTCTGAAATGCCCGTAACGAATGGAAGCTCACGCCCGGGAAGGCGAGCCCGCCCTGGCTGAAAGCATTCCCGAAGGTTCGCCGCTTTATCCTGGTGCTGCCGGACTGAGCTTGCAGAAGGGCCTCAAAAACATGATTATTTTTAAACATCACCTGCTAGGTACATGGCTCTGAACCATCAGCTAGATGCAGCAAACAAAAAAATACGCTCGCAAAGGGGCAGATTCTCAGAATCTGCCCCTTTGCGACCGGTAGTTTTTGCATTTGGGATGCATCATCCCAAATGCAAAAATCGCAAATTGAAAAATCGCCAAATTGCGATTCTTTGCATTTAAGGAATCTCAAATTGAGATTACTTAAATGCAATTGATGAAAGTTTTAAAAATAGCGAATTCGCTAATAGCCCTAGGCCCATAGGAATAAATGGGGAGGTATTCCTTAATTGCGACTCGCAATTTGCGAGTCGTAATTAAGGAATTCTAAGAAATCGCAATTTTTTTAGTGATTGCTTGATGCATTCCATTTTGCTATTCCTTAACAGCGAATCAGTATTTTTCGCAATTAAGGAATCACAAATTGGGTTGTTGATGCATCTGGGGGTGAGTTGTTTGTTGTTACTGCAGAGAGGAGAATAAAACACCCTAGTGGGCAAGCAAAGGGAATACATATTTTAGGAGCGCATGGTGTCCCTGAAATTGTGCAGTCCCCAGTGAGCCCCTATTGTTACAGACCATATCCCTTTTACAAATGATAGACGTCCAAAGAGAGCGTCTTTCCTACTCAGATCAACTCGAAAGATTACTGGACGAGGGGGCTCGATGGGTCATCTTTGCAGCTTTTCAGTCTGGGAGAATTTTCCAAGTTGGGTGGTTCTGAGAGTCACACTTGCAATAGGACAAATGGGAAATGGTGACGTAGAAAAAGTGATTGCTTCAGTGAAGTAACCCATGTTACCACCCTTAAAGTCCTGTGTAACGCACGCTCCCTCCCCAAAACATGCACTTGAAATCTGGTCCCTACTGGACTAGGAGAAACCGGACCTCTGCCTTTTCACTGAAACATGGCTTCAATGGGTCCTCACAACACGACTTAGCTATAGCACTACCTCACGATTATCAGCTGATTAGACATGATAGGAAAGACAGGAAAGGAGGAGGCATAGCCATTGCTTTCAAATCAAACACCAAAATACATACCATCGAGGCCATCAAGGCTGAGTGGGGTGAAATCTGTATATTCATAATAGAGAGCTCAAGAAATGAAACATGGAAAGGCGCGCTTCTATACAGACCCCCGGAAATAAATCCCATTTCTCCAACAATTTAATTGAAACCATTGCACCACACGTCCTGGCGACAGATAATTTCATGATTCTAGGAGATTTTTTAATTATCACGCTGAGCTCGAAACAGACCCCCACACACTAGACCTTATCCCCAACCAGAACTTACTGGGCTTAAAACAACTGATAATAGGCCCCAGCCATACCTCCGGTCACACATTCGATTTGCTATTTACCAACTCACATTATATAAATGTCAACCAAATTCTCCCCATCCTATGGTCCGACCACCACTTAATAAGTTTTCATGTAGGCCAATTAACAACCCAGGCAGGTCCAACGAAAGAACAGAAGCTAAGTAGGTCATTGAACAAGATTAACCTTGAATCATTCTCCACAACCTTTGGCTCCCTTTCCTCATCTGAAATGACCAATGTAAACCAGGCAGCTATAAACTTTGGGACAGCCATTATCACATCCTTAGATATCATTTCCTCGAAGAAGAAAACAAATTGCCCGAAAAAACTGTCCCCCTTGTTCACTCCGGACCTAAAATGCGTTAAACTCGCCGTCAGGAAGGCAGAACGATAATGGAAACTCACTAAAAGCACAACTGATAGGCATCAGTATAAAACCTTACACCACCGCTACATGGAGAACATATCCATGGCCAAAAAAATCCTACCTAGGAGACAGAATCCGCCAAGCCTCCAACTCCCATAAGGAACTATACAAGATCGTGAAGGAATTAACTAACCCCCCCTCAACTGGTATTCCAACACATACTGCCTCGTAGTGGGTGGATTCCTTCTATCTTTGTAAACAAGATAAATGACATCCACAAACTCTTCCCCCAAGTTATAAATACCCCACATAGAGGGGCTGTGTTGGTCCTGAGCTTATCAGTCCACATAGGGTAGCCTGGCACAGAGCGGGTTTGGCTAATCTCCAAGGCGACTTGTGTTATGCTCGCAGCAATCACTTACAGTAACCCAGTGCCCAGCCACTAAAATACATGACACCACACCAGTTTAGAAAAATACGGATACTTTTTATAAAAGTTCTTTAAGTTATCTTGTTCAGTTCAGCTTAATAATGTTACATACTTTTGACACCTCTTACATCAATTTCCTGTACCTATAAATATTCATCAGTACATTGTTTCCTAGAATCAAAGGGTTAACAATTACACTTGTGACTTCTATTTAGGCATTCGCTGGATGGATTGTATGAGATTCACTTAAGAAACATTTCACATTAACTCAAATCAGCACATCATAACCTAAGACAGGTTAGAGACCCCCCTCCTCCTTATCAGGATGAGCGCTAGATAATTCCGCTAGATAATCCAGCCTATATTTTGCATAGAGTCACAGGATTTATAACACAACGGTTCTCAGAACCCTGCTTACTTGTATAGCGGAGCACCGTTATCCGGCTTCAATCAGTTTTACCATCGAACCGTGAGCAAACCTCACCGCCAGTCTCCTGTGCACAGCGTTGATTTCCCAGCACAGCCAGGTTGCTTTACCTCAGAGCCTGCGCTGAGGGAAGGTCGCGTTGATCAGACAGAAGCGTTGGGATCGCGTCTCCGGGTCTCCTCACTCGAGCGCCTCTGTCGTTTCCTCAATGAGCTTCACCACTGGGCCTGCGCGGAGGAACAGCGGCTGAAGTGCGGTGCCGCCCCTTTTCCTCACGCAGCCGGCAAGCCCTCTTCAAGACCCGCCTGCAAGCGGCTGTTTCACCAAGGCCACTCCGCCCCCTGTCAATCTCGATAAACCCTCAACGGGGCCTGCGCAGGGGAGCAGTGTTTCCTCAATCTCGCTCCACTGCCTTCCGCTTTCCCCACAGTGTAAACAGGGGCTCCGGCCACTCCGCCACTGGCTTCCCTTATTCCTCGCTAGTGGGGCGCCTCAGCAACTTCCTAGTCTATCGCCTGTTTCAGGACCACGGGGCAGCCCGCTTCCCTCACAGCGGCCGCGCCACCAATCCAGGGAATGTGACAAGGGGGAACCACTTCCCAGCAGCACTCCTCCGCACCGGTGAAAAGGAACCGATGGGACCCAGCTAACGTTGGCAGTGGACAGGAGGGAAAGGGGAAGAGTAAGGTTGACAAGTTCCCTCCGTCCAGACCCTGCCCTTCCAAAGCTCCAAGGGACTGTGGTAGGCTCCCACGCCAGGGGTAACAGGGCAGAACTTTCTACTCAGCTCGACCCCCCCTCCCTATTCTTTTTCTCAGTCTATCAGGTCCATTCTAGTACTAGGGGTCAATTCCTCTCAATTCGCCAGGACACCCCAACCAAGTCCAAGAAGGATGTCATACAGCAGGGCCAGATCTATGGGTAGAGGGACAGTGACAGCAGTAAGGCAGCAACCCTTGATCAAGAAGTCAACCTTCTGAGTATCCTAACTCTCTAACTCCATAGCCTGCACTCCAACTGGTTCTGTGTCCACACAAAATGGCCGCCCAGGTTCTGGCCTTTTATAGTCTGGGCTCTGGCTGCCAGAACCAGCCAGAAGGTTCTAGAATTTCCCCATAGAATCCTATGGCCCCCAACTCCTGAGGTAAAAAATTATGGCAGTTTAAGCCACCATTTTGTGTCTCTGCATTCACCACTTCTACAAAGAGCGTTAAGGCCTCAAAAAGTCATAGGGACAAAGTAGCACCTAGCCCCCAGGACAACACTCAAAAATCCCAGTGGACATAAAAAATAGAAAACTTAGGAGGCCAAAAAGGGAACAAAATAAATAAATAATAGGAGGGACCACCCAGAGGGCTGACAGGTCTAACAGGCTGCAACCCTCCCTCGGAGCATCTACTTTTTCAAAAAATTCAGGAAACTAACAGAGGAAGACACTTCCTACATACTAAGGAGGATGAAATCCGGCTCGCTAACTGATCCAGCATCCACCCAGATCTTATCTAAAATTGGCACAGCGCTCATTCCCAACTTAACCTATGTCTTGAATCTTTCACTTTCTCAATGCACTGTACCCTCACCCTGGAATATAGCTATTATCAGACCTATTTTGAAAACGCCAACAGCTGACCCCAAACAACTTGCCAATTACAGGCATTCTCTCTCCTACCTCTGGCTAAGTAATGGAAGCTGCAGTTAACAACCAACTGTCCATATACTTAGATAGTAATAACCTGTTAGACTTATCTCAATCAGGTGTCTGGTCTAATCATATTACCGAGACGGCACTGGTCGAAATCATCGATAACATCAGGCTCTCTCTTGATGCCAAACAGTCCTCCATTCTCATCCTACTCGACTTGTCGGCTGCCTTCGAGACCATCTCTCATGGCATCCTTTTGGAGCGACTATGGGAATTTGCTGTCGAGGGCTCAGCCCTTCAATGGCTCAAGAGCTACATGACAGAACAGTCCTCTAAGGTGCAAATAGGGGGTTTCTGTTCCAAAAGCCAACCCATTGACAAGGGAGTTCCACAGGTATCAATTTTGAGTCCCACACTTGCTAACCTTTACATGTCGCTGCTGGAAAAAATAATCAGAGCCTACGGCTTTGATAGAGTTCCTACGCCAATGACACGCAATTGGTGATCACTCTCGATCAAGATCCCACTGACACACAACATAGATTTAAACTGTGCATGCCATCGGTTAATGAATGGATGTCAACTAATCACCTACTACTAAAAACGAGCAAGTCAGAAATCAGGCTCTTTGGAGATACATAACATATATGGACCACCAACTGGTGACCTCCCACCCTAGGGCCGTGCCCACAGCCCAAAACAGCAGTCCGAAATTTGGGAGTTATTATGGACAATAAACTTTCCATGGCTGACCACATCAACTCCGTGATCCGTAAATGAAAAACTCCTGTCTAAAATTCAGGTGCTGCAGAGCACTGCGGCGAGACTGGTCTTGAATCTCCCCCTCGCTCACCATCGGTTGCCAGCCTAAATACCCTCCACTGGTTACCTATAAGAAAGAGGGTCACCTTTAAACTATGTTGCTTGGTACACAAAACTGCGAACAACAAGGGGCCTGCCTATTTAGCAAAGAAACTTACTAAACATCAGCCAATGCGTACCCTCTGCTTGTCCAGCAAGCATCTCTTAACAATTCCCAAAGGTTCACACCGAAAAAAAACGGTGACAGGTCCTTTTCCAAAACTGCACCTGAGCTATGGAACTCACTGCCGCTATGGCTACGCCTGGAAGCTGACCACATAACATTCCGTAAAGTTCCTAAAACATGGCTTTTTAAATATCTGGTCTTGCCCCTTCCTCGTTTCTGTGTTTGGCCAAGCACTATGAGACCTAAGGGTGATATATGCGCTCAAATATCTACTACTACTACTACTGTGCCGCAGTGGCGTTCCTTACCTTACCGTGCGAAGTGCGCTGTCAGAAGAGGTGTACAAAAGGGGGTGGTGATAGACGGAGCATCTAAATCAATCAAACACTCACACCCAGTCAAAAGATCTGGGTTTAATCCATCACCGTTCTTTAGCCCACTTTGCCACCCCAGTTCAGACATGGCTATATGCAAATCAGTCTGACCCTGTGCCTCATGGGAACAGTCCAGCCCGAACTGGCAAGCCATGCCTTCCCTGGACCGGATTCAAGCTTCCTAGGACCGGTTTCTGGCATTACAGCCGTCTTCAGCCAGGCTTGCTTGAATCCAGTGGCAAAGTGAGCAAGGGACTCACGTCTGAGCATACCCTGCCAACTTATGATGAACAAAACGTACAAAAGGGGGTGGTGATTGACAGAGCATCTGAACCAATCAAACACTCACACCCAGTCAATAGATCTGGGTTTAATCCATCACGGTTCTTTAGCCTACTTTGCCACCCCAGTTCAGACATGGCCATATGCAAATCAGTCTGACCCTGTGCCTCATGGGAACAGTCCAGCCTGAAATGCCAAGCCATGCCTTCCCTGGACCGGATTCAAACTTCCTAGGACCGGATTCTGGTATTACATCCGTCTACAGCCAGGCTTGCTTGAATCCAGTGGCAAAGTGAGCAAGGGACTCACGTCTGAGCATACCCTGCCAACCTATGGCGAACAAAGCGGTACAAAAGGGGGTGGTGATGACGGAGCATCTGAACCAATCAAACACTCACACCCAGTCAACAGATCTGGGTTTAATCCATCACCGTTCTTTAGCCCACTTTGCCACCCCAGTTCAGACATGGCTATATGCAAATCAGTCTGACCCTGTGCCTCATGGGAACAGTCCAGCCCGAACTGCCAAGCCATGCCTTCCCTGGACCGGATTCAAGCTTCCTAGGACCGGTTTCTGGCATTACAGCCGTCTTCAGCCAGGCTTGCTTGAATCCAGTGGAAAAGTGAGCAAGGGACTCACGTCTGAGCATACCCTGCCAACTTATGACGAACAAAACGGTACAAAAGGGGGTGGTGATGGACAGAGCATCTGAACCAATCAAACACTCACACCCAGTCAATAGATCTGGGTTTAATCCATCACCGGTCTTTAGCCCACTTTGCCACCCCAGTTTAGACATGGCCATATGCAAATCAGTCTGACCCTGTGCCTCATGGGACCAGTCCAGACCGAAATGCCAAACCATGCCTTCCCTGGACCGGATTCAAGCTTACTAGGACCTGTTTCTGGCATTACAGCCGTCTTCAGCCAGGCTTGCTTGAATCCAGTGGCAAAGTGAGCAAGGGACTCACGTCTTAGCATACCCTGCCAACCTATGGCAAACAAAGCGGTACAAAAGGGGGTGGTGATGGACGGAGCATCTGAACCAATGAAACACTCCAACCCAGTCAACAGATCTGGGTTTAATCCATCACTGTTCTTTAGCCCACTTTGCCTCCCAGTTCAGACATGACCATATGCAAATCAGTCTGACCCTGTGCCTCATGGGAACAGTGCAGCCTGAACTGCCAAGCCAAGCCTTACCTGGACCGGATTCACGCTTCCTAGGACCGGTTTCTGGCATTACAGTCGTCTTCAGCCAGGCTTGCTTGAATCCAGTGGCAAAGTGAACAAGGGACTCACATCTGAGCATACCCTGCCAACTTATGGCAAACTAATGCCTGAAACCGGTCCTAGGAAGCTTGAATCCGGTCCAGGGAAGGCATGGCGTGGCAGTTCGGGTTGGACTGTTCCAATGAGGCACAGGGTCAGACTGATTTACATATGGCCATGTCTGAACTGGGGTGGCAAAGTGGGTTAAAGCATGGTGATGGATTAAACCCAGATCTGTTGACTGGGTGTGAGTGTTTGATTGGCTCAGATGCTCCGTCCATCACCACCCCCTTTTGTACCGCTTTGTTCGCCATAGTTTGGCAGGGTATGCTAAGACGTGAGTCCCTTGCTCACTTTTCCACTGGATTCAAGCAAGCCTGGCTGAAGACGGCTGAGATGCCAGAAACCGGACCTAGGAAGCTTGAATCCGGTCCAGGGAAGGCATGGCTTGGCAGTTCGGGCTGGACTGTTCCCATGAGGCACAGGGTCAGACTGATTTGCATAGGGCCATGTCTGAACTGGGGTGGCAAAGTGGGCTAAAGAACGTTGATGGATTAAACCCAGATCTGTTGAATGGGTGTGAGTGTTTGATTGGTTCAAATGCTCCGTCCATCACCACCCCCTTTTGTACCGCTTTGTTCGCCATAGGTTGGGAGGGTATGCTCAGACGTGAGTTCCTTGCTCACTTTGCCACTGGATTAAAGCAAGCCTGGCTAAAGATGGCTGTGATGCCAGAAACCGGTCCTAGGAAGCTTGAATCGGGTCTTGGGAAGGCATGGCTTGGCAGTTCGGGCTGGACTGTTCACATGAGGCACAGGTTCAGACTGATTTGCATATGGCCATGTCTGAACTGGGGTGGCAAAGTAGGCTAAAGAACAGCGATGGATTAAACCCAGATCTGTTGACTGAGTGTGAGTGTTTGATTGGTTCAGATGCTCCATCCATCACCACCCCCTTTTGTACCGCTTTGTTCGCCATAGGTTGGCATGGTATGCTCAGACGTGAGTCCCTTGCTCACTTTGCCACTGGATTCAAGCAAGCCTGGCTGAAGACGGCTGTAATGCCAGAAACCGGTCCTAGGAAGCTTGAATCCGGTCCAGGGAAGACATGGCTTAGCAGTTTGGGCTGGACTGTTCCCAAGAGGCACAGGGTCAGACAGATTTGCATATGGCCATGCCTGAACTGGAGTGGCAAAGTGGGCTAAAGAACGGTGATGGATTAAACCCAGATATGTTGACTGGGTGTGAGTGTTTGATTGGTTCAGATGCTCCGTCCATCACCACCCCCTTTTGTACCTCTATTTTCACCATAGGTTGGCAGGGTATGCTCGACGTGAGTCCCTTGCTCACTTTGCCACTGGATTCAATCAAGCCTTGCTGAAGACGGCTGTAATGCCAGAAACGGGTCCTAGGAAGCTTGAATCCGGTCCAGAGAAGGCATGGCTTGGCAGTTCAGGCTGGACTGTTCCCATGAGGCACAGGGTCAGACTGATTTGCAAATGGCCATGTCTGAACTGGGGTGGCAAAGTGGGCTAAAGAACGGTGATGGATTAAACCCAGATCTGTTAACTGGGTGTGAGTGTTTGATTAGTTCAGATGCTCAACCCATCACCACCCCCTTTTGTACCATCAGAAGAGGTGTGACGCAGTGGCCAGGGTGCCTGACTCCGGACCACAGGGCTCACAGTTTGATCCCCAGCGCCGCGGCAGGTTAGCCCAGCACCATGTGACTCTGGGCAATAGCTCGCTGAATCTTCCAAACGGCACCCAGCGCCGGGAGACCTCTCCGGAGGTAGCTTTGCGCTTTACATTTGTTGGTCTATTTCATTTTTATTTCAGAAGTGGGGCGGCTATCATGGATGTAGGCCTGTGGAGCAACCTCTAACCTCTGTGTGACACATGACACCACAGATAGACCATAAGCAAATTACCCCTTGGCGTAAATAGTTAACAACATTGGTCATTGTTGAAATGGAGTCTCTAGGTGGCAGTGGTTTGTGCCCTGTCCAATGAGGGACCCTCTCTCCAGTCAGGGTAAGGGAGTCACACAGCTAAGATTGCCCCCTTCTCACTCGCTTGGCAGCTTGGTACAAGCAGTCAGGCTTTTTTCAGAGGCAATATGTAGAGTATTTGTACACACACACACACACACCCACACACACACACACACACACACACACACACACACACACACACACACCCACACACACACACACTAAAATTCAACAAAAGAAGTCCACACAAGTTTTGGAAAATAGCCAATATTTATCTGGAAAAAAAACAAAACCCAAACAACAAAGATCCAAAATCCACAAGCCAAGATATTGCTTTTAAACTTTTAAGCAATTTTAGTCCATTGAAATCAATGGATGCGCTTGTTTAGGACATAGTACGTTAGATGCGTCAAAAATCAAAGACGAGGCAAGGCGCAGAGGAGGTAAGGCACCAGAAAAGCAAACGATCCGTTGGTTCGTTACTATGCAGGGGAGGTGATGAGTCGGTTCCTTACTGCTACAGAGCAAGTGAGGCATCAGTTCCTTACTGTTAGGCAGGGGAAGAAATGCATCAGTTCCTTACTGGCAGGGGAGGTGATGTGTCAGTTTCTGGACATGCAACCTCAGTTCTTTACTGTGGTGCAATGTCGATGAAGAATTTGCACCCATGAACAATGCGTCAAAAATACAGATGCACTGTGTCGATTCCTCAGCGGCGAAGCAGGTGCTGCGTTGATTCCTCAGTGGCGAAGCAGGTGTTTCGTTGTTTCCTCAGCTGCAAAGCAGGTCCTCTGAGGAAAATTAAATTTTGGCCATGTTGTGTTCCCTAGCGCGTACCCCACCGACTCCATGTACGAGTTAAAGTGCATGTAACTTCCCTCCTGTACCAGCTATGAAGACGCAAATACATTTGCGTCCACCGTCAACTTGTCCTCTTTCAGATGCACCATGAATGGATTATATAGCCCGTTCCTAGGTATGCTATGCCACCGTCTTTTTGTAATACACTTTTCACTTTTTCCTGCTCTAGCCAGAGTAGGCCCTGAATTCCTGCCATCTGAACCTCTTTTGTGGCTCCTGGCTCTGCCCAGGCTACCTCTGTACTCGTGAACTCTGCCCTACATTCAGCGCGGCCCCTCGCGCTCAGCTCAAGCCTGCTTTCTGCCAAGACTGACTATAACCTTCGAGTTATCTGTTCCGCCCCCCGAGAATACATTCCTGCCTACTAGATCCTGTAAACATCCTCTCCAGCTGCAGAGCCAAAAGGCCGATCTGTCTTAATGCAAGTAATTCATAGCCTCTGTTGCCATGCTTCCATGGAAGGCCCCGTGCCCCCACGCTTCACATGTAGACACTTAGGCGCTCATACACGCATCCACAGTTAGCATAGAACAGCTTCTACCCTAGAGACCTTTCCGCCCAGATAGTATAGTTCCTAAACATCAGATATCAGATATGATAAAAGTACAAGTTGATCTGACATGCCAGACTTCTGTCTCTTTCCGTCAGTGTAAATGTCAAGTCCCCTGCACCCCGTCAATCACACGTCATGCAGCTGCGCGCGCATCCAAGCTTCCGATTTCTGCTGACATTGCAACATTCTGTTAGCACCACCCCTTGGTGCCACCCACTTGCGTCACCTATCAGTGACGTTTTCTAGCACACACCTCTAGTTCACGCCTAGTTTACGCCTCTTGATGATGTACTAGTACCACGTGTATACTGTTATCTTGTCTTCTCTCAGCTGTTACGCCTCTTACATTGAACATTATGATGTAAATCAAGTATATAAGCTATGTATTGTCAATAAACGAGAGCGCGCTCATCTATCCCTTCTGACACCCTGTGTGGTGGTCAGAACATGATATCCTGATTCCTTTATGAGGAATAAAACCCTTAGAAACTCTTACACCACGGACTCTGTTTTCCTTCATTCTGATTGAGTTATTATTGATTAAGTACTTACCTGCATAGAAATTAAGAGAGTAAATTAATTATTTACGTCATTTTGGCGCCCGAACAGGGACCCCTCCCCCACCTCACGCGCCGGAAGGTGCGTTGCAATCCGTGTCCCCTGCCATCAGTTAGACGGACTACACGTGTACTGGCAGGATTTCCTGCATCCCCCTCTGACCCACGGAGGTGACGAGGACTGCGATCAGTGCCCAGACGAGGCGGTGAGGAGTGAGGAGGATCCCGACCAGAGCCCAGCCGAAAGAAGCAAGGTCCGAGGTGTGAAGAGGCCCACCAGTTTTCCGAAGTTTTCCGAAGTTTTCCGAAGTTTTCCGAAGTTTTCCGAAGTCCCGAGTCGAGTCCAGTCGAGTTTTCCGAGGCCTTCTGTTTCCGTGCTTCCCGGTGAGTACCATTGCTGGGTCGTATCTAGACGGGTTTGGGTACGCAAGTCCGGTCTGCACTGTTTTTAGGCAGTGTATCTGTACTGTTTAGCAGTATATCGAGTCTTCCGAATTTTTGCACTGTTACAGCAGTGTATCCGTACTGTTGAGCAGTACATTCAGTTAGCTATGTCTTCAATGTTTTCATGTGATTAATGTCGTGGTATGAATGTGACTGTTTAAACGTATATTATTGTGTTGTTCATGTAATAACAGCTGTCAAAAAGTATCAAGGAATAAAGATCTAGCGTTCAGTAATAAGAATGCCGTTCCTCAGCAAGTTAAAACAGATCGGAACTAGGAAAGGGTTACTAGAGGAAGAAATTCCTATCCCCCCTAGGGACACTCCAGGCAATTTCATGTATCAAAAACACGGCATAGATGCCATATTATATCTAGATTTATGGGCCGATTACACCAAGCACCTAGATGAGAGACACAGATGGCCTGTTACCGGAACGTGGGATGCCGAGTGCATCATGAGGGTAGAAGAAGCATTATGGAAAAAGAAAGCTAGACAATCTCAGAAGGACGCCATAGAGTTTTGGCGTAAGGAATCACGTAAGCGTGCCGACAAAGCACTCCGTAGAGAAGACAGACTTAAAGAATCAGATAAAGAACGAGAAAACGAATTAGTTACTGAAGGGATCAGAGTAAAAACAGAACAAATAGACCGTGCCCGAAATAATCTTGTAAACGGTATGTATCTTGCAGCAGATGGCCCATCCGATACTGAATCAGAGATACCGAAAAACTTACCGACACCATTAGTTCCAACTAAAGTAATGCATAAAACTACTAAAGACATATTCCTGGAATCGTATCTAGAGGATGTAGCACCAGCTTACACCAATCTGCCTGTTCGCGCCCTGCCTACTGACAGGGATGGGGGTGGCACTCCGCCCCCAGATAATGTTCCGCCGGTACCCCGACAGACCTCCCCCGCTCCGCCACCTCCGCCACTTCCTCCACTCAAGACGGATCTACCGAAACCAGTACTACCTGATCTTACTAAAAGACAGATTCCAGTCCAGATACAGACTCCGCGGAGAGATAATGCCCAAGCATCCGCCTCAGGAGGTGCGACAGCGGGTCTACAGACCCCGCCACCGACACACAGATTGCATTTAAAGGACACACAGAATCCTTTCCAGTCTCCCCACTACTCATCCCGGCTTGAGGCATTGAAAGATAGGATGTCATTCTGCAGATATGATCCAGTACCCGGAACAGACGATCTAATGGTATTAGCATCACTGCGCTTAAGATCTGCCACCGATAGCTTGTTATGCTGTGTGGGAATGCAGGAAGCCCTCGACAGACTATACAAATTCATACAGACAGGGAAAGACCCCGACAGTGTCCAAGCTGCCATGTATAAACAGAAAGTTGACATTCAAAAACAGATATTACGATTCTTCATTAATTGTGTAATAAGAGAACGAGATAGGCCCGGGACAGATCAAAGTGAGTTAGACGCATTGAACAAGTGGGGCCAAAATATAGCAGAAGCAAAACATGACAAGGGGACTTGCATAGCCGCTATGTCCCAGAAAATTAGAAAGGCAGTATTAGCTGCACACCAGGAAGAAACTGATAAAACTTCCGAGGAGGAGGAAAATGAAGATGAGACATCAGGAAAGTCTACAGACATTATAGCATATGTAGGTAGGGGAAACTACCTTAGGAAAGGTGTCCGTCCGGAGAGCAAGAGATTTCTTTTCTCCGCTTTAACAAATCCGAATTCTTCGGAACATCAGTTCCAGGAAACTGATAAAAGACTTCGAGATCGAGTAGGGTACCATGTACTCAACTCTATGGATGAACAGGAACTAGCCCGGTCAGCCGTGTTGTGGGCCGAAAACCCAGACATATATAATGACGACACGTTAGTACAGACATTCTTGAACCTTTCCCCGGAAGAGCAGAAAATAGCAGGTATATACATGATTCAGCACCTCCTCATCAAGTTCAGAAACAATCATTCTGATCCAGGTCCCTTACACGAAACATTAGAAGCACTACTCATGGATAGATGGAGAGGTTTTAGTACCAAATTAATACAAATAATTCTAGAACAACGACGTAAGTATAACACTTTTCTGAGCCCTGAATATGTTCCCGCCCCGCCTCCAGAAAGAAAAATGTACCACATGCAATGCGGTGGTGGCATTGAAAGCCAGAATCCCTTACGAGAAGTACATCCAGTTATGGGTGAGGATCATACCCTGAAACGTGTGTATGTTCACACACCACTGACTAAGTTAGAACTGTTAGAGATGAAGAAATTAGTTCCGTGCCATGATAAAGACCCTGCAGGTTTCCACAGAGAGCTGAAAGACATGTTACTGATGGGAGATTACACGTATGATGATATTATGAAGATGTTAAAAGTACTGTTGCCCACGGGCATTTACGAGAAATTAAAGGAGAAGGATTGGGAAGTGGGAGAGTCAAAGATAGCATGGGCGGAGATAGAAGACGAAGAAAAGAAACGGGTCCCAGGGTTAGGCCTTGGGGATCTGACAAAAGCATTACCAGGTTTAATAGTACAGGTTCTGCCAAGATTATTGACAACTAGAAAGGAAGATTGGGACGCAATCTCGTCCTGTAAACAGAAACCAGATGAAGATACTAGCGATTTTTATTCAAGATTCGAGAAATGTTTCATTATCAATAGTGGTCTAAAAACTAGTAGCGAGTCATATCCACACCTTTTCGTAACAAAATTAGTAGAGAACGCCCTACCACTAGTCAAAAATAGAGTGTACAAGGTTGAAAGCACTTGGCAGGCAAATACGCCATCACAGATGTTACAAATGTTACAATATCACCAGAATAGAATTAGGGAAGAACAAGATCAGGAACAGAAATGTATGAAAGACACGAAAATGAAAATGTTAGTAGCTCAGACAATTCCAGCCGAGGGTCATAGGAAAGGTGGGGCTCAGACCAATCATTCTGCCGCTCCCGTTAAAGGGACATGTAATTATTGCAAGCAGCCAGGTCACTACGTACATGAATGCCCAGTCCTGAGACATAACATCGAGACAGGTAAAACTAAAGAAAGACCGCGTCCGCCTAGACATGAACAGGGTCATCAACAGACCTCACAGAACGAACAGCCAATGCAGAATACACAGCCTATGCATGATCAGTCCCATACAGTACAGACAGTAGCAGTACCACAGCCACAGCATGCTCAGACACAGCCCACTGCCGCAACTAGAGAAGTCTCACAACAAATGTACCAGTATGCCCAGTCGGCATATCCGGATTATCAGCGTTATACATGAAACAGCCTAGGGAGGGAAAGTGATTTGCCTCTTATTGAAATTCCTGTAGATCAAGAAGGTCCTTATGTACATAGTCACGTATTAGGAAAAGACAGAAAGTTTTTAATTGACACAGGGGCAAGTCGCACTACTATAAGTCATAATGAAGTTCCAGGGGCACCCCTCTCAGGCTCACAGAATGTTTCCCTTGGTTTTTCAGGACAGCCTATTGTAAATGAAGTATCAGAACCAGTACCACTAGCTGTGGGTCCATTATCTCGAGTTACAGATTTGTTACTTACGAAATCATGTCCCGAAAACCTGTTAGGAATCAAAACACTGAAGGCTCTAGGAGCCATAATTTGCTGTTCCCCGGAGGGAGTCAGACTCTTTCTAAGGGATTTCAAGGGTCATTATGTTGTACGTGACTTTGATGTCAGACTGAAAAATGTACCAGATCATTTATGGGCAAAGGGCCCAGCTGATGTAGGTTGTATGCATATCACACCATACCGTGTTACACTCAAGTCAGGAGTTGTTCTACCCAGAATCAGACAATACAAATTACCACCCGATGCTGTAGTGGCTTTACTGAAAATCATTGAAGAACTTATCGCCCAGGGAGTGGTCGTAGAGACCGACTCCAATATCTGTAATTCACCCATCATTCCAATTCTTAAGCGTACAGACCCCAATGCACCACCAGTATACCGGTTGGTGATTGATCTTCGAGAACTGAACAAATGCATTGTACCACAGTATCCTGTGGTCCCCGATATCTCCACCCTGTTAACTGCTATTGATTCAGAAGCGACGTTCTTTACTGTAATAGATCTCAAGAACGCCTTCTTCAGTGTACCCATTGACCCGGAGAGCCAATATCTCTTCGGATTCAGTTTAAATGGACGAAGTTTCAAATTTTCCCGCGCACCTCAAGGATTTACAGAAAGCCCCAGCATCTATAGTCAAGCACTGAAAAGACAACTAGATAGTATCCAAATGCCAGTTAATACAGCCTTACTACAGTACGTCGATGATCTGCTGATCACCGCACGAAGTGAACCCGAATGTGAACAAGCATCTCTGATAGTTTTGCATTTTCTGGCCGACAAGGGACACAAGGTGTCTCCTTCGAAGCTACAATTCTGTGTTCAGCAAGTTGTGTACTTGGGTCACTTGCTGTCCAAAGTGGGGAGACAGCTCACTCCCGATCGCATTCAGTTAATTGTAAACATGCCCCGACCCCAGTCACAAAAGGAAGTACGGGCCTTCATAGGCCTCACTTCGTACTGCAGACAATGGATTCCTCAATATGCATTTCTAGCTAAACCACTCATCCAGTTAACGACACAGGAGGCAGCGACTTCGACTGTCCTCTCTTGGACTCAGGAACACACACAAGCCTTTGAGGAATTAAAGAAAGCTTTATGCCAAGCACCCGTTTTAGCGACACCATGTTACAGCAAACCGTTTACACTTTTTGTTACAGAACGTGACGGTACAGCATTGTCTGTCCTCACTCAAGATCAAGCAGGTTCACATAAGCCTTGCGCTTATTTTTCAAGCACATTGGATTCAGTAGCACAGGCACTCCCTGCATGCTTAAAGTCAGTAGCAGCAACAGCATTAGCAATCAGACAAAGCGATTCAATTGTTTTAGGTCATCAGTTAACAGTACAAGTTCCACATTCTGTAGAGGTTCTGTTAAACAGAACCCAGACTCAACACTTGACTATAGCACGACTGACAGGTTACGAATTGACATTATTCCAGCCACACATAGAAATCAGACGCTGCAGTATCTTGAATCCAGCAACATTGTTACCTACAGCTATGACAGATCCAGCTCCACATGATTGTATAGAGATTATTAATGCAGTAACAAAGCCCAGACGAGATTTAACAGATGTTCCATTGACAAATCCAGACCTGACACTTTATGTGGATGGTTCATGCATGAGAACAGGTACAGGAGAGTTAGTGGCCGCGTACGCCGTGACCACTGAAACTGAAGTTAAAGAAACACATCGTATTGATACACTGTCTGCCCAAGCAGCAGAGCTCATCGCTCTGACCCAAGCCTGTATTCTAGCGAAAAACAGAAATGTTAACATATACACAGATTCCCGTTATGCGTTCGGAGTCGTACACGACTTCGGCATGCTCTGGCAAGAACGAGGTTTTCTGACCTCTCATGGTACAAAGATACAGCATGGTCCTCTCATTCAAGCACTACTAGAAGCAATACATCTGCCTTCAGCCATTTCAGTCATGAAGTGTAAAGCACATACTAAAGTCACAGATTCTGTTTCCCAGGGTAATGACCTGGCAGATCAGACAGCAAAACATACCGCACTGACTCACACTCAGACAACTGACACGACAAAGACAACAGATCCGACAAACTGTATGACAGTCAGGGATCCCACACTAGATGTTATTGACATTCAGACACATGCTACTACAGACGAAATAAAGAAATGGATCGAACTAGGAGGGGTCCAGACAGATCAAGGTTGGATGACGAAGGGAAAATCTACATGGTTTCTCCCTGACTCTATGGTTCAAGTCATGATAAATACAGCACATAGTCCTGCCCACCTGGGAGAGAAAGCAATGCTAGACAGTTTGCAAAATCTCTGGTACAATAAACACTTACGAGCAGCCGCAAAACAGAAAGTGCGTACTTGCATGATCTGCTGTCAGTTCAATCCAGGTAAAAGCGTCCCTGTAGAGCAAGGTGGATTTCATCCTCCCGATCACCCTTTTGAAGTCCTCCAGATGGATTATATCCAGATGGACCGTTGTCGAGGATTTAAATATGTTCTCGTAGTTGTCTGTGCTCTGTCCCGCTGGACCGAAGCATACCCAGTCCCAGATTACACTGCTCCGACCACTGCTAAACAGTTGGTTCGTGAATTTTTCCCACGGTACGGCTTGCCCCGTGTCGTGTACTCAGATAACGGTCAGCCATTCTCGTCTGCCCTAATGAAAGAAGTTTCCTTGTTACTGGGATACCAGTGGAAGTTCCATTGTGTCCGACATCCAGAAGCAGCAGGCCTTGTAGAAAGGCATAATCAGACATTAAAGATTCGCCTTGCCAAAATATGTCAGGACAAAGGGGTCGACTGGATAGTCGCCCTGCCGGTGGCACTATTCTATATGAGGATGGTCGCCCATTCGAGATCAGGGCTATCTCCGTACGAAGTGGTCTTTGGCAGACCACCGAATATGTGGGGGACGCCCATTCCTAAAAAGATAACCGATGTTGATTCTAATATGTTGACAGATTACCTTGCCTCCTTGATGTCTGCACTCCAATCATGTCGTTCACAGGTTGCCGCAGCCTTCCCTGACAACACCGATGTGAAGGAGCATGATGTCCGCCCCGGAGACGTTGTTTTAGTCCGAAACTTCGACAGGAAAAGTCCGTTGGAGCCCCGCTGGAAATCTCCAAAGATCGTTCTCCTAACAACGAAGACCGCAGTCAAGTTGGAGGGCAGAAAGGGGTGGGTCCACCTAAGCCATATCAAAACATTCCCAGGACTGAAACCAGAACAAGACACACCCACCCCCACCAGAGACTGTGATCCCAAAGACTTTACCGAAGTTAAAAGAGAAAAGACTCCTCAAGAACAATACCGTATGAAATTACGATCTAGCAAGTCAGACAGTTTAATTGTTTAAGTCCTCCCCTAGGTGAATCGGTTAAATAGTTTCTGACATGTATCCCCTAGATCGAGTTAGAGAGAGAGAGGAAAAGAAAAGAACATATTGCAAATCACTTCGTAGTCACTGCATAGTGACACTAATAATCATGTTTATTCTCAGTATACTAATCATTATTGCTAGCATCTTGTTACCTATATATTATCCTATTTTCAAGCGTGAACAATCTGCTTACAATGTCTCTGCTGAACACACTTTTAGTGAGTTACCTCCTCATGAGCTTTCTTACAGACTTGCGCTGCGCAACAATACATTCATTAGTATGTTACATCATTCTCATCAAACTAACAATGCTACAAATTGCTGGATATGTGGCCGACTCCCTCCCTACCAGAATTACAAGGGTGCCCTGCCTCTCTTTCCGTATCCGTTCACTCACAATGGCTCCTGTGGAGCATGGTTTAAGATAATTAATTCTCTAGATCCCAACATTGCTGTTTTCGATGGGGGTTGGGTTTGGGGAAACCTGAACTTGGTCCTACTAGACGTCTGTTACCCGGATAAGGAGGGACTCCCCATTAGAATAGGAACTGATCTAGAAAATGAAGTATATGGATTAGGTAATTATACAATTAGCCTTATGATTCTTACTGTCGAATCCGAAGCCACACCAGTTCTACCTATTATGTCAGTACTGCCAGTCACTGGTGAATTATGTATCAAGAAGAAAGGTTCAGTACACTTAGGTCATAGTAAGTGCACTACTGTGGTTGAATTCAGTGATGATGGAAAATCATCTTTCAAAGCTATCAGTCATTCTTACTTTGTTTGTGGTCATACCGCATACATTCGCCTACCTCCAGATTGGGATGGTACCTGTTACATTGCATTCCTCCTGCCACCTGTCTTTCTAGCTCCTTCTGATTACCATAGAAATAGCAATCTAGTAAAGAATAGACCCAGAAGAGATGCCCCCCTTGTCGACTACACAGAAACGGCATGGGAACAGTACACTGACTTTAATAAAGGATTCTTTTTCTTTTTAGGCCCTGTCCAGAATAGTAAATTAATTCGCAGATTGACTAGAACACTTGAAGCCGTAGTAAATGAAACTACCTCCGCCTTAGGTAACCTAACAGAAGAGCAGTCCGCTATGCGGGTTGTTGTTCTTCAGAATCGTCTTGTAATTGACGTCATCTTGGCAGATAGAGGTGGAGCCTGTAAGGTCATCGGGTCAAGTTGCTGTGTTTTCATTCCACAGAATGCACCATCTGTATATCAAGCTATTACCCGTCTCCATAAAATTGCAAATCAGATACATCAGAATCCAGGCACCTGGACTTGGTCCGGTTGGTTCTGGACAACGTTAACAGCTTGGGGATGGAAGATCCTATCCTTCCTAGGCATTGGCCTAGTCCTAGTATTCAGTTGCTGCCTATGCCTGCAGTGTGGGCCAGCGATCTGTGGACTGTGTGCCACTTCTTGCATTGAACATTCAGACCCACACGAGTGCTCCGCCTCAAAAGAATTTACTGAATCACTGTCTTCCCTCAACTTCGTCCCACACATCTCTGTCCCCACCCACTCTCACGGGCACACACTTGATCAGGTCTGGGCTCTTAACCTCCCACTGACCTCGGTGGCTGTTTCTCCTTGCCCCTGGTCTGACCATGCCCTCATCTCTTTTTCCATTCCTCACAACCCATCCCCCAAAACCCCGCTTGCCAAAAACACCTGGGCGCGGAACTGGAACAGGCTGGATCTCCCCTCCCTGACCTCCCTGCTTCACAACTCCATCCCTTCCCTCTCCGGCCTACCATCTGCCGCACAGGCCAAGGCCATCAATACCTGGCTGGCTGGAGCTTGCGACTCAGAGGCCCCCCTGCGACGCATTTCCATCCGCCGACTTAAGGACTCCAATAGATGGTTCAACGACCACCTAAAAGAACTTAAGCTGAGCGTCCGTAGGGCGGAGAGGCAGTGGAGGAAGGATTACAGCCCCTCATTAAAAACCCATTTTCTGACACTGCTGGCTGAATACAAATCAGCAATTCTAGCTGCAAAAACCGACTACTTCTCCACGAAAATAACGTCTGCCGCCAACGAACCCAGGGCTATCTTTGACATCGTGAATGACCTGGCATTTTCAGACCGTACCTCGCCCCAAATCCCTCCCTCCCAGCTTCTTTGCGACCAACTAAACAACTACTTCGTGGACAAAATCACTACTATTAAGGCCAATATCCCTTTACCCTCGCCTGCCTTCGTCGATCCTTCCCCCCCCTCAGCTCAAAATCATTTCACTCTCATCCCTCCCCTCACTCAGGAATCCTTTCTGGCGATACTCCCCAAAGTCAAATCAGGGTCCCCGGCGGACGTTTGCCCCGCACGCATCCTACAGCAAATCTATTCTAGCTGCCCTGGTCCCCCTATTGCCTTCCTTAACAGCGCCTTGGCACAGGGTGTGGTGACCCCGGTACTAAAAGCAGCCACCATAGTACCCCTGCTGAAGAAACCCGGCACGGACCCTTCTATCTCGTCCAACTTTCGCCCCATCTCCCTGTTGCCCTTCCTGGGCAAGGTGATGGAACGCCATGTTACCGCGGCACTGAGCGCTCACATCGAGGCAAATGGGGGGCTGGCTTCTCGTCAGGCAGGATTCCGCCCCAGGCACTCAACAGAATCGGTCGTAGTCTCCGTCCTAGACAACCTCAGAAAGGGTAGGGACGACAATAACTACCAGGCACTGGTCCTCCTTGATCTCTCCGCCGCCTTTGACACGGTGGACCATACCATCTTACTCACCCGTGTCAAGGCGGCCGGCATCGGAGGATCAGCCCTGGTCTGGCTTTCCTCCTTTCTGAGGGACTGCACGCAGGCGGTCCGTCTAGGCGACTTCACCTCCACCCCCCTCCCTGTCACCTGCGGTGTCCCCCAGGGCTCTTCTCTTTCCCCTCTACTCTTCAACCTCTACATCTTTCCTCTCATCTTTGCTCTCCAGCAGCTGGAGGTCACCGTCTTCAACTACGCGGATGACCTCCAGCTCATCTTTGATCTGTCCCCCTCTTCTCTCTCGGTTTCTAATTTCCAGTCTACTATGACATTCATCAGGGACTGGATGAATCACAACCATCTTAAACTGAACCCTGATAAAACTGAGTTGGTTCTCACTGGTGGTTCATCCAGCCCCTGGAACTCTTCTTTCTGGCCCCCCTCTCTTGGCCCTGCACCATCCCCCTCCACTACTGTCAAAACACTGGGTGTCAAAATGAACAATCAGCTCACTCTTCACTCACATATCAGCTCCGTGGTCTCTTCCTGTTTCCTCACTCTTCGTACCATCCGCTCTGTTTCCCGTTTCTTTTCCCCCCAGGCTCTTAAGACCATCATAGCCGCTCTGGTAATCTCGCGTTTGGACTACGCTAATGCTCTTTTCCATGGCATCCCAGCCTACAGCCTGCGTAAACTCCAAACCATCCAGAACCAGGCGGCCAGACTGATATACGGCCTCCCACGCTATCACCATTCCACCCCCCTCCTGAGGGAACTCCATTGGCTCCCTGTGAAACAACGTTCCCTTTTTAAGATCGGGTGCATGGTCTTTCAGGCCCGGCAGGGCACTGCCCCTGCTTTCATCACTTCACTAATCAAACCCTATGTCCCCGCAAGAAATCTCCGGTCCTCCTCCCGGCACCTTCTCCAGATCCCCCGCTTCTCGCGCAAAAAGTGGGGCGGGTCCAACTTTTCTACTCTGGCCCCTTCCTTCTGGAACTCTCTCCCTGACAACCTCCGCTCCGCAACTCAGTACCTCTCCTTCCGCAGAGACTTGAAAACCTTTCTCTTTAGCCAGGCTTTCCCCGCCTAATGCTACTTCACTCCTCCCCGGTCTTCTTCCCCCTCAGCTACTGAACCTCCAGCGCCAAGAAACCGCAAGGTGTACGCCGCGCTTTATAAGTGTTTTAAATTAATTAGAAATTAGTTTTCACTCGAAACGTAACCGAAAGAAAGAAGAACAAATGATGTTACAAGAACAAACTGATCGATTTATGAGGATCGATATTTCATGAAGGGTCCGTAGGGAACAAGGAGGGAATGAGGAAAATTAAATTTTGGCCATGTTGTGTTCCCTAGCGCGTACCCCACCGACTCCATGTACGAGTTAAAGTGCATGTAACTTCCCTCCTGTACCAGCTATGAAGACGCAAATACATTTGCGTCCACCGTCAACTTGTCCTCTTTCAGATGCACCATGAATGGATTATATAGCCCGTTCCTAGGTATGCTATGCCACCGTCTTTTTGTAATACACTTTTCACTTTTTCCTGCTCTAGCCAGAGTAGGCCCTGAATTCCTGCCATCTGAACCTCTTTTGTGGCTCCTGGCTCTGCCCAGGCTACCTCTGTACTCGTGAACTCTGCCCTACATTCAGCGCGGCCCCTCGCGCTCAGCTCAAGCCTGCTTTCTGCCAAGACTGACTATAACCTTCGAGTTATCTGTTCCGCCCCCCGAGAATACATTCCTGCCTACTAGATCCTGTAAACATCCTCTCCAGCTGCAGAGCCAAAAGGCCGATCTGTCTTAATGCAAGTAATTCATAGCCTCCGTTGCCATGCTTCCATGGAAGGCCCCGTGCCCCCACGCTTCACATGTAGACACTTAGGCGCTCATACACGCATCCACAGTTAGCATAGAACAGCTTCTACCCTAGAGACCTTTCCGCCCAGATAGTATAGTTCCTAAACATCAGATATCAGATATGATAAAAGTACAAGTTGATCTGACATGCCAGACTTCTGTCTCTTTCCGTCAGTGTAAATGTCAAGTCCCCTGCACCCCGTCAATCACACGTCATGCAGCTGCGCGCGCATCCAAGCTTCCGATTTCTGCTGACATTGCAACATTCTGTTAGCACCACCCCTTGGTGCCACCCACTTGCGTCACCTATCAGTGACGTTTTCTAGCACACACCTCTAGTTCACGCCTAGTTTACGCCTCTTGATGATGTACTAGTACCACGTGTATACTGTTATCTTGTCTTCTCTCAGCTGTTACGCCTCTTACATTGAACATTATGATGTAAATCAAGTATATAAGCTATGTATTGTCAATAAACGAGAGCGCGCTCATCTATCCCTTCTGACACCCTGTGTGGTGGTCAGAACATGATATCCTGATTCCTTTATGAGGAATAAAACCCTTAGAAACTCTTACACCACGGACTCTGTTTTCCTTCATTCTGATTGAGTTATTATTGATTAAGTACTTACCTGCATAGAAATTAAGAGAGTAAATTAATTATTTACGTCACCTCCATCATAGTTGGAGTGGGAGTTACAGATGTCGGTGATGCAGTACTTGAGACTCATGCAGTGTTGATTCTCTTGACATGCTGCAACGGCAAGCTGGGGCCTGCGGTGAAAGCCGTGGCTGATGCATCAAGCGGGAACCATGCTTCGGGGCAGGCAGCAGCGATGCATCTATCTTTACAGCAAGGCATCAATTTGGACATATGCTTGGAGTCAATGCATGAATGTTCGCCTTAAAATCACCCGATTTCACTTCCAAGGTCACAGGAACTGAATTTGGCATCACTTGGCAAGTTAAGTCTCTCAGTAGAAGATCCCAGGCAGTGGCAGGAGAAGTCTTTGATGGCCCAGAGACTTCATAACAGGAGGGACGCTCAACTCAAGCCCTTGGAGAACCTTGACAGCAGGATACAGAGAGCAAAGCCCAGTCCTTTCACTCCCAGGACAGAAGCAGCAGGTCAGCACAGCAAAGCAAACAGCAACATGTCCATCCTTCCTGGCAGCTTATCCAGCTCTTCTTCCTGGCAGAATGTCCTTAACCTAGAAGTGTTTTGAGTATATGGCATCAGATGCCCTGTACTTATATACACTTCAGCCTTTGAAGTAGGCAAACTTCAAAGGGAAGGTTTTATAGTGCACAAAACCTTGCCTATCCCTGCCCTGGCTCCAGACACACTACAGGGGGGTAGAGACAGCTTTGTGTGCGGACAGGCACAGCCTTATTCAGGTGTCAGTGGCAACTATTCCCACCGGTCTAGCTCAGGAAGGCCCATCAGCCTGTTGATGGGCCATTAGGATATGCAGGGCACCCCTCAGCTTCCTTTATGTGACTGTCTAGATTGAATGCATAAACAGCCCAACTGTCATCCTAACCCAGACGTGTAATCATCAGACAGGCAGAGGCATAGAATGGTTAAGCAAGAAAATGCCCACTGTCTAAAAGTGAAAATTTCAGACAAGAAATTTGAAAAACTATTTTACCAGAAGGTGTATTTTTAAATTGTGAATCAAGAGACCCCAAACTCCAAATCTCTATCTATTAGCAATTGGAAGATACACTTGTAAGATGTTACAAGGCAGCTCCAATGCTAACCTATTAGAGAGATAGACCTTGCTGTAGTAAAAAACGAAATTGGAAGTATTTCACTATCAGGACATGTAAAACACAACACTACGTGTCTTACCTGTTAAATACACTGTGCCCTGCCCATTGGGCAACTTTGGGCCCATCTTAGGCCTTCTGGCATTCTCGTAAAACAAGCTGCTTAACATTCCTTCAAGACTAAGCGTGAAGGCTGCTCTCCACAGCTACCATTTGGATAGCTTTATAAGGTTACCTTTGACCTCTTAAATCACCATACGGGTTGTTTGGACTGGTGGAAGGTGCCCACTTTAATTAGAGGACATCATATACTAGGCCAACTTCTCACATTGGTGTGGAGTGGTTGGGATTCAAGCCTACATTGTTTTACCAGATACATCTTTGTATTGATTAACTGAGTAATAGGTACATATAATACTAACTAAGAATAAGTAAGTTCTACTGAACTTAGGGTTGGGTAAGTCAAGAATTTAACACACCCTTTCTCCAACCTCAGAGAGTTTAGTTCACAATAGGTTAGGTAGGTGCAACACCTCACCGCACTTAGTATGTCTACTAAAGGAGATGTCAGTGGCTCGCTGCCCTCTAGACTTGTAAATAAAGGGACCCTTCTAGAGGCATGTGAGGTCAGGGAGAAAGAGGGGAAATCAAAACAACTGAAGCAGAAACAGTTCCCCTAAGACCTATTTTGCTTTACCAAGGATTCAAACTCGTATGGGTTGAAATACAAGTCTAACTTGGCATTATTTTAACATTCAAGTACCCATGTACATTTTTTTTAAAATCATTTTATTTTTGATTCTTGTTAGTTTTTATCTATTATTTATCAGTACATATTGCTCTATATTTTTTTCATTAATGTTCACTAGAAAAACAAATTTAAATTATTTTTTATAATACAATAGTAAACGCACGTTAAAATATACAGGGACAGATTTATGTTAACTGGCGCATCCCCAGGGATGCGCCAGTTAACGTGCGCCACAGTGCGCCACAGCTCCGCCACCCATGGTGCGCCGCATTTATAATGCGGCGCACCGTGGTGCAAAAACGGCACAGATGCGTGACACATCTGTGCCGGAAATGTCGCGCATTGCTGGAGTTGCGTTGCAAGCGCGACGCAGCTCCAGCAAGGCTCGGGGGTGCCCCATCTACACAATGCTGCATCAAGACCTACGCCTGCTTCAAGCAGGCGCAGGGTTTTGACGCAGCATTGCCCTGAAAGTGACTGAGTGAAATCTCATAGATTTCACTCAGCCACTTTCAGGAGGTGTTCCTGCGCAGGAACGCCCCCCCCCTGCGCAGGAACGCCTCCATATGGTGCAGTGCTTTACAACGTGAAGCATCTCCTAGATGCATCACGTTGTAAATAGGGTGCATTGTTTGCGCCGCAGTTGCGTCAAATAAAGTGACGCAATTGCGGCGCAAAGTGGCGCAACAGCCTCATAAATCTGCCCAACAGTGTAAAACAACTGTGACAATACCCAAAAGATAAATCAATCAAAATTCAGACACATACATTCCTCACACTCACTCCCAGTCAATCAAGACACTTATACACTTTTGGGTATAAGGAACACAAAGTTGTAAATCGTTTCCAAATGGACAGAGTCAATGACAAAAGCCAAAAGGCCTGGGCACACGTGGCGCAGGGCTGGGCGCACGCGGTCTACGTGCATTTTGGTGGGATAACACAACAGTGAACCACCTTCATCAGGACCTCGCCCAAATAGAATACAGTGTCGCCAGAACTATTCAAAATGGGGGTACTAGTTGAGATTGGGTAAAGTACCCATAAACCAGTATAACCAGATTTGAAAAATATAAACAGCGGAGTCTGTATCGCCTGCCGCTGACCGTCCCCTACTAGTGCAGGGTGGAAATTGCATCAAAATAATTTATACAATATATTGTAGCTCGTCGGTACCGATGTCTAAAATTGCTATATATGTGTGTACTGAGTTGTTAGTTCTTATTCAAGCAAACCCTGAATTATCCACACTCTGAGCTGTTACAATGGGTGATCCTTGAAGTATTTCCTGATGTGCCCAATGGGCTAGGATCTTTGTGAACGTACCTGCTCCCCCTGGAACGTCTTCTACGTGGCTCTGCATACATCTCAAAACCGCTGCCCTCTAGATACAATGAACTTCCATTCCAAGAATTGAAAGCCCTGAGTGCCTCTAGAAAGTTGAAGACAGGGAGAAGTACCAACACTCAATGTCTAGTTGAGATGTTACTGTTAGATGACCTTAGGGAGACCCCTGGGTCAGATGAACAGGACAGAGTGGGTGGGACTGGGAATGGAGACAGGTCAGGAGGTGACACCTTTTATGACCTAGATTCAAACCCTGGCCAGGAGGACTAAGATGGGTCCAATCTGGACAGCTCAGATCTCCCAGAAGTCAGTGGAGAAGGCCAAGATGGCCTCCTCTTCACCTCTCCTGGAAGAGTGCAGAGTTTACCAGCGAGACCTAGATATCCTTCTGCAGTGTCGGATCACTCAGGACAGTCTGTAGGGACCTCTGTATCTAGCAAGAGGGACCACTCATTTGGTAGGGAATACCAATGTCTTGAACTTGAGAAAGATAAGCTTAGGCTCAGGCTAGTGCAATTAGCCCATGATAAAGAGTCCTTAGAAGTCCAGAGAGCTAGAAAACATTTGGGACCAGGGTCCCATGGTGGCAGCAACAGTGTCCCTAGAGTTAAAGAACATTCATTTGACCATAGGAAGCTGAGCAAGATTGTCCCTCCCTAGCATCTTGGGGATGACATCCTTAAATGGATAACTGTTTTAGGGAGGGCCTGTACATTTCACAGGGTTCCTCAAGAGCAGTGGGCAGCTATATTGTGGCTCTCCTTTGCTGACAAAGGTAGAGATAAGCTTCTCACTGTTAGAGAAGAGGATGCTGACAACTATTTAATCTCCAAGAGTGCTCTCATTGATGGGGTTTGACTTAACCACTGAACCGTACAGGATTAAGTTCAGAGATTCCCAGAAGACACAGAATCAGGATTGGGTAGACTTTGTGGATAGTGCCAGTAAGGCTCTGGAAGGATGGTTGCTTGGCAGCAAAGTGAGTGATTTTAAATGATTTTTAAATGTAATTATGAGGGAGCAAATCCTTAATAATTGCCAAAATCAGTTGTTGCATCAGTACCTGGTTGACTCTGATCTGTCTTCTCCCCAAGAATTGGGAAAGAAAGCAGATAAGTGGGTCAGAACCAGGGTGAAGCATAAAAACCAGAACCATGGTGGTGACCAGAAGAAGCAGATGCTAAAACTTCAGATAAGGGTGGGGACAAGGGTAAAGATGACAAGTCTTCTTCATGGCCCGTAAACGTGCTTCTGGGGTATAGTCACAGTCCAACAAAGGTAAAGGCAAAAAGAAACCTTGGCGTTATCTCTGTAAACAGGAGACACATTGGACAAAGGATGCTGATTGTCCAAAATCCAGGGAAAATACTCCTACCAGCATTGCACCTAAGGCAACTGCGTGCCCTAGCACAAGTGCAGGTGGTGGGTCAAGGAATAAGGTATTGGTAGGGTTAACCTTGGGCTCTCAGATGTGTTCTGGCCTAGTCAGAACTCCAGCTCAAGCTGTGCTAGTCTGTGATGGTGGCATGGATCCTACCACCTTATTTGTCAGTCCCAGTAACCTGGGCAAGTCCAGACAACACAACAGCCTTTGATCAATGGTAAGGAGAACATGGCATACAGGGACACAGGTGCAAGTGTCACTATGGTAACAGAGAATCTTGTGGGCCCTGACCAAATAATACTTGGAGAAATGTAGCAAGTGACCAATGCTAACAATGCCAGGACCTATCATTCTTTGGCAGTTGTTCATTTCAGCTGGGGAGGGGTAACTGGCCCTAAGAAGTTGCAGTTAGTTCAGACCTTCCAGTGGAGTGTTTGTTGGGCAATGAATTGGATACTTCAGTTTGGGCTGCAATAGCGTTAAGGACTAATGCAGCAATGCTGGGGATCACTTCAGATGTGTTTGCTGTGACTAGGTCACAGGCCAAACTGGCTAACACTAAACAGGCCTTATATCTTGGAACAATGGACCAAGGGCCTTCCAAGAGAAGGAGCACCTAGGCTAAAGTAAGACTTGAGACATGCTTGTCCCTCACTTTCACTGGCCTCACATGTTAGAAGACACAAAGGAATTTTGTCGCTCCTGTACCACCTGTCAAGACAGTGGTAAGTCAGGTGGTACCACAAAGGCCCCCTTCATACCACTACCTGTGGTGGGGGTTCCCTTTAAGAGGGTTGGGATTGACATAATTGGTCCCATGAACCCTCCAACTGCATCTGAGCACAGTTATAGTCTAGTGGTGGTGAACCATGCCACTAGGTATCCAGAGGCTATACCCCTTAGAGCCACCACAGCCCCTGTGGTGGCCAGAGCCCTCCTGGGAATTTTTTCCAGAGTGGGTTTCCCTAAGGAGGTCCTAACTGACAGAGGTACAAACTTCATGTCAAGTTATATCACTGCAATGTGGAAGAAGTGTGGAGTGAACTACAAGTTCACTCCACTCCACTACCCACAATGCAATGGGTTGGTTGAGAGGTTCAACAAAACCCCAAAGGGCATGATCATGGGCCTCTCAGAAAAGCGTAGGCAAAAATGGGATGTCCTGTTACCCTGCCTTCTCTTTGCCTATGGAGAGGTCCCACAACAGAGGGTTGGCTACAGCCCTTTTGAACTTTTGTTTGAGTATCCAGTTAGGGGTCCCTTGTGTTTGGTGAAAGAGAGATGTGAGTTACCTCTCAAACCTAACAAACAAGATGTAGTGGACTATGTACTTGGTCTCAGCTCCAGAAGGGCTGAGTACATGAAGAAGGCAAGTAAAAACCTTGAGGCAAGTCAAGAATTACAAAAAAGCTTGGCATGACCAAAAGGCTGTACTGATTGTTTATCAACCAGGACAGAAGGTGTGTGTGATGGAACATGTGGCCCCAGCAACTCTCCGAGATAAATGGAGTGGATCCCATACCATTCTTGAGCAGAAAGGAGAGGCCACTTACTTGGTGGACCTTGGTACTCCCAGGAGCCCCCACAGTGTGCTCCATGTGAACAGGCTCATGCAGTACATTGACAGGGCTGACATGGGCTTGCTCATGGCAACTGATGAGGGACAGGAGGACGAGAGTGATCCACCCCCTGACCTCCTCTCACAGAACCCTGATAATGGGTCAGTTGATGGTGTAGCTTTGGCAGGCAGCCTCACTGACCAGCGACAAATTGATTGTAGGAAGGACCTCAATCAATTTAGACACATGTTCTCTCTGACTCCTAGTCAGACCACCTGGTCCCCCTGAAGTGGACACAGGTAAAAGGCTACCTCTTAAAAATAGGTTTTACAGGCAGTCTGACCATGTCAGAGATTTCATCAGGATTGAGGTCCAAAAGATGCTTGAGTTGAGAAAAATTGACCCCTCAGATAGCCCTTGGGCTAGTCCAGTGATCTTGGTACCAGAACCTCACACCCAGGGTGGTAAGAGAGAGATTAGGTTCCCAGGGGACTCAATGCAGTCACTAGGATAGATGCTTATCAAATTCCTAGGGCAGATGAGCTTATTGATACTTTGGCCTCACCCAAGTTTTTGAGCACATTTGACCTCACTGCTACCCAGACCCAGGTCAGAGCTTCCTTGGGCCTGACTGGGTATTACAGGACATTTGTTAAAGGATATGGATATATAGTGACTCCCTTGAATGATCTCACATCAAAGAGACAATGGACAGTTAGCTGACAGAAGGCATTTGATGATCTTAAGCAGGCCATGTGCACTGTTCCCATTCTGCAGAGTCCAGACTATTCCAAGCAATTTATTTTCGAAACCGATGCATCTTAGTTGGGGGTAGAGGCTGTGTTGTCACAACTTAATGCAGAGGGTGAGGATCAACCAGTAGCTTTTATCATCAGAAGGTTGACCCCTAGAGAGACACGTTGGTCAGCTATAGAGAGGGAAGCCCTTGCTGTGGTCTGGGCCCTGAAGAAGCTGAGGCCACACCTGTTTGGCACTCATGCCATTGTTCAGGCAGACCATAAGCCCCTCCTACAGATAAAGGGTAAAAAACCCAAACTTTTGAGGTGGTCCATTTCCCTACAGGGGATGCATTATACAGTGGAACATAGACCTGGGAGTAATCATGCCAATGCAGATGGACTCTCCAGGTATTTCCACTTGAAAAATGAAGACTGAACTGGGCAAGGTTAGTCTAATCTCCTTTTGGTTTGAGTTGGGGGGTTGTTTAGGAAAGTAGGAACTGCTTCTTATGGTGACCCCCGCTTTTTGCTTCATGTTACACTGTTTTTGACTATTCTGGCTGAGATTTTGCTAATCAGGTCCCCAGTCTATCTGCTTTCCCCCTAAAAATGTTATGTCATGTACTGAGGTACACTCCATATTGGATACGGGGGTACCCTTGTCAGTCCCTAGTATATGGTACCCATGAACTCAGGGCATGGGTACCCCAGAGGCCTCCGATGGGCTGAAGCATGTATTATGCCACCGTTGTGAGGTCATGCAAAATGGAACTACAAGCCTGCCATTGCAACCTGTGTAATATGGTGCATGCACCTTTTACTTTAGATATAGGTTTCCTATATCTAAGTGTCACTGCACTTAAAAACTATAAGTCACCCCTATAGCAGGCCTTACCAAACATGAAGGCAGAGTGCTTAGTTCTAAGTGGGAGGGTGCCACTGCATGAGCAGAACATCCCTGCACTCTACGGAGTCCATTCTCCAAGGTTGCCAGTGTATCAGCCATTTACGACATCTAGAGTGGCATTACGAGACCGCATGATGACCAACTCTAAAAAGGCTGAAAGTACCCCTATCTTGTTTGGAATCAAACATTGTGGAATCATACCTCCCACACTGGTTACCGGTGTGGGAGGTATGATTCCACCCCTCAAAAACAAGCTTTGTGAGGTCCCTGGTGTTTCCAGTACCAGCCTTCTAGTCCTGGGAAGCCCAAAAGGGTTGCTGCCAATCAGGGACACATTTCTGCCCTTCTGCTGCTGAGCCTAGCTCGAGCAGGGGAAGGCAGAACAATAGGAATCCTGTCACAGTGAGGTGTAACCACCTCCCAGACAGGATTTATTGTATTAGGCCTGGGTTGTTATGTTTGCCAGCAACCAAAATACTGCATGAGGGGCACATTTGATGTCCCTGTGCATAGTCCAGTTCAAACCAGTCCTGGGAGCCATTGGCTTCTGCTCTGGCATGAAACTGGACAAAGGACATGGGAGTAACCTCTCCACTGTCCTGACCCTCCCCTGGCAGGGTCCCTGAATCTGTCCAACCCTCTCCTGTGGGTACAAAAGGGCTTACCTAGCTGTAGGACCCTAGATTCTACGTGGACAAGATTCTGAACCAGATGCCACTGAACTTCGACCGGGGTGAAAATTGCAAAAAACACAGTGATGGACAGAATGCAGAACAATGTCTTACATTCACCCCAGTACAAAGATCTGGGCCTAAATCTATTGTTTCTTTGCACTCCACACCACCCTAGGTCAGACAATGGCTATATGCAAATCAGCCTTGACCCTGTGCCTCATGGGAACAGTCGAGCCCGAACTACCAAGCCATGTCTTTCCTAGACCGGAATCAAGCATCCAAGGACCGGTTTCTGGCTATCAGCCTTCTTCAGCCTGGATAGCTTGACTCCAGTGATGTGGAGAGCCTAGGACTCACGTCTGAGCATACCCAGCCCACTTGGCGTGAAAATTGCAAAAAACACAGTTGATGGACAGAATGCAGAACAATGTCTTACATTCACCCCAGTACAAAGATCTGGTCCTAAATCCATCGTTGTTTTGCACTCCACACCACCCTAGGTCAGACAATGGCTATATGCAAATCAGCCTTGACCCTGTGCCTCATGGGAACAGTCCAGCCCAAACTACCAAGCCATGTCTTTCCTAGACCGGAATCAAGCATCCAAGGACCGGTTTCTGGCTATCAGCCTTCTTCACCCTGGATAGCTTGACTCCAGTGATGTGGAGAGCCTGAGACTCACGTCTGTGCATACCCAGCCCACTCGGGGTGAAAATTGCAAAAAACACAGTTGATGGACAGAATGCAGAACAATGTCTTACATTCACCCCAGTACAAAGATCTGGGCCTAAATCCATCGTTTTTTTGCACTCCACACCACCCTAGGTCAGACAATGGCTATATGCAAATCAGCCTTGACCCTGTGCCTCATGGGAACAGTCCAACCCGAACTACCAAGCCATGTCTTTCCTAGACCGGAATCAAGCATCCAAGGACCGGTTAATGGCTATCAGCCTTCTTAGCCTGGATAGCTTGACTCCAGTGATGTGGAGAGCCTGGGACTCATGTCTGAGCATACCCAGCCCACTCTGGGTCAAAATTGCAAAAAACACAGTTGATGGACAGAATGCAGAACAATGTCTTACATTTACCCCAGTACAAAGATCTAGGCCTAAATCCATCGTTTTTTTGCACTCTACACCACCCCAGGTCAGACAATGGCTATATGCAAATCAGCCTTGACCCTGTGCCTCATGGGAACAGTCCAGCCCGAACTACCAAGCCATGTCTTTCCTAGACCGGAATCAAGCATCCAAGGACCGGTTTCTGGCTATCAGCCTTCTTCAGCCCGGATAGCTTGACTCCAGTGATGTGGAGAGCCTGGGACTCACGTCTGAGCATACCCAGCCCACTCGGGGTGAAAATTGCAAAAAACACAGTTGATGGACACAATGCAGAACAATGTCTTAGATTCACCCCAGTACAAAGATCTGGGCCTAAATCCATCGTTTTTTTGCACTCCACACCACCCTAGGTCAGACAATGGCTATATGCAAATCAGCCTTGACCCTGTGCCTCATGGGAACAGTCCAGTCCGAACTACCAAGCCATGTCTTTCCTAGACCGGAATCAAGCATCCAAGGACCGGTTTCTGGCTATCAGCCTCCTTCAGCCTGGATAGCTTGACTCTAGTGATGTGGAGAGCCTGGGACTCACGTCTGAGCATACCCAGCCCACTCGGGGTGAAAATTGCAAAAAACACAGTTGATGGACAGAATGCAGAACAATGTCTGACATTCACCCCAGTACAAAGATCTGGGCCTAAATCCATCGTTTTTTTTGCACTCCACACAACCCTAGGCCAGACAATGGCTATATGCAAATCAGCCTTGACACTGTGCCTCATGGGAACAGTCCAGCCCGAACTACCAAGCCATGTCTTTCCTAGACCGTAATCAAGCTTCCAAGGACCAGTTTCTGGCTATCAGCCTTCTTCAGCCTGGATATCTTGACTCCAGTGATGTGGAGAGCCTGGGACTCACGTCTGACCGTCTGGACACTTAGACTTCGCTGGACTTCATTTGGGCCCGACTTTGTCTCCTACTCCGTCCAAAGCATTGTCTGTGCCCGTGCACAATTCAGGCTCCGTGCAGGACCTGTGGAGCATCAAGGACCACCAAAAACATCTCCTGCGGAGAGAAGGAGTCACTCCCCTGCAGTCGCAGGCACCGTAACGCAACTGACCGGTCTGCTGATCCTGAGCTCCTGCAGTCTCTGAAGACTCCAGCAACACAGGAGGTAGATTCCATGTCCCTCAAGGTCTGAGCTGTCCTCTCACCAAGATTGAGGTCAGAATCCCTCGTGGGGGCTGCAATACCTGTACTCCTGTGCACTGCATACTTTTGCAAGGGAATATGCTGGTAGGCATTCCCGAAAGAAAACAACTAGGTTCTGAGTAGCCCAACCTCTGGCACCATTTCCACTAAAGAACTTTGACTTCCTTGCACTCAGTGCTCCATGGGCTGTTGCTATGCAATTCTGTTCGAGGTCCCCTCGTGACCCCTGTGCCTGAGGGTCAACACTGCTTTTCTTGTGCTCCCCTGGTTGCCCCAGGCTTTCCCTGACTCCCCTGTGTTTGGTGAGTCTACTGGACCTTGCTGGTCTGAATCGTAACTTTACTTGACCATTTTCGTGGGTTGCCACTGCCAAGGCTTATTGTTGCCCTAGCCAGACACCGACCCCTCAGCACTCGACATCCTTCATGGGACAGCTCGTATCCATCTCCTGGTCATCCTCGATGTCTCTTGGTCCTGGTGGCGGCAGAGTCAAGAACCTCCTCTTCGCACCTGATGCACCCGACATTGGTGGGTATTCGTCTACTGAGCCTCTGGTCACTCCTGGGTGACCCAGACTCTGTCCCCTAGGCTTTCAGGTACTCTTCATTAAGAATCCAACTTTGGATTCCAACTGACACTTTTCTTCTTCCCAGCAGTGGCTCTTCCTTGAAGTCCTCAATTAAGATCGACTGCGGTTTCCGACACCACATTAGCCCTATGCACCCAGCTTCCCTGGGATATGTAACTCTGGTACTACAGTATCCACTAGTGGGGTTGCTCTTCAACCTTCTGTGATCCAAAGGGCTTCCTCATAATCCACTGGGAAGGGTCTTTAAACTTTAAAACTGCAACCTCGACTCTCCCATAGAATTGTATGGCACCTGCAGTCGTGTTTCCACACTGCACACATCCTCCGTGGGGTCCCTACTCACACACCTTGGGTGGTCCCTTGGGGTCCTATCATTTCTACATCATCTAGACATTATCTTGACTCGAGTCGTGGTTCTTATACCACTATTTTTGTATATGGTTTGGTCTCCCCCTGGAGCCCACTGTGTATTAGTGCTACTTACGATCAATCAATCAATCAATCAATCAAATAATTTGTAGAGCACACTACCGGTGACATGCATCAACAAATCGTTTTGCGATTCCTTATTAGCGATTTTTAAGGAATCGCTAATAAGGAATCGCAAAACGGGATGCAACAATAAAATAGCGATTTTCTAAGGAATCGCTAAAAATCACAGAAATAAATTGCGATATCGCAAATTGCGAGGTCGCACGTTGATGCATATTGATGATGTCAGAACCAGGAAATGTGCCCTCCAAGCCTCATTTTGATACAGGAAGTGTTCTCTGAGAGCCTCATTTTCACTCCAGGATCACAGAGAGAGGAGGGAGCTGGTACTGGGAGCAGGAGAGGAGTGTGTCTGATTATTCAAACAAAATGGAGCCTGCAGAAACTGTTGAGGACTCTCAAAGTGGCAGAAAAAGAAAACTTAAATTTTCTGAAACAGAAATTGAAGCCCTGATTGAGGGAGTTGTGCACAACAATGAGAAGCTGTTTGGGAAGGCTTCTCTCAAGGTGCCTGAGCAGGAGAAAAGAAGAATATGGCTCATGATCCAAAGCAGAGTGAACGCAATTGGGGTCACTCATCGTACCACCGACAAACTGAAAAAAAGGTGGTACGATTTGCGCAGTAGGGCCAAGGCGTGCATCGCAGACCGCTTGAAGGCTGCACTAGTAACTGGAGGAGGGACACCACCACACACCAGCAACACTCCCATGGAGGATTTAATTGAGAGCACAATCCAGAAAGAAGCAGTTGTTGGTGTGACGAATCTGGATACCTCCGGAGCAGCACACACGTCCAAAGGTAAGAGGAATGCATGTGTACATTGCCCCTATCACAGCAGTGTGAATGTTAGCTCTGCATAGCGCACGCGCAAGCAGTGAAACATTAACATCAATTTCAATGGTATGGCAAGTGCATCATGGGAGATGTAGTTTGGTCAAGCAGTTACAGTCACAGACACACATTTAATTAACACCAATTCCAAAAGTGTAGTAAGTGTGCCAAAGTATAAATGTTTATTCATCTTACAACACTCACATAACCAAATAAGCATACATTAATGCAGTTGTGCACTGTTTAAACTCACAGATGCAGAACATGGTGAGGCCGGGGACAAAGATGTCCAGGACATGCAGCTGAGCAGCGCCTCTGAAGCAGAAAACACACCACCTGCGCAAAGCATCCAATCACGAGTCCCACAATCACGTAGGACACCCGTCCAAAGTTTGGTCCCCTATCAGACGGATGATGAGGCTGAAGCACCACCTCATGTCACCAACCCACAAAGTACTTCTGCAACAAGTAGATCATCCTTCCACCCTAGAGTCAATGCAAGGTTGACACGGAGACGACACAGAGCACGGAGGCCACAGCAGGTGGAACAGTTGAATGATGTATGGGGTGGCTTGGAGGGACAGATGCTTCGGTCACATCGCCTGCAGGCAAAAAACACTAGATTAATCAAGGGCAAAATAGCAAAAATGTCTGGTAACATAGCTCTGCTTGCCACTAGTCTCCAGGAAATGACAAGAGTAATGTTGGAGGGACAAAAAGCACACAATGCACAGCATCAACAACTCATGGAGCAACTGCAAATGCAAGTGGAGTCCAACAACACACTGGCCACAGCAAAAGTTATGTTGTCACGTAGAATGTCTACGATGCAGACCAAGATGACCAATGGTAACAGTGATGTTGCTACAGGATCACAGCAAGTGACAAACGCAGTCGAGATGGTGACTGCATCTACAAGTGATGAAAACATCCCAGCACCAAATGTAGTCACTGAGGGTGCCTCAGGCATGACCAATACGCCAATGCCAATTGTGAATGAGGCTAGACGGTCAAAATGCGTTGCCATCACATCCACACACAGCCTAGGGCAAGAAGATGCTGCTGCCGAGAGGCGTCTCGGAGTTCGGGGCTAGAAACGCTGAGCTTACATGCACAAATCCTGTTGTGATGGTGAATGAACCATTCTCACATTGTGACCTCATGACTGACTGACAAGTATTATTTTTTTTCAGTGATAGTAAATGATGTTGGCAACAAAACTGTGCCCAAAGTCACTTTTAAAGTGCGTCTCTGTTTCCAGGTCACATATTGTTATCATAAATAATTACTTTGCAAACCATACTGTCTTCGTGTCATTATTACTCACCTTAAAAGTAATTTTGTGTGATCCCAATTCTGCGTCTGCGTCCTTCTGCTGCGTCAGATCCTTGTTGGGCACGTTGATGAAGGAGTGGCTGGTTTTCATCCTCAGAGTCACTGTCAGAAAGGTCAATTTCCAGGCCTCCCTTCGTCGCTATGTGGTGCAGCATGGCACATGCTGCCACAATTTTGCAGCATTGCTCTGGGTTGTACTTCATAGCTCCTCCAGTCTTATGTAGGCGTCTGAATCTGCTCTTTAGTAGCCCAAATGTTCTCTCGATCACATTCCTTGTTGAGATGAGCGCAGCATTGTATCTTCTTTGGGCGGCTGTTGCAGGATTGAGATAAGGTGTCATGAGGTAATTGCGCAAGGCGTATGCGCTGTCACCTACATGTGAAAAACAGAAGATATGTCAACTATATGTTTCAGATATGCATTTGTGACTAGTTTGTAATGCTGTGTAGCACATATTTACCTAGCAAATGTCCCTCTCCAAAATCTCCCCTTGCAAGTCGGGTGTGCATGCCACTTTGCCGGAAGATGAAAGAATCATGTGCACTGCCAGGAAATTGTGCAACAATGTCTGTAATGATGGTTTTGGCATTACACACAACCTGAATATTGAGGGAATGGTAGCATTTCCTATTCCGATACAAATATTCCTGTGTAGCTGGGGGACATATTGCTACATGGGTACAATCTATGCAACCTATTACTTGTGGGAAGCCAGCCATTTGGTAAAATTCCTGCTTAGTCTTAGCTAGGTCATGGGCTGATGTTGGAAAACTGATATGTGCATGTATCCGGGAGATCATGGCATCAAGGAACGCTTTCAACATTCTTGATAATGCACTTTGTGGGACCCCTCCGGCAACTGCAATTACTCCCTGAAAACTGCCTGATGCCAGTAGGTGTAGGCAACATAATATTTGGACGTGCGTTGGGATAGCTTGGGTCCTATGTGTCTGGCGTTGCAGAATGGGGTCCAATTCATTAATTAGATCAATAATCATTTGTCCATTCAGCCTATACTTATCGTATATTTCGTCATCCTGCTGGTCAAGCAAAGTTACGCGCACTCTGAATATGCGTTCATTGATTTGCCTCCTTCTCTGTCGAGCACCTAGCAGCCGCATACTTCTCGCCATCAGGTAAAGACCAGCCATTTTGTGCTCTGGGGCCTTGTGTGGGTGTGTTTTATACTTTTTCAGTTGGTTAGCAGGTGTTTCAGGTTACATTTTCATTTTTACCACCTGGTAGTGTCCCTTCTTAATTTGCAAGTGCAAAATAGCAATTTTTGAGAAAATCGCAAATTGCGATTTTTTATGCATATCAATTGCGATTCCTTATTTGCGAATCGGTAATTGCGATTCGCAAATAAGGATTCGCAATTGGATTCTCTGTTTATTTTTTGCGATTACTCTTTATTTGCGATAATTTAGCGATTTTCGCAAATCTTTGGTTAATGCATTTCTACACTGCCTATTGCGGTCGCAATTGCGCTAAAATTGCGATTCGCATCATTTGCGAATTCGCAAACGCTTGATGCATGTCACCGTACATACCCGCAAGTGTTCCAAGGTACTGAGGGAGGGGATAAGGGGGGTGCTGTAGCTACTGGTCGAACAGCCAGGTCTTGAAATGTCACCTGAAGGTTAGTAGGTCTTTGGTTTGCCGTAGGGTATTCCAAGTTGTGGCGGCGTGGTGGGAGAAGGATCTTCCTCCGGCTGTGGTTCTACGGATGCGTGGGACAGTGGCCAGGGAGGGGTCTGTGGAGCAGAGTTTCCTGTTGGGTACGTAGAAGGAGAGTCGGCTGTTGAGGTAGGCTGAGCCTGTATTACTGTGCTACAATATTAATAATAAATACATATTTTTATCACTACTGTGTGGGTCTCCTATCATTTAACCACACAATAAGGTTGCATTCTGATAAAACAAGCTGCTTAACATTCCTTCAAGGCTAAGCATGAAGGCTGCTCTCCACAGCTACCCCTTGGCTAGCTTTCTAAGGTTATCTTCGACCTCTTAAATCACCAAAAGGGTTGTTTGGACTGGTGCAAGGTACCTACTTTAATTAGTGGGCATCATATACCAGACCAACTTCTCACAACAGATCTATGGTTGAAGATGCAGAGGAGCAATCACATTGCTGAAACACACACAAGGTCACTGGAGACATTTCCTTGTGGTCCTTTACACAGCTGTAGTGTTGAATATGCACTAGACATTTTCCCAACAAGCTAGCACTTACTAATTAGCTAGTAGAAAGCACTCCAGTTAGGTGGACATTTTGTGTAATACTGTGGACTCTTGTTAGATAAAGGGGCAGGAGAGGTTCCGTTCTGGCCCAGTTGCTCACATAGCTGCTGACACATCTGCACAGACACCCACTCACATACCCATCCAGTCACTCTCCCATCCATTCACAGACTCAAACGTCACTCCCAAACCCATTCAGTCACTTCTACACCTAGTTACACACCCACAAAACCACTTACATACCCACTTACAGACCCATACAGCCACTCACACACCCTATCAGACACCCACATAACCACCCACATATCCACTCACAGACCCATACAGCCACACACACACCCACTCACATATCCACAAAACTGCTCACACACCCATACAGCCACTCACACACCCACTTACAGATTCATACAGTCACACACATATCCATTTAGTCAATCACATACACACACTCACAGACCCATACGCCAACTCACTCACCCACCCACTGACTCACAAATACACTCACACACTCACACTCTCAAAACTACTCACATACCCACTCATACACCCATATAGACACTCACACACCCACTCACAGATCAATATAGCAACTCACACACCCAGTAACTGACCCATTTAGCTACTGAAACACCCACTCACAAACCCATAAAATCACTCTCACACACATTCACAGTTAGGAAATACAATTGAAAAACCTTTGACATTCACAAAAAAAAACAAAAGTTACAGGGACATTATAGTTAGAAAATAGAACTTAAAACAACTTGGAAATTCACTGAAAAACCAAAGGTTACAGGGACGTTATAGTTAGGCTCAGATTTCACTTGCACAAAACCATTGAAATTTAGGAGCTATAGTTACCTTAGCTAACTATAACTTACGATCCTCTATACACTGCTTATGACCTCACATATTACATCACTCAGGACATCACTGATGACATATCAAATGACATCACTGATGTGAGTGTTTTCTAAAAGTTTATGAGTGTTAAACATATATACTAAGGAACTACAAAAGGTAAATGAGTATACTTTGTGTACTACTAATGAGTGATACTATTTCTAACATATATTATGTGAGTGACTGTGTATCCATGTGTAAGTAGGTATCTGGGTGTCTATATGGGTGTGTGAGTGGCTGTACAGGTGAATGAGAGGGTGTGTGAGTGGCTGCACGGGTGAATAAGTAGGTGTGAGTAGCTGTATAGGTGAAAAAATGGGTGTGTGAGTAACTGTATTTGTGAGTGAGTGGCTGTATTTTGTGTGTGTGGGTTAATGGCCTAGTCTATTTTTTAATGGAAACCAACAAGAAATCCTTTGCACTAGTCACTTTAAGTAGACTGTCTAGACGGTGGGACTCTGTGGTCCAGTTGAAGGCATCAGCCGAAACGCTTCGACCGTCCTTTTGTTTTGCACATGGTGTAGAGAAAAAAGAAAAAATGCCTTAAAGGAAACTGCCGTGCTGTGAACTCTCTCTGTGCTGTGGATGCTCTGGTGGGGACCTGTCGAGTTGTTCTGAAGATATATATACATATATATATATATCAGTGATGTAATTTGAGATGTCATCAGTGATGTCATCAGTGATGTCACTGACCATGTCAGCAGTGGATTACGTGCACGTGAGTTATAGTTAGTACAACTAACTATAACAGGGGAATTTCAATGGTTTTATACGAGTGAAATGTCCAGCTAAATATAACACCACTGAAACCTGTGGTGTTTTCAGTGAATTTCTGAGGTTTTTTAAATGCTAATTCCTAACTATAACATGTCTGAAACCTATGGTTTTTTCAGTGAATTTCAAAGGTTTTTTAAATGCTAATTCCTAACTATAACATGTCTGAAACCTATGTTTTTTTTCAGTGAATTTTAAAGGTTTTGTAAATGACAATTTTTCAATATATTTATTCTTATATTTATTTTTTTGATACTGATTTACAATTTTTTTTAAAAACTATTTATTTTTAAATATTTTATTTTTTAAATTACATTACATTGTGTGGACCCCCTTCTTTTTATTTTTTTTGGGCCCTGAACCCCATCCCCTAGAGCTTGACCCACAAATCTAAATGTATTTTTTTTTTTTATAGGAATGGGATTCCTTTGGAAGGAAATACAAGTTACTTGTAAGTATGCTTGGAACTACTTTTCAGGGTCAGTGCTGGGCTAAAAGATGCAACACTGGTTTCTCTCCTGATAACAAATGAATAAATCAGAATTAGTTCTTCGGATTACTTAAGGTGAATATTTTAAAGTTTGAAAACTGCACACTTAGAAGATTTTGCAAATAAAACCAGTCAATGTCAGCCTATGAAAGGAAATTCACTTAGCAGGTAAATAGTATTATTATTACTTTTTCTTACTCAGGGGTGGATCCTGAATCCAGCACTGCTGCATCACCTCTAAACAGTTGAAAGAATGCGTGGAAGCCCACGTCTCTTTTTTTTTTTTTTTTAAATATCGCTAGAATGCGCGGATCATACGCGCACCCCGCCAATTTGCCAAAAAAATAATAAATACATTTGGGGCCAAGAGAGTCCTTGTGGAACCACCTGAGCAGACCTAGGGGGTCAGGGTGTGTCTACCTTCCCCCTTTTCACGTTTTAAACTCACATTTCACACGCTTCTTCAGCCTCCCTTCTACCGAGGCATAAAATGGCTGCCAACAGTTTCAAGTTTCGGATGTTGGCAAGCACTTGACAGCCAATTAGCATTCAGTGCTTGATCGGAAGGCTGCGCTTATGGTACGATGACTATAAGCAGAGCATCGTATTCAATTTTTTTTATGGGAAGGGGGCCGCATGGCCCCCCTCCAATGGTCAATTCTGTACCAAGAGTAACAGAGTGTTTGGTGAAGTGAAAAGATAGAAACTGCGAAATTCAACATTAAAAAGGCAAAATTGCAGGTGCCTAGAACAGTGTATGCACAGTCTGTAGGGGTTTGAAGCACTCTATGCCATAAGGCCCACTTTGCACCCTGAATACTTGACTACTGACATAGGCCTCATTTATGAGATTTTGCCGTAGAAAAGTGCAGCAGGCCTTCCTGCTACGCCTCCCTATGGCAAAAGAAAAAGATATAGCGCATTCCTATCCTTTTCCCTTGTGCCGGCGCACAATGCTCTGCCTACACCAATGCAGGAACCTTTGCACAATGGTGCAAGGGTGCCTGCATTGCAAGGATGATTATTTTTGTACAGGTAGGGAAACCTTTCTGTACAACAATAATCACAAGAAACTTTTCCTTTTTCTACGTGAGCTGCAGAAAGCAGCGCACATTGAACAAGGAAAAACAAAGAGAAATAAAACTATTTTTCCCCGTTGCACCTTCCTTACACCTCCCCTGGGGAAGCATAAGTTTTTGGCTGTGCCTCAGATTTACAATTTCTCGTAAATGTGGGGCAATGTCAAAAGGTCATGGGTGTTGCTGGGAACACCCCCAGCAACACCCATTGCACACCACTTTAACGCAGAACACTGCATTAAAGGGGCTGATATTTATCAGGCAACAGTACACCAAAAAAAGTGCCTTAGTGCTGCCTGATAAATATTACGCTGACAGCTGTGCCACAGAACATCACAAAAAGTGACGTTCCAATGGCGCAAGAAGTCTCATAAATGAGGCTGTGAATGATTACAATTCTGCAAGGAGAGTGACTAGGTGAATGTATAGCAGCTTTACTTTTAGAACACTGTATAGATAAGCACATAGTGCTGTATGGTTCACAATAATACAGAAACACTAGTGTTTGGTGAAAGTCTAAGGATACAGACTGGGGAATTGAAGGTATAAAAGGCAAGTCAGTTGGTGTATAGAACAGAGGATACATAGTCTATAGGGATTTGAAGCAGTCCATGCCCTAAGGCCTACTTTGGTGCATAACTACTTGGGAACCGACTGAATGCTTACACCTCTACAGGGAAATTGTCTAGCTGAATATATAGCACCTTTACTTTTAGAACAGTGCATACATAGGAACATACTGCTGTTTGACTCATTACAATACTAAAATAGCAGTAACAGAATGTTTGCAGGAAGTGTCAGGATACAAACTAGGCAATTCAAACTTTAAAAGCCAAGTTTGCAGATGTTTAGAAAAGTGCATTTGTTATATATAGGTGTTTGAAGCAGTCCATACCCTTAGGCCTACTTTGCTGCATGAGTACTTGGAAAGTGTCAGAATTATTACACTTCTCAAAGGAGACTTTAGAGCTGAATTTATAACTGCTTTACATTTTATACAGTGTAGAGACAAGGACATATTGCTATATGGCTCAGTACAATACTGAAACAGTAGTAGCAAAGTGTTTGGAAAGAGTATAAGGATAGAGACTGGGTAATTAAAAGTTTAAAAGACACGTTTTCAGGTGCATAGAAGAGTACATGCAGAGTAAACCAGAGTTTGAACCAGTCCGTATACTAAGGCTTATTTTACTAGACAAATATTTCGGTACTGACTAGATGATACGACTTCTGCAAACAGTGTTAACCTGAATGTGTAACTGCTTCACTTTTAAAACACTGTATAGATAAGTACAGCAATGTCACAGTGTTTGCTATGAGTATAATGATATAGAGTGAGGAATTGAAGGTATAAAAACAAGTTTGCAGGTGCATAGAAGACTGCATGCATAGTCTATAGGAGTTTTAAAGCACTCCATGGCCTAAGGCCTACTTTTCTCTATAATTACTTGGGTACTGACTGTATAATTACACTTCTGCAAAGAGACTGCATGATTGAATTTATAAGAGCTTCCTTTTTTACCACAGTGCATACATAAGGACATTCCAATGAATACCTCAGTACAATACTAAATCAGCAATGACAGAGTGTTCGCTGCAACTGTAAGGAGAGAGACTGGGGAATTGAAGGTATACAACACAAATTTGCCGGTAGATAGACCAGTGCATGCATAGTCAAAAGGGGTTTCAAACAGTCCATGCCCTAAGCCCACTTTACCTCATAAGTACTACGGTACTGGCTGAATGATTAGAAACCTGCAAGGAAACTGTCTGGTTGAATGTATAGCAGCTTCACTTTTAGAATACATTATGATAAGCACTTAAGGTTAGATGTAGGTAATTTAAATTTACCGATTCTAAAATACCGAATTTTACCGATTCAGTATTTTAGAATCGGTAACTTTGATGTGGGTAATAATTCGGTAGTTTTTTACCGAATCGGTAAGATTCGGTATTTACCGATTCGGTAAATACCGAATCAGTATTTGCTATTGAATCCTATGGGCCTTGAAGCCCATAGGATTCAATAGCAAATACCGATTCGGTATTTACCGAATCGGTAAAAATACCGAACTGCAAAGGGGACAGGGTGTCACTTTGACACCCTGTTGCACCCCTGTAACTGGCTTGTGCGCCATGTGGCACACATACATGCCCTTAGGGCATGTCTGTGTGCCACATGGCACAGGTCTACATGCACAGATGTGCATGTACACAAGAATTCGTTATTTATCATGCAATTGTATTACATGGTAAATAACCAATTCTAAAGGCCCTGTAGCACTGTTAGAAGTGCTACCTACATAGGAAAATACAGATTCGGTAATGTTACCAATCAGTAAATTTACCGAATCGGTAAAATCACTGAATCTGTATGTTTTCAGTGCCCCTACATACCAATGTCAAAATACCGGTCAGAAACGGCCGAAAATCGGTATTTTCGGCCGATTCCGACCGGTATTTTGACACCTACATCTGGCCCATAGTGCTGTATGGCTCAATACAATACTGAAACAGTAGAGTGAGAGTGATTGCTGAAAGTTTAATATTACAGACTGGAGAATTCAATATAGAAAAGACTAGTTTGTAGGTACATAGAAGACTGCATGGATAGTGTATACAGGTTTAAAGCAGTCCACGGCCTAAGGCGTACTTTCCTCCATGAATATTTGGGTACTGACTAGATAATTACAGTTCTGCAAGTAGAGTGCCTGACTGAATTTTAAATAGCTTCATTTTTAGCACAGTGCATACATAAGGACATTCTGTTGAATAGCTCTGTACAATACGGAATCAGCAATGACAGAGACTTTTCTGGAAGTCAAAGGATATACACCTGGAAATAAAAAGTATAAAACACAAGTTTGCTGGTCCGTAGAAGAGTGCATACATAATCTATAAAGGTTTGAAGCAGTCCATGCCCTAAGATCCAGTTTGTACCATGAGAACTTGGACACTAGCTGGATGATTACAATTCTGCTAGAAGAGTCTCTCAAACCATTTTTAATTTTACGTCATACATTTTTTTCTTGTAACATTTCATAATTTATTAGAACTTCCAACATGATTTCGTCTGAAATTTCATTTTCTTCATCATGAATTTCAAAAGTCATATCATAAAACTCGATGTCGTCTAATGCTTTAAAAAAATCATCATCCAATGTTTCATCTAAAACATGGCAGGTAATATCTCCAGCACCAATACTTTCATCTTCATTCTCGCTCCCCATGAAAGGTATATTTAGATCCTCTATCAGAGTGTTAGTAATTTCAAAACTCTCTTACATATTCTTCCACTCTTTTTCCATAGTGAATTTTATTATTTTGTTGTTCCTTGCAGAAAAACATAAACACTTCATTTTATCATTTTCCCTAATACATAATACAAAACTAGCTTTATCAACTATTTTGTCCTTTAAAAAATATTATGCAAAAACCATTCTCAACTACTTTATATGATCATAATAACATTTGCTTATATGAATTTTTACTTATAACATTTCCTTAAATTTTCAAACCAAACACTCTTTATCACTATGGAAAAAACTAAGGCTATTATAATAAAATGCAGTACTAAAAAAAGTAAAAAATATCTATTCAGCTTACCAGTTCCAAAGCAGTTGATTTGTTATAGTAAAATGCAACGAACACAGGTAAACTCAGTATATATATTTTTTAATTTCTTCAAATGTATTTCAAAGATACAAACCGTCTTTACAAACTTTTCTACACCATGGACCTTCTGTTACTTCACCTCTGTAGAAGTACATCCCATCGATCATTTTTGACAGTTAGTTATACTTACCTTCAAAATAATAAATTAAAAAAATAATAATTATTACAAATTTAGCATCTGTAGAAGACACAAAAAAATACAGTTACAATTTATCTTTTACAACAAAAAATCATTTGTAATGCATTTATTTGCCTTTTTTGCTGTTCTCAGAATATATTGAATTTCACTAGAAACAGTGAGTTCAATAGTACTCATCACATAACAGCGGGCACAAAAAGACAACCAAGAAGATTATCTTAAAAAAACAAAAAAACAATCTCAATAACAATCTAAAAATTAGAAATAAAATATATGTTAAATGTTTTTTTCTAATACCAATTTCTATGAGGTATGTCAAACAATCCTGAAATAACAAAACACAGTCATTAATTTTATTCCATTATAAATAATGTTACTTACAAATATATGCTGACAAAATTTGAAACAAAAAGTTGTTCAAGGTTTCACATACTTTTCCCCATGGCTAAATAGTATGTGTTAAATTCTTATTTTGAAAGTTCTTCAGTAGTACCTCTGAGCATCTGCTTTCCAGCCTTCTGATCCAAAACCACTGATATCATTTGCACCGTCCCCCAGTGCTCATCTCTCAGCCCAACCCTATTCAACATCTCCATGGCCACCCTCACAAAAATGGCCCGCCATCTCAACCACAACATCATCTCTTACGTCGACGACACCCAGCTCATCCTCTTCCTCAGCAAGGAGCCACATACCACAAAAAACAACCTCCACAACGCAATTAGGGACGTCACCAAGTGGATAAGGGACAGCTCTCTAGCACAACATGAAGATACTCATCCTCAGACCCACCCCCTCAGCTTCAGATGACTCCTGCTGACCAACTACACTGTGAACAGTACCAACACCTACTGACCATGTACACAACCTACGATTTATCCTCAACTCCTCCCTCTACATGTGTAAACAAGTCTACAGCATTTCCTCATACTGCTTTAACACCCTCCACATTCTCCACAACATTTACAAGTACATCCTTAAGAAAACAAGAAGAAACAGACTACACTGTGGCAACACACTCTACACAAGTATTTCAGCCAAACACCTATAATGAATACAACCAATCCAAAGTACCTCCACTTGACTGATCTTCAATGTCCCCTGCTACAGCCACTTCACCCACGACATGATACGCCTACACTGCCTCAACATCAACAAGAGGATTACCTTCAAGCTCCTCACCCTCAGTTACAAAATACTCTACAACACCAGACGAATCTACCTTAACAGCAGTAATACTGAAAGGCCAAATTTTGATCTTAAAATTTTGGCTTATAAAAATATTAGGTAAGAATTTGGTAACTCTTTAGGCAAACATTGCTTAAAAACTAATTGAGTATCATTACAATGTATGCGATATTTCAGACATTTTAAATGAACAGTGTAATGTCCAGATGTTGTAGAAGGTCCATCATGAAAAATAATTTCAACAGCTGCAAAAGTTCTTCCTGATATTGAAATTTGACCAGCTACAACATTTTAATTAAAATTTCCAATTTTCTTCCTCCAGCTCTACAACGTTGCAGCATTAAAATAACATACTGTCCCTATCTTTGTATAAATAATGTTGATGACATTTCTGATTTACATTGGCTACACTCCATGTTTTGACTAGCTCCTCTAACTAGATTGTTGAAAGACACTGATTCACAGTCTGGTAAACTCAAATATATCAATCTTTCAATGTCTATGTTAGTGCTACATGTAACCAAACAATTTTGACAGTCATGTTGCCATCTATAAAAAAGGCCAAAAATATCTTCAATATCTATACCTTCATCTTTCAGTCCATTAAGCATAAACATTACATTTCTGACAATCTTGCTGAATATTGTGTGTAAATTGAGTAGAACCAGAACATATGTCCAAAACATTTCGAATATCAGAAACACTTTTATCACTACTACATTTATCATAAACAGAATACAATAATGAACAGAATCTTTCGTCCCGATTTTCAACAATTTGCTGTTGCAAACTTTCAAGAAATAAAACAACATTAACAACTACATTAGCATAGCAGTTGACACCGCAACTATTTTCAAACCGATAAGTTATAACCAACATTCTCTTCAACACTGTCCTTTTTCTTTTTGCTTGCAGGCGCAACTTCATCTTGTTTTTTTTCTTTCTCTACAGTTTCACTACAGATATTCTCAAATCTTCTTTTTCTACCTACCACACACTTTTCAAATACTGGATATTGACCTAAATTGGGAACATATTCTCTTCTCAACCGATTATACTCTTTCACACAATTTGCATCTGCACTAACCTTTCTCTCATCAAAATCAATCAAGTACAATCCAGATAAAGTTCTGACTCGGGACAAAGCAACATATGCCATACCCTCTTTAAACACGGTACTTCCAATATTCACTAAAACACTATCTACACTTAAACCTTGAGATTTATGAATGGTCACTGCATATGCCAACCAAATAGAAAACTGTTTTCTACGTACATACAAATCTTTTACAAGCAAGAACCGAGATGAACAATGACTAAATTGTATTTCAGCAATTTCATCAAATTTGATCTTCAAAAATTCAATCCCATCTCTATTTACATAACTAACAAAATCAACAATTTTACCCATTGCTCCATTTAGTAAACCTTTTTCCACATTCAAATTATGGCGTAAAATTACCCTACAGTTTACACATGCATACAAATTCTTTTCTAAACCAGCAGTTTTACTTATCGACTTCTATAAATAATCCAATTTCCTCTTCAACTTTTCAGTCAAAATAATAGTGATTCCTTCATGTTCTATTTTGTCAATAGCTTCCAATTTTATAATTTCTTCATTTTCCAACTTTAACATTTCTTTATTGAATATAGAACATTCACGCTGTGTTGGCATTAAGCAGATTACAGACTTGTTTTCTGCTATTTTCATATATATTTTCTCAGGAACAATATTTTCATTTGGAAACAAATTGTGAAGTAATTGTCTCTGTAAAGCTTGTTTGCCATGTTCTGCCACTTTTCCTATTCTTATATCTTGAAGAATAGTTCCATAATCAGCATCACTTGCTGACGCATATTTGTAATAAGTTACTTATAATGAAAAAATGACCAAATGTTAACATTTCCAATACTCCGTAAAGGCTTTCTGGTATCTTCATGTGCCAGTGTTTTAAACACTGGTTGTCCTTTAACAAGAGTAAGTTGTAGTAGATCTCCAAAAACTATGACGTGTTTTCCTCCACATAATACATCATACTCTGTTTTAAGAATTTGCTGCATTCTCAAATGCACAAAGGCAAGCATTAAGTTTGATACCATGCTTACCTCATCAATAATGAGAAGTTTCATTTTCTTCAAGACTCTTGAAACTTCAAAACAAGCTTCTCCAGATAGTTTGTTGTATTCTAATTTGTTTTCATGCTCTACTGGTAGCATTAATAAACGATGTAAAGTAATTCCTTTAATATTGTGTGCTGCCAACCCAGTTGGAGCAGCGACAACTCAAGACAAATACGAGTCAGTTGTTTTCTGTAGATAAGTTGAAATTACTATAATTAAAACACTTTTTCCTGTTCCAGCTTGTCCACTCACGTACAATTGGATAGGTTGAAACGATGAGCAAGAGCACTCTTTCTTTTCATGAAGTAATCCATGGTTAATCTGCTCTCACACTTGCTCATATGTTTGTTTCTGCTCAACATTTAGTTGTTCTTCCAAGATTCCTAAGTTTCTTACATCTTCTTGAGCTTGATACATTGCTGTTTCCACCTCTTCCATAGCAGTTGCTGCTTCATTTTGAAAAATTGGTTCTCCTAATGGATCCTGACTTAATGGAGCAGACGTTTGACTGTCTTGAGAACTGTTTCTAGCAATCTCAGTGGCAATTGTAGCTTCTTGCTCAATTTCGTCGTTCAACATTTTCCCATACTTAGCAAAAACAGGACATTCTATAGTATCTTTAGTTACATTGAAGGAATCGTCATAGGTCTCAAAATCCCCAAGTAATTATAATTCTGAACGCCATGGCTTGAAAAGTTGCAAAAGAGCTAAATAGTAAAATTCCCTTTTGTCAGGTGTTTCGCAACTCAGTTTACGGTGATTAATCAAATGTTCTTTTCTTTGTTTCACCAGACATCCTTCAGTAACAATCACGGCATATGTACCATTATTGATGTTTTCTGTAATATTCCGTTTAAAAATATAGTTTTGCAGCACTTCATAGAGACAAATGTTTTCAAGATAATGACTTCTATTTGGATAATATGTATCCAACATATTTGTTTTCACAATATCTGCACTTTCTGGCTCCTTTTCAGCTAAATATTCAATTTCTTGTACAGATTTAAGTACTCGGTTTCGTGTTGGAGCAAGACCTACCCTCACCGAAATGATTCTTATAGATTTGGAGTATAGACTAGCAGATGATAAGCGTTCCGAGCATTCATACGCTCCAATTTCTCGATGAGATAACATCTTCAAAGTGTAAGTATATAATTTCTTACTTAGACTCTTCTCGTGGGAAATCTCTTCCCGCATTTCCTTCAATTCCGTCTTTTCTGATTTCGTTATGTACGATGTTACATATCGAGCAACAGCAATGGAATTGTCTGCAACACATTCAATATCCATGTTAGCATTCCACATGGACAAAATGACTGGGTTATAATCATTTATTTTGAGTCTTCATTTCTTCTTAAATTGTAGGTATTTTTAAGAGACTTTCTTGTGATAGTATGTCGCAAAGATGACATAAAACTGTTCACTCTTCCTTTCGATATTACTGGACGTGGAAATCCAAAACGGCATTTGGTGTAGAATTTGTCTTTAGATTTGTACTTTGGACGACAGTATTTCCCACAACAATGGCTTTGGAATCGTAAGACTTGTTGTCTTAGTCCTTATCCTGTGTGCTTTTGGGTATATCACATGTAGCGTATTCTTCAATTAAAGACAAAACAGTATCATCTGAGTCTGTTCCAAATTTGGGAGCATCTTTAATCCATATTAGCATGTGTATGTGAGGAGCACCTCTTGCTTGATACTCCTTTCTCCAAAAGAAGTCCATAACCTCTCCAAGAGGAGTATTTTTTTATTGGTGATAAAAGACATCATAGCTTCAAATCTATGATTGAAATACCTGCATACATTAACTGGATCCAAAAAGCACAATTCTCCAGGTGTCTTGTATTCAATATTTAGTATATTTGGATCTGCCTCTCGAAGAAATTGAAGTAAATCATCCCAAGCATATTCAGCACAGCTTAGAGTAAGGAACCATGTAGGAGTTTCTAAGTTCCTTAGCATACATTTAAGTTCTCCATGACGACGGTACCAGTACTCATTAGTACCACGCTGGCATGTCATGACATTAATTAGCTGAGATTCCAAAACATTATCTTTCTGGTGTACTTTATCCATAAATTCCTTTGCCGAAACATTTTACAGATGTACACCTGTTTTCAATATATGGTTTACTGCATAAGAAAGTCCAGACAAATCACTCTCAAACAAAAGATGAAACAAACATGGAATACATTGTCAAAATCTTGGATCTTCTGCATACAATCTTAATGTCTGATATTCAGATGCAGGAATCTGCACAGGTCGGTCATCATATCATCCTCCTTTTCCTGTAGGAAACAAATGAGGGCAACAACAAGCTTCCAAGCTTTTTTCTCATACTCTAATAGGACTTCCCTTTCCTTCTTTCATTTGGAATAACTCTATAGTATTCCCCATCACTTCTTTGGAATGCAGTGGATGAACACTGTAATGTTCGTAGATTTCTTCAGTTCGGGACACATCCACTTTTTCAATTTGTCCAGATGGCAAGTCACTATCTTCTTCTACTGGTATTTCTTCTTCACTCATAAACACATCTTTATAATAGTGATTATTTTTTATCAGATACAACGTTGCCTTTTTCACTTTCCTAACATCCACTAATTCCTGACAGATTTTCGTACTCTTAGCAGGAACACCATTAACAAGAATAACTAAAGGTTCATCTTCTACATTTTCTACACCAACTGTTTCAATATTTTTCTTTAAATCTAATGGCAAATACACAACTCTTCCCTTTAATCCTCTCTGTAAATCTGAAGGAGGCAATTTCCCTGTCTTAGGCTCCATACGAACAATAGCCTGAAAAGGATGCACACATTGAATAAGAATAGACTCATAAGTATTTAAATCCAGCAGTTCAGAAGGAATATTTACTAACTCAAAATTATTATGCCCAGCTCTAGCAGGCCTTTTATTCTCGTCTAATTTGTTATAACAATATTTACAAATACGCTGATCACAACCCAAATCAAAAGTATTCTCCACCAACAAATAAGTTACAAATTCCATCCACTCCTTATTATTTTCCTTTTCACATTTTAAATACAGATCACCAGTCCTAGTCTGATTTTTATAATGAGTACGTCGACGACAAATACAAGAATAATTTGGTGTTTCACCTGAAATCACCTTGAACTTCTGTACTGCAATGTTGTACATTTCCCTCTACTAACGTATGAATTTCTGCACTATCTTCTTCTGCACCAAAGTAACTAACCTGAATTTCATCACAAAAGTTCTTTACATCTGACACAGATCTATGCAAAAGAGCACTGTTCAACTTCTTTAACATCAGAGCTGGGCTTTTTGCATTATACAAAATTCTGACTAATTTCCTCATTTCAGTATGATGTATTGCCAACATCCTGAAATGGTGAAAAACACTTCTACATACTTTTTTAGAAAGACAAGCCAAAGAATGTACTTGCAAACCAGTATTTTCTCTCACTCTGCAAGGGTCTAATCCCTGCAACATCTTAATCTTTTAACACTTCTCTTAGTATAGTTACATAAGAAATTGCGTAAAAAATCAATAGATTCCTGCCGTACACTACATATACTACTGCAATTCCAAGTGTACACTGGAGCTTTAGGCCTTTTCCCTAATACTTCACCAGCTAACACCTCTTCTACATTTCTAGGAACAATTTTCTCTTTCTCAATAGGAAAACCATTTTTACCTCATAAGCATGACCTGTAGTGTCAACTGCATGCAACAACTCATTACTCTGAAGATAACTCTCCTCATTAAAAAAAGGCTCAGAACTTGAACTACGTTTCCATTCACCCAAAAAACTTCAGAAAAATTACTTCTATTAATTACTCTTCTCCACTTACTTTTGCTCTTCATTAAATGGATTGGCTTATCTAGCGATCGAATTCTATTGATTACTAAAATGAAAAGTTTTTTTTTAATTCAAAAGCTTTCTCAATTACATTTTCAAACCATTTCCTCTTCTTAAAAAACTGTGGTTTCCTTCTTACAATTTTTTATTAACTTAGTCAATTTCAACAAAATTCTATTATAAAACATCTTCTTCCTTATTTCCTGATATTGTTTTTTCCTCCTTTTACTATATACATTTTTTTCACAAGTTTTTCCATGGTTCTTGTCTTTTCTCTCAGTTGCAGAAACAGTCACAGTATTTTTTACTTTGCGCACACTACTGTTACTGGTTGATAATCTTCGCAGAAAAGTCTTCGTTTTTTTACCAGGACATTTTTTCTTTTTGTTAACACATTGTTCTCCAGGTAAATGTTGTAGATGAGTTCTCTTTAAATAAACTGCATTCTTTTGTCCTTTCTTTTTTTCTATTTACGAAGGCATGATGATTTTTTTTCAGTGATGATCAAAAGAATCTATTATAAAAAATATATATCACTTTAGAAAAATAAATATATCAAATACACTATTATATTACTTATATGAAGAGAGGAGAGATTATGACAACAAACATAAGAGTATGAAAATAGAAGGACTCACAACAAGAGAAAGAGGACTATGAGACAATAGGAAATATAAATAGAAAAGAGGATATAAACAGACACTGCAGTATAAGGGGATAAATAGAGTATGAAAAGACTAGAAAATATGAAGAGATAATGAGCAGTATGAGGAGAAAGGTAGCAGTATGAGGAGAGAAGAGAGAGTATAAGAAGAAAGACACAGAGTATGAGAAGACAGAGGGGCAGTATAAAAAGAGGTTAGACAAGGGAGTATAAAAAGAAGTGGGACTATTAGCAGACAGACGAGACAATGAGGACAGAGAGACACTAAGGGGCCCATTAGGATGGCGGGCAGATTGTCCCCACCAGGCTGGCGGTACCCACCGCCAGCCTGATGGGGGCAATCTGCCCGCCAACCGAACCAGAATGACCCCCCGCCATATTAGCATGGCTGGGGGGTCCGCAGCCGTCAGAAAGACCGTCCACCGCTTTTCCGCCCCGGGGTGGAAAGGGTTTAACATGGTGGCAGTGTCTAATACACACCGCCAGCCATATCATGATGGGCCTCTGCAGATGCCTTTCCGTAGCAGCGATGCCGCCACGGAAAGGTATGCAGTCTTTACTGTGGTGGCCCCCTGCGGGCCCCCAGAGTGAAGGTGTGATTGAGGGTGCACACAGGGGTACCTGTGGTATCCCCTAGCATTTGCATACACAAAGCGGCAGGCACCGCACGGTGCCTGCCGCTTTGTGTATGCAAATGCATACATGCATTTTTAGCATTGTCCCACCACAATGTTAAAAATGCAGGATGCGCTCGCCACTGTGGCGGGCGCATCATAATACCCCCCACGGGACCCCCGCCCTTATGGCGGGCAGTCTTAACTACCGTGAGGATGGTGGGTGGACTAAGTCCGCCCACCATCCTAATGACCCCCTAAGAGTACAGAAGGGACTATGACAACAAGCAGCACTATAAGGAAATACAAGTGAAAATAAATAAAGAGTGAAAATATCAGGGGGCGTGGCCAGGCTCCGATGAAGATGGCCGCCTAGGAACCGAGCTCCTCCGGGACCGCTGTTGTCCCCACGAAATCCGGCATCAAATCCTGGTTGGAGCACACTCTTATCGAAGCGCTAACTCTCTTACGTGAAGCGCTACTGATCCGCGCTTTGAGCGAAGTCCGAGCACCAAGCAGGGACGTATCGCTGCTATCGACTGTGCTGCTGGCTGGCCCGGGATTGCAGCTTGGAGCCTGAGGACCAGGAGGGATACAAATAGAGGCCCTGGCTTGCGGCCTATACCCTGCACTGGGCCGGAGCGGGGCCCGATCTCCGGCGGATGGGCCCGCATAGGCGGCGAGCCGCGCTGCTGCCTGTGACCTTGCGAGGTCCGATGGACATTCTGGGGGAGGGGCACAAGAGCCTGAGGGGGTGCCGCATGGGCCTCGGCTGACACCGCAGCCGGCCCGTGGGTGCGGCCGGCCTGCAGACGGAGGGGCGCTACCTGCGACGCTTTGCCACGCGGACACCCCAGACACAGGGGGGTCCCAAGGACCAGTGTTTGGCGGCACATACGAGCGTCGGCCCGTGGCACCATAGACTGGTTAAGCAGAGACCCCGGGCAGTGGGCCTGATGGCTGAGCCTTAGGCCTGGTGGTGGTGACGCACAGGAGACAGGAAGACCTACACTCAGGGCGAGCGCGCTGATGCGCCTGAAGTCTTCCACCCCAGACAAGAGAAGCCCTGGTCCTCCGGCCATATATGGCGGGCTGAACTGATCTTTGAAAAAGGGGGCGCCCTTGGCTGCTGGCTGGGGCCTAGTGTGGCGCACCGCGAAACCACGCGCGGCGACATATCCGGCCTAACGCGCAGATTTACCACACTACCCAAGTGAAGTAGTGGGAACAGGGCAAGAATAGCAACTGTTGTCACCCGGGCTGGTTGCATAGACCTTGGTGGTGAAGGCGCCGATATCCAACATGCGGCCCAAGGTGGGAACAACAATACAAATTAGATAAATATGCGGTGCCAACTGGTCCGTCACAGTCTGGAGCGAAGGTGGGAGACACCACAGACCAAACGGAGCCCTCCTTGACCTCCATAATGGGCGCGATACAGATGCTAGGCACTAATCTCGAGACAAAAATGGACAAGATCTCCATTGAGGTTAACCTGCTACGTACGGACCTTGGCAAGACCACGGAGAGGTCTAGAACTAACGAGACGGACATCAAGGCACTACAGGCCTCGGAAAAACAGCTCGAGGGGCGGGTAAACGAGCTCGTCCACCAGCACCACCAAATGGCTCTTAGGCTCAAAGACCAAGAAGGGAGGGCCCGACGGAGTAATATCCGCGTAGTTGGTGTGCCGGAAGGAACGGAGGGGCAAAGTATGGAGTTATTTCTTGAGGACTTAATTCTCCGCCACTTGAAGCCAAAGAGACTCTCCAAGATCTTTACCATTGAGCTTGCTCACCGAGCCCTGCTCCCTAAACCCAAGCCGGGGGCTCCATCAAGGAACAATAATTGCCAAAATATTGAACTATCGGGATCGTGATACCATCCTCCAGGTGGCCAGACAAAAGGGAGACCAGCAATACGAAGGGGTCACCGTCCGATTCTTTCCTGATTTCACGCTGCAAGTCCAGCAAGAACGACACTCCTTCATGGGAGTAAAGGCGGCACTCCGAGAACGGGGCATCAAATATATGATGTTCTTCCCAGCGAAAATGAAGATCATTGCAGGGGGCAAGTCCCACTTCTTCACCTCGCCGGCGGCGGTCCAGTGGTTCTATGCGGCGGCACCGGAGGATCAAGTGAGGCACGACCGCGACAACTGGAGAGAGACCGGGGCCCCCTCCCCCGGATCTGCGGCGGGGAGATCAGCGGTAGATGAGCAGAGCCAAAGGTCATGGAGTTCCAGGTTGAGCAGTCCCCGTAGGGACCCGATCCAAGACACAGCAGCATGATGAGGATTCAGACTGCGGAACCACGCCTCGTCGAACAGTAATATATACTGCATGTATGGGGGTCATGTGTGGTGTCACTGGTGTGGGGAAGCGGACCCATCCGCCCATTACTTCTGTGACTTTGTGACTGATCCTCGAGTGCACCATAGACTTAAGGGACTTATAGTCTGGGGTAACACAGGAATGGCGGCTGGAGGTGGGGCTGGCCCACGTTCTCCCTAACAGAGTTTCCTTGGGGGGGGGGTTCACTCTCTCCGGGGTGGGGTTGGGCGACAGGCGCCCTGCTAATTGGGGCAGTGGGTAGTTTGAAACCTACAGAGCAGGGAGCAGGGTGGGGGGGTTCTGTTCGAAGGGGCGGAAGAGCACTTCCGAAAGGGATGGAACGACAGAAGGTTACAGGTCCATAGCAAGGTGTCCCAAACACTCTATGTACTGTTTTGAAATGTTGGGAAGGAAGGTGGGAGGGGGGGGAGTTGGGAGGTTTTTATGGTCACACATTGCTATTATGAACAGAGTCAAAGAATACACCGGTGTGCAGGGACAGGCCAGCTCATACAGTAACGTATGCCAGGCCCTCAATAGATGGGATATACTTTGGTGCTTCACTCCCGCTTCACCTCTGGCTCCAGAGGAGTGGGAATCCTGCTGCGCCGCTCCCTGCCCCTCCACATTAACCACTCGGAAACAGACCAGCAGGGCCGCTTTGCAGCACTGTCGGGGAGGTGGGAGGGCTGCAGGTTAAATCTCCTTTCCACCTATATCCCTCCTGGCCTTCAAACCCAATCCTACACAGACCTGGGCAAACTCCTACTCTCCCTCCCTGATGGTCAGCTGATCACGGGGGAGACTTCAACGCAGTGGTCTCAGGAACCCAGGACAGACATCCTCCCAGAGACACACCCCAAGGGCAAAAATGGCTGGCTGACTTCCTAGAAGCCTTCGGGCTCACAGACGTGTGGCGACTGATGCACCCCACTGACAGGCACTTCACCTTCTACTCCGGCCCACATCATTCATTCTCCCAACTGGATTATATATTGACTCCACTACAGCAGGACACGATCATATGGGAGGACTCACACCTAGCACGTGGTATCTCCGATCACTCACCAGTCTGGACACACATCACAATAGGGAATACCCGGGGGGGGCTGTGTTCTGCCAATAAACGCCTGGCATCTAAATAAAAAAATGAGGATATTAGGAAAAAGCTGTCCCGCTCCATAACTCAATATTTCGAACAAAATGTCGGATCGGTGAGCTCCTCTGTAACTCTGTGGGAAGCCTTTAAAACTGTGCTCAGGGGAGAGGCCCTTTTGGCCATCTCAGGCCGCCGTAAGGAAAGGGAGGCACAGATTAACTCCACTGAATCGGGCCTAAGGGCACTGGAGGAGGCTGCACGCGCTGATCGGAGGCCAGAGGTGCAACATCGGCTGCAACTTAAAACTGCGGAATATAGGGAGCTGGTTACGCAGGCTGCCCAGACTGTGGCTCGACACAAGGCGGGTAGGATCTATGACCAAGGCAACAAAGCTGGCAAACTTATAGCCTGGCTTGATAAAAAACAGCAGACAAATAAAGTGGTACAAGAAATACAAACAGCTTCAGGGGCTGTGGTTACGGAACCCCTGGAGATCACCGCAGAATTTGCAAGGCATTTCCGCCAGGCATATAGCAAGGGGTCGGACCGTCCGGAGGAGGACTCTGTTGCCCTGCTGACAGATATTCGTATGCCATGCCTGTCAGATGTAGACCGGGATGCCCTAGAGTCTCCACTCGCCACAGCCGAACTGGAGCGTGCGATACAAGACCTTCGCCCAGGCAAAGCTCTTGGACCTAACGGTCTCCCAATTGAGCTTTATAAGCTAAAACCGGACGCCCTTAGTTTACACCTGAAACACATGTTTGAAGAGAGCAAAGCGGCAGGAATATTGCAGCGAGATCAACGCCTAGCCACTATCGTGGCTATACCAAAAGAAGGACCCGCCACAAGGGCCAACAACTACACCTTGGAGCCCTTGCACCACATTAGCGTAGCCATCTTGCTAATTGGAATCCAGTTCCTTCTCTCATCTGTGTATGTGGTATGAATGTAGTATGATTGTTAGCACGTAAGTGAGTTGCTGTGTATGATTGTCTTTCAGGGGAATTCCTATTAATTTGTTATGTATTTTAAAATTGGTTGACTTCCTTTATGAATTTTTTCAGACACTTCGTGTATTTCTTATGAATTGTATAAAGAAGATTTGCTGATCAAGAATTTATATGTATTTATACCCACATAATAACAAAATAGAATAAGTAAATAAAAAATATATATTTTTTGAAGGAACTTAGTTGGTACCTTTTCTTTTTCTGTCACTATTTGTGTTGATTCATTAGAGATGCACTCACAATATTGAATTATACGGCCACTGCAGGAACACCCTTCTAGCCTTGTATACCAAAAGAAGGGAAACCGAGGGAGTCATGTTCCTCATACAGACCCATTTCCCTGCTTAATGCAGAACCGAAAATATTGGCAAAAACTCTCGCCAACAGGCTTCAATCCGTCCTACCTACTTTGGTCCACCCGGACCAGTCAGGCTTCATGCCCCATCGCAACACGGCGCTTAACATTCGCCGCCTGAATGGTGTACTGGGGAGGTGCCACACAATGCAAGAAGATGCAGTGGTGGTTTGGCTTGACGCCACCATGGCATTTTACACCTTAGAATGGCCCTACATGATAGCGATGCTCCGTAAACTGGGCTTCGGCCCACACTTTACAGCATGGGTCCGTCTTCTCTACTCGGAGCCCCTGGCCCAGGTGGTAGTTAACAACAAGGTCTCTGAGGTTTTCGCCCTGGAGAGGGGAACCAGACAAGGCTGCCCGCTCTCACCCCTTTTATTTGCGCTCTCCCTTGAGCCACTTGCGGCGTGGATCAGGCAGGACGTATACCTCAAAAGGGATACAATGGGCAGATGGATGGGAGGACAAGATCTCCTTATAGGCCGATGATATCCTCCTCTACTTATCCAAACCACGGAGGTCTATTGTGGCAGCAATGGATATATTCACTAGTTTTGGGAAGAATTCGGGGTTCCGCATCAATTGGAGCAAGTCTCTTCTTTATATCCTCCATGGCAGCCCCCCAGGCTTCCCAGTGACTGCCCAATCACCGTTGCGGAGGACGGATTCAAGTACCTGGGAGTTTTTGTCTCCATAGACAAGACTATTCTGTACAAAAAGAATCTACTATCGCCCCTGCGACGGCTCCAACGTGACTCGAACACTTGGCAGAAACTTCCACTATCCCTGCTGGGCCGTGCGGCCCTTTTCAAAATGATGGCACTTCCTAGGTTTCTCTACGCCCTCCAAAACTATCCGGACCTGGTACCGAATTCCTATTTTATAGCAATAGAAGCGGCGCAGCGGGTCCTCCTCTGGTCAGGTACACCTAGAATAGCGCTGCACAAACTCACACTGGGATGGTACGATGGAGGGATAGCCCTCCCAGATATCTGCAAATACTACTGGGCTGCTCACCTGTCTGCGATCAACCAAGGGACCTATAGCGATGGTAACGACCCAGGTTATGGGATGGACAGATGGTTACTCCCAGGAGGGAATTATGAAGCCGCGCTCTATTCTAGACCTGGTAAAAATCAGCTCACGGGACCTACGAAACACTCGGTAGAAATATGGCATATGGCGCATCGTAAGCTAGGTTGGTCCAATATTCTGACCATGGCCACTCCACTGTGGGCGTCCGAGAAACTGGGCAACTTGGGACACACAAAGGGGTTCCATAGCTGGGACCTTATTGGTATCTCACAAGTCAAAGACCTGTGGGGCCCCAAAGGGGTTAGATCCTTCACTTACTTACAAGAAACATACGACCTAGCACACACTGAAACTGAATACTCAGATATATGCAGATTAGACACTCCCTCCAATCAAACATACCGCCGGGGACCACGCCCCCACAGGCCTCCCACTTGAGGACAGGCTGCTCGACGGGCACATGCCAGAACATGCCATCTCCCTCACATATAAAAAACTGATAAATAATCCTTCTGATCCACTTATGTTCCTTAAAGAGAAGTGGATGACCGATGGGCTTGAGATCAATGATGAAGGATGGGTGAGTGCGCTGGCATCCCCTTAGGAGGTGGCGATATCAGCTAGACTTAGGCTCATACAACTTAAAATACTGCATAGGGTATACATCTCCTGCACTAGACTACAGGCGATGGGAAGAGGGGGGGAGGGGCTCTGCAGGCGGGGCTGCAGTGAGACGGGCTCTTACTTCCATATACTGTGGGACTGCCCATTTGTGCGGAGGTACTGGATGCGTGTGATGCATTGCGTGCAACAAGTATGGGGGGTAGACACATGCCCAGAGGCTAAGAGATGCCTCTTGAACATCTGGGAACCCACAGCCTACGAAAGGGAAAATCTGGGTCACACTTGGGCAAATGGTGACAAAAAGAAACATCACCCGCCTTTGGGGTGCATCCGCCCGCCGAAACTAGCCGAATGGCAAAAAGACATGGATTGGTGTATGCTGCAGGAGAAGCCTGTGTATATGGCGCAAGGGTGCCCTCGAAAGTGGGGGGAGGTATGGTCAAGTTGGAACGACTACAGAGGTAACATCTGTGAGCCTCCACAAGCCCACCGTTCCGGCATAGAGACTATAGACTGAACATGTTATACTCCGAAAGCTAAGTCAATTGAAACTATGTTCCGCACTGTCAATGTATGTTACTGGTGGTATAATGACTCTAATGTGCAAAAATTTGTTGACCATCTTTGTTTACTGTATTTTGCAAATAAAAAGAATTTAAAAAAAGAGGGAAAATATCACAAGAGAGGAGACAGCATAAGCAAAGAGAGGTAGACCATGAGGAAAGACTGCGGAGTTTATGGGAAATGGTACAAGTATAATTCCTTAATTTACACAGATGCTCAGTGTGAGTCTAGACAAATTATTTAAAACCATACATTTTACCAAAACATATTTACCACACTAAAACGTTTAAGTGACTGAAAACATTCTATATAAATATCCAATTAATTTCAGTAGACAATCCTGACTCATTTTGCAAAAACATTTCCAATTTGCTGCATTATATTTTTGCCAACATTACATCCAAAAATGAGACACAATAGAACAAGAAAAAGGCCCAATGGGCTTGTAAATCTGCCCAAGAATGTATGCAGCAGTCTATGTATACTGACTGGAGAATTTTTAGGAGAGACATATGATGAGAGAGAGAGGAATAAGAGGTCAGAGGAGAGACTATAAAAAGAAGGGGCACTATTAGGAGACAAAAATAGACAATAAGGACAGAGGGGGACTAAAAGGACAAGAGGGAGTATGGGAAAAAGTGGCACTGTCAACAAAGACAAATTAAAATAAGGAAATATCAGAAAAGAGGGGACACTATAAGCAGAGAGCGTTAGACTGTGAGAGAGACAGCAGAGATTATGGAAAAAGGTGCAAGTGTAATTCTTTAATTTACACAGACGCTCAGTGTGATTCTAGACAAAAAAAATTAAACCATACATTTCACCAAAACATATTTACCACACTAAAACATTTTAGTGACTAAACACATTCCATGTATATGACCACTACATTTCAGAGGGCAATCCTGACTCATTTTGCAAATACATTTTCAATTTGCACCATTATTTTTTTGCCAACATTACATCCAAAAATGAAACACAATAGAACAAGAAAGAGGCCCAAGGGGCTTGTAAATCTGCCCAAGAATGTACTTACTTGCACGGCTTCACCCTACACCAAGAGGGCTCTCCTTCACGTGTGACGTCATTACGCGTCTTGCGTATATACACGAAAGTGATCCTTTGTTGAGGTTAGACGCTGACACGGAGTGGTCTACTACGGCGGTGCTTTCCTCACGTCATTTAGTAAGTCTGAATATACCCTTTGACTAAAGACGAGAGGCTTCGGGGCTTCAGTTGATTAGCGTTTAGATTACACTGACGCTGGAAGTACTTTAGTGGGGTTCTAACTGGCATTTTAATTAAAATTTGTAGGTGTCGTGACTATTCTGGATTAACGCCTGAATCTAGCATCTGGCATATTACAAACGATATCACTGGAGATATTGACAGCATTTGTAGGTAGGTGGAATGCTATGGTGTGTCACTGTGAATCTTGTAGTGAGGTGATCTGTGGGTGATTTGATACTCATGGTTGTTTCTTTATTCAGACATGAGGTTTATGCAGTGCATAACCTCATGACTTCCGGCTGGAGGTCCTGGGTAAGCCCTTTTGCTATCCAGATTTCTTGTGTGTATAATTCAGTGTGCTTATGGTGTTGGCATGCCAACGATGGGGTCTTTTGGTGGTGGTGGTTATTCTAAATCCCACTGTTAAGGTGTGTGTCACAGGTTCAGTTTCCTTTGGACTGGGTGGACGATCCTATTTTTGCAAGGCCTATAGTTTTTATATCTGTATTTGTTTTTAGATTAATATGTGCAGCGCATTGTCCTGAAGATGGTCCTATGGATTTTGTAACCGACTAAGGACCGAAACGTCGACGCCTGGCAACGTTTTGTTCATTTCTGTATCATTATTTGATTACTAAATGACTGTACAGCGATAAGTAGTGTTCTGGACATAATATTTAATATTTCATGTGTATAGCAAAAGTTGCCTGATACTACTGAGAATTCTTCTGTTAACATAGTAGTATTTCTGTTGCCATATTTTAGATTTGTGTATGAAAAAAAGAGACAAAAAGATATAAAGAATATTTTGAATAGTAATAAACTGTTTAAATCTGTTTTCCTTGCTCCTGTTTAATTACTGACCACTTTTGTGGCAACATTATAAATCATTGAATAGAGTTGAATAAACTCCTACAGGGACAACTGTATAAATTGTTATTGATAATACCCAGTCCCTTTGGGAATATTGGGTGGCTCTGTTGTGTGTAAACAAGAATGTATGCAGCAGTCTATGTATACTGACTGGAGAATTATTAAGAGAGACATATGATGAGAGAGAGAGGAATAAGAGGTCAGAGGAGAGACTATAAAAAGAAGGGGCACTATTAGGAGACAGAAGGAGACAATAAGGACAGAGGGGGGCTAAAAGGACAGGAGGGAGCATGAGAAAAAGTGGCACTGTGAACAAAGACAAATTAAAATAAGGAAATAAAAGAAAATATCAGAACAGAGGGAACACTATAAGCAGAGAGAGGTAGACTGTGAGAGAGACAGCAGAGATTATGGAAAAAGGTGCAAGTGTAATTCTTTAATTTACTTTTTTTTAAATGTTTTTATTATTCATCATCATCAAGAATACATTTTCATTGCCTATTGCACAAGAGAATGCATAGTAACAGATAGAGGAAAAAAAAAAAAAAGAATTAACATAACATAGTAGTTTTTTTTTTACCAATTAATACATAAGAAGCAATTTGCCCTTAACGTGTTTGCTGTACTTATTCTTACAGAATCAAGATCAATTGGGTCATTGTATATCTGGTTACTGACTCCCCAATCTTAGCTTCCATTCTGTTATTGGGGCCCATATCCGTTTTGCAACCTCTCTTCTCACCCTTCCCCTTTTTTCCACTAGAGCCCACTCCAGCGTGTATATGGCCAATACCCTAGAGATCCATTGTTGTAGTGTTGGTGGGTTTGGATCTTTCCAAAGTGAAGCTATACATAATCTGCTTAATGCCATGGCTATATGCAAAAACTCGAAATGAGGTACTTCCACGCTATCCTTTGTTACCCCCAAAACCATCACTTCGTCTAGTAAGGTTATATTCATTCCCAGCGAATTCTTAAAGAATTGCTCCAAGTCTTGTTTATACTTGTCTAAAGCCGGGCAAGATGCAAACATGTGGATGGTATCAGCTTAGGTAGAATGGCATCTTGGACAAGTTACACCATTGGTTCCACCCCATTGTGCCACTCTATGGGGGGTATGATATAGTTCAAACAGTGTTTTGTATTGCTGTGTTTGTACATTTGTTGCCCTCAGCACAGAGTTTAACAGTCTTAACGATTTCTCGGCCTCGTTCCCTGTCAGCCCTAGTTTGGATCTCCATTTCTCATACATTTTTTCAGAATCATCCTCTTTATATTTACACATTTCGTCATATAGTTGTGATATGCTACATCCTGTCTCATTTCTTATAGCTTCAATTAAATCTATTTTTTGCATATCGCCCCCCGCATTTCTTTGATAAGACCGACCTAACTTGTAAGTATTTGTAAAAATCCCTGTGCCTTAGATTGTATAGCCGTTGCGCATTCTCATACGTTATAATCCCTGCCACCCCCATAAGATCTCCCATACTTTTTACTCCTTGTCTATCCCAGCCTTTCAATACAGTATCATGAAATATTCCTGGCAGTGATGGGTTCCCATATAGTGGTGTATAATAGTTTATCCTCCCCAAGTTTATCTTTTTCTTGATTGTTGACCATACTGTTGTTGCTGCACCTAGGGTCTTAAAGCGTAATTTCTTGTAGTAGCTTTTTTCATCGTACTTAAGTAGCCATTTATCTGAATCCTTGACCAGAAGTTCATATACGTCTGGAATCCCATCCCTTCCTCTCCATTTATCCGTTATATCTCCCCCCAACATTCCTCTTATATACTGCAAGACTGTAGCCCAGTAATAGGTCTTGAAATCGGGAAGAGTCAGCCACGCTCTCGGGATAGCGATAAGAATTTTTGACTACGGCGTGTTTTTCCTCCAGCCCAGATGAATCTATTGGTTACCCCTTCCAGTTCCCTAAACCATTTGTTATCAAAGATGAGGGGGATAGTCCTAAAGAGATATAAAACTTTGGGTAGGAATGTCATTTTTATTACATTGCACCGGCCTATTGTAGTCAGATGTAAAGTATTGAGCCTGTTAAAATCAACCTTGGCCTTTCTTATTATTGGATCTAGATTTTTTGCCACGACTGTCGAGATCTCTGCTGAGATAGTAACCCCCAAATATACCGCTGTTTCAGTAATTCTTTGGTCTGTCCATGCTATCTTTTGGTTTATTACAACCTGCGTTTTGCCTTTGTTTAGCTTATATCCTAAGAGCATTCCATACACGGCTGCCTCTTCTTCTATTTCCCGTAGTGCTGTTTCAGGATCGCTAGAGGTGATCGCCAAATCATCCGCATAACCCAGGATTTTAGTTTCATATCCATTGAGGACTATTGGCTGGATGTTTCTGTTCTGCTCTATTCTCCTTATAAATGCATCTATATACAAAGCAAATAAGAGTGGAGAGCACGGACACCCCTGTCTGGTTCCCCGCCCGATCATTATTGCCTCGCTCTTTTCTCCCATGATCCTTAGTCTTATTCTGGGGTTGATGTATAATGCCTTTACAGCCTTTATGAACACATTTCCTATATTTACATTCTCTAACACTGCCCAGAGGAATTCCCACGAGACCCTGTCGAATGCTTTTTCTGCATCTAATATTGTTAATGACACAGGGTCTCGTGAGGCTACCGTTCCATCAAATAAGGTTAATACCCTCCTTATGTGTTCTGTGGTACCCCTCCCAGGGATGAACCCGTGCTGTCTGGGGGATACAATCTTACCTATAATACTCCCTAATCTATTTGCCAAGATTTTCGAATAGATTTTTACATCGCTATTCATTAAGCTAATAGGTCTGTATGACCCAGGATTGGTGGGAGGTTTATTCTTTTTGATAAATACGATCATAACTGCCTCGCTCCAAGATTCTGGGGGGGTGCACCATTTTGGATATTGGTTATTAGATCAAAAAAATCCTCCTCTATTTCAAGAAAAAAAGTTTTATAAAATTCTAATGGGATGGCATCCGGACCTACCGCTTTTCCCGCCGGAAGATCTAGGACTGCTCTGTGCATTTCCCCCCGACTAAATATTTTTTCCTAGGCCCCCTTATCCTCCACATCCAATTTTTCCAGATTTGATCCTTCCAGAAACCCCTCAATTTTGCTTGTCTCGGCCCCTTGTTCCGGGCTATATAGTGCCTGGTAGAATTCCTTGAACCTTACACATATATCCCTGGGTGCTGTAGCTATGCCTCCATCATGCAGCATAATCTCCGCAATGTCCCCCTTTGTTGCCGCCTGTCTTGTTCTAATGGCTAGTATGTGACCAATCTGCTCGCTGTATTCATATTGCTCTTTTCGCCACACCAGATATTTCCCCACTGCCTTCGATGCAAATATCTCCCCCACTGCTGCTTTTGCCAATGTTAGCCTCTGTAAGATGACCGTAATATCCTGTTTCGACCTTATTGCGACACCAAGTTCTTCTTCTATGTGAGCCACCGTCCCTACTCTCCCTGACACCTCCTCCCTCTCAGCCTTATTTTTTCTAGCAGAGAAGCTAATTGTCTCTCCTCTTATGCCCGCTTTCATTGTGTCCCAGACTATAGCAGGAGGGGCTGTGCCTCTGTTTATCTCAAGGAACCCTTTTAACCACTCTTTCATGTATTCAACATATGTTACATCATGGAGCAGGGCTCTCTCAAATGTCCAATTCGAAATCTGTTTAAGTTGCATAGGAATTGTCAGATCTAAAATCAATGGGTTGTGATCCGACATGACCCGTGGCAGCCGGCTAACTTTACCTATTGATGATAATATAGATTGGACCAAAAAATAATCTAGTCTTGCTAGGGCTTTATGTGGTGCCGAAAAATACGTACTGCCCCCCCACCCCATATATTATGCTGCTGCTCCCATATATCTACTAGGCCATTGTCTTGCATTAGCCTTATCAGGGCCATGTGGATTCTCTTTTTCCTACCCAAAAATTTTTATATATGTATTTGTTTTTAGATTAATATGTGCAGCGCATTGTCCTGAAGATGGTCCTATGGATTTTATAACCGACTAAGGACCGAAACGTCGACGCCTGGCAACGTTTTGTTCATTTCTGTATCATTATTTGATTACTTAATGACTGTACAGCGATAAGTAGTGTTTTGGACATAATATTTAATATTTCATGTGTATAGCAAAAGTTGCCTGATACTACTGAGAATTCTTCTGTTAACACAGTAGTATTTCTGTTGCCATATTTTAGATTTGTGTATGAAAAAAAGAGACCAAAAGATATAAAGAATATTTTGAATAGTAATAAACAGTTTAAATCTGTTTTCGTTGCTCCTGTTTAATTACTGACCACTTTTGTGGCAACATTATAAATCATTGAATAGAGTTGAATCAACTCCTACAGGGACAACTGTATACATTGTTATTGATAATACCCAGTCCCTTTGGGAATATTGGGTGGCTCTGTTGTGTGTAAACAAGAATGTATGCAGCAGTCTATGTATACTGACTGGAGAATTATTAGGAGAGACCTATGATGAGAGAGAGAGGAATAAGAGGTCAGAGGAGAGACTATAAAAAGAAGGGCACTATTAGGAGACAGAAGGAGACCATAAGGACAGAGGGGGACTAAAAGGACAGGAGGGAGCATGAGAAAAAGTGGCACTGTGAACAAAGACAAATTAAAATAAGGAAATAAAGGAAAATAACCGAACATAGGTAACACTATAAGCAGAGAGAGGTAGACTATGAGAGAGACAGCAGAGATTATGGAAAAAGGTGCAAGTGTAATTCTTTAATTTACACAGACGCTCAGTGTGATTCTAGACAAAAAAAATTAAACCATACATTTCACCAAAACACAGTTACTACACTAAAATATTTTAGTGACTAAACACATTCCAGGATATGACCACTACATTTCAGTAGACAATCCTGACTCATTTTGCAAATACATTTCCAATTTGCACCATTATTGTTTTGCCAACATTACATCCACAAATTAAACACAATAGAACAAGAAAAAGGCCCAAAGGGCTTGTAAATCTGCCCAAGAATGTATGCAGTAGTCTATGTATACTGACTGGAGAATTATTAAGAGAGACATATGATGAGAGAGGGAGGAATAAGAGGACAGAGGAGAGACTATAAAAAGAAGGGGCACTATTAGGAGACAGAAGGAGACAATAAGGACAGAGGGGGACTAAAAGGACAGGGGGGAGCATGAGAAAAAGTGGCACTGTGAACAAAGACAAATTAAAATAAGGAAATAAAGGAAAATATCAGAAGAGAGGGAACACAATAAGCAGAGAGAGGTAGACTGTGAGAGAGACAGCGGAGATTTTAGAAAAAGTTGCAAGTGTAAATCTTTAATTTTCACAAACGCTCAGTGTGATTCTAGACAAAAAAATGTAAACCATACATTTCACCAAAACCCATTTACCACACTAAAACATGTTAGTGACTAAACACATTCCCTGTATATGACCACTACATTTCAGTGGACAATCCTGACTCATTTTGCAAATACATTTCCAATTTGCACCATTATTTTTTTGCCAACATAACATCCAAAAATAAGACACAACAGAACAAGAAAGAGGCCCAAGGGGCTTGTAAATCTGCCCAAGAGTGTATGCAGCAGTCTATGTATACTGACTACAAAATTGTAGATTTAGAACACAAGCCTAATTCTACAAAAGCAACACTATCAAATATTCTACAACTAAAAAAGTGACTGCACACATTCTACATTTTTAGTACTGTACTTTATTGCACAAAGGTGACTAACTAAACAAATTAACTTACCAAATGATTTTATCACAATAGTTATCCAAATGTAGAGAAACTTTGAATATGGTTCTACAAACTTTACAGGAATAAACACATTACTCTTATTAAAAATAAAATGCAACACGTACAGTCCCTTACAAGTAATCAACTCACCATTCAAACTGATTTGAAGATTAAGAAGAATGCCACTCACACAGCAGATAGCCTTACACAGAATCACTCTGCTTCAGTGCTTGCAGCAGAACCAAACAAATGGCACATTTTCCCTCTCAATTTACACATATATACACATTAATACCAAATCAAATTCCTTCACTCAATAATTCAAAACCAAAGACTCATTTCCGTTGGTTCAACATTTCAAACCTTTCCAACTGACATAACTTTCCACCCTACCCCCAGCACATCATGCAAAAGTTAACTGTCAACAGAGGTCAAAAGTTCAGCACTCTATAAAACACTGCTGCTCAACAAGTTTAGACTATGCATAAGTACTTACATATAAATACCAATAAATAGAAAAGGTATAATTAGAACCAACCAACACATAAACTTGATAGGATATTTTTTCATTGACTTTTTATTGCTGAGGTACGCTCAAGGGACGTCTTACAGACTTCGCACCGTACGTCGTACGTGTGAGCATGGTACGCGTACAGTAAATCAATCGTAAAAAAAAGGTAGCCTCTATTACTAATTTTTTATAATCTCTGGGGACCCTATCCCCCGGGGCTAAAATATAACGTTGAAGACCGTGGGGGGAGCCCCAAAGCCCCCATGGTCCCAGCCGACATTGCTTTTTGTCAGAGAGAACAGCTAACACGCTGCTCTCTCTGAGGAAAATCAATCTGCTTTCCTATTTGAAAGAGAGAGGCTCCCACCCTACCATAGCAAACAGCAGTGTCCCGGGGGTAGGCACCCCGGGACACTGCAGGAGCTGGCCCTGGGGAGGTGGCGGTCCCCAGGGCCACCTCAAAGCTCCAGGAGGGGGCCCCCCTCCCAACATTAAAAATCCCTGAGCGGTGGTGGTACCCGGGGCTGGGGGGTCCGTCATGGACCCCCATATATTCAAAATTAGAGCCGCGGGGAGGTGGCGGTCCCCGGCGCGAGTGGTGGGGGCTTGAGCCCCCCACACACGATTAAAAACAAAATAGAAAATGAATCCCCGGTGGGTTGCAGTCCCCAGGGCTGCGGGGGGAGTAAGGAGCTCCAGGGGATGGGGTCCCCGGGGATTATAAAAAATTAGTCAGAGAGGCTATTTTTTTTTTACAATAGATTTACAGTGCGCGTACCATGCTAGTACGTACAATGTACGGTGCAAATTCAGTACGTCGTCTCGTAAGCGTACAAAACCAAGAAGAAAAAAAATGGACATTGGTGATCATTGTAAAACCACCTAACCAACCCAAGGGAGTCAAAAAGTCCTATAGAAAACAGCAAACATTTCCTGTCAATCTACACATTCAATCCATACACATATACAAATAAATAAAAAATCACATTTATTCCCATATTAAATCAAAATGAAACACACTTCTCTATTGCTTGAACTTTTGAACCCTTTCCAACTGACAAACCTTTCAATCCATCCCCCAACCACATTCTGCCTGTTAACATATAAACACTTCAGGGAACACCTAACTGAGCACACAGGTGAAAAGTTCATCATACATTGTTGCAAATCAAAACAGCAAGTGTGCTTGACTTGTCACTATACCAACTTATCTTAAGTAATGTTCTTTTCTGTCACTTTTTCTTAACCAATAAATAACAGGCTTTTAAAAAACAGAAAATTGCACCCTAGTTTTGTAGCTAATAACATTACAAACAACCAATCACTTATTTGCTTTTTTTCAAAACTCCACTTATCCACCATTTTAGAAAAAAAATCTTCAAACTGCCCTTTCATTTACAGAGACCATCTGAGTGCATCAAGACCTCTCTTCAAGATGCTTACAGTGTGGATTGTGGGACACAGCTATATTTTCTGGAGTGAAAGGTACGTACAACAGAAAGAAATTCACAAAGACCTAGGTTTACCAAATGTGGACATCAACTGGATTTGACAAAGAGGTTTAAAGTGGTGCCATTGGTGAAATCATTTATGCATCTCCAACACCCTCACCTCATAATTGTGTACTGTGGTGGCAATGACCTAGGCCCTTTAACTGGGGTAGGTCTGGAAATGTTTATGAAGGACACCTTTACAGAACTAATGTCACTTTTCCCCCAAACTACCTTTGTCTATTCTAATATATGGCAAAGGCAAAAATGGAACTGGTCAAATCAATTTTGTCCACAGATTGAGAAAGCTAGGAAGCATGTGAATAAATCTGTTTCTGCGTTTATCCGAGACTATAGAATGGGGTCCATTTACAACAACAATTTGCGTTTCAATGTAGAAGGCATCTATAGGAGAGATAGTGTACATTTTATAGATGAAGGGAACAGAGTCTTCCTCATGAACTTCAGACTCTGCATCAGTACTTACTTGACTAGGGACTAAAATCTCCCAATAAAAACAAGGGCTCTTTTTAGAGCCAGCCAACATCTAAACACATACACTTCATAAATATCTAAAAATATTTTACTTTTTCTAGCTTAGGTACGCTTACAGGACGACTTGCAGACTTCGCACCGTACGTCGTACATATGAGCATGGTACGCATACGGTAAATCTACCGTAAAAAAAATAGCCTTTATGACTAATTATTATAATCCCGGGGGACCCAATCCCCTGGGGCTAAAATACAACATTGGGGACCGTAGGGTGAGCCCCAATGCCCCCCACGGTCCCAGCCGGCTCCCCACGTCCTTTGGGAGCCGGCATTGCTTTTCGTCAGAGAGAGCAGCTAATATGCTTCTCTCTCTGACGTAAAGCAATCTGATTTCCTATTTGAAAGAGAGAGCAGGTTTCCTGCTCTCTCTTTCAAATAGGAAAGCAGTTTGCTTTGGTAGGGTGGGAAACACAACGCTCTTGCCCTCCCATAGCAAACAGTAGCCCCCCTCCCAACATTGAAAAGCCCTGGGGGTGGTGGTCCCCGGGGCTGAGGGGTCCATCACGGACCCCCCTATATTCAATATTAGAGCCCCAGGGAGGTGGCGGTCCCTGGGGCTGTGGGGGGGCCGTAAGCCCCACGCATACTTAGTAATAAAGCCCCGGGGGTGGTGGTCCCCGGTGCTCGGGGGGCCTTAGAGGCCCCCATCATTAATAACAAAGCCCGGGGTGGCGGTCCCTGGGGCTGAGGTGGGCCGTGTGCCCCCCGTAAGCATAATTACTTTGTCCCGGGGGTGGCGGTCCCCGGGGCAGTGTGGGGGGGATTCGACCCCCCCCCACACTTTTTCCATAATGCCCCCGGGATTTGGTCCCCCCGGGGACTAATTAAAAAAAAAACAGAACAGAATTTATTTTTTATTCACAACGTACGCGTACCTACGTGTACCCCGTGATTTAAAAAAAGAATTGGGGGGCCTTGGGGGTCCATGTGGGACCCCTTAGCAGGCCTAGGGGGTCAGGGTGTTTCTACCCTGCCACCTTTGCGTGTTTTCCATCTTTGTTTCCCTGCTTTCTTGTGCCTCGGTTCTACCGAGGCACAAGATGGCTGTCAACACTTCCTGGTTTGGATTGTTGACAGACAGTTGACAGCCAATGAGCATGCAGCTCAAGCTCATAATGGTACTCTTCACAGTACGCTAATCGTACACGTACGGTAAGCGCCTATAGATATATTTATGATTTTACTTATGATTTTCTCAGAAACTACTGAACGGATTTACACCATTTAACAGAAAGCGTGATCTGCGAACCGAACTCTACCTTTCTGCCAAATGTGGTGTAATTCCGTTCAGCCGTTTCGGCTGTAGCCCTGGCTAAAGGTCCTATGGAAAATTGCATGGGGAAAACATGTTTTGGGACCCCCCTTTCTTCTCGGCCCCTGCTTCACGAATCACTCCCAAACTTTTAGGAAAGGAGAAATTCACGAAGATTCATCCACCGGCGCCAAAGTTATTCCAAATAGAATGTTGCAGATTTACTATGAAAACTAGGTCCTAACTATAACTACCTAATGGCGACCGCCAGTAGGATATATATATATATATATATATATATATATATATATATATATATATATATATATATATATATGTATATATATATATATATATATAATCACTGAAAAAACCATAGGTTTCACACCAGTTATAGTTAGGAATTAGCATTTAAAAAACCTTTGAAATTCACTGAAAAAACCACAGGTTTCACACCAGTTATAGTTAGGAATTAGCATTTAAAAAACCTATTAAATTCACTGAAAAAACCATAGGTTTGACACCAGTTATAGTTAGCTGGAAATTTTACTGACATAAAACCATAGAAATTCCCACGTTATAGTTAGTTGGACTCACTATAACTTGCTTGCCTGCAATGCACTGCTGATGACGTCACATATTACATCACTCATGACGTGGTCAGTGACATCACTCATGACATCACTGATGACACCATCCAGTGAATGTGTGTCTTTCTGAAAAATAAATATGTTTTATATATGTATATGCAAAGGTCGATGGAAGAATAAATGTTTAAATAAGTGTCTTAATGGATGTTTTAAAAAAAAAATTGATTGGTTAACTGGCTTATTAAGTGTATCTTAGTGAATACATATATTAGCGAGTATTGTTTAAATATTTAAATGTTTGTATCAGTGTTTCATTTTGTGTATAAGTGGCTGCATGGGTTGGTGAGTAGCTACATGTGTGTGTATATGGGTTATTAGAGTTTTTTTTAGTATCAGTATGAGTGTCTGTATGGTTTGGTGGGGGTGTTACTTAGCACATAGATGCATCAATGACTGACTCACTGTTTGTATGTGTTTTGAAGACAGCATACGTGCAGGACTGTATGGGTGGATGAGTGTGTATATGTGTGTGTTAGTGAGTGAATGACTGTCTCACTAGTGTCTTTATCAGTTACTACATTTGTTTTAATATAGTATATGTGAGTATTGATGTATATAAGTGAGTATATGTAAGAGTGAGAGATGGAAAGAGTTCCTGTTTAAATAAGTATGTGTTTCTATAAGTGATTGTTTAAGAGAGTAAGTATGTGTAAGTTTCCTGAGAAGTAAGGTGGTAGTGTGTGTATAGCTGTATATGCAAATAAATGTCTGCCGATTTACATGCTTTACGGCATGCAGTGCCCCTATCGTCATGTGCCACCAGGGCGGCCCAGGATTGCGACATTCTGATTACCCCGGTCTCACTGACCTCTCATCCTTCCCCTCCTTCCCCTAAACCCGTACCCCTGCCCCATACCTCCCCATCACCGGGGACGCGTCCCTTGTCCATCTTGTACCTCAATACCCGGTCAATGGTGAAACATCAGCTGGAAATTCTCCGCCTGCTTGATGACAGTGCTGTGGACATTTTACTTCTGTCAGAAACTTGGCTAACAGACGACTCCGTTCCCGATATCCTCGCTGCTATCCCCACTGGTTACTACATCATTCAATCTAATCGTCCAGAGGGACAAGCTGGAGGCGGGGTCGCAGCCATTATTCGCACAGAACATATTTTCTCCACCTTGGCCTGCACTCAGATCCCAAATACTCAATCACTTGTTATAAAACTCAGCTCCACCAGGTCCTCTCTTACCTGTGTCCTTATGTATAGACCCCCTGCCTATATGCCCTCCTTCCCACAACAAGCTGGGGCTCTCATTTCCCAATTAATCATTAACAACGCTAAAATCATCATCATTGGTGACTTTAATTATTGGCCCTCCGATCCTCGGGAAAGCTGACTCTCCAAGGAATTCTCGGACCTTCTTACTAGCATGAATTGCCGGGAATTTATCACCACACCCACTCACTGCAAGGGTCACATATTGGACCAGGTCTGGACGGCAAACCTTGACATCTCGCCCCCCTTGGTGACTCCTTGCTCCTGGTCAGACCACTATTTTATCTCCTTTTCCGTTGACCTATCTATTCCCCGCCGTCCCCCCCACAACAAACACTTTAGCTCGTAATTGGAAGAAAGCTAACCTACCCGAATTACACTCCTTATTGGCAGCTTCAGTCCCGTTGCTCTCCGGCTCAGCCACTCATCAAGCCTCCATCCTCGAACAATGGCTGGTGTCAGCTTGCAATTCTGTAGCTCCATTAAAAACCATAAAAGTCATGCGCCCTCATGACGCGCAGCGATGGTTCACTGATCAGTTAAAACTTGACAAACTGGCTCTTCGCCAGGCCGAACGCCGATGGCGCCAGAACTATGACCCCCTTCTCAAGATTGAATTCGTGAACCACCTAAAAACCTATAAATCCTCTATTCTCGAGGCCAAAACAACCTATTTCTCCCGTAAAATAATGGAGTCTGCTTCTAAGGCTAAAGATATATTTTCGATCGTCAATGAGCTTTCCCTTCCGGACCGGGTCACTCTCCCCGCTGTGCCCACCCAGGCCCTATGTAATGCATTAAACGCTTATTTCCAGGACAAAATCATTACCATTAAAAATAATATCTCTCCGCCCTCCTCGCCCCTTTCGTTTTCGTTACCCCCCAATAACCCCCAGCATCTCGATGCTTTCCCCCCTATCTCCATCACTGAGTTCCAGAGACTCCTGCACAAAGTTAGTTCCGGGTCTCCTAATGACTGCTGCCCTCCCCATATCCTTAAAGAAATTTTCTTGGCCTGCCCTGTCCCTGCCTTGGCACTTCTTAACACCTCGTTGGCCACTGGAGTAGTCCCTGACTCCTTTAAACAGGCAGTGGTGCTACCAATTTTAAAGAAAGCTAATGCAGACCCTTCGGTCCTGAGTAAATACAGGCCTATCTCCCTGCTCCCTTACCTAGGAAAGATCTTGGAGACCTATGTGACACGCTGCTTGAGCACCTTCATTGAGAGTTCATCTTTTTTGGACCCTCAACAGGCCGGCTTCCTCCCCCTTCACTCCATTGAGGCGGTTACCTTAAGAACTGGGGCTGATAACAACATCTCTCAAGCCCTCGTCCTGCTAGATCTGTCGGCGGCTTTTGACACGGTCGATCACTCTATACTGATCGACCGTGTCACTAACGCCGGCATTCAGGGCGTTGCCCTCGATTGGGTCCGATCTTTCCTTGACAGGCGCTCCCAAGCGGTTCATCTCTCCACTTTCTCTTCTCCTCTTTCTTCTCTTTCCTGCGGAGTCCCCCAGGGCTCGGCGTTATCCCCTCTTCTTTTTAATTTTTACATGCAACCCCTTATGGTTTCCCTCCGCAAATCCTCTGCAACAATTTTCAACTATGCCGATGATTTGCAGTTGATTTTCCCAATTGATACCTCTTCCTCCTCCCTTACCAACTTTCAAACCACCATGTTAGACATCTCTGACTGGATGGCTCCCAGCCAGCTCAAGATAAATCTCACTAAGACGGAACTCGTGCTGGTGGGTGGGCCGGCTAACCCATGGAATGACAGCTTTTGGCCCCACTCACTCGGTGCCCCCCCCCGCCCTGTCAACTCTGTGAAAAGCCTCGGAGTAGTCATCTCTGGTGATGTATCAAAGAAGTCTCAGATCTCTGCGGTTACATCATCCTGTTTCTTCCATCTGCGCAGGATACGCAAGATCTGCAGATTTCTCACCAGAGATGCACTCATTTTAGTCATTCTGGCTCTTGTCATATCCAGGGTTGACTTCGCTAACATCTTATACGTGGGGATTCCTGCTTACCAGCTCCAGAGGCTTCAGCTGATACAAAATCAGGCAGCCCGCTTAGTTTTCCATCAGCCCATAGCATCAGCACGTTTCACCACTATTACGGAGCCTTCACTGGCTTCCTGTGGCCAAACGTTGCACCTTTAAACTCGGATGCACTATCTTCAAAGCCCTTTACAATCTTGCACCCGCCTTTATCTCCTCTAATTTAAAGCGGTACATACCAACACGAAACTTACGCTCTTCCGCTGATAATCTCCTGTGCATCCCACAAATCCATCGCAAGAAACATGGTGGTCTTCGCTTCTCTTTTTTAGCCCCCTCATTTTGGAACTCCCTCCCTTCCTCCTTCCGTCACTGCCCTTCCTATGAATGTTTTCGTAAGACATTGAAAACGTTCCTCTTCAAATCTGCATTTGAGTAAACCTCGGCCCCTGTTCGTCGCATCTGTTATGAGCGCCAAGAAACCGTTTCGGTGAACGTGCGCGGTATAAGAATTTTTAACATAACATAACATAACATAACAAATAAATGGATGTTCAATAGTTTATTTGCATGTGTGTGAGTAACTTTTGGAAGACTGTCGGTGTGTAACAGGATGTATATGTGTATCACTACATATGATGAGTGAGTATATGTATGAGTGACTATATAGAACCGTTGCTGAATGAGTGGATGTGTATATAGATGGTGGAATTACTGAATTGGTTGTTGTAACTGGTATGGGTATCTCTAATTTTTTGAAAATGTTATTTTCTATTTTTGAATATGTGTTTCAAGGGTTACATTTCACTGAATGGAGGCCTGTCACTCTGTCACAAGGATGGTGTCATCAGTGATGTCATGAGTGATGTCACTGACCATGTCATGAGTGATGTAATATGTGACGTCATCAGCAGTGCATTGCAGGCGCACAAGTTATAGTGAGTCCAACTAACTATAACGTGGGAATTCCAATGGTGTTATGTCAGTAAAATTTCCAGCTAACTATAACTGGTGTCAAACCTATGGTTTTTTCAGTGAATTTAATAGGTTTTTTCAATGCTAATTCCTAACTATAACTGGTGTGAAACCTGTGGTTTTTCAGTGAATTTCAAAGGTTTTTTAAATGCTAATTCCTAACTATAACTGGTGTGAAACCTAGGGTTTTTTGAGTGAATTTCATAGGTTTTTTAAATGCTAATTCCTAACTATAACTGATGTGAAACCTATGGTTTTTTCAGTGAATTTCAAAGGTTTTTTAATAGCAAATTTCTATAACTATGAAATATAATATTTTTTTAATGAATCCTATATTGTATATTTATGTAATACTATTTATTATATGTATATTCTTCATTTATTTGCCCTGGAGCGCTCCTGGTGCGCGTCCCGGTGAGCGCACCGGTAAGCGCAGTCTTGCGGCGCACCCCAGGGCGCGTACTGGTGAGCGTCCCGTTAGCGCTATTGCCGCGAACGAAAACATCATCGTGACTTATCGCGTAGCTGCGTCATACGCACGGCGTACGCGCACCCGGAAGCACCCACGCGCATACGAACGTGCTACGTAAGCGATGACGGGCGCGCCCCGGGGCGCGTAGCATAAGCGATAGGTCATGTGACCTGAAAATAACACTTTTCATTGGTTCAGAACAGTTTTGGTTTCCAAATGATGAAAGCCCGGCTCATGTGACCTGAAAATAACACTTTTCATTGGTTCAGAACAGTTTTGTTTTCCAAATGATGAAAGCCCACACCTTTTTTCCTCATTCTCATTTTATTCTTTGAGTGAGGAAGACCTGCTTCTATTGATAGACAAATGGCTACAGTAGCAGCAGCAGCTGGAGCATCTGCACCACCACCACCACCACCACAAGAACCACCACAACATCAGATTGGTGGTGAAGAAGAAGAGGAGGAGGAGGAGGAGAGAAGGCAGTTCCTGCATGAAGACAATCCCCCATGTAAACCTAAGGAGCACTTTATATGAGAGTTTTTTTTAAATCCCAAGGGGTTTCAAAAAAGTGAATGCTGTAAAGGTGACCTGTCTCATCTGTGGCGCTGAACGTTCCAGGGGGAACCCTGCAAAAAAATATTCATTTGGGAATCACACAATGCTACACCAGATGCAACAAAAGCACCCCAATAACTATTCAGCAGCAGAGGTCAGAGAACTGACCAGAAACCCTCCCCAATCTTCTCCGAGCACCTCTAAACAACCCACTCCATCGTGTCCTGAAACTAGAGAGATGGTCCCATGCATCCAACGCCAGTTTGGAGACTACAAGATTACTTGTATATTTTGTGGGACTACCATTTCTTATGAGGAGCAGAGCATCAAACTTATAAACCGTGCTGGAGACAACCACCGGTGCCAAAAGAAGCCTTAATTTTTTCCTGTTTTTTTTTTGCTCCAGTTGAGCTGTTTACAATTCCCTGTTTTTTGTTTGTCCCCATAAAAAATTAAAAAAATATATAAAACTGTTCATAAAATCCAAAAAATGTATAAAATGTTCCAAAAATCAAAAAAATATAAAACACCCAAAAGAAGAAAAAAAAAACAGTTCTTTTCAGAACTACCTCCAATTTATTAAAAAAAGGCTACATTTTTTAAAAACTCTGTCATACTTTTTTCCCTTGGTATGCTCCCCCCGCTCAAATCGAAAAAAAATTTTTTTTTTTTGCCCCGCTGGGCCCTTTTATGGCCCCCACATCAAACCTAGGGGGTCAGGGGGGTCTATCCTGCCCCCTTTTGGTCATTTCTCTCTTTGTTTTTGCCACCTCTTGTGTCTCGATCCTACCGAGACACAAGATGGCGGCCGCTCCGGACTGTTTGGAATGTTTACAGACACCCGAGAGCCAATCATCTTTCCGCGCGCGAACACGCGTAGTGCGCTGGTTCGCGCCCCGGTGCGCGTACCGGGGCGCATATAGATATATATATTGTTTTTTAACCTAAATTACTCAAAATCCACTGGAGCACATATCTTGAGACATAGCAAAGGCACATCGAGCTACCAGTCCCTACAATTTTGCCAAGTTTCGTGGAAATCCATTCAGCCGTTCGGGCTAAAAGTGAGGTCGACCGCCCTAAGGAAATTAACATGGGGAAAACATGTTTTGGGACCCCCCTTTTATCTCGGGCCCCGCTTGAAGAATTCCCCCCAAACTTACAGGCAAGGACCGTAGCGCCGCAAGGCAAATTTGAGGAAATTTTCAGGCAGATTCCTCAACCAGCGCCAAAGTTATTCCCAATAGAATGTAGCGATTTCCCTATTGACAATAATCCTAACTATAACTACCTACTAGCGACTGCCAGTAGGTAATATATATATATATATATATATATATATATATATATATATATATATATATATATATATATATATATATGCACAATCTCAGCATTCTCTCACCAGGAGCCCATATTCTGGATACCATCGGCGCAGAAGAAGAGAGGAAGACCCAGGGTGCAGGTGAGCAGTGATTTTATTCAATGGCGTGGAAGGCCCACCTCAGCATAACGTTTTGGCCTACACCGAGGCCTTGGTCACATGACGCATAGGGGAGGGAAGGCAGAATTTAAAGTGCAAATGCAGGATAATGGTGTTGTGATTGTTACATTGATCAGATGCTTCTCCAGAAGATACATAGACATAAATGACATACTACTCGGCTGCTCAAAATTGCGGGGTAATCCCCATTTAAATGGCTATGCATGTGCAAATTAGGGTGTGAACAGTTGTATCCAGAATTAAGTTTTTATGCAGAACAAACAATAATATATATTCACATGAAAAAATAAATAAATTAATTTTCATTCGGAAATATACACCATAAAATGTTAGCAATAAATATATATCAAATAAAGTTCATCAATATATAAAACCTGGATAAAATCATACAAAAGTTAAAATGCAACTTAATATATGATAGAAAAACACCCATATATACATATATACATATTGCACATTGGTGATAGTCAGCACATGCTGTTGTATCTATGCCAAGGAGGAGATAATATCAGTATAAATACATTATCCCAGCCTCCGATGTTAACAATGCAATGGTAATATCATCTCTTAACCAGCCTATACAGAGAGCATATGATATTGTAACCAGAATGACAGTGCATAGTGATAAGTGCCATAAAAATTTGTTTTCTTTTTTACATATTTTTATTTTTAGAACATAGCCTAATCCTAGGCTAAGGTGTTCATCTGCTGTGTCCACATTGCTTATCAGACTTAGGGCCTATGATGTTATAACAGTATGCTGACCCTATGTACACTATTCTAGAGTCTATCATGAGTTGAGCCCATGGAGTTTGGTACATCTGTGCTCATAGATCAAGAGCGAGGGGAGAGAGGTTCAAAGGCAGGTATAAAAATCCTCTGTAGAGTTGAGACGTCCTGGGGTTTTACTGTCCATCTCTAGGATGTACCTGGTCTCTAACTTTCTCAGGGTTCCCTCTCTATCTCCTCCTCTTCTCAGGGGGCCAACAGAATCAATAGCATGGTATTTTAATAATGCACTGTTGTTATAATAGCACTCTTTGAAATGTCGTGCTCCCGGGTACGCGGAGTCATTGGTGTTAATGGCTCGTATGTGCTGGAGTATCCTCTTGTGAACCTGCAGCTTGGTACTACCAATATACCGCAGACCACAAGGACACTCCAGCACATATACCACGTATTCCCTTTTGCAAGTAAATTGTTTGTTGATCTTGCGTGGGGTAGCTGAAAAGGGGACAGTATATTCAGATTTGCTGACCCCATGGAGGCAGGACTTGCAGCTGGAGCATTTCCTAAAGCCCTTGCTTTTGTCCAGCCAGTTTTTATGTGAACCACCTCAGGACTGGACTTGACCAGGGCATCCTGCATGGAATATGCTTTCCTGAAGGTGATTGAGGGCTTGCCCGGCATTTTCCCTCCTATCACGGGGTCACATCTGATTAAATTCCAATATTTCATTACAGTTTTTCTGAGAGCACCATGTTGCCTATTGTAAGCCCAAATCAATCTCACAGATTGTTCTTGAGGTGCCACAGGTTTGGGTTTTTGCTTGCGTTCCAGGGTCAGATTGCGAGGTGAAGCATTTGCCTTTCGCATAGCCTTATCAATCTCGCCCGCCTTGTAGCCCCTGGCCAAGAATCTAATTTTGCTGGCCTCCTGAGCTTGGCTACATTGTGCATCAGGACTGCACAGTCGTCTAATCCGGATCATCTGACCATAGGGGATGCTTCGAATGACGTGGGCGGGGTGATGGCTGCTGGCATGGAGCACAGTGTTACCTGCCGTTGGCTTCCTGTATAGTTTGGTTTGAAGCTTCCCCTTGCTAATCTCAATAGTGATGTCAAGAAAGTGTACCTGCAATTGGCTAATGTCTGATGTAAACGCCAGATTGTATATATATATAGATATTTTGCTCCCAAAAATCCCCTCGTACAAAGAAGGAAGTGGCCGCACTCGCGTGGTGTAATTCAGCAGTTTATTTACACACAAACTACGCGTTTCGGCAAACGTGCCTTTTTCCCCTGTGTCGACACAAACAAAGAGGTTCACGCCATTTAAAGCATTCAAACAAAAGGTAATTGTTTTTTTTCATTTGCCTCATTGCTTTCCCCTTCCGTTAGCAAGGGTTTAGTCCATCGACAAAGAGAGCAGACAAGACATCAATCCCACTCTGGGGGCCATCTTAGAGTTTGTCTATGTACAATATTTACATGGAGCATTCTATCATCACTTTTAAATCAAATAAAATTTCATTGCCTCATGATTTCAAAATAATATACTGGCTCAAAGTCCTATTATTCATATGTACAATTATATCCATCATTTTACTTTTGAATGCATAACGTAAAATTGAGCCCTGGATGAGCATCTGTTTCATACCACTAAGAAAGTGTTAAATCAAAAACACAATTGAGCCCTGGATGGGCATATCTACAAATTACAATTCAATATATTTCATGTATCAGTGCAGCGGATGTGTCAAAAAAAGTAATACTAAAAGAGATTCATCCATCATTTCATATCAAATCCAAAAAACTGTCTACTATATCCACACAGTTTCAAGAGCATATTATATACAAGCAGGGTCAACAGTATCTTAAGCATTCAGTTACGTCAGAGCCATCTTATCCCAAATGTATTGCTAATTCTTCTTCAGAATTAAGGCCAAAGGGAATAATAGTGCGCAAATCAATTATGTATCTCGATTCGAGTCTACGTAATCTTTGCACCCTATTGCCACCTCGTTCACTTGTGGGAACGAGGTCACTACAAAAGAATTTGAGAAGGGAATGGTCACTATTGTGACATTCAGAGAAGTGCCTTGCCACTGGATATGTCGGGTCTCTATTTCCAATTGCACGTGCGTGCTCTAAGATCCTTCTCTTCAAGGGATGTTAGGTGCTATCCAACATAAATTTTCATGCAAGGACAAACCAAATCCACCTTTGTTTCACTGCTTTCTTGTGCCTCGGTTCTACCGAGGCACAAGATGGCTGTCAACACTTCCTGGTTTGGAGTGTTGACAGACAGTTGACAGCCAATGAGCATGCAGCTCGTGCTCGTACTGGTACTCTTCACCGTACGCTTATCGTACGCGTACGGTAAGCGCCTATAGTTATACTTATGATTTTACTTATGATTTTCTCAGGAACTACTGAAAGGATTTACACCATTCAACAAAAAGTGTGATCTGCGAACCAAACTCGACCTTTTTGCCAAATTTGGTGTAGTTCCGTTCAGCCGTTTCGGCTGTAGCCCTGGCTAAAGGTCCTATGGAAAATTGCATGGGGAAAACACGTTTTGGGACCCACCTTTTTTCTCGGCCCCTGCTTCACGAATCACCCCCAAACTTTCAGGGAAGGAGCAGAGCTGAGCAGGCCATTTTCTTGGAGAAATTCATGAAGATTCGTCCACCGGTGCCAAAGTTATTCCAAATAGAATGTTGCGGTTTTACTATGGAAACTAGGTCCTAACTATAACTACCTACTGGCGACTGCCAGTAGGTTATGTATATATATGTATTCAAGAACAATCAGGAATATGTTAAACAGATGGAGGGGTTTTGTATCTTTAGATATTATTTTGGGCTGAAATATGGGGCACTAGACCCTTAAGCCAGTTTCCCTCCTTAGCATATGGCATATGTGAGATGTATCGCTATGGTAATTACTTAGCCTGCAGTAAAGACTGGTACCTATGTATATAGACAATATGTATACAAGTTTATACACACATGACCAAATATATAAACAATGACCAACCACATATCGCGCTGAGTCACCTTGAAAGATGAAGGTGGCAGCTTCACGAGTTTCACAAGCGCTGAACCTTAGCTGATAAAAGTTTAAACTTTGATACAATGGAATTGAATTGTTGTCGAATATGTTTACATTATTTTTGTTTTGCGCTTAATGTGAATGCTATGTGCAGCGCGTTTTTAAGTGTTGCATTTAAAGTTGTAACTTTTCTGTGGCCATGGTGCAATGGTTGTTTTTTTTTTTTTTTAAGAATTTTTATTGAGCATGTTCGAAAATTACAAAGATAAACACATATTGCATTACAAGTATTAGAAAGCACAATACTTTGAGAATTTCATGACATAGAGTAAATATATATACATACAGATAAATTAATAAATTAATAAGTTGTGGCAAGTCTATTAACAGTCAATAATAGTAATTATAAGTGGTAAGAGGTTGTAAAATCGTATTTCAGTTCTCGAGTCCTTATGGCCATAGTGCATGAATCCAACTTGCATGAGTAGTTTTTTAATCTTAGTCCCTCTGTTGGTCATACCAGCTAGCAACTGAGGACCAGACCAGTTTCCCATATGTTCTAGATTTTTTCCCTCTAGTTTTATAAATGGACATTTCTTGTTTATATGTTGCTAATAGTCTGCTAAGCCATCCCTGAAATGTTGGGGCCTCAGAGTCCTTCCAGCGGGTTGCTAAGATGATTCTGTATATTGCAGTACATAAATAAGTTGTATAGATTTCTGAGTTGTTAAGTTCTAAAGAGCTATCATATCCAAGCAGGGATAAAGTTGATGAGGTTTTGATTTCATGGCCAAAGATCTCAGTCCAGTATTTCACGATACTATCCTTGATTTGTTCTAATTTGGGACAATCATAAAACATGTGTATCAGATTTGCGGGACCAAGCGCGCATCTGGAGCATTTATCATGGTCAGTCTTACCCCAAGAGAATAATTTAGAGGGTGTGTAATATAAGTTACATATCGTTTTATAGATTTGAGCTTTTAAGTTGCTTGCTAATATAGCTTTGGAAGATAGTTGTAGAATCATGTCTATGTCGACGTTAGGATTGTTTAGTTTATTGGCCCAACTAGTTTCTATTCTTTCTACGTCATCAGGATGGTTATTCAAGAAGATTTCATAAATATCACTCATTCTAGTTGATGTCTTTTGTACCAGGTCTATGAACGGTATCGATTTATTTTAGCTCTATATTTGTAATGCGTTGTCTTAAAAATGTATATATTTGAATAAATTTTAAATAGTCGGAGGGGTGAATCTGGTATTTACTATGTAGTTCGTCGAATGTTGTTCTACCGTCTGCATTTAGAAAATCGCCGATGGTGATAAGGCCTAGGTTCTCCCAGCGTTTGGTTGTGTTATCATTAAGATATTGGGGTATTACTGAGCTGTGCCATAAGGGTGTGTATTTTGTATATTTAGAAATTAGGAGTGTTTTTGTGCAGCAAGTCCAAATTTTAAAAGCATTTATGATAATTTTGAATTTGATCTTTTTAAAGTACGAGGGTTCGATTTGTCTTAATAATAATCCTCTGGCTGTGCTTCCTAGTGTTAGCTCGTAAATGGAAGGTATGTCATGGAGTGGTCTGTTTCGATCATAATGGTTGGATGTTGTTAGAAATGTCATTTGTTGTAGAATGGCTGCCCACATATAATAAGTTAAGTTTGGTATAGCTAGGCCGCCTCTAGAAGTTGGTAGAATTAACTTGGGTAAGGCTCTTCTTATCTTCCCGTAGCTCCAAATAAACGATGATATTGATTGATTTATCTTTTTCATAGAAGCGTTGTCAATTAAAATAGGGATTGCTCGAAACAGGTAGAGTATCTTTGGGAATATCGTCATTTTTATGTAGTTGCTTCTACCAATTATAGATAAATGTAGGTTATTGACTCAAAGTAAGTCTCCTTTTATTTTTGTAATTAGAGGGTCGTAATTTAGCGTTTTAATATCATCAGTATTAGACGAAATATTTACTCCTAAATATTTCGCATTTTTGACTCTAAATTGACTTATATATAGTGTATTATCAGTGCATACTACCATCGTTTTGTCTTGATTTAGAGAGTACCCCGAGTAGAGCCCAAATATTTTAGTAGTTGCTTCTATTTCAGCTAGGGCCTCAGTAGGGTTGGGTGTTAAAACCGCAACATCATCGGCGTAGGCAAGGACTTTAGTGTTGTAGATGCCGGTTTTTATTGGTATTATCGCTGGCGATGTTAATAACTTGATAATTAAGGGGTTAATGTAGAGTGCGAATAACAACGGTGAGCACGGACACCCTTGTCGCGTGCCTCTCTGGATTTTAATATTTCCAGATTCGCAGCCCCCTGTCAAGATTCTGGCTTTTGGGTCTATGTAGAGGGCTTTTATTGATTTTATAAACCCCGGGCCGATGTTATTAGTGGCTAATGTTTCCCAAAGAAACTGCCAGGAGACCCGGTCAAAAGCCTTTTCGGCGTCTAACAAAATCAGCGACATTTGACCTTTCTTTATTTTCATTATGTCGAAAAGAGATATTACTCTGCGTGTATGATCGGTGGTACTTTTGCCGGGTATAAACCCGTGTTGCCAGGGAGTCACTAGTTGTTCAATGATTTTACCAAGGCGATTAGCAAAAACTTTGGCATATGTTTTAGAGTCTGAGTTGATCAGTGAGATCGGCCTGTATGATGTTGTCAGTTCGGGAGGTTTATCTTTCTTCTTGAAAACGGCTATATTTGTTTGTTTCCACGATTCCGGGGGTTTTCCATGCCATTGAATACCTAAGAAGAGATCATAAAGGAATGGGATTATCACTTTGCCCAGTATTTTGTATAGGTCTAGGGGTATCTTGTCGGGTCCTGCTGCTTTCCCTGCAGCTAGTTCCGCTATTGCCATCTCTACTTCTATCCTGGTGATTTCTTTATCTAGTTCTTTTTTTGGTTCATCATTGATGATTTGTGCCGTGTTAGTCTCTCTAAGCCAGTTGGCTAGGAACTCTTTAGTTTCATCAGTCGATTTTGTGTCTTCATTCTGGTATAGTTTTTGGTAATACTCCTGGAAGCAATTGGCTATTTCTTCCTGAGTGGTATATTTGTGGCCGCCATAGTCAATGCTTTGTATGGAGTTATGAGATAGAGTTTGCCGAGTTTTTAGAGCAAGGTGTCTCCCTACATTTTCGCCTGTCTCATATATCTTATTTCGGTTGGCTTGGAGAGTTTCTGCTGCTTTTTCAGTTAAATCATTATTTATCTCTGCTTTAAGTATTAAGATCTTTCTTAGGGTGTCGTCAGCCTGTTCCCCATGATGTAATTGGTTGGCATGTGTATATTCTAGATGTGTTAATCTGTTTAATAGCTGGGTATGAGTCTTTTGTCGTTCTTTTTTACGGCTGGCGACAAAGGTGGCAGTCTCTCCCCTTAACGCCGCCTTAAAACTATCCCATACACTAATGCGAGATGCGCTATATTGATTTATATCAAATAATTCTTTGGTCCATTGTGCAATGTGTGCTATATACTCCTGATTAACCAATAATTTTCGGTCAAATGTCCATTGTGCATAAACTCGCTTAAATCTAGGAACTTCCAGTATGGCATAAATGGAGTTGTGGTCGGATAGTGTCTTAGGGGCTTTAAAAATAAGAGCATTCTGAGCGATGTCTGCAGTTGCGAAAATGTAGTCTATGCGTACGTATTTTTTATGAGGATAGGAGAAGTAGGTGTATCCTGGGTCTCTACCATTTTTTAGAGACCATATGTCTTGAAGGTTATGACTCTGAATTAAGCTTAATACTGCTCTAAATACTCTTGGTTTTCGGCCAGAATAATTGTGTTGGTTCTGATTGGATTGAAATTGATTAAATATTAAATTTAAATCTCCACAGAGGATTAAGGTGCTTGGCCATAGTGCTAATTCTGATTCTAATTCGATATACAATGCAGGATCGTCAAGATTAGGGCCATAGATGGAGCAGATGGTAATACCCATATCTAACTGAACAATGGCCCATCTTCCATGTTTATTGGCTTTTTTACGTACTGGGACACCTATTCTTGTTCTTGCTAGAATTGTAACCCCTCTGGTTTTTGTGGTTTGTTTTGTTGTAACTAATAGGTTATAGCCTGGTATTTTTAGCTGATTAATCTCTCCTATAGGAATGTGAGTTTCTTGTATGCAGATGATATCCCAGGAGCTGTGAACCATTAATTGAGAGAATTGGGCCCTCTTTCCTCTGTCATTAAGACCTGCCACGTTCCAACATCCTATGTTCAGCTTTCCCATTTATTTATTTTATATTGTAAGCAGTGCTTATCTACCAACAGACCTTTGATGGTTTCGAACTCGCTCATTTTACATTGCTTTCTCCCTCCCCCCACACCCCACACACCCTGATTCCCACCCAACACCCTCCACACTCCCCTCCCCCTTCCCCCCCTGACCTCCCAAAAAAGGCAATAAGACTCCATAAGAGTCTATAGTGATGGAATAGCATATTCCAATCAGAGCTAGTGAAGCATGTAGTCTTAAGTGTGTAGCGGGAAGAGAAAGAAAGAAAGATAATAGATGATTACAAGTAGCAAGTAATATAGGAAGAGAAGAGAAGCAATACTATAAAATGTTAATTCTAAACTATTTCATAAGTATACGTTTTAGGATCGTTGCACTAGGGAAATCTCCCACATCAAGAATTGATATCACGTAAATATCACATAAGTATCACATAAATAAGTGTTTCGAAAATCTTTTCATAGGCTCTCTAGATATTCTTTAGCCTGGATCTCAGATGTGAAAAATTGAGTTTGTCCCTTGTATATTACTTTCAACTTAGCTGGATTGTTCAGATAAACTACCGCTTTCTTTTCTTGAAATCAATCAATCAATCAATCAACGACATTTATAGAGTGCACTACTTACCCGTAGGGTCTCACGGCGCTGGGGGGAGGGTGGTGCCGCTACTGCTCGAACAGCCAGGTCTTCAGCTTCTTCCTGAAGGAGAGGTGGTCTTGGGTCAGGCGCAGGTCGGTCGGGAGGGAGTTCCAGGTCTTGGCGGCCAGGTAGGAGAAGGACCTTCCTCCTGTAGTCGCTCTTCGGATGCGGGGGACGGCGGCGAGGGCGTGGTTGGCTGATCGGAGGTGGCGTTTGGGAGCGTAGAAGTTGATTCGGTTGTTGAGGAAATGGCTTGATGAGTTGCCTGAGTCGCCATCTCCTTTCAACAGTCCAATGACAAAAGTCAGGGCGTACAAAATAGGATTTTGAATCTTTGCTACGATGTTTATCTGGCGTGACTTTATCTGCGATAGCCTGTTGAAGCAGAAAATTCCCAAAGTACACTAGGATTGCACGTGGATATTTACTTGTAGGTGCTGCAGGTTTTATAGATAATGGGACCCTATGGGCTCTCTGTACTTCATAACCCCAATCCCAGGTGTTAAGTTCGGGAAGGGTATCACGAAAAAGTTGTATAATGAAGGTGCGTCAGTCTTCCCCCTCCATTTTTTCCGGCACCCCTAGCACTCGTAGGTTATTTCTATGAAGTCTATTTTCATAGTCTTCTAGCTTCCATCTGATATCTTGAACCTGTGCTTCATTTGCCTCGACTCGCTCATTTGTGGCAGCAGCCTCTGTTTCGTTTACAACAATGCGATCCTCTATGTCATTTAGTCTTTCTGTAAATGCACCCATAGTTTTAAAGAGTTTGCAAACTACACCTTGAACCTTCTGCAAACCTGCTCGGGCTTTGCGACTGTCCTTGGAGGTCTCCTCCCGATGCGATGCTATAGCTTGCAAAACTGTTTCCATTACTTGTGTCAGAGTGGCTCCTGATGAGTCAGGTTGCTCTCTATTTGGGTTTTGACCTGAGGATGGCATTTGTGATTTTGCAGTAGGGATCTGACTTTGATTCAAAGTGAGAACAGTTGGGGTATAATCCCATGACAATTCGTTGGCCCCATGATGCCCAGCTTTTTTCTTTTTAAGTATTGTTCTCCACTTATCGCGCTGTTCCTTTGGGGGAATGATATCTGATTCTGTACTTAAGTTGGAGTCTGTGTCATTCTCCACTTCTTCGGCATCTTCAAGTTCATCAGTATACCCAGACCAACTAATGTCCTCCGAAAAAGAGTAGAAGTCTGTTATATCTTTATCAGCCTCAATCGCCTCAATCGCCTCATTAGCGTCTACAGCATCTAAGGGGTGTCCGTCTTTCCCTGAGTTGGACTTCTGTAGTGTTCCTGTATGAGGTTGTAATGCTTCTATGTCCTCTATAGTCTCTTTTTCTTGTGTTTTGTTAGCCTCCCCCTGTACATCAGAATGCAAGTCTGTAAGTAAGTCTGCATGTGGAATAATTAATGAGCTCTGTGGCGAGGGATTTACCGGCATCTCTGTAAGCGGTTCCGCACTCAGACCTGAGATTTGGTTAGCATCCTCATTGCTATGATTAATTTCACTTATCGTGGTGGGAGTATTGAGTAACCCTGCAGGCTCCTTAGCATCCTCTTTAGCAGCCTTATTAGCAGTCTCTTTCGCAAGTTCATTGGTGTTATTGATGACAGTATTGCTAGTACTGTTAGAACCATTGTTACTCCCCGCTTGTATCAATGGGGGGTCAGTATTCACATTCGCTTTGCTGGGGTTATCAACAGTCCCATGATTAATCATATCTGATCTGGAGGGGGAAGCAGAATCGAAAGGAATTGCCTGGCTTACCTGCGTGACTGTAGATTCGGATCTTTCAGAGCTAAAGCCAGCCTCAATCTCAGTTTCTCTGCTTTGTGCTTCAGGCGGTGTTGGCACTTTCTGAGTCCCAGCTGTCCCAACTGTCGTTGCTAGTCTCGGTGTAGCAACATTTCTTCCTTTATCCCCCTCCATCATTGGTATCATGCTTCCTCCTGTATTAACCGTTAACTGCTTGTGCTGTGTCTCTTTAGCCACTAGTTTCTGGCTAGCGGCGCGTTGAAACATTGTTGCCACTGTCGGAGCAACTGGTGCTGTAACTGTAGCTTTAGCCGAGTGAGACGCTGCAGGAGTTTTGTTGGAGGCACCCCTCCGGACCGGTGTTTTCTCCCCCGCTGATGATATCGTCTCGGCAGTAGTTTCTTGTGGCTCAACGCGTGTAGCACCGCGTTGTCTGCCTGTCTCCTGATCTTTCAGAGCCTGGCGTGCAGCCCTCGTCTTGACCACCGCTACTGCGGCAGCGTTTTTCGGAGCCATTGTCCGCTGTAGGCTCTCTGCACTCTCTGCACTGTTGTGGATCGCCGGTATACTGAGGTCCGTATTGGTCACAGTCCCCACGGAGTTTCTGGATTCAGCGTAGTCCACGGAGCCCCCGGAGTCCGCGGAGCTCAACCACCAAAGAGAGCGCAGATCACTTGTCAATCGGTGATTACCGATCAGCAGTCGGAGGGCCGCATAACCAATTGCCGAGGCGAGGAGTGAGAGTGACGTCCTTGCTGGGTTCACTGTTACCACTGGAGTCAAACCATCGGTAGGTACAAACTTTGGGTTGCTGGGCTGTGTAGCTCGCTCGAGTCTCGGCATCTCTCTTAGGGCAGTGTAGCTCTCTTCATTTCATTTTCTTTTCCCGCAGTGGTTTTAGTCTAAGTCATTGACCTTGGTATGCTACGCTGCTCTGATCAGAGCTGCTATCGGCGTCTAGCCTGACGCCGCCATCTTGCATCATTGACCATTGGTGCAATGGTTGTTATGGCAACAATGATGCCGCCGCGCAGACCAATGAGCACTTTGCATGTTTAAAAAGCACTCACTTACCTGAATTCTTTGTTGTGAGCAAGACGGTTTCATCCGTCGAAACGTGTCGAACTTTGCACTTGTGATAAATAATAAAACTTGTCCCTGAATGAGACCCCACGGTGTCAGTGCCTGTTTATGATCGTGTAAACACAGGAGTGGAGAGTATATATATATAGATCCCCGTATTTGCACTTTCCAAGCAGGTGCATGATGGGAGCTGTAGTGCACAACATGGTAACTGCAGCTGTTGGTGACCGGACGGGGTCAGCTGACCTTCTCTGCAGAGGGGAGGACCTTAGAAGGACTAAAGGAGGGGCTTGGCGGCATACCAGTGTTTGTAATGGCGTCCGACGAAGGCTCTACATGCCGAAATGCATCACGCTACGCAAATGGTCCAATAAATTGTTTTCTCCAAAGCTCCCCACTGGGCCTCTGACTTCTTGAGTGAAAGGGGTCATTGTGGCATATATATATATATATATATATATATATATATATATATATATATATATATATATATATATATATATATATATAAATCACAAACATAATCCTTATAACAAGGCGCTCTCTCTCAGAATAGAACAACCAGGAACGGACCACCACACAGCAGGTATATTTCTCCAACAGCATGACGCGTTTCGACCGGAAACCTCGGTCTTGATCACATGACATGCTCCGACCACCAATGTGCTGAAATACTGTTGCACTTAAAATATGCTCCTCCCAATAATATACATGGAGTTAGACAACAGACTACTGTCGCAAAGTGATATTGTAAGGTCAAAACCAATTAAACAAACAACATTTCAGAATTCTAGTTCATGAAATAGATGTTCTTAAAATAATCTGATTTCAGCATAGAATCAAACTCAAATCGAATGCCAAGCCTCTGGTCCACAAGTTGCACCCTGTACCACAACTCATGAGGGATCCTTTGAAAAAGGAGCTGAACAGATTGTGTGAGATGGGTGTCATACAACCGGTGGACTGCTCAGAATGGTTGGCCCCAGTGGTTATCACGGCCAAAGCCAATGGTGATAGAATCCGATTATGTGTAGACCTTCGCAGTCTCAACGAGAACATCTGGGTAGAGAGACACCCTCTGCCGAATATCAACGCAATGCTCAGTACCATGGGACAAGCAAAGTATTTCAGTGTGATTGACCTGTCGATGGCATATCACCAAGTGGATCTTCACCCAGATTCCAGGTCACTCACCGCTTTCATTACTTCCCAAGGGGCATTCACATACAGAAGGATGCCTTTTGGCCTGGCATCGGCCACAGCGGTCTTCCAGAAGATAATGCAGCAAATTCTGAGAGGAGTAGACCGGGCGATGTGTTTTCAAGACGACATCCTGGTGTACGGTAGCGGTGTAGAAGAACATGACAGTACCCTCAGAGCAGTGTTCCAGAAGCTCACTGATTCAGGACTGACAGTACAAAGAAACAAATGTAAAATAAGAGTCACATTGATAGACTACTTGGGGCATTGTATCTTGGAGGAGGGGTTCAGACCGAAGGAAAGTATGTTGGGAGCAGTGAAGGATGCCCCTTACCCGAAGAATAAAGAAGATCTCAAATCATTCCTGGGGCTCATGGAGTATTTGGCCAAATACATCAAGAACTTTTGCTGCAATATGTGATTCAATGCGTAGTCTCCTGAAAAAGAACTCAGAGTTTATCTGGAAAGAAGAGCATAAGAGTGCCATGGATGAGCTGAAAGAAGAAATCTTGAATTCTCAGGCGCTAGGGGTTTTTGATAACAAGAAGAAAACGATCCTCACCACAAAAGCCTCAAATAAAGGGTTGGGTGCCACCCTCATACAAAAGGAAGGGAAGGAAGAGAAGATTATAGCGTTCGCTTCCAGATGCCTCACCAACGCAGAGCAAAACTACTCTGTAATTGAGAAGGAAGCCCTGGCCTGTTTCTGGGCAGTGAGACATTTCAAGTTTTTCCTTTGGGGTTTGCCTTTCACCATCAGGACAGACCACAAGGCCTTGACCTCCATTTTTACGGTGAAAGGAATGGAAAACAGCACTCCACGGATAAGTAAATGGATTTTAGGGTTGGAAAATGTCAATTTTAAAGTAGAGTACGTACCCGGAGCTGAAAATATGATTGCGGACTACTTATCAAGATCTCCTCTTCAAAATGTTGTCCAAGAAGAATCTCTAGATAATCCCATTATGGCAGTAGATACCCTGGCCTTCACAGAAGATGAATGGGACAAGTCCACGGAGGAAGACGTGGTGTTACACAAACTCAAAGAGACCATAATAAAAGGATGGCCCGACAAGAGGAGTGAACTCGAAGAAGAACTGAAGGAATACTGGGACGTCAGGAACGAGTTGAGTTTCATTGAAAGAAAGGTCTACCGCCAATGTAGGGTGATACCACCTACATGACTCAGGAAAAGAATAATAGAACTGGCGCACGAGGGACACCTGGGGCGCAGCATCACGAAACAGAGAATCAGAGCGACGTACTGGTTCCCTATGATGGACCCCATGACGGAACAACAAGCCAAGGACTGAGTAAGCTGTGCAAAGAGCGACAAGTCGAAAACCGTTCACAAGGCACCTCTCTCTCCAGTCAAGGTGCCCACCAAACCATGGAACAAGCTAGCTATGGACATCATTGGGCCCACGAACAACCTAGGTGTTCAGAGGCAGTTTAGTCTCGTCTTGATTGATTACACTTCACATTGGTTATCCCAGAAGTTTGTGCATCGCGTTTTCATCAACTCAGTGTTGGAAGTCCTCAGGGAAGTGTTTTCAAAAGAGGGCACACCCGCTACGCCCGTCATGGACAATGGGGTTCAGTTCACGTCGCAGGCCATGAAGGACTTCCTAACCGACATGGATATAAAGCATGAGCTAATGGCGTTGTATCGCCCAAAAGCCAAGGGCCTAGTTGAACGTGCCAACAGAATGATCAAAGAACATATTCTATAGGCTAAGGCCAATGGTCATAATGTAGAGCACCATCTAAGGAACTGCCTATGGGCGTATCACACCTCCCCCAATCTGGATTCGGGTATTTCCCCTTTCGTCTCACTTCGCAGGAGAGAACTCTGCACCAAATTCAACCCAAGCTGGTTAGGGGGAGGCAAGGAAGCTAACCCTGATTGGGAAGAGGGGGCGAGAAGGGTAGTCTCTCAACAGGCCGATTACAAGGAGCGATACCACCAGAAGCATGTTCCCAACACCTAGTTGGGAAGTTGGGGATACAGTACAGGTTAGGAGAGACACGAAAGACTGGCACTCCCAGAGTAAGTTTTACCCTGGTATTACCAAAGTCCTGAAAAATATTGTCCAACTTGACAATTGACAATGGTGGACCTGTGATAAATTGTAAGATCCGAAATGTTATAACGTAATCGTGTTTAGTTTTGTGTTTAACCCATGGTGACAGTTTTCTCTGAAATGTGTTACTGCTATTGTGTTATAGTTAATTTCTCAACCCATGAACAGTTCTCCCTTCTATAGTCACCCCTGTTGTAAAATGTTCCACTTCTTTGTTTTGCGTAGAAAGGGAAGTGTGTTGTAGTTATTTTTACAAGTGGTACATTCCGTCCACCCCTACCCTGTCTCCATTTTGGTACACCCCACTAGAGCTCACCTTAGAATGTTGAGAACGATTAGAAGGCCGGCTAGCTGGAGAGTGGATGGTCAATAAAGATTGCTGCTGAAGAATTCCTGTGTCTTGCATTCTTTCAACACCATGGGGCCTATTAGGATGACGGGCGGAGGGGATTGGGACCGCCCACCATAAGGGCGGAGGTACCGCGGGGGGTATTAGGATGTGCCCGCCACAGTGGCGGGCACATCTTGCATTTTTAGCATTATGGCGGGCGGTGCTTTCAGCAGCGCCCGCCACAATGCTAAAAATGCATTTCAGCATTTGCATAAACAAAGCAGCAGGCACCGCGCGGTGCCTGCCGCTTTGTTTATACAAATGAAGGGGGGTACCATAGGTATCCCTGTGCGCAACCCCCACCTCTCCTTCACTCTGGGGGCCCGCAGGAGGCCCCCAGAGTGAAGACCGCATGCCTTCTCGTGGCAGCATTGCCGCCACAGAAAGGTATGTCTGAAAGCTCATGCTAATATGGCTGGCGGTGTCTAATAGACACCGCCACCATATTAAACATTTTCCGCACCGGCCGCAAGGCGATCGGGGCGGAAAAGCGGCGGACGGTCTTCCGTCCGCCGTGGTCCCCCCGCCATTCTAATATGGTGAGGGGAATTCTGGAGAGGATGTCGGGCGGATTGTCCCCGCCAGGCCGGCGGTGGCTACCGCCAGCCTGGCGGGGGCAATCCGCCCGACATCATAATGGGCCCCTAAGTTTGTAAAAACCTGGTTGTATCATATGACCAAAGAGAAAATTCATGTTTAAAAACATATTAGAAATATGCCCAATCTCATACAAGTATAATATTCACCATACTGTTAAACTGGCATTTAAAAACATCATCTATAATGTGAAGTCTCTCGATCGAGCAAAGTGCTTTTAAATGTGTGACATAAAATTGCTTTCAGAAAAAAGGTGCATATCAACCAAATAACACATGGCAGGTCAGCAACAACAAGTTGTGGTACTCCCTGGACCAGGCCTCCTCCTCTTTCACCTTTGACCCACCGTAGAGTACTGCCCGAGAGCTTATGTTCAGTTATTCCATGGGGTAACCCTTACACAGATTGAGCTTGATAACCAGAGTCGTAATGTGCAGGGAAGACGACGAGGAACTATAGGAAGTTTCATGACTGGCTATAGATGGAAACTTCTACGGAATTGTATGCATTGATGATAATGTGATGCTGACTGACTGATTACTGTTTTCTAAATTCCTATATCTTGTTCACCTCATCTCTGGAAAAGACGCAGTGATTACTATCTCACTTGATATGATGTTGTACTTTAGTTTTCAGTCTTATTTATTCATTTATTCGTTTATCCATTTATTTATTCATTTATCCACTTGTTCATTATTCATCTATTTGCTTATTCATATTTTGTTTTATATGTTCTATTGCCCATGATTGATTTCGGCACTACTCCACTATGTCTGTATAATGATGATGCTTTATTGCTGATTTAATCTTTGTTTTTGCTTAATAAAAATGATTTGAACACAAAAAAAAAAAACATGAGTATCTTGCCAATTTTCTGCAAAATGATTATAATCGTGAAGCATGTGGTAAGGACTCCACTACTTCCTATGGTCATTCCATTGTAAAGTGCTAAATGCAGGTTTGTGTAAAGCCAGAAAACATCTGATCATAAAGTGCCCTTGCAGTATTTGATCTGAGACTATGAATAAATTAAACACTATCAGTCGATCTTAAATACATGCAACCACAGCTTGAAGACGTAGCCATAGTAAATTTCAACTGAAACATGCTTTGGCAAATATATCAGAACCATACAGTAGGCAAAAAAATTACACCAAATGCTAAAATCATGTGCAAACAGCAATCATCGGAACCTCCCACTCCACAGACACCGGATAAAAACGAGTAAAACCAGAAATCTAGTTAAACCAGTTACAATCCAATAAAAGTACAGCTAAAAATCCCAATAAAAGCTATTCATACACAACTAAAACATTGGTTCATAAAATTATTTTGATGATTTAAGAAATTAGCAGCATAAACTGAGAATCATAATTTATAAAAAGTTGTACAAATCTTCCCCAGTGTTCAAACCGTTTGGCATTTTGGTTTTAAGTTGTAAAATATACTGGCTCTCCAGTTGTCGCAATTTCTTCTCCCTGTTACCACCTCTCATAGATTTGGGAATGGTGTCTATTACAAAACAACTTAGATCTTTGAGATTATTTTGATGAACTAATTTGAAATGCTGCACCACCGGATAACTGGAGTCCGAATTGACAATATCACGTAAGTGCTGTAGAATGCGATTAAAAACCTGGAGCTTAGTGCTGCCTATATACTTTCAGTGACATGTGCATTCTAAGACATAGACAGCATAGTCAGTCTTGCATGTAAAAGGTCCTTTGATTCTGCAAGGCATAGAGGAAAAAGCATCCAAGAATTCTAGTTTATTGAAACCAAATTTACACGCCCTGCATGAACTACATTTGTAGAAGCCTGTTCTGTTGGACAGCCAATTACCCTTGCCTGTACCTCCGACCTAGATTTATCTAGGGCATCCCTCATAAAGGGTGCCCTTCTAAAAGTAATTGCTGGTAAGTCATCTAGTTCTGGTGCAATTGTGATGTCAGACTATAAAATGGGCCAGTTCTTGGTAATGATCCGTCTGACCCTTTTTTCATGACAACTAAAGGTAGTTAGTTATAAGTCTGACTGGTGACTTCTCGATCCTAGGGTCTCTGAGTGCGTTTGATGTAGTACATCCTTAGTCATTGGTAACTATCAATTCTCTTTATTTGGTGTGCACTTTGGATAAAGCTATTTGTAAATAATCCATGTTGTAACCTCGTGCTAAGAATCTCTGCACAGAATCATTTCACAACTGGTTAAATCACTCTCATTGCTGCAAATCCTTTTTATCCTTAAGAACTCCCTGTAGGGGATGCTCTTAACAAGGTGTCTGGGATGAGTGCTGCTAGCATGTAGCATCGAATTCCCGGCAGTTGCCTTCCTATGCAGTTTGGTATGCATAGTATTATCCTTGACATATACCTCAACATCCAAGAATTCGACTTTTTCTCTACTGATGGTAACTGTAAATTGCAAATTTAAATTATTGTCTTTATTAGCATCGACAAGGTTCTGTGCAGATTCAACAGATCCCTCCCATACTACACAAACATCGTTGATAAAATGCCACCACCTAACAATGTTGTTCATAAACATGTCTCCATGGGCGTGGCATAGGACATGCTCCTCCCACTAGCCTACATGTAAACATGCATAGCTGGGGGAGAAGCATGCCCCCAAAGCCACGCCCCTATGGAAACTAGGTCCTAACTATAACTATCTACTGCCGACTGTCAAAGAAGGTATGATATCCTCCATCGACGGAAGAACGAGCAAATTTGCCTGTAAGCCTCGTATCATGGAACTGCTGACCTGTACCTGCATGGATATTACCCTGCTACACTGAGGGAACTTATTTCCTTGTCATTGCCCTTTTTCGTGGGGTTTGAGAAGGATATCATAACTTCTTTGACAGTACAAGAACAAACTGCCTTTCATTACACCTTTCACTACGGGGATTTCAGGAAAACGACCCCATAAAGCATTTATCTGAAACCCTTAGAGATATCAGGTTCCCTTTAACTCTCACTACTACAAGGATTCCTTGTTCACAGCAGGAATATTATTGCTTCATACATGTGAGACTTATTTGGCTTTCACGAATTGACACGCACTTTTCTTCAGCCCGGTTTGGTGATAACCCTGCCCAGCTACCATCTAATTACCTGAGCCCTGACGTAGTTCCCGTGGCACGAGGGAACGAAACGCGTTGGCTGTATGCCGCTGTTGTTTTTTCAAAGAAATTGAATAAAAAGAAGAAAACCTCAAAGGATCCACTTTCTATTGAATTTTTGTGTAGCGCACCTTCCTTTTGTTCTTAACTCTTAGTGTAAAAAGGCACCTCTCAGCAGCGGTTGCAGGAAGTAGTTGCACTCAAAGCAGATCAATTTGAAACTAGAAGGGTGAATGTGCTTGACCTGGGTCTGCTGCTGTGTTCTTATGTTGGTTTGGCTGATTCTATAGGTAAGTGTTTAGATGTGTGTATAGATGTAGGAATCACTGAGGGAGTTTTTAGAAACTTGTACTGGTGTGTCAATGGTTTCAAATATGGTACTTCATATTTTATAATGAGTGTTAAAAGATTATGCTACTGTATGATCAGGTGTATCAGCTTGTCACATGGATGATGTCATCAGTGATGTCATTTGAGATGTCATCTGTGATGTCATCAGTGATGTCACTGACCATGTCATGAATGATGTAATATGTGACATCATCAGCAGTGGATTGCGGGTGCGAGAGTTATAGTTAGTAAAACTAACTATAACGGAGGAATTTCAATGGTTTTATACAAGTGAAATGTGTAGCTAACTTTAAGACCCCTAAAACCTATGTTTTTTTCAGTGAATTTCTAAGGTTTTTTTAAATGCAAATTCCTAACTAGAACGTATCTGAAACTTATGGTTTTTTCAGTGAATTTCAAAGATTTTTTAAATGCTAATTTGTAAATATTTTTATTGTTTTTTTATATTTTCTCACTAAATGTGTTTAATCTTTTTATCTTTAGATGTTATTTTTTAAATTACATGACATTTATTTTATAAAGATTTTTTACACAAAAATATATTTTTTTCATTATTTTATATTGTTTATAATATAATTAAATTATTTTTATAATTTGTTTCTTTTTTTTTTGCAGTTGCGCACCCTACGGACACCCTGCTCATTTACTGTGTGAAATGTGTCTGCCATTTTAGGGTCGCTGTCTAGGATCCGCGAAAGGTGTGCGAAGGGTACAACTTTTCCCACTCGGTTGCTATGCGATTTGTGCGTGACGCCTTGCGCATACGCAAGATGTACGTATAACGCGACGTGACGGACGCGCGGAAGCGCATGACGTCATATACATATCAGACGCGGTGTGTGCGCGAATTCTGCGATTTTTTTCAATTTTGAAAAACTTATTTATATATATTTAATATAAATATTAAAACAAGTAATTATCTGAGATTATTATTTTAATAATTTTCTGTAACTTTCCTAAAAAGTACATCACTGTTATCCTTTGGGAGGATAGTGTTATCGTTACCTTTTCTTACTCAGTGGTGGATCCTGGATCCAGCACTTCTGCATCTCCTCTAAACAGCTGAAAGAATGCACATTACCAAAGACTCACAGAAGCCCACGTCTTTTTAAAAAAAAAATATCGCTACTCTTCCCTCTTTTCATGTTTTAAACACACATTTCACACGCTTCTTTAACCTCCCTTGACCCAACACATAAAATGGCTGCCAACAGTTTCTAGTTTTGAATGTTGATAACCACTTTACAGCCAATTAGCCTTCAGCGCGTGATCGGAAGGGTGCGCTTATGGTACGATGACAATAAGCCGAGTATACGTATTCAATTTTTTTAAAGGAAGTGGTCCACGTGGCCCCCCTCCCGTGCCCAATTCCTTGCACCGGGGTCCCCAGCCCCCGGGGCATGGCTAATTATATATTATTATTTTATGGAGGAGGGCTGCAAAGCCCCATTCCTGATGCCACTATAAGACCACAGGGACATCCGAACTCCATCTACGTATGTACTCCGTAGAAGTTGCCTTCACTTTGTGCATGCATGTTTGTGGTAGCACATGCGTGTTAATGTTACGCATGTGCACAATATGTCCCACTGTCTGGCTATGTCCCCCTAACGTATTTCATTTTATTTGCGCATGCTCAAGTACAACATACCCAATCACAGCTCTCACACCAGTGACATCATGCTCAACCAATCATCCTTCTGCAAAGCATTTATAAGCTGCCAACCTTCTTGAACTTTTCCTATTCTGCAGTCACAGCCATTGAGAGTGTTCATATCCACTTCTTCGTAGGTGAGCACTTTTTTTAAGAGTAATTAAATAATTAATCAAAACAATCTTTAAATACCACGTAAATGCAAATTTATGATTGATTTGACAATGTTGTTTTTAAGCACGCTTTCCTGCTTTTTTATATTGTTAAAGTTGACTTTGTGACTTTTGTTTCTGGGAAAATCACTTAATCCTGGTGCGTTTGTATATTTTGCCAAGCACTACATGGCCGCTCCTACAGCAGTGTGCTACGTGCTGTTCAAGTAAATGCGATGTAGTTTTTCTTGTGTAAATAGTGCGTCACATGCCCTATGCATTGCAAAACTAATGTTTTTGGCAATAGTGTATTTTTGAATGATTTCCAGATCTTATACCTCAAATATTTTGCCTGAGTAGGCGATGTTTCTGGGGAAATCACTTAATTATGCCGCTTTTCATTATTTAAGTAGTGTGCCACGTGCTGCTTCCTCCCCATACACTGCACATGTAATTGATTGGTCAAAGTTGTATTTTAGCACAATCTCCATTTTTTTTAATAACGTTAAACTTGATTTGCTATCCTTTGTTCTGTGCAAATCACTTAATCCTGCTGCGTTTGTTTAATTTACCAAGCGCCATGTGGCCGCTCCCGCAGCAGTGTGCCACGTGCTGTTCAAGTTAATGCAATGAAGTTTTTCTCGTGTAAGTAGTGCGTCACGTGCCCCATGCATTGCAAAAGTAATGTTTTCAGCAAAAGTGTATTTTAGCACAGTTTCCAGCTCTTAGAACTTAAATATTTTGCCTTGGTAGACAATGTTTCTGGACAAATCACTTAATCCTGCCACATATAATTTTTTAAGTAGTGCGTCACGTGCTGCTTCCTCCCCATGCACTGCACATGTAATCGATTGGTCAATGTTGTATTTTAGCACGCTCTCCATGTTTTTTAATAACCTTAAACTTCATTTGTCCCCTGTCCTATCTCATTATACAGATATCTCAACCATGAGACATACTGGTCACCACAAACTGTCCTGCCCATACACTATGCCATGTGGTGGTGAACAACTCACCACACTAGATCCACTGACTGCTTTCCATATGTTATCAGCCGAAAATTGCAATGGACCTAATAGAGTTATCAGGTTTGTCTTCAGCATTTCATGATTGAAAACCATTCTGGCATAAGCATTTTTGTATTTGATGTGCTTGCAGACGGATAACTGTGTTATTGTCATGTTTTACTAGAATTCGTACGCATTCTGAAATCAACCAAACATAAAAAAAGCATGTCCTCCCGATTTTATTGCCCAAACACGTGATCTAAAATTGAACAATATATGAGTTATATATTTTCTTGCTTCTATAAATATTTTTATAAAATATAAATCTGCATTGTGATAGACTTTTAGACGTTTCTTTCTGAAACCCATTTCTCATTTAAATGCTCGTTACACGTTTTCAGCCTGTACTTCAAATACAAAGTAAAAATGTTGTTCTCAAAGTTTTTTGTTGTTGAAAACTTGTCTTTTAATTTTCCTTGCTATTTATTTCTGAATTTATAGATCATTGAAGTCCAAAAAGGGTTCTATCAGATCAAGCCCAGGAGTTTGTGAATGAAGTGAGTGACCAATCTCGGCCAAACATTTGTATAATGCAATACTATTTCCTATTTGATGTCCAAATATAACCTCTGATGATTACTTTTCATCCCCAATCCTATTAAGAACAATTGTTTTTATGAACATTAGAATTAGGCTTGGACGTATGTACAACATATACATTTTTAACTCTTTTTTCAGTTACCACAATGTTGCATAAGTCAGCAGCAAGTTACCAACATTGAAGAAAGAATATCCTCCTGTTCCAGTTCATTTCACCGATGTCTCAAATATGGCATGAACTAGTTGTATGAAGCCAGAGAGATTCACAAATTTTAACGGGCAACTTAAGGTAAATACTCACAATACGACTGCTCGACGAAGTTAAAAAGTAACGGATATAAGTACTTGAGGGGTTTTCGGTGGCAGATAATCTCCAACTTACACTTGTATGGATGAGTCTGATACAGGGTATATCTCTGTATAACTAATGGATGATTAGGTATTAGGATGGCATACACAGCTTCCAACATTCTTACTTTTTATTTTTTTATTTTTTATTGATTCAGTTCAAAGTCATGTATACAGAAAAAAAACACAAATATTCAACATACATAGAGATAAAGAATCACGAAGTGGTTTTAACATCAAATATATACAATCTAGGCAACATCTTCATATTATTAAATAACATAAACAATAATCACTACTGATCCAAATAATCTATTAAAGTCTGCCAAATTTTGTACCCTCTTCTCTTTTTCCTAATTGATTTAATGCGATAGAGATTAAAATCCAAGTTAAAGATATTATAAAATGTTGCTCGCCACATTTCATATGTAGGTGCCTCAGGTTTTAACCACATTGATGATATACAAAGGCGAGCTACAGCCATGGCCATGAATATAACATATCTATTCTCTTGATAACCTAGAAACAATTCATTGTCATTCGATAAGCCAAAAATGATCATCTCTCTAGAGATTTGTACATCGCATTTAGTAATATGTGCCATCCTCCACCATCATGGGAAGATGCTAGCATAGTTGTATTTCATAAAAAAGATAAACCTTCGCACTTACCTGGGTCGTACCGCCCCATCTCCCTTATAAATGCGGACGCAAAAATATATTCTAAAATCTTTGCTAATGGATTGAGCCAAATTGTCCCAACTTTAGTTTCTCAACAACAACACAGCTTTCTTCCTGAACGCGGCACTATTAACCATATACACCGGGTTATTGCAACACTAGACTATGCTACTGAACAACACAAAGATGTCGGATTGGTGCTTTTAGATGCTGAAAAAGCATTTGACCGCGTGGCATGGGCATTTCTGTGGGCAGTTATGGGGAAAATGGGATTTGGTTTACGACTTATATCTTCGCTACAAATTATGTATAGGCACCCAAGGGCCAAGATCTGTATATCTGGACAAGAATCTATGGCAGTTAATATCACGCGGGGCACACGACAGGGGTGTCCCTGTTCAGCCTTATTATTTGCTATCTATATAGAACCCTTGTTAAAGGCATTAATGTCATCTCAACAAATTCAATCCATGGTTCTACCAGGAGGCGATATAAAGGTGTTAGCTTATGCTGACGATATTGCAGTGGTAACCTCTGATCCGGAATCTGCACTAATTGAAATAGAAAATCTGACAGGCATGTTCGGCAATGTATCCGGATACAAACTTAATAGCCAAAAAACCCAGGTCATATGCTCACCGGGCCTATGTATTAATGATAGCAGGGTTACTATAGAGGCTAAATACTTAGGTATTAAAATTAGACTCATGCCACAACAGTTAGTCTCGTCAAATTGGGCAGATATATTAGTGTCAGTAAAAAATCAACTTGACAAAATTGAATGTCTTACTTTTTTTCTTAAAGGGTTCCAAATTGGTGACGAATATTAGGCTGTGCAGTAGAGGTTGACGGTGTTGCTCCACTGGTACTTGGGCCTCCTCATGAAGCAGGAGGAGCCTCTCTCAATCTCCTTAACTCTTCCCTTGCAAAGTTGAACAAATTCTTAGTCTGCAACTGCTTCCGCATACTTGCAGTTCCACACCAGTTCTCTTCATTGGGGTCTCCTCTTGAACGCAGTATTGCATATGCGGCAAGTAACTTTTCGTGCATTCACCTTTTTTAAGACTTGTGAAAATTTATTTCAAAACATTCAATAACTACGGTGTCACTATGCATTGTGTCAAATGCTTTATTAAAAATATGCAGAAAATGTTCCATTTAATTGTGGTAAGGTCTTTACAAGAGAATTTGAAAGGAGAAAGTAGGAGATGACTAACAGAGGTAGGACGTTATATCCCAAAATGCAAAAATGTATAAAAAGGGTGGACCAAAGTCGGCATGTACAATGCCAGTGGAAGCATTTCAGGCACACTGCAAAGATTAAAAAAAATATAAATATCGTCAAGTGTTACTTTGACTTGTAATGTTTGACCTCATTTAGTCACATCAATCTAATTTTAAACACTAATTTTCTTTTTTGTTTTGCAGATTAACTACAATACTTCTTTTGGACTCCATATTATATGTTGGTTATTATATTGCTTTGTTAGTTATAGTTCTAGTTATTTATTGTATTGTTATCTTTTAGTTATAGTTCCAGTTATAGTTTTAATAAAAGTTAATTAAAAAAGTACATACATCTCTTTTTTTTGTGGGGGTAGCAGTCATCAATAAAAATTATATTTATTATTTGAAGTATAATTCTGAGGCTAACTCATTAGCAAGATAGTGTGGTGAACGTTTCACCTCTGTGCTCACGTGAGTGTTCCATGAGCTGTTACTATGGTAACAGGCATAGGGGGTAGAGTTAAAAGTTACTGGCTGTACAAAAACCGTTATATTTACCCAGGATCTTCTACATCACAGAAAGGAAAGCAAAGTAAAACAAAATACTATGTACCAGATTTACAACCCCCTTGCATCACTTTCACATCCAACCCCCCCACAACATTACGAGTATGTGGGCTTCAATGACCACCTCAAGCCCCGGGAACCACCACCCTCTGAAATTTGTGTATTACTGGAGGCAAACTGCTTTACCTATGTTTATATTTATTCACATGCTATCTTGCGAGATGCATTAGAAGGATGCAGGAGGCCTTAAGCCCCAGGAGCAGCAGCGTCAACATGACCGAGACCCAGGAACAAAGCTTAAAGATCAGAATCAGAGCCTAAATATCCCAACCCGCTGTTCAGAGTGAAAACCCCAAAACTGCACCAAGTCCAGAACCGCTCCGAAGAAGAGTAGCTTCTGAGAGGGGCACAGGTGCGACTTCGGCACGTTGATAGACAACCTCAGCAGGTGCAAGAGGTTGACCATAGTCTGGAGGTGGGAGACGACAGCCTGGGGCAAGCTCGCCTTCAACAGCCAGTCGTCGAGATAGGGGAACACCTGATCTGGGCACATAAGTGAATAAACATGTGAATAAATCTTTCTACTTTCTACAAGACTATAGAATATTGTCCACATACCACAACAATCTGCGTTTCAATATGCATGGCATCTATTAAAGAGATAGTGTACATTTTACAGATGAAGGAAACTGAGTCTTCCTCATGAACTTTAGACTCTGCATCGGTACTTACTTGTAATTACTAAAATCTCTCAATAAACACAAGGGCTCTTTGTAGAACTACCCACATCTATACACATAAGCTTGAAATATATTTCAAAAATACATGCTTCGTTTTTTTAGCGATCAAATGCACGGATCCTAGGCGCATCTCATGGCTTTTTTTGTAAAAAAACAATTCTTACTTTTTTTTTTTTACGGGTCCCTATGTCACCCCCTGAGCAGGCCTAGGCGGTCAGGGAATGTCTAACCTGCCCCTGTTCACGTTTTGCCAACATATTTCACAGACTTCTTCACCCTCGCTTCTACCGAGGAACAAAATGGCTGCCAACAGTTCCTGATTTCGAATGTTTACTAAGGCTTGACAGCCAATTAGAATTCAGCGCGTGATCGGAACGATGCGGTTATCCTACGAGGCCAATCCTCGCACAATCCGCGGATCTTCTGCGCCCATAGATATATAAATGACTTTAACCGTAATTTTCAAGGAAACTACTGAACAGATTGACTCTAGATATGCCAAAGGCACAAGTCGGAACTGAGGACTATCTCTCTGCCAAATTTGGTGTAATTCCGTTCAGCCGTTCGAGCTGTAGCTGTGGCTAAAGGCCCTATGAGAAATTGCATGGGGAAAACATGTTTTGGACCCCCCCTTTTTTCTTGTCCCCTGCTTCACCAATCACCCCCAAACTTAATGGAAAGAGCTGAACTGAGCTGGCCAAAAGTTTGGAAAATTTCAAGAAGATTCATTAATCGACGCCAAAGTTATTTGCAATAGAATGTCGCGGTTTTCCTATGGATAATAGGTCCTAACTATATCTACCTACTGGCGACCGCCAGTAGGTATTATAGGAAATCCGCAACATTCTATTTGTAATAAGTTTGGCGCCAATTGACAAATCTTCGCAAAATTTTCAAAACTTTTGGCCAGCTCTGCTCCTATCCTGAAAATTTCACGGTGATTCGTCAAGCAGGGGTCGAGAAAAAAGGAGGGTTCCAAAACACGTTTTCCCCATGCAATTTCCCATAGGACCTTTAGCCGCAGCTACAGCCTGAACTGCTGAATGGAATTACACCAAATTTGGCAATGAGGTAGTCCTTAGTTCACACTTGTGCCTTTTGCTTAAATGGTGTAAATCCGTTCAGTAGTTCCTGAGAAAATGACAGTTAAAGTCATTTATATATCTATGGGCGCGAGGGATCAGCGGTGGGATCCACGTACCCTAAGCAAAGCCTACGCGCACCCTGCTGTGCACGAGCTTTATTTTAATTGGAGGTCAACACTCCAAACCAGGAAGTGTTGGCAGCCATCTTGTGCACAAGAAACACCCAAAAAAGTCCCAAAACGCAAAAAGGGGGCAGGGTAGAAACACCCTGACCCCCTAGACCTGCTCGGGGGGTCCCACAAGGACCCCCAAGGCCCAAAAAAAAATATATATATATATATTTTTCAAACAGGAGGATGTGCACAGGATCCGCGCATCTTGCTGATAAAAAAAAATGCAGTCTCCCGCGCTACATATGGTAATTTGCCCCCGGGGGGCGGCCAAATCCTGGGGGGATTATGAAAAAAATAGTTTGGGGGGTCCTAATCCCCCCACACTGCCTTGGGGACTGCCACCCCCCAGGCCTCTAACTTAATATATGTGAGGGCTCACGGCCCCCCCCCCTGCAGCCCCGGGGACCGCTACCCCTGGGGCTTGTTTAAAATGGGCAGGGGGGCTCTCAGGCCCCCCAGCCCTGGGGACCGCCAACTCCGGGGCTTTAAAACATTAACTGGGGGGTTCTGAGGCACCCCCAGTCCCAGGGACCACCACCCCGGGGCTTTGATTTAATATATGTGGGGGGCTCACGGGGTCCCCCGCAGCCCGGGGGACCATCACCCCTGGGGCTTGTTTAAAATGGATGGGGGGCTCTTAGCCATCCCGGGGCTTCAAAACAGTAACTGAGGGGTGGCTCTGAGGCCCCCCCAGCCCCGGGGTTCGCCACTCCCGGGCTTCTTCAAAATGTGGGAGGGGGGCCACGTGGCCCCCTCCTGGAGCCTTGTCTAGGCCCTGGGGACCACCATCCCCCAGGGCCGGCTCCTGCAGTGTCCCGGGATGCCCACCCCGAGATACTGTAGTTTGCAATGACGGGGAGGGAGCCTCGCGTCTCCCTTCCTGTCATTGCAAATTGCTTTCCTATTTGGAAGAGAGAGCAGGAAACCTGCTCTCTCTTCCAAATAGGAAAGCAGATTGCTTTTCCACAAGAGGAGCCGCATGTTAGCTGCTCCCCATGTGAAAAAGTTATGCTGGCTCCCGCAGGACATGGGGAGCCGGCTGGGACCTTCGGGGGATCGGGGACTTTCCCACAGCCCCAATGAAGAGGGCCAGCCCTGAGGAATAGGGTTCCTGGGGCTAGTAGTGGCTCGGGAGGGAGGCCAAGCGGCCCCCATCCCCCCAAAAAAATGTAAAAAAAGAAATAGCCTGGGGGATGGGATCCACAACTGGCCGTAGGAGGGGGCAAGGCAGCCCCCCTCCAAAATAATAATTGAAAAAATATGGGATGTCACTGACCATGTCATGAATGATGTAATGTGACATCATCAGCAGTGGATTGCAGGCGCGCAAGATATAGTGAGTACAACTAACTATATCGGAGGAATTTCAATGGTTTTGTATGAGTGAAATGTCCAGCTAACTATAACACCCCTAAAACCTATGGTTTTTTCAGTGAATTTCTAAAGTGTTTTAAATGCTAATTCCTAACTATATCAGGCGTGAAACCTATGGTTTTTTCAGTGAATATATATATATATATATATATATTTATATATATATATATATATATATATATATATATATATATATATATATATATATATATATATATATATATTACCTACTGGCGGTCGCCAGTAGGTATATATAGTTAGGATTTTTTCTCTATGGGACTTTTGAAAATTCTATGTCTAATAACTTTGGCGTTTGTGCACGGAATCGGCTGAAAATTTCAGGAAAATGGCATATTTTGTTTCTGAGCAGCCCCTAAAAATTTGGGGGGATTCCGTCAAGGGGGGGCCGAGAAAAAAGGGGGGTCCCAAAACGCGTTTTTCCCATTCATTTTTCTATAGGGCGTTTGGCCTCACTTTTAGCTCGAACGGCTGAATGGATTTGCACGAAACTTGGCAAAATTGTAGGGACTGTTAGCCCGATCTGCCTTTGCTGGGTCTCAATATATGTGCTCCAGTGGATTTGGAGAAATTAACGTTTAAAAAAACAGATATATCTGTGACAGCGTCCCGGGTAGCGCTCCGGTTCTCGTACTTTTCGCGTAACGGAGCTTTGCGAAGCGAAGCTGATTGGCTCTCCGGTGTCAACATTCTAAACAGTCCGGAGCGGCCGCCATCTTGTCTCTCGGTAGGATCCAGAGACAAGAAGAGGAGAAAAACGAAGGGGGAATTTAATGAAAGGGGGCAAGGTAGACCCTTCTTGACCCCCTAGGAATGATGTTGGGGTTATTAAAGGGTCCTGTGGGGCAAATAAAAAAAAAATATTTTTTTGCGGTATAAGCGCTTTCCGGTTCGCGAACCGGGTAGCGAATCGGGACGCGAAACGGGAATTCGCCATTTTGTGTTTCGTTTTAATTAAATTACAAGATGGAGGAAAAACAATGTGAGAAATGGGTATAAGGGGGTACGGGAGACGTATCCTGACCCCCTATGTTTTCTGAGGGTGGCTGAGGATGCTCATATATGTTGATACTTGTCTTCCAGCGGCTGCGAGTGAGCGTATTTTTTTTTTTTTTTGCTGCGTGACGTCTGTTAACGTTCGATTCAAAGGAAATCAGGAAGTGTTGACTGCCATTTTGACACTGCGAGTAAATATATTGTTAAAAATAATTGTTATAAATTAATCCGTATTGATAAACATTGTCTGCGCAATCTTGCTTTTTTTCCAATGCCACACTTTTGTCGTGCACGGCAGCCATTTTAGATGCTTTGACCAGACCCACTCTCTGCACGCCGCCGATCGTGACGTCTGTTAACGTTCGATTCGAAGGAAATCAGGAAGTGTTGACCGCCATTTTGACACTGCGAGTAAATATATTGTTAAAAATAATTGTTATAAATTAATCCGTATTGATAAACATTGTCTGCGCCATCTTGCTTTTTTTCCAATGCCACACTTTTGTCGTGCACGGCAGCCATTTTAGATGCCTTGACCAGACCCACTCTCTGCACGCCGCCGATCCTCAGCATGGCTCCCCACCCTCGCAAGCATCTCCCCCACGCACTGGTCACCCCCGCTCTCTGTCTTATGCATGGGCCATAAACCTCCCCCCATCTGCGCTGCTCTTCCCTGAGAATCACACCCTGTGCCCGCCCGACACCTCCCTTTCACCCTATTCACTACCGCACCCTCTGACACTCCTCTTCCTTTGTGTCTGATTGTCCAGGCCGGTCCCAGGCTATCACCTAGCCCTGCGGATGTAGTTTATGGCCTCAACTGTAAAGAATCACACCTCTTCAAAGGAGTTACAGTAGATCAAGGCCCCCACCTTATGAGATCCGTCACACCACACGCGCTCCTACTATCTGATAACGATCCTGTATTGTGATTGGGGAAGGGATTCTCACTGTGAGGGTGTGTGGGACCGAGCCTGAAGCGGAAGATTCCAGGGATGCCTTTTTGTACATCAAAGTCTTCACAATTATGTGTCACATTAAAAATATATAGCACTCCAACAAAGTAGTAGGATTATAACACTTTAATAACTTATAAATATATACAACGCATCAAAAACAGTAAACACGTTAAAAAAAATTTTTTTATACAAAAGCAACAATGGTCAGTAGCGGTCTGTTGTGCGAATAGTCCGAAGGCAGCACAACGCGCCGAGATCTGGACGGCACCCAGGTGATGTCCTTTACTTGCCGCACTGGTCTTGGCATCCTACAATGCTGCACCGAAAAACGGCGTGGGGCGACCCAGGGCGGGGGGGAGGTGGCGTGAACGGGCCTCCCCAGGTGGAGGCTCGTCTGCTGTAGTGGGGCGCCCTTTTACTGTTTCAGTCACCAATCAGCAGTTTTCCACCCGCTTTTGCTGCACTGTGCCTCATCCGCCATTCAGCTGTTTACCGCCCGCTCTTGCGGCTACAGTGTCTCGTCCACCATCCAGTAGAATTGCGCCCACTCTTGCTGGCTGCTACAGGACTCTTAAAATGGCGGCCGGCTCTATGGATTTGGGCCTGGTCCACTAAAATGGCCCTGGGACACATTTGAACTCGGACATTTGCCTGCTAGGGCTTGGGCCCCATTCTCGAAAGCGTCCCCTCAGCCTTGAAGATTCTACCAAAGTCATCGGGGCCCCTGACTCCCGCAGGCTTCCGGTGGGGATCGGCTGCCATGATTGCTTGCGGAATGGCCACGACGGAGCTATGAGATGGTGGTGCTCTCATGCTGACGCCAGCTTCAGTCTGAAACATCCAGAAACACTGTAGACTATCAATTCGATGAGTTCCGGTGGAGCCCCAACGTGACCCGGTAGGGAAGAACTTGCCCTCCCCTTTTTTGAGTGATGGTTCTTGTTGCCTGTCCCCTCTGTTGTCATCTAACGGAACCTTTTTGGATTGCCGAGTGAGAAAAAAAAAGGTGGGGCTTTCATCGTTTGGGGAAAAAAAATGTTTCAATCCAATGAAAAGTGTTATTTTTAGGTCATATGATCAAGCATTTCATCATTAGGAAACCAAAAGTAAAATGAACCAATGAAAAGTTTTATAAACAAGTCACATGACCTGTTATGCGGCTTTGGGCTATAGAAAGCCTACAAAATCCGTTGGCCTGTGAGGCGGCGTCAGTAGCGGACCGATGTGCGAATAGGCCGAAGGCAGCACAACGCGTCGAGATCCGGATGGCACCGAGGTGGTGTCCAGCAAGTGGCCCCACTGGTGTGGCTATCCTATAATGCTATGCCGAAAGACGGCGTGGGGTGCCCGGGGGGGGGGGAGGCGGCGCAAATGGGCCTCTCCCCCCTCCCTGGGTGGAGGCACCTCATGTGCAGTGCGGCGCCCTTTGCCGTTTCACTCGCCGTTCAGCAGAGTTGTGCCCGCTCTTGCGGTACAGCGACTCACCCACCATCCAGCTGAGTTCCGCCCGCTCTTGCGGTACAGCGACTCACCCGCCATCCAGCTGAGTTTCTCCAACTCTTGCGGTACAGCGACTCACCCGCCATCCAGCTGAGTTCCTCCCGCTCTTGCGGTACAGCGACTCACCCGCCATCCAGCTGAGTTTCGGTTACTCTTGCGGTACAGTGACTCGAACGCGCCGAGATCCGGATGGCACCGAGGTGGTGTCCAGCAAGTTTCACTGGTGTGGCCATCCTACAATGCTGCGCCGAAAGATGGTGTGGGGTGCCCGGGGGGGGGGGGCGCTAACGGGCCTCTCTCGCCTCCCCAGGTGGAGGCACCTCATCTGCAGTGGGGCGCCCCTTAGCGTTTCACTCGCCTTCCAGCTGCATTGCGCCCGCTCTTGTGGCACAGTGCCTCACCCCCCATCCAGCTGAGTTGCGCCCGCTCTTGCAGCTACAGCGTCTCGCCCACCATCCAGCTGAATTGCGCTTACTCTTGCGGTGCAGCGAAAGGCGGCTGCAACAAGACTTTCAAAATGGCGGCCGGCTCTTTGGATTTGGGCCTGGTCCACTAAAATGGCCCTGGGACACCTTGGAACTCGGACGCTTGCCTGCTAGGGCATGGGCCCCATTCACGAAAGCGTCCCCTCTTTTGACTGATTGTTCTTGTTGCCTATCTCTTCTGTTGTCATTTAACGGAACCTTTTTGGACTGGCGAAAGGGGTTCTGGTCCGACCGCTTGTTGGTGGAGACATTTTGACTATATCCTGGACCTGCCCGGCCTCGCCCAAAATGGCGCCGGTATAAATGGGACTCGTAACTCCTTGTTGTGTACTGGTTGCCCAACCTTGATATCACGAGATACGTATGCAGTTTTGAAGCACATGGCGGGCGGGGACGAGTACTGATTGAACATTTGGACATCCCTATTGATATTAAGTTCTGATGTGTTATTGATTACTGTACTATTGAAACATCGAATTAACGTCACCCATGGTACTTGCCCGCAAAGGTATATGTAGATAATTTTATTGTAACTGGCCCTGTCGTACTTTAATTATAAAATGTACGTCCACCGATTCCGCAACTGTTAGACACCTTAGTTCTTGCAACCTAATGGCCCGCCCGTTACGTTCTTCTACAGTGTAAATGTCCCCTCATCATATACGATTCCAGTTTGCTCCGTGGCCGGCCCACGTGGTTATAGGCCCGTATTTGTATACTGACATTTTCACAATAAAGGTTTTTAAAACAAAACATGGTAGTAGTACCTTTTTTGGTAAAGTTTTGAATAATAGCTACTGTTTTCGAATCAGTAAAAGGCAAGTGAAATAAAGCAGCCCGATTACATGACGGTTAAAAGGTATAATACGCAGGAATGCTGTAAAGATAAATGGTCAAGGGCTGTTGTGTTTTCCACTCCTGCAACATAAAGTGATTGAAAAGAATCCGATATTCATGCCTATCAGCGACTAAGACAGCAGGCCGAGCCTCTTTTGGTCAACGGCTCCCTCATGGGACGAAGAAACGCCCTTTTTCTCGAAAAGGGAATATTTTACTTGCAGGACAGTTGTAAATTTCCCGGGAAAATACATTAGCCTGGAACATTGTTAGTGATAAACTGTAAATGCATCTGGGTCCTTTGCTTTACAAGTCAGAGTGAGAAAAAGAAAGGTGGGGCTTTCATCATTTGGGCAAAAAAAAATGTTCGAAAGCAATGAAAAGTGTTATTTTTAGGTCATATGACCAAGACTTTTATCATTAGAATAACAAAAGTAAAATGAACCAATGAAAAGTTTTATTAACATGTCACATGATCTGTTATGCTTACGTTACGCGCTGCGCTCCGCGCTCTGGATCGTTTCCGGGAAGCTGCGCCTCTCGCACCGGAGCACTTCCGGGTGCGCTAACGCGGCGCATCATATGACGCATTACGCGACAACGCAGGTCCAGAATATAGTCAAAATGTCTCCACCAACCAGCGGTCGGAACACAACCCCTTGCAGCAGTCCAAAAAGTTCTGTTAAATGACAAGAGAAGGGACAGGCAACAAGAACCATCAGTCAAAGAGGGGAGGGCAAGTTCTTCTCTACCGGGTCACGTTGGGGCTCCACCGGAACTGATCGAATTGGTAGTCTACAGTGTTTCTGGATGTTTCAGACTGAAGCTGGCGTCAGCATGAGAGCACCACCATCTCGTGGATACGTCGTGGCCATTCCGCGAGTAATCATGGCAGTCGCTCGCCACCGGAAGTCTACTGGAGTCGGGGGTCTCGGTGACTGTTGTACAATCTTCAAGGCTGAAGGGAAGTCTTTTGGGAATGGGGCCCATGCCCTAGCAGTCAAGCGTCCGAGTTCCACGGTTGCCCAGAGCCATCTTTGCAGGCCAGGCCCAAGTCTGTGGAGCCGACCGCCATTTCGTGAGCTCCGTAGCAGCCGCCTGTCGCTGTACCGCAAGATTGGGTGCAATTCCGTTGGATGGCGGGTGAGACGTTGTAATAGCAAGAGCAGGCGCAATTCAGCTGGCCGAGCGAGGCACTGTATCGGAAGAGCGGGCGCAAGTCAGCTGGTCGAGTGAAGCGCTGGGGTGTAGCTGAGAAACCTCCACCTGGGGAGGTGGGGGAGGCTCGTTCGCGCCGCCTCTCCCTTCTACTGCACCCCACGCCGTCTCCTGGCGCAGGTATATTTGATGGTCGGACCAGGGCACCGCAGGACGTGTCTTTAGGTCAAACAGATTGTGGGACAAGGTGTGGAGCAGGCGCAATTATCTCGGGGGCCTCCGTCAAGCGGTTCAGGGAGGCATCGCATCACATTGTTTTCCAATGCAGTCAGGTCCACAAACAGCCCCCACTTACTTTGAGAATAGTGAAGCTGCAGTAGGTGCAAATAAGCTTCAGACAGTGTTACAAGCGCTGCTCCGAACCCTCAACTATGGCACTCAACTCATATAGCTACGAATCAACACATGCAGCAGTTTACAGAACAACAGACATAATGATACACAAATTAAGACAGTTTAGTCACTAACCCATGCACTCACTGAGACACATTTAATCACTCACTCATACAGTCAGTCATGCACCTACTAAATCCTTCATCCAGACACTTATACATCCACTCATTCTTCAATATGTAAGACATATTTTAACTTTACAGAAACATACAGTCACTGGGTGTTGTCATCAGTGATGTCATCAGTGATGTCATTTGAGATGTCATCAGTGATGTCATCAGTGATGTCACTGACCATGGCATGAATGATGTAATATGTGACATCATCAGCAGTGGATTGCGGGTGCGCGATATATAGTTAGTGCAACTAACTATACATGCGAATTTCAATGGTTTTGTGTGAGTAAAATAAGGTTTTGTAAATGCTAATCCCTAACTATATATGGTCTTTAACCTATGGTTTTTTCAGTGAATATATATATATATATATATGTGTTGATCAGTAGCTATATGAGTAACTATATGGGTTATTGATTGGTTGCCCAAGTATTTGTATGGGAGACTGAGTGTGTGTGTGGGTGGCTGGGAGGTGTATGACTCTGTGCATAGATGTGTGAGCAGTTGATTCACTAGATGTATGGGTTCAAAAGTGCATGTGGAAACAGCTGTATGGGCGGTTGAATGTCAGCATTAGTGTATTGGTGAGTGAATGGATTTCTCAGTGCTACATGTCAAAGTAAGTACATATGTAAAACACAGTACATGTGAGAGTTGACATATATAAATAACTGTGCATAAGAGCCAGTGAATGTGTGAGTGGCTGTATGGATCATTGTGAACATGTATCAGGGATTGTATAAGAGAGTAAATATGTGTTAGTATATGTTTGAATAAGTAAGGTGTGTATAACTGAATAGTTGAGGAAATGTAGGTGTGATTGATTCTTTGCATGACTGACTAGGTGTGTGAGTAACTCCATGGATAAGTGACAGTCTGTGAGTGTCTGTTTACACTGATTGTATCTAAGGTTATATTAGAGTCGGAAGAGGTTCATCGTATTATCACATGAATGATATCATCAGTGATGTGATCAGTAATGTCAAATGAGATGTCATCAGTGATGTCATCAGTGATGTCATTTGAGAAGTCATCAGTGATGTCATCAGTGATGTCATTTGAGATGACATCAGGAATGTCATCAGTGATGTCATTTGAGATGTCATCAGTGATGTCATCAGTGATGTCACTGACCATGTCATGAATGATGTAATATGTGACATCATCAGCAGTGGATTGCGGGTGCGCGATATATAGTTAGTGCAACTAACTATATATGCGAATTTCAATGGTTTTGTGCGAGTAAATTAAGGTTTTGTACATGCTAATCCCTAACTATATATGGTCTTTAACCTATGGTTTTTTCAGTGAATTTTCAAGGTTTTGTAAATGCTAATCCCTAACTATATATGGTCTATAACCTATGGTTTTATCAGTGAATTTCAATGGTTTTTTAATAGCAAATATCAAAACCTGTAAAATGTCAAGTACGTGGTAGGTAAAAACATTTTCGTATTTATGCACGCTGATGTGCTTTGTACGCTGCCCCCCTCCCCCCCTCCTCTTTTCTTTTAGGAGTATTCTCTCTTTGCAGATAGTGAAGAGTAGGTAACACAGGCCTTTGCCCCCGTTGTAATCCGTCGTGCCTGCTTCCCTCTCCATTTGATTGATTTTTATCCAAGCATTTATTGTTTTGGAATTGGTTCTCTTTGGTTCATTCTCTATTTACAAACAAGCACAGAGTCGCAATACTCTGTTTAGTCTTTGCAGATAGTGAAAAATCGTTAAAAAAACAAAAGGAATCTAGCAAAATCAGTAGGCCACTAATGAGATCTCTTTTTGACCTCGCTAAAATAGAAACATTATGAACAACCCCTCATGACAAATACGAAACTAGTGAGAGGAACTGAGCTCGACACCGTGATGGCTGCAAGACAGCTCGGCTCCGCCGCCCACCCCACCCAAAATAACGACAAACACTATGCAAATACTATAAATATATACAACATACCAGCAAAGTAACAGGGTAAAACGTTTTTATTAAATAACTATTTACATGGCAGCCTGCTGCAACATCGATCCAAACAAGCCTTTATATTTTGGGCTCAAAATAAACCATCAATAGTAAGATTTTCATGGGTGAGTGTAGGTTCATGGTTTTCCATCCACAGACTAAAAGCCTAGAGTGGGAGTGAAAGAACAATAACTAGGTAAGAAGGAAGGCAGAGGTTGTGGGAAGGACTCTGGATATGGTATGTTGCTTGGTCCCTTAGATGCTTTGCACAAATGGCATAATTCCTGGATGTTGGGTGCCATAGTTGAGGGTTCAGAGCAGCGCTTGTAACACTGTCTGAAGCTTATTTGCACCAGCTGCAGCTTCACTATTCTCAAAGTAAGTGGGGGCTGTTTGTGGACCTGACTGCATTGGAAAACAATGTGATGCCTCCCTGAACCGCTTGACGGAGGCCCCCGAGATAATTGCGCCTGCTCCACACCTTGTACCACAATCCGTTTGACCTGAAGACACGTCCTGCGGTGCCCTGGTCCGACCATCACATATACCTGCGCCAGGAGACGGCGTGGGGTGCAGTAGAAGGGAGAGGCGGCGCGAACGAGCCTCCCCCACCTCCCTAGGTGGAGGTTTCTCAGCTACACCCCAGCGCTTCACTCGACCAGCTGACTTGCGCCCGCTCTTCCGACACAGTGCCTCGCTCGGCCAGCTGAATTGTGCCTGCTCTTGCTATTACAACGTCTCACCCGCCATCCAACGGAATTGCACCCAATCTTGCGTACAGTGACAGGCGGCTGCTACGGAGCTCACGAAATGGCGGTTGGCTCCACAGACTTGGGCCTGGCCTGCAAAGATGGCTGTGGGCAACCGTGGAACTCGGACGCTTGACTGCTAGGGCATGGGCCCCATTCCCAAAAGAGTCCCCTCAGCCTTGAAGATTCTACAACAGTCACCAAGACCCCCGACTCCCGTAGACTTCCGGTGGGGAGCGACTGCCATGATTGCTCGCGGAATGGCCACGACGTAGCCACGAGATGGTGGTGCTCTCATGCTGACGCCAGCTTCAGTCTGAAAAATCCAGAAACACTATAGACTACCAATTCGATCAGTTCCGGTGGAGCCCCAACGTGACTCGGTAGAGAAGAACTTGCCCTCCCCTCTTTGACTGATGGTTCTTGTTGCCTGTCCCTTCTCTTGTCATTTAACAGAACTTTTTGGACTGCTGCAAGGGGTTGTGTTCCGACCGCTGGTTAGTGGAGACATTTTGACTATATTCTGGACCTGCATTGTCGCGTAATGCATCATATGACGCGCCGCATTAGCGCACCCGGAAGTGCTCCGGTGCGCGAGGCGCAGCTTCCCGGAAACGATCCAGAGCGCGGCGCGCAGCGCATAACGTAAGCATAACAGATCATGTGACTTGTTAATAAAACTTTTCATTGGTTCATTTTACTTTTGTTATTCTAATGATAAAAGGCTTGGTCATATGACCTAAAAATAACACTTTTCATTGCTTTTGAACATTTTTTTTGCCCAAATGATGAAAGCCCCACCTTTTTTTTCTCACTCTGACTTGTAAAGCAAAGGACCCAGATGCATTTACAGTTTATCACTAACAATGTTCCAGGCTAATGTATTTTCCCGGGAAATTTACAACTGTCCTGCAAGTAAAATATTCCTATTTCGAGAAAAAGGGCGTTTCTTCGTCCCATGAGGGAGCCGTTGAGCAAAAGAGGCTCGGCCTGCTGTCTTAGTCGCTGATAGGCATGAATATCGGATTCTTATCGATCACTTTATGTTGCAGGAGTGGAAAACACAACAGCCCTTGACCATTTATCTTTACTGCGTTCCTGCGTATTATACCTTTTAACCGTCATGTAATCAGGCTGCTTTATTTCACTTGCCTTTTACTCATTCAAAAACAGTGGCTATTATTCAAAACTATACCAAAAAAGGTACTACTACCATGTTTTGTTTTAAAAACCTTTATTGTGAAAATGTCAGTATATAAATACGGGCCTATAACCACGTGGGCCGGCCACGGAGCAAACTGGAATCGTATATGATGAGGGGACATTACACTGTAGAAGAACGTAACGGGCGGGCCATTAGGTGTCTAACAGTTGCGGAATCGGTGGACGTACATTTTATAATTAAAGTATGACAGTGCCAGTTACAATAAAATTATCTAGATATACATTTGCGGGCAAGTACCATGGGTGACGTTAATTCGAACTTTCAATAGTACAGAAATCAATAACACATCAGAACTTAATATCAATAGGGATGTCCAAATGTTCAATCAGTACTCGTCCCCGCCCGCCATGTGCTTCAAAACTGCATACGTATCTCGTGATATCAAGGTTGGGCAACCAGTACACAACAAGGAGTTGCGAGTCCCATTTATACCGGCGCCATTTTGTGCGAGGCCGAGGCCGGGCAGGTCCAGGATATAGTCAAAATGTCTCCACCAACCAGCGGTCGGACCAGAACCCCTTTCGCCAGTCCAAAAAGGTTCCGTTAAATGACAACAGAATAAATAGGCAACAAGAACAATCAATCAAAAGAGGGGACGCTTTCGTGAATGCGGCCCATGCCCTAGCAGGCAAGCGTCCGAGTTCCAAGGTGTCCCAGGCCATTTTAGTGGACCAGGCCCAAATCCAAAGACCCCTGTTGCAGCCGGCTATCGCTGCACCACAAGAGTAACCGCAATTCAGCTAGATGGCGGGTGAGTCACTGTACCGCAGGAGCGGGCGGAACTCAGCTGGATGGGGGGTGAGGCACTGTGCCGCAAGAGCGGGCGCAATGCAGCTGGACGGCGAGTGAAATGCTAAGAGGCGCCCCACTGCAGATGAGGTGCCTCCACCTGGGGAGGCGAGAGAGGCCCGTTTGCGCCACTTTCCCCCCCCCCAGGCACCCCACGCCGTCTTTCAGCGCAGCATTGTAGGATGGCCACACCAGTGAAACTTGCTGGACACCACCTCGGTGCCATCCGGATCTCGACGCGTTGTGCTGCCTTCGGCCTATTCGCACATCGGTCCGCTACTGACGCCGCCTCACAGGCCAACGGATTTTGTAGGCTTTTTATAGCCCAAAGCCGCATAACAGGTCATGTGACTTGTTTATAAAACTTTTCATTGGTTAATTTTGCTTTTGGTTTCCTAATGATGAAATGCTCGATCATATGACCTAAAAATAACACTTTTCATTGGATTGAAACATTTTTTTTTCCCAAACGATGAAAGCCCAACCTTTTTTTTTCTCACTCGGCAATCCAAAAAGGTTCCGTTACATGACAACAGCGGGGACAGGCAACAAGAACCATCACTCAAAAAAGGGGAGGGCAAGTTCTTCCCTACCGGGTCACGTTGGGGCTCCGCCGGAACTCATCGAATTGATAGTCTACAGTGTTTCTGGATGTTTCAGACTGAAGCTGGCGTCAGCATGAGAGCACCACCATCTCGTAGCTCCGTCGTGGCCATTCCGCAAGCAATCATGGCAGCCGCTCCCCACCGGAAGCCTGCGGGAGTCGGGGGCCCGATGACTTTTGTAGAATCTTCAAGGCTGAGGGGACACTTTCGAGAATGGAGCCAAAGCCCTAGCAGGCAAGCGTCCGAGTTCAAATGTGTCCCAAGGACATTTTAGTGGACCAGGCCCAAATCCGAAGAGCCAGCCGCCATTTTAAGAGTCCTGTAGCAGCCGCCTATCGCTGCACCGCAAGAGTGGGCGCAATTCAACTGGATGGTGGGCGAGACGCTGTGGCCGCAAGAGCGGGCGCAACTCAACTGGATGGTGGGCGAGACGCTGTAGCCGCAAGAGCGGGCGGTAAACAGCTGGATGGCGGATGAGGCACAGTGCAGCAAAAGCGGGCGGAAAACCGCTGAATGGAGACTGAAACGCTAAAGGGGCGCCCCACTACAGCAGACGAGCCTCTACCTGGGGAGGCCCGTTCACGCCCCCCCCCCCCCCCCCCGGGGGCGCCCCACGCCATTTTTCGGCGCAGCATTGTAGGATGCCAAGACCAGTGCGGCAAGTAAAGGACATCCCCTGGGTGCCGTCCAGATCTCAGCGCGTTGTGCTGCCTTCGGACTATTCGCACAACAGACCGCTACTGACCATTGTTGCTTTGTTTAAAATGTTTTTTTAACGTGTTTACTGTTTTTGGTGCGTTGTATATATTTATAAGTTATTAAAGTGTTATAATCCTACTACTTTGTTGGAGTGCTATATATTTTTAATGTGACACATAATTGTGAAGACTTTGATGTACAAAAAGGCATCCCTGGAATCTTCCGCTTCAGGCTCGGTCCCACACACCCTCACAGTGAGAATCCCCTCCCCAATCACAATACAGGATCGTTATCAGATAATAGGAACGCGTGTGGTGTGACGGATCTCATGGGGTGGGGGCCTTGATCTACTGTAACTCCTTTGAAGAGGGGTGATTCTTTACAGTTGAGGCCATAAACTACATCCGCAGGGCTAGGTGATAGCCTGGGACCGGCCTGGACAATCAGACCAATGGAAGAGGAGTGTCAGAGGGTGCGGTAGTGAATAGGGTGAAAGGGAGGTGTCGGGCGGGCACAGGGTGTGATTCTCAGGGAAGAGCAGCGCAGATGGAGGGAGGTTTATGGCCCATGCATAAGAGAGAGAGCGGGGGTGACCAGTGCGTGGGGGAGATGCTTGCGAGGGTGGGGAGCCATGCTGAGGATCAGCGGCGTGCAGAGAGTGGGTCTGGTCAAGGCATCTAAAATGGCTGCCGTGCACGACAAAAGTGTGGCATTGGAAAAAAAGCAAGATGGCGCAGACAATGTTTATCAATACGGATTAATTTATAACAATTATTTTTAACAATATATTTACTCGCAGTGTCAAAATGGCGGTCAACACTTCCTGATTTCCTTCGAATCGAACGTTAACAGACGTCACGCAGCAAAAAAAAAAAAAAAAACGCTCACGCGCAGCCGCTGGAAGACAAGTATCAACATATATTAGCATCCTCAGCCACTCTCAGAAAACATAGGGGGTCAGGATACGTCTCCCGTACCCCCTTATACCCATTTCTCACATTGTTTTTCATCCATCTTGTAATTTAATTAAAACGAAACACAAAATGGCGAATTCCCGTTTCGCGTCCCGGTTCGCTACCCGGTTCGCAAACCGGAAAGCGCTTCTACCGCAAAAAAACAATTTTTTTTAATTTGCCCCACGGGACCCTTTAATAACCCCAACATCATTCCTAGAGGGTCAAGAAGGGTCTACCTTGCCCCCTTTCATTAAATTCCCCCTTCATTTTTCTCCTCCTCTTGTCTCTCGATCCTACCGAGAGACAAGATGGCGGCCGCTCCCGACTGTTTAGAATGTTGACAGACACCGGAGAGCCAATCAGCTTCGCTTCACAAAGTTCCGTTACACGAAAAGTTCGCGAACCGGAGCGCTACCCGGGACGCTGTCACAGATATATCTGTTTTTTAAAACGTTAATTTCTCAAAATCCACTGGAGCACATATATTGAGACCCAGCAAAGGCACATCGGGCTAACAGTCCCTACAATTTTGCCAAGTTTCGTGCAAATCCATTCAGCCGTTCGAGCTAAAAGGGAGGCCAAACGCCCTATGGAAAAATGAATGGGAAAAACGCGTTTTGGGACCCCTCTTTTTTCTCGGCCCCCCCTTGATGAAACCCCCCAAATTTTCAGGGGCTGCTCAGAAACGAAATGTGCCATTTTCCTGAAAATTTCAGCCGATTCCGTCCACAAACGCCAAAGTTATTAGACATAGAATTTTCAAAAGTCCCATAGAGAAAAAATCCTAACTATATATACCTACTGGCGACCGCCAGTAGGTAATATATATATATATGTATATATTCCACACGATGAAAGATCGTGGCACTTCTCTTGGTAGTTCCAAAGATGATTTATTTCAGACTGTGATAACCTACGCATTGTGAACCGTAGTTCCTGTTCACAGCAGTGTTATACATTTGTCCCTTTTCAATTTCTCTATTTATACTCCTACGCACATTGGTTGTTGCCGTGCATCATGGGCCATGTAGTGCTTGTATGTATATTTTCAATGAAACTTTATCAACCTGCCATGTTTCTGTGTTTCGCTGTTGGTGGAGTAATGCAGCTGTGTTTTTCAATTACATTACACCTTGCGCCGCTCTAATAGTTAGATGATTGGCGTTTTTAGATTCATGGCAAAGCCATGAATACAGTGATCAATATCGCAATAGCTATCATATTGATCGTGCATGTAATTATATGGCTGAGTGTCTTTACCATTTCTAGGGCAGAGTGCCCTGGCCACCGCTGTATGTCTACCACCTATAATTTACATGTTCTCTGTAATCCTATTTTACACAATTTGGCCCTTGATGATGTTTCTGTTGCATACATCTTTGTACTCAATTACATAATCTATGTTGCTCTATATAAACAAATCCACAACACGAACGAGGTGGCAATAGAGTGCAAAAACTGAGAAGACTGGAGTCAAAGCTCATAATGAGATTTAGAACAAAACAACCACTGGACCTTAATGGGGACGAGGAAATGTACGTTCATCTATAGGGTTACAGATTGGTGACAACCTATGGAGATTCAATCTCTCCATATAACTATGTGCACACAGAGACATTAAAATAAGAAGAAACGAATAGACAAATAAAAAGGAACGAAAAGAAAACATGCAGGACATTCGATCTGGAAAATCATGAACATAACATAGAGACTTCCTTTGTTTAGATGTGTTTATATAAAACAACATAGATTATGTAATTGAGTACAAAGATGTATGCCATAAACATCATCAAGGGCCAAATTGTGTAAAATAGGATTATAGAGAACATGTAAATTATAGGTGGTAGACATACAGCGGTGGCCAGGGTACTCAGCCCTAGAAATGGTAAAGACACTCAGTCATATAATTACATACACGATCAATATGATAGCTATTGCGATATTGAACACTATATTCATGGCTTGGCCATGAATCTAAAAACGCCAATCATCTAACTATTAGAGTGGCGCAAGGTGTAATGTAATTGAAAAACACCGCTGCATTACTCCACCAACAGCGAAACACAGAAACATGGCCGTTTGATAAAGTTTCATTGAAACTATACATACAAGCACTAAATGGCCCATATTGCACCACTACAACCAATGGGCGCAGGAGTATAAATAGAGAAATTGAAAAGGGACAAATGTATAACACTGCCGTGAACAGGAACTATGGTTTGAAACGCGTGGGTTATCACAGTCTGAAATAAATCATCTTTGAAACTACCAAGAGGAGTGCCACAATCTTTCTTTGTGTGGAATAAAAACGAGACACTGCCCTGGTCTCAACTTGGGCACCGACTAAAACTGTGCTCCCTCTGCTACAGGACAACCGTTGTAAAAAAAAAATATATATATATAAGCAACTTTATAGAACCACCAGAGGTAAAAAGAAAAATAATTGTCATCACAAGCAATTAAACTACATCAATCTTATGAAGAAACTGAATAAAAATACAGAAATTGTTATAAAGAATTCAGATAAAGGTGGCAATTTGGTCATCTGGCCCAAGAAAGAATATATTAATGAAGCCAACAGGCAATTGGAGGATATTAACTGCTACGAAAAAACAACACAGAAAAAATATGCAAAGGCAAAAAAAACTCTACTTAAACTGTTATCTAAATGGCGCAGAGAAGGTTTGATTTTATTGGAGGAATTCAAATATATGAATAATGAATTCCCTGTTGTTCCTGTGCTATATTTAATTCTGAAAGTTCACAAAGGTATAGGTCCAACACCAGGAAGACCGATTATTTCGGCCATTAAGAGCGCCAGTGAACAGGTCGGTCAATATATTGATTTTTTTCTGCAGGACATGGTAAAAAGTCTACCTAGTTATGTTAGAGATACCAGCGACTTTTTGCTGAAAATAAGAGATCAAGAGTGGAATGATGACATGTGGTACTGAAAATTCTGAACCTGTGTTATAAACATTGTCGTATCATGTCGATTTTGGTATCATCAGACCGAGAATGATTAGAGTACTATGCACAAGCATTTTCGTCATATTCAGGTGACGAAATCACCCTGAAATCAGAGTTTCCGTCCTGAACCCTCAGGTTCCATTTTGTGAACGGCAGCCATTTTGTGATTGCCCTCACATAGGCCAAATGACTAAGGCCAAAAACGAGTCTAAAGGACATGTACACCTTTGCTGACTCCTCTGTGACCTGGGCAAGCTGACTCCACTGCCTGAAGCCAAACCTGTTAGGCCAGTTCCTTTCCCAGTGGCCAAATGAGATTAGTATCAAGGCACAACATATCATAAACCTTTCATCGCATACAAACCATGCCTAATCTTACACACACCTGTCCCTGTTTCTTTCTTTATGACTTGCTTTACGAGGAGGTGCCCGGTTTTATTGGGGGTCCGTCGATATCTGATGAAAATACTGGGCCTTGCCGGGTAATTGATTGTGGGCTGGACAAACTAAAATATGGGCTTGTCATCATGGCTCTGCTTTTTCTTTGTAGTGTAAATATGTTAATGGTCAACTATAAAATAAGGAATGTTTGCCTAAAGCATAATATTTTGTATAAAAAGAGAAGGCTGGCTTTGTAAGAGGGAGCAGTCTCCTGAGAATATACACCGTGTTGTACTTCTTGGATACCTGTTACTGGCTGCAGCCAATAAATACGATCTTTAACTTCACCAAGAAGACTCTGTGTTTCTGTAGTCTGAAACAGGAAGAACTCGAAGTCTTAGGGTGTGTTCCCTGGCACCGCTGGGTTCTTAAAAACCCAGTACTTCACATGTTGTTACTAACTTTAGACGTAGAGTCTTTATATACCAGCATAGATCATGCTAATGGGTTGACAGCTGTTGAACACTTTTTGGGCAGAAGATTGTATGAGTATTATGAACATAATAAGGTCATTATCAGTCTTATTGAATGGTGTCTTCACAACAATTTCTTTCTCTTTGGAAAAGATTTATTTAAACAACTCAGAGGTGTGGCAATGGGATCCCGTTTCTCCCCCAGCTATGCGTGTTTACACGTTGGCAGGTGGGAGGAACAGGTCCTTAACAAAAAACATTGGGTTTGGGTCACTGAAAAGATAGTAAAATATCTTTGTTACATCAATGACATTTTCATTTTATGGCAAGGAGATGAGGAGGAGGCTTCACTTTTTGTGGAAGAGATAAATGAAATACCCTCAATCTCAATTTCACGTCCCATATTGGTAAATATGAAATAGAATTTCTAGATGTGAAAGTTTACATTAAAAATGCCAGAATAGAGACTACCCTTTTCAGAAAACCGACCGCTGGTAATACACCGCTACACGCTACCAGTCTACACCCTAAGCACACTATACATAGCATTCCTTACGAAGAAATTTTGAGACTTAAGAGAATATCTAGCACCACTAGTGGTTTTGACATATGTTTGAAGGACATGATGGCAAGACTAAAAGTGCGCGGATATACTGATGTCATTCTAAATCAGGCTATAGCCAAAGCCAACTCACGACCCAGAGAAAGCCTATTTCTTTCCAATTCAGATGATACTGAAAATCTTGATATGAGTTTGGTTGCCAACAACAATAATGAGATTAAAGAATGTCCTAGATTAATTACTGCATTCAGTAATGAAGAAAGTAAAATCAGGACTATCATAAAGAAAAACTGGCCCATAGTGTTAACTGATGTGGTACTGGGTTCTAAATTACCCAGCACCCCTGTGATTACTTTTAGAAGAGCAAGAAGTATGGGATCTGGTTTGGACAAAAGCAGCCCAGAAGTCAGACACAACACTATGTGGCTTCAACCATTGCAAGGGTTCCGAAAATGTTCTACGTGTAGAGCATGTAAATTTGGAACAAATAAAACTCATTATCAAACAATTTTCAGTTCTAAAGATATAGCCATTCCTGGTAGCTTCAACTGTAGAACGGATTTTGCAGTTTATGTCCTGACGTGTACCTGTGGCCTAAACTACATCAATAGCAAAAAACTGCAGGTGCACGTCAGGATTTTACAGCATCTAAGAGCAATCCTACATAACGATCCAGCGTACCGGGTAGCGCGTCACTTTAAAAGAACTCACAATAATGACGTAGCTTGCCTAAAATATTATGTGGTGGGGCCATTCCTAAATCACGTAGAGGTGGGAATAGAGAACATCAGTTGAGGCAACTTGAGACCACCATGATTTTAGAATTCGAAAGCAAATGACCCAACGGGTTGAACAATACAGACGATATGTATAATATTTTATGAATGTATTGTTCCCCGATTGATCTGCTCCTGACATTCTATCTTGCCATCTTACACTCGTATATATTTATATACACTACTACCATGCATTGAAGACATAGTAAATCTGGTTGTTCTTTTTAACCATCTTTTAGCCCTAACAAACATGTTTTCCTGTTATCTATGATATCATGAATTTCTCCTATAACCGCTTGTATAGATGAAAAAAACACAAGTATTTTAAAAGAATTGTCTCTTTTCATCTATATTTCTCTCAGTTTTTTAATAATTTTTTGCACTAATAACTTTTATGATGAAAGAATCCTTTTTTTTAAAAAAAATTCTTTATATGATTTTAACAATGAGATTCGGCAATTGTCAATTTTATTGTTAATATTTATACATAAATTATTTATCATACGGTTTGCACTTTACAGAATATTTGCACTAACTTTTGCACAGTTTTGCACAACATTCGTAAACGTTGTTTGGTTATGAATTAATATTTTCACTTTAATATGATAGCATCTACCATCCATTACTGTCTAAATATATTAGCATTAGCATGTTATGCTACTGATGACCTATGTGAGATTAGGTCTGTTGCTTCCAATTTTTTCCGGGATTTATCCTTTCTATGAAGTATATTGCCTGTATTCATACATATATACATATGTTTAATATTGGAAACATGTCGCATTTATGCTGATAATTTAAAAAAAAAATCTTCCTCAAAAACGTTCTTTTTATATATGTAATACCAGTGCTTTTATACATTTATGTATTTTAAACCTTTTTTACATATGAAGAACATTTTTAATGTGGAGTTAAAAAGAGAATTCAAGACAGTATTTTTTCAGTGTTTATGGTCACATGGCCAACAATGTGATGGTTTGGGGGTGTGCACTTTTATGCATTTAAAAAAACAACATGGTTGAAGTGATCCGCATGTGAACAAGGGCCCGTGAGCCCGAAACGCATCATTGCTGATTTTTCCTGAAAGGAAATAAAAATCTTTGCCAGATCCTGTGGTCCGTCTCCTGCTTCGCTGGTCCGTGTGGATTGGAAGTGGTTCAGAGTTTCTTTTCGCATATATATATATATATATATATATATATATATATATATATATATATATATATATATATATATACTGCGGTGAGTGAGAGTGATTTAGGGCAGACTCCCATTAACAGGCAGTGGGGAGGACTTTGGCTGTAAGCGCGAACGGGAAACAATCCCTGTTTCGCGCTTGGTGAAAACACACTGTTTATATTGAAGGTCAGTCAGCAGGACGCTAACAGTTTAGTAACGTCGGAGGAGACAGTTAAGGAAAGGGAAAAGACATCGCTGGAGCTCTTTCACAACCTGCCTAATGTTGCTAGAAATGAAGCGGTTGCAGGCTCAGCATCGAATGTACAACAAGCGCCATTAACCAATGAAACACAAATAAAAAACTTGATGAAACGCATGGAAAAGTGCATGAAGAGTGAATGCACGAAATGGGGGGAGCATACATCGCTCTCAATGTATGTGGCAGAGGGGCGGGTCCCACGGGGACTGAGAATCCTTTTGGCCCCCAGCTATGATCAACCACATCCTGACATGTTAAAAGAATGGGGTCAAACCAACTTGGAATCATCTACTAAGCTGATCAACATATTAATCAAATATGCTGAAATAGACCGTTTGCAATTATTAAAAGATATGGAAAGCATCAATGAGGAACTGACCAGATTTGAACCAAATGAATTGATACGAAATTAAAAAAGGAAATTCAGGAGCGCCTTCAAGTACATGAGGACAAAATTAAAACAAGGAAAGCGTGGAAATTTGCACGCGACAAGGACGATTTTGAAAATGGGAAAATCTACACTTTCGCACGCAAGTTCGATAATGCCAGACGCTTAAAAGCCAACCCAAAAGCAACTCAAGTCACCAATACCACAACGGAAGGCAGCACAAATGCTAGCCGTGACATGGAAGGGGGAATCAGTGAGACTGAATCCAACAGCAGTAGTGTAAGCAGTCTTTATTCTGATGAAGACCCCAGGGGAGCAACAGGTGGCTCAGAACCAACCCATGTCCTCAATGTTGGCAAAGAAGTTGATTTTTTAGTCAACGCCCGCTTGCAAAGTCTGCGCTCACACAATCGACAGGGGCAATTTCAAAAAGGGCAAGGATCAACAGAAACTGAAAACAAAGGCGGAAAAACCACAAAGCCAAACAGCAACAAAAAGAAAAAGTTTTGGCGGAAAAACAAAAATCAATAGGAGTTAATAATAACAGCATTGTGAACCTATCAAATGTGGTGCTTACCAAAGCCGAGGAACAACTACTAAGTTTAGGTCTCACCTATTGCCCTATAACAGACTTCAATTATACATCCACCAGAGTTGATGTTTTCAGGTATATAAGAAAACTTAAATTGCGAAAATTCGTCAACATTAAAGACGGCCTCAGTGAGGTAGAAAATATAGTGAGTGGCCACCAACAACTTTAGAGGCCAGAGATGCAAGAGGGCTTCTAACTTTGCAACAACTGGGTAACTCACAAACAAACAGTGATGTCAATACGGAGCAGTCCACACAACAAGAATTAAGAGAAGCATCCATATACCAGGTTGGAGCCGGTGCTAGCCCATTCAAACCAGCTTCTAATTTCATGCCAACCATGCCAAGAGACGCCAGTGATTCTTTTCACGAAGTAGTTACGGCAGATCTCAAGAGACTGTACCATCAAGTGAAACACTGCAAGAGAATCAAAACAGGAAAAGAAAAAGAATATTGGGCATTAGTTAACAAACTGAAAAATGATCATCAAATTATCGTATGAACCGCAGATAAAGGAGGCAATATAGTCATCTGGCCCCAGGTTCAATATGTGGAGGAAGCCCACAGACAGCTTTCAGACACGGTGTGCTATGCCAGAACAAATATGCAAGAATACAATTTGTCCAGAGATCATTTAAAAAAACTTCTCTATAAATTTAAAAGGGAAGGACTTATTTCAAATGAAGAGTTCAAATTCCTTCATGTTGAACATCCAGTTTTGCCAAAATTCTATTTGATTCCCAAAATACATAAAGGCAGGTGTCCAGTGCCGGGCAGACCTATCATCTCTGCCATTGACAGTGCAACAGAACATCTGGCATAGTATACGGACTACTTTTTACAGTCCCTGGTGAGCAGTCTGCCTACATATATAAGAGATACGGGAAACTTTTTACAAAAACGGAAAAACATTGCCTGGTCAGAAGACTGTATATTGGTAACATTGGACATCGAAGCCCTCTATACCAGCATAGATCATGGGAGAGGGCTGGAAGCACTGAACTATTTCTTAAGTACCCGACCAGTGCACTGTTACAACCATAACAAGATGTTAAGTGAATTTCTAAGCTGGTGTTTGTATCACAATTATTTCTTGTTTGGTAAAGATATTTATATACAGAAAAGGGGTGTGGCCATGGGGGCCTGCTTCTCTCCCAGCTATGCGTGTTTACACGTTGGCTGGTGGGAGAAGCAGGTCCTCATGGAAACACACCGGGCGGTGTTTGCCACTAATGTAGTCATGTGGGTTCATTTTATAGAGGATGTGTTTTTAATTTGGAGGGGCACTGAAGAAAATGTGAAAGAGTTCATTGTGGCCCTAAACAATAATGAAGACAACCTGAGGTTCACACACAACATCAGTAAAACATCGTGGACTTTTTAGACGTTAGGGTCTTCCACACAGCAGGACACCTAGCCACCTCATTACACAGAAAAGACACATCGGGCAACACAACCCTACAAGCAACAAGTGCCCACCCTCGCCACGTTATAGATAACATTCCAAATGGCGAGCTTCTTCGTGTTAAGAGAATCTGTAGCACTGAGGATGAGCTTAATACATGTACAGCCCAAGCATTAGATAGATTTCGGGAACGAGGTTATAAGGAGAACATACTCACAAAAGCAGTCAACAAAATGAAAGTTAGAACAAGAGAAACCCTATTTTCACCAGTGGAGGCAAACAGGGTCCCAGTAGGAGATTCGGCTGAAACTCCTATTAGATTAATTACTGCATACAATGGCCAGGACAGAAAAATCCGGTCTATTCTCAGTAAAAGTTGGCCCATTCTCCAAACAGATGCAGTACTATCGCATCATTTACCAGCACGGCCAGAGATTACGTTTCGGAGGGGACCCTCCCTACGTATGCATATCTCCAAACCTTGCCCCGAATTACCTATAACCAAAAAACCCTGGTTTCCACCTGGAATGGGATTCTATAAATGCAGCAGTTTCAGAGCCTGCAAATTTGGAGTAAACACACAGCAGTATCACACTCCATTTAGTCCAGTACCACAATCTATCAAAGGACTTTACGGTTGCAAAACAGAGTATGCTGTTTACGTCCTGGCATGCATGTGTGATCTCAGGTATGTGGGAAGCACCAAACTACCAGTGCATGCCAGGATATTGCAGCATATCAGAGCAATCGTGAACAACGATAGCTCCTATACGGTAGCTAGACACTTTAAGAGTGTACATAACAACAACCTCCAGTGTCTTAGCTATTATGTCATCACTTCGGTACCCAAACCTAGAAGGGGTGGAGACCGTGATAGGATGCTTAGACAATTAGAGTCCAAAATGATCTTAGAACTAGATTCTAAGGTCCCGAATGGACTCAACACTACGGAAGATCTGTATCATTTTTTATAAGGATAACACTCTACAGATTCCGTAGTCATAATTATTGTAAAATTAAACTGCATAGCGATATTACAGTTGTGAGAGGTGCCTCCGGCCAGCAACCCATTATGAATCTATATATTTAAACTATGTCTAACTCCGACGCCCAGATTAAACTTTTTTCCTCTTTTTCCTTTTTCTTTCAAACTGTCAATAACAGGGGTGAATTTGGGTTCTCCCTGTAACATTACAGTCACTTTATGAAAAAAAAATATTTGTTTTGAAAATAGGTCACATAGGGGTTGCCATCGACACTTGATGTCCCCAAATATGTAACTAGTTGGGGTTGCCATCAACACTTGATGTCCCCGAATGTGTAACTAGTTGGCCTTGAAATAGGAAGTTTCAAAACTGCATTTAAATACCTTGCTTGATATTGCACAAATTGTTTTGTGTAAGTTGCACAGGAGAGTGTCCAGTTTACATCATGCCATTTCACTTTGATAAATGTAAATTATAAATGAAATTTCATATATATTTTTCTACTTAACAGTTTTTAATATGCTTTTAAACTGGTTCTGGTAGACAAAGGCATTGGATTTCCTGCATGTTTTAAAAAAGTTGATTTTATATCTATTTATATTGTAAATAGGATAAATCATATATTTTTTGGATATGGCAAAAAATATTTATTGGAACTTCTTTGCACATATGAAAAGGATATATGCACATTGCACTTTATTGGGGTTTTGATAAATTGAATGTAAACAAGCATTTATGCTGATATCAAATGAAAAGTTAACAACTGATTGAAATAATGACAATGTTATCCAACTATTTACATACGTAATCAAAGGCACTTTACATTGTATCGACATGCAACTTATAAGTATTTTCTTTATATTTATTATTTGTGCATCACATGGTGTATATGAAGGGGTTTAAAAAGAGGCATTGTGGGAAATATTTTTTATGTGAGCAAGGGCATCCGCCCGAAACGCGTCATCTGTCAGTGCTGCTGTGACCTTCACTTGAATAAAGTACCTCTTGCCAGCAATTTGGGATTCGTTGGTTTTTCTTCTTGGGACAGAAACAACAACTGGCATTCCCAAGGTGAACCTACATCGTTCGATATATATAGATATATATATATATATATATATATATATATATATATATATATATATATATATATATATATATATATATATATATATATATATATATTCCTCCCAAATGCCTTTGCGCTCACAGAGGTCACAGGCAGCCTCGAGGTAACAGACTGGATGGTAGGAGCTGTTTGTGTGACCTCTGTGAGCGCAAAGGCATTTGGGAGAAATATATATATATATATATATATATATATATATATATATATATATATATAGATATAGATATAGATTATATATATATATATATATATATATATATATATATATATATATATATATATATATATATATATATATACTTGAAGATGAAGGATCACAAGAAAACAACAGCCAGCCAGGGCAAAAATCTGGATCCAAAAGGATACAATGAGTCACAAAGAAATAAAATATCCAAGAAAGAAGTGACTCAAAGAGATAGATTCACCAAAGAACAAAAATATATTTCCACTACAACGTTTCAGCTTCCGCCTTCCTCAGGTAGTTTCAAGACGATAAGCTCAGATGGTAACTTAACATCTATCCTATGGGGTTGGAGATTAAGTCTAAGCCACCTTTTAAACTAACTAGTTGTGAATGGTCCGCTACATGGAATATTTTACTGCTTAACTCATCAATGGCCCTACTATTGTTTTCTATTAATGGAACCATTCAAAAAATGCAGATGCTTAAAGCCAAGCTACAAAAAGAACAGGAACTTTTAAAGAACACAAAAAGTGACTCTGAAGTGGCACACATACTACAGAGGATTGCAGTAGTAAAAAAGATGACTGCCAGGAATTCTATTAAAAATAAATCTGAAAAACTAAAAAGAGATATGTTAAGATTTCATATACCTCCTCTTCCAACTAATCACTTCATAAATCATTCTGTTTTTGGAGATTTTCTTGTCCGTGTAAGCCCTGTGAGTAAACAGCATAAAAAAACAGAAGATTTAAAAGACAAAGACTGCATAGCATCAGCCAGCTTCAACCCTTCCAGACATCTGACTCAGTTATTGACTTGACTGGAGGGCTCCTATCACCAGGTAAATTGAACCTCTTGAGCAAAGGCCTCTATTTCTGTCCTGTACCGAAGGACCATATTACGGCCAACATGATGAGAGACCTAAAAACCTTTGAGAGCAGATGCAGACTCACCGAATACTTTTACAATAATTCTAATGTTGGTCTGCCAAGCTACCTTCCAGATCTATTTAAGAAGTTCCGCCATCCCAAATCATGGACTCCTCCATATGGTAGAAACCCTGTTCTTGAAACATACATTTTATCCATCAACAAACTCATCAAGGAATCAACACCTAAAAGGATTTTTGATAACATTAGCAAAGAAGAAAGAAAAGCTCTCCACCTCCTTCAACAGAGAATGGATGTCACTATAAAACCGGCAGACAAAGGTGGTGCAGTGGTTGTCATGAAAGTAAGTGATTATATTGAGGAAGGAATGAGACAACTAATGTATACCAACACTTACAAACCTTTAGAAACTGATCCCACTGAAGATTTGAACAAAGACATTTAAAACATGGTTGTAAGGTACAGATGCTTAAACCTCATTGATGAAACAACAGCAGATATACTTGTTCATCCCAAACCAAGACCTGGGAGATTTTATATGCTTCCCAAAATTCACAAAATTAACAATCCTGGCCGTCTCATCATCTCTGGCAATGACACCGCCACTGAGAGACTATTTTTATTTGTTGACCCGCACCTCCAGCCCATTGTACAGGAACTTCCATCATTTGTTAAAGATATCAGCCACTTCCTTCAGATTATTGAAAAATTAAACCAAACCTACACATTTGATGATGATACTCTTCTGGCTACATTTGATGTTGCATCATTATACACAAATATACCACATGAGGATGGGCTTATGGCGTCATCTGAAGCTGTTAGTAAAAGAACTGTGAAAAAACCATCAACAAATGTGCTTACCAACTTTGCTAGAGTTATCCTTCAATCCAACAATTTTACATTTAATGGTAAACACTATCTGCAGATACAAGGTACTTCCATGGGTACTCGGATGGCTCCATCCTATGCAAATATCTTCATGGGCAAACTAGAGAACAGTATACTTGCTACTTCTAGCATCAAACCACTGGTATGGCTACGATACATTGATGACATATTTATAATATGGAATGCAGGAAGTAGAACATTGGAACAATTTACAGCTAATATCAACAATATCCATCCTACTATCAAATTTACCAGCAGCAATACCAAACAGAAGCATCATTTCCCTTTTCTGGATGTGCTAGTGACCATTCATGAACACAAAATTACAACTGATCTGTACCACAAGCCTACAGATGCTCATTTGCATCTAAACTGGACTTCATGTCACCCACATCACACTAAACTGAGCATCATCTACAGCCAAGCACTCAGAATAAGACGCATCTGCAGCAATGAGGAAACCTGTAAAGACCATCTACAGGAGCTTGCTACATTATTTAGAAGGCGAGGCTATCCTCTGCATATCATACAGCAACAAATTGACAAGTCTTTGCAGTTACCCAGAGAAGCACTTATTTGGAATACCAACGCCAGAAACAACAGTGACAGAACTCCATTTGTAGTTGACTATCATCCATCAGCTCCCAACTACAGAAATATAATTAAAAAAACATTTCCTTTACTGTCCACTTGTGAAAAATTGCAAAAGGTTTTTCCAAAACCGCCAGTCATTGCTTACCGCAGAGCTCCAAATTTACGATCTCTTATTGTGAGAGCTGAACTCAAGCAAGCTGTAAAAAATGCAGGGGTTCATTGCTGTGACTCTAAAAGGTGCATCACGTGTGAATACCTTTTACAAACAACATCAGTTACTAGTTATGTTACCAGAAAGACCTATGCAATAAGGCAGCATCGTACATGTCGCTCAACATGCATTATTTATGTGATTCAGTGCCAACGGCAAAGCTGTAAAAAACAATATGTAGGCCAAACAGTGAATGACCTCCGCACAAGATTTAGGAACCACAAATCAGCAATAATTAAGAAGAAAATTGACCAGCCTGTAGCCAATCAGTTTAACCTTGTGGATCATTAACTATCAGATTTGAAGATTTTCCCCGTGGAACATGTCTCAAAGGAAGAACTACTGGACTCCAGGGAAAACTTCTGGATGTACCCTTTAAAATCATTGCATCCAGATGGACTGAACATTACTGACAATACAACCTGATTACTGCATATCTCAAGAACTCTCAGGACTGCAATGATTCCACATTCCAAATGGAATCTTCACTCATGATGCTTTTTTGAAAATTCAGCTGTGTCATCTGTGCAGCCACTGAGCTTACCATCTTGAAACTACCTGAGGAAGGCGGAAGCTGAAACGTTGTAGTGGAATTATATTTTTGTTCTTTGGTGAATCTATCTGTTTGAGTCACTTCTTTCTTGGATATATATATATTTGTAACATACGTCTTCTATATCTATGACGTTTCTCTGATTGGCTCCAAGCAATTTAAAATGAGCACGCCCGCCTTGTAGCGATTGTCATGTGATCAAGGTGCTGTGTGCACCGAAACGCGCCATGGCGGAGTGGTGATGAGTGATTTACTTAAATAAAACTTACCACGTTCACGGAAACCGGGTTTGCCTCGTCTACTTTGCTGCTGCTGCATGCTGCTGCGGACGTCTTATGCCGAAAAAAAAAATATATATATATATACATATATATATATATATATATATATATATAACAAAGTCCTGCAATGCGTCTCCTCACATCACCACGGAACAGATCTCCAAAACACCAAGGTTAGATTTCAAAAAAGTGGCTTTATTCTTCCCTCGCCATCGGCATGACGCGTTTCGGCCGTCACAAAACGGCCTTGATCACATGGCCTCAAATTACCAATGGGGGTGTTTATATACTGTGTCAAAAATAGAGGTAGAAACAATAACATCAAATCAAATCAAAGGGGTAAAGGACATGGAAGAAATACATCGTTTACACATATGTACAAAATACAAACTCAAAAAGACATTCAATATCCAGATACGCCTGTGAGCTCATAGTGAACAATATAGACTCCTATGTTTATAAAAATATTTTGGGTCAACATAGTAAATCTGCAAAGATATGCATATTCCAAAAATAAAGTGCTAGTGCAAGATCAAGCTTAATAACAAATCAAAATGAGTTCGAGGTATATACAACAATTGCCTTATGAGTTAATTCATATTCAATCAACACGCTATACAAGTCAAAACATATGTGCAAATATTAATGACATGTCCATAGAAAATGAAACAAACCCCCTTCGATGTTATTAGAAAAACAGTGCTCAAGTGCAAAAAAGTGCATAAAGTTCTCGCAGTTAGTACATGTATGCTATGATTAAGAACAAATCATACCAAAAGATGTCATGTAACACAATGTACCTGCGCTAGTGTTATTAACCCACCACAGTTAAAAACAATGAGGCATTGCTGCTGATGCTAAGTGTTCACTATAGCCATAGTGACTAAATGTAAATTAATTATTTCAAGACCATTGCCTTAAAACAGAATGGATTGCAAATGGTTTTAAGTTATTGGTAGCTATGGGTTCAAATTATTAGAGCTATACATAGCCAAAAATGGAGAAAACAATAGAAAAACAGAGTTACACAATTCAGTGGAAAAAAGGTATATACACAGGGACTACTTTCAAGGTTGCTCTATAGGGTGTGGAAGTTTCGTTTACAGAAAAACTTGTAAATCTTCCCCCCTGTTAAGCCCATTAGGAATTCTGGTGTTTAAGAGAACAATGTACTTGCTCTCTAATTGTCTCAGAGTTTTTTCACGATCCCCCCCTCGGATGTTCTTGGGGACGGAGTCAATAACAAAGTAGGTAAGATGGTTCAAATTTTTGGCATGTACAAGTTCGAAATGACGGGCAACAGGATAGTTAGTATCAGAGTTAACTATTGCCCTGAGATGTTGCAATATGCGGTTAAACACCTGTAACTTGGTGCTTCCCACATATTTGAGTTTGCACGTACACTCTAATACATATACAGCATGATCTGTACGACATGTATACAACTCTCTGATGGGTGTAGGCATGGGGTTAAATGGAGATTGATATTCCACCGTGTTCACCCCGAACTTGCACGCTCTGCATGATATGCATTTATGGAAGCCTTTTTTGTTGGAAATCTTAACTTTGCTATCGCTCACCTCTGGGCTAGTTCTTACTAAGCAATCTCTCATCGAGGGTCCTCTCCTGAATATGATGGAAGGTTCAGTGGGCAGTAAAGGTGACAAATTAATGTCTGTGTGGAGTATGGGCCAATGTTTTTTGAGGATGCCCCTTATTTTTCTCTCCTCAGTGTTGAAAGTAGTAATTAAACTAACCGTGTTGATATCATGTTTGGGGGGATTATCTGCCTCAACATTCACATTCACAGTAGATTCTCCCAAAAAGTCCTCTCTGCTGATACTGTTGGCTTTATCTCTAGCTGTCAGAAGGTCATCCATGAGATAACCACGCTTTAAAAATCTCTGAATGGCCTCCTCCTGGCAGGCTTTCAGGTCAGACTCCAAGCTGCAAATTCTGCGCATCCGTATAAATTCCCCATACGGGATACTTTTTATAAGGTGTTTGGGGTGCACACTGGAGGCGTGCAGAATTGAATTACCTGCCGTGTTTTTTCTATGGAGTCTGGTAGCTAAGGTATTGTTGAGGATATAAATATCAACATCCAAAAATTGGATATTGGTTTTACTGATCTGGCTAGTGAACGAAAGGTTAAGGCTATTGTTGTTGATAATCTTAACAAAGTCAGTGGCAGAAATCTCATCCCCCTTCCAAATCATACAAATGTCATCAATAAATCTCCAATAGTGGACGAGGTTATTGACGAAATCAGGGATATGCCTGAGGACATGCTCCTCCCACCACCCCACATGGAGGCACGCATAGGTGGGAGAGAAGCATGCCCCCATAGCAACTCCTCTTAACTGCTGGTAGATCTCCTTATTAAATAAGAAGTAATTATTCATTAAACACAACCTAATCATAGAGATGAGCATTTCATTATGGTTCTTGTACATAAGGTTGCGTTGATTTAAATAGTACTGAACAGCGTTAAGACCATCTGTATGTTCAATGCTGGTATATAGGGAGCTGATGTCAAGGGCTACCAAAATATACCCTTCTCTCCATTCCACTTCTTTTAGTTTAGACCAAAAATGCCCAGTATCCTTAATATAGGAAGGTAAACTAACAACAAAATTCTGCAAAAAGAAATCAACATATTTAGACATTGGCTCCATAAGACTTCCTTGGGCCGAGATAATAGGTCGGCCAGGAACAGGAGACACTTGTTTGTGGATTTTGGGTATTAAGTACAAGGTAGGGGTCAGAGGATGATCAATTTTCAAATACCCCAGTTCTTGCTTCGTTAAAAGACCTTCCCTCTTCCATTGATTTAATTCTTTGTGGATTCTGTCCTTAAGGTTACGTATTTCACCAAAATTAGCTTTTCGGTAACAGGTTGTGTCTGAAAGGTGGCAGTTAGCAATATATATACCATGCTCACTTTCCGTCAGACTCCTTTCACTCACGACCGGGTGCTCTGTATGCGGGATGATGGACACCACGCTGGTCTTCGAGACCACAGCTTCACAGTACAAAATAACTCACCAGCACTCACAGGAACGTGACCCAAACTTTTATTGGGCTCAACAGTACACCACTATATATATATATATATATGTATTCATTCACACACAAAAACAAAGGTTACAGGGACATTATAGTTAGGGTCAGATTTTACTCATACAAAACCAGAGAAATTCAGCTGTTATAGTGTAGTAATCAAGTCCACGCAGGTAGATGTGGTTCAAGAAGATTTATTCAAGTTGGTTACAAGATCAATAATACAACACCACCAGGAGCAGCTAGCAAGGCACTCAGCCCTTCTCCAACTGTGGTTTTCCTTCACCAACATTTCATGTTACATCATCCTTACAGGATTCCACTGGTGGAAAGATGGATGATACAAAGTACAACATAGCTAGGATATAACATATCCTCTTTTCTTCCTTTTTTTTTTAAATATATTTATTATTGCAAGATGGAGCATATTACATTTGCATGTCATGAAAATAGCAGTATAAAATAAATGGGCCGATCAGTTACCATCATAAACAAGTAGAAAGAACAGAGGAAAAACAAATACATTTTAAGACAACATATGTAGTTTTTAACAAAAGAAAGAGAAAGCTCGGGTAAGTTTGGCCTCTTATAAGATAGAAGTTATACAGTTGATATTTCAGAATTCAAAAAAGTTTTTCCAGATTTTTTCCTTCCTTTTGTATGCCTTTGGACCTCTATGTTTTGCTAGTGAAAGTTCCATTACTCTTATTTCATTTACCAAAGTGCACCATTCTGATACATTTGGAGGTTCTTTTGAGATCCACGATCTTGCTATCACTAGCCTAGCACTAGCATATATTATAGTTATTAGGTCTTTATGCTGACAGTTAACATCTTGAATGTCCAAAAGCACCAAATGTGCTGAAAGCACCGGGGTGTTGATTTGTTTGCATTTTAGGACATCTGTTATCCCCTTCCAGAATGTAAGAAGCCTTGGGCAAGAAAAGAGCATGTGTTCTATTCCAGCTGCTGTCATATCGCATTTCGGACATTTTGGTTTTATCGGTTACTTGATTTCCATGTGTCCAGCTAGATATTCTTTGCGGGGTGTAATATAGCTGCGTAATTGTTCTGTATGATTGTAGTCTTAAATTAGAGGAGTGGACTATTAAATTTATATGGGATAGTGAGGCTACAATTCGTGTAGGATTGATATTCATGCCAAGTCTACAAGACCATTTAGACGCGATTTTAGTGCTATCATCATATTTGCCACGAGTTAAATATCCGTAACCCAGACTAATAAGTGATTTTGTTTTCCCGGAGTATAGACATGCTAATATGTCTGATTGGGCCACTTCAGATATTTTCATTCTACGGAGCAGGTAATCTTTTATTTGAATATATTTAAAATACATATCATCTGTTAGGCCAAATATGATTTTTAATGTATCAAAGTCCAGAAATCCATTGGACCATATAAGTCGCCCAAAATACAAATACCATATCGAGTCCAAAGATTTCCTGCCCCGTCTGAAAATATGTCTGGAAGGCCTGGATTACCCCATAGTTCAGCATTAAAAAATAAAATCTTATCAGTGGTCATAATTTTATCCCAGATTTTTTTAATATGTCTAGCCGTCTTAAATGTAACTCGTATGAAATAGTTAGGATCATGTAAACGAAATAGGAATTGGTTGCAGTCAGGTCCCAGCATGTACTGATGATAAAATAGTGAGCTCTAATTTTTCATCAAACTTCTTATACGACGAAAAAAGGTTGCAAGAAAGTATAACTTAAAATCAGGAAAAGAAAGACCCCCCTTTTCGATTGGTAGTTCTAGGAGTTTCATGGCCCTACAAGCTTTTTTGTAGCCCCATAGATAACTACTACAGATGCCTTCCAGTTTTTTAAAGAAGAGTTTATTTGGTTGTAAAGGTATGGCCCTAAATAAGTATAATACTTTAGGCAATATCTTCATTTTAACAAGATTAATTTGCCCTACTAGGCTAAGCGGGATCTTGTGCCATTTTAAAAAAATTAGAGCGGTTTCCTTTTATAGAGAATCATAGTTCATAGTTATTATTTTATCAATATTAGCTGCTAACTTGATTCCTAAATATGTCGCGCTTTGACATGTGCCAGGTATTGGTTCATCTGGATTATAATTAGCAATGACTTGTGTCTTGCTTACGTTTAATTTATAGACTGACACATTGCCAAACTGTGCAGCTTCTTCAACTATTTCAGGTATAGCTCTAACTGGGTCTGTTGTGTATACCGCAATGTCATCTGCAAAAGCAGTTATCTTTAGACTCTTCCACCGTGATAAGTTGGAATAATATTCGCCTGTTCAGACAGTGCGTTTAAAAATGGCTCCAAAGACAGAGCTAAAAGCAGAGGGGACAGAGGGCAACCTTGCCTTGTTCCCCTTCCTATCTGGAAATTAGCTGAATCCTTCCTCTCGTCGCTGATCTTAGCAAGCGGATTATCATAAAGTGAACGGACCCATTCAAGATATTGGCCATGAATGCCCATTTTCTTTAGTACTTCCCACAGATATTCCCACCCCACTCGGTCGAATGCCTTTTCCGCATCTAGCATAACCATTCCGAGTGGGGTGAGAGTAGTTGCGGCTACATCAAAGGCTGTAATTGCAGTATTTACATGGGCCGTAGTATCTCTTCCCATTACAAAGCCATGTTGCTGTAAATTAACCAGATCTGGCATATTGGGGGCTAGACGATTTGCCAACATTTTAGAAAAGATATCGGCCGGTAGGAGCCACATTCTTCTGGAGGTTTGTTTTTTTACGGAAAAAAAAATATTTTAGCTATTTTCCACGATGTTGGAGCCTTCCCAGATTTAGTTATAGAGTTGATGACTACTTCTAAAAGAGGTAACAGCTCCTGAGCACAAATTTTATATAATTCCAGCGGTAGACAATCCTCTCCAACTGCCTTTCCTAGAGGTAGTGAGTTTACAATGGGGTACACCCTAAGAACTCTCTGACCTGGGTCAGTTAACATAGGTACGTGTATGATGGTCAGGTTCTATAGATTCTGGTACAGAGTTAATCATGAATAAACTTTCAAAGAAAATTTTTAAAGAGAATTTTCAATATGTAGTATATAAAAGCATTTATTTCAACATTTCTGTAACATTCTGATTCACACAAATGAAATGGAAACCACAAGCAAGAAAAAGAGAAAAAAATATAATAATACCAATTACTTCATTGGATCAAGTGAGGTTATCTGGACACGAGTCTCAGTTATTTTCTTAGAAGGCAATGTTCTTGTGGAAACAATTCATGAGTTTATAATCCATGTTGAATATTTACAAAATGCGCTCGAAGTGACTAGGAAAGGGAGACAGTTAAGTGGGTTGGGTGTGGTTGGGTAGAGGTGAGGACTGGGTAAAGGGTGTTGTGACTTTAATACAATCACAGTGGTTTCAAGTGCAACCTTTACAGACTATTATAGTTCGGCAGTTCCGTTATATTCTCTAGCATAGGATCTGTATTACTCCATGGGTTGCTTCCTAGAGGTAGAGCAGAAATTGCTAAATTTATTTCAGTTAATGTTATCTATGAGCTAAGTTGTTGGGAGGTTTCTATACCAATATCTCTTTGTGGTGGTAAATATTTATTGAGATATTGCGATATTGTGGTCTTAGAGGGTATATTGTCTAGGGTGTACAAATTTTGGTAATAACTAACAAACTGATTTAGAATCTGGTCTGGTTGTTCATACTCGCGTTGATCTAAACCTATAATTGTCTTAATCTTAGTTCTAGCTTTCTTATCAGCTGTCTTGTATGCCAACACTTTACCGATTCTATCTTTCGCTTTCGTATTGAGCCATTTTATATTTCTGAATTTTGGCACTGTATCTCTCTCTAAGGGTCTTTTTGATAGATGATTGTAGTTCAGCCAGCTTTATTCTTAGCTCGTCAATGCTTGGTTTTGCTTGTATAGTAGCTTCGGCTAGCTGCTGTTCTACTTGTAGTATATTAGAGGTAGTTGTTTTAGTAGCTCGATGATTATCAGCATTTGACCTCAATATATATTGCTGAGCGAATCCCCTAATACTACATTTGCAAGTGTCCCTTACAATATTTATATAATACTTGAATTAATATTCAGCGCTATAAAGTCTTTAATTCTTTCAGTAGCGTGACAAAGCCAGATTCTGCAAGTAAGTATCTTGGGAATGTAAAATTTCGTGTGTCCCTCCTTTGGTCTTTAATTTCAAATTCAAAAAAAATCGGGTTATGATCAGATGTGATCCTTGGACATAGTTCCATATTACAATAGTCTACGATTTGATCCGATGCCCAAACCATGTCTATTCTGGAGCAGGATCTATGGAGCGCCGAATAATAAGTATGGCCCGCTATAAGAGGGTTTAGAGCGCCATACATCCTTCAAATTATGTAATCTTCCAAGTTCCAATATTGCAGATCTGACCTTGCGCATCCTGTTTAAAGAACCCTGTCCAGTGGAATCTATTTTATAGTTGATGACACAGTTGAAATCACCCATGACCAAAACCTCCCCCTCCCATTCTAATAGCTCTATGCTTAGTTGTTCATACAATTTAGGATTATCTATGTTAGGCCCATATACCACACAAAGAACACATTTTTTACATTCAAATTGGATCTGAGCAATCGCCCACCTTTCCCGTGTATCTGAAGCTGTCTTAAGAATTTCGATCACAGTTCGTTTTTGTTTTAAAATGGCCACCCCCCGGATTGAAGCTCCCAAAGTTGAACATACCACCAGATCGTAACCCATTTGGGATAATACTTTTCTATCCTGGTAGCTAATATGAGTTTCTGAGAGAAGCACGAAGTGGGGTTTATACATATCAATCTCCTCTTATGCCAATCTTCTCTTTTGTTTACTATTGAGGCTGGCAACATTCCAAACTAATAATCTTAACTTAAACATATCTTGTATCTTATATTAATTTCCATAGTATTGATTCTCTTCTGTATATAATGTTTATTAAACAAATATGACTTGCTTTTGTTTATTACCCACTACCTTCCCCACCCTCTCACCCTCACGTCCCTAAGGGGGGAGCACCCCTCTATCCCTTGCTGCTGCGGAAAGGGCAGCACAGTGAAGTGATCTGCATGGAGACTACCCCTTCCGCTTCCAAAATAAGGTCATCAATTCATCAGAAAGTAAAAGCGAAAAGATAAAAGAGAGAGACAAAAAGCATAAAGAGTGTGGAAAAAAGGTTTCAGCCAAAACGTGTCTCCATTGAACATTGCAAATTCAAGTATTTTTAAGTAGTCAAATAATCAAGATTTGTATCAGGATTATATCCTGTTAATGTTAGTTCATTTGTCTCTCTCTATTGTAAATCTCTCCAGAGCCTGGACCGCCTCTTCCGGTTCAGTAAAAAATAATGATTGGCCATTTCTTATAACCTTAAGGCGGGCAGGTTCTTGTAGGTAAACCGTGCAACCTATGGCCTTAAAAGAGTCAATCAATTTACGAAGTTCCCAGCGTCGATCCATTGTGCCCTTGCTCAGGTCTGAACGCACAAAAAAGAAATGTTATCGATAGTGACGGGGCTGTTAGGCCTTAGCCTTAAGTGACACTGCTTGTCTCAACAATAAGTTCCCAAAATAAATCAAAAACGGTCTAGGGAATTTATTGTTTTTGTTCCTCTGGAAAAGAGGTAATCTATGTACCCGCTGCAATTGGGAATCCCAGTCCCAATCCGATAAAACACTAAAGGCCTTTTGGAATAGGTTCACCACAAAAGATCTGGGGTCAGCCCCCTCCGTACCTTCTGGGATTCCAAAAAGTCTAAGGTTGTGTCTGCGTGCCCTGTTCTCCATGTCCGACACTTTGGCCTTCAATTTAGATACACGTATTGAATGGGATCTTGTTGTTGATTCCGATCGATTTGCGCCTTCTTCCACTTCTACAACTCGTTGTTTTAGTTCTTCCATATCTTTTGTGAACCCTCCAAGCTTTTGACACACTTCACTCATAAAAGCCTGCAATTTAGTATTGTCCTCTCTTAGTTGTAGGTATTGTTGTTGACTTTCTTTTCTTTGTACCAAGAGAGTTTGCATGATTAGATCCATAGATGTGGTGTCTGGATGCTCTGATGTTTTTTCCTGTATCATTGTTTGAGCTTGCAGTTCGCTTAATGTATCGATATGATCTGATATTGCGGCCGAGTTGCTAGCCACAGGAGATCTAGTACCCATATGTATTTTCTCTATTTCAGTGTTTTCAGTATTTGATAATTCCAATGGACAATTATCAGATTCTATTTCAATCGGAGTTGAGCTAAGCGTTAAGCTGGTTGGATCTACTTGTAGATTGACAAGGATGTTAGTTGCAGGACTACTCGTCAAATTCATAGGTACAGTTGGAGTTAAAGTATCAGGCTGAGTTACCATAGTGGAGTCCACGTCACTAGGTCCGATGTTAGTCGACAGAGTTGGTGAGGCTATTATATCAGCATTCGTTGATATTGGCATTTTTGTAAGCCCTATTTTGGGAAGTATATTTTTATCTCGCAGGTTCCAGTCTTCCTCAGGGCTTGCTCCAGAGAGTCTTAAAGCCATACTATTCACTCCCCCTTTTGCTTCGATCCATTTTCTCAACGGACTGTCATCGACTATAGCCTTGCGCCCTTTCTTGGTTACAATAGGGTCTTTAGTCAGTGGTTTGCGAGTTGTAGTTTTTTGTTTGATTTTAGCTTTCAGTTTTGCTTTTCTTAAGCCAGATATTTTGCTATCATTAGATCTGTGGTTGGAGGCTCCTGTATCAATTTCACCTTCATCAGAAATTTCCTCGTAGTCAGGATTGGAGCTCTCCTCAGCCATCTCAATTTCGACATTATGTAAGCACCCTACAGTATTCTTTCCCGGCAAGGTTTCACCGAGTTGTTTCTCAGATGCCGTTGTAAATTCTGCTGTAAATACATCAACTATCGCCGGAATAGTTTGTGCTATTACCATATGGCTGTTTGGGTCGATAAGAGTGCTTGTGGTAGCATGAGATACTGCCGTTACAGTGTCTAAATAAGCATTTATGTTTGCACTCACTTCAGCAGCAGCAGAAGCAACCTCTAGTTCCACCATGCCGTTTTGATTCACACTTATGATTTCAGTCTCGAGGGGGAATCGCTATCTACGAAGTTCAGCCTTATCAGTCTTGTCAGCCTTATCTCTACCTTTATCTTTGCCCTTAGAGATAGCTTTACCTATGTCAGCCATGGTTGAAGGGGCTCTGTTGGCTGTTTTTATAGCGGTTAATTTGTTTAGTTTGTTACTGCCTGCTCCCTCTAGTTCGTTCTGAGAAGGTAAGCTTTGATGACTTAAAGTTACAGTTGCAGTCTCATTGCAAAGAACCAATGGTTCAGCGTTATTGCTAGCGCTTTTTTCAAATAAAGCAGGGCAGGGTGTTTGTTTGTCAGTCGCAACCTTAGCTGTACTTTTACCACTGGCGCTAACACCCGTAACTGCCTTGGCTTTCACAATAGAATCCCCCAATGCCGCTTTAACTTTACAGGCAGACATCGTACCTGTGCCGTCCGGTTTCCACGCCTTCCCAGTCCTTCCAGTTCTAGTGGAGCGGGTATTCTGCCTCGATGTCATCGGCTCTGCAGCGGGTTCCGGGACGACCGGCGGCTCTGTTGATAGATACGGCGTTTGGTCTTCGCACAGAGAAACACACAGCTGAGAAGCGAGTAAACCGAGACCCGCCCCGTTACACGCCCTGCTGAGCGTTCGAAGAGGGCTGATCCTTTTAAGTTTCCAGACCGGCAGAACACCTCTGCTCAAACGGAAAACAAACTGCAGCATCAAGATCTTGCCGCGGTAGAAAACAGCTTCAATAGAAAATGCGGGTGTTTTCCCTGCTAAGGTATTTCAAGTGATTTCTTCCAAAGCTTGCCTTTTATCCTGACCGTAAGTTTCTTCCCTGGAATCGGTTTTTCATAGTTGCTAACGCCAGGCAGGTTCCAAGTCTTTATTTTATCCCTCTAGATTAATCCAGCCTCAATAGTTTATAGCGCCAAGTACCACGCTAAACAAATGCTTTTCCTCGTAATTTTCTGAAAGTGGTGGGGAGTTACTCCATGCTGTCTCCTTCACCTGGCGGCTTCAGCCCGCCATCTTGACTCCTCCCCCTCTTTTCTTCCAAACAGATAAAAATGTAGTATTCACTCCAGGCTGGTTGAGATGTTTTATGAGTATTTATTGTAGATCAATAGTAGAGTAGTAATACAGCCCCACCAGGAGCAGCCAGCAAGGCGCTCAGCCCTTCTCCAACTGTGGATTTCATACACCAACATTCTATGTTATATCATCTATAGAGGGTTCCACTGGTGGAGCAGTGATGACATGAAAAGTACAATAACCAAGATACTACATATCCTCCTTTCTTCCAGAAGGAAAACAGAAAAGAGAAATATAGAATCAGATGTAGAAGCTAGAAGAACGAAATTGAGAGGAGAGTACTAAAGAGAAACAAAGCAGAGGTAGAGAGAAAGAAAACAACCAAAAATCTTAAAGAAACAGATAAATATAACCTGTTTCCCATCCTCCTTTCAATAAATGAGAAAAAGAAATAAAAAAAAAGAGAAACCATCAATGACTACCCTCTGCACACCCATTGGCCGGGTAAGTATGCAAGAGGCCAACCCACATCAGAAGGAAAGAAGATGACAGAAAAGAAGAGAAATACCTTATATAACTCAAACTTCTCCATAATATCATAAACATTTGTGCTAAAAAGAAGAAAAGTACTGGGCTACAGTGTTGAGAAAGAGAACGAAAACAGAGAAGAGAGAATAACGCCCAGTCTAACGTGGACCAATGCACTATAGTTAATGGACAGTTAATAGACAGGGACCAAACTATACACCCATGTGGGTAACAATATGAACATGCAGAGGCAACCACAAGAGAGGTCTATACATTGCACTGAGTAGTGAAGGTGTCAGACCCATCCTCGTTGCCATAAAATTGTAGTAAACGCAGGTAGATGTGGTTCAAGAAGATTTATTCAAGTTGGTTACAATATCAGTAATACAACCTCACAAGGAGTAGCCAGCAATGCGCTCAGCCCTTCCCCAACTGTGGTTTTCATCCCCCAACATTCCATGTTACATCATCCTTACAGGTTTCCACTGGTGGAGAAATGGATGATACAAACTACAACATAGCTAGGATATAACATATAGGGCCATACTATCAAGAAAGAGCGATACAGTATCACCGCTTTTATTGGCAGCAAACTGCTGCTAAAGCGGCGATAATGGTTCTGGTGTTAACCTGGGCTTCTATGAATTTACAATGGCATATTATCAAGCCCATTATTGCCGCTTTAGCTGCAGTTTCCTGCCGATAAAAGCGGCGATAATGTATCTCCCTTTCTGGATAATAAGGCCCACAGTTACCTGAGTTAACTATAACTCGCGCCCCCACAATGCACTGCTTATGACCTCACGTATTACATCACTTATTACATGGTCCGTGACATCACTGATGATATCATTGATGGCATCATCCAGTGAATGTGCGTGTTTTGAAAAAGTTTATGAGTGTTAAATAGATATACCTAGGTGTACTGGTGAATCAGTGGGTGTATGAGTGACTGTTTGGATGACTGCGTTGATACGTGACTGACTGTATAAGTGAGTGATTAGGTGTCTTAGTTAATGTATGGATGAGTGAGTGGGTGAGTCAGTGCCTGTATGGGTTAGTGAGTGGATGTGTGGGAAGCTGTATGGGTGAGTGAGTGTCTGTATGGCTGTGTCTGTATAAGTGTGGGTCAGTAACTGTGTATGTGAAAGGCAGTATAGGTGAGTGACTGGGTATATGAGTGATTGTATGAATGAGTGAGTAAATGTGATAGTGGCTATTTGGATAAGTATATGTTTCTGTCAGTGACTGTATAGGTGAAAGAGTATGTGTTACTATTTTTTTCATTGGATTATATTGCATACTATTACAAACAAATGAGCAAGAAAGCAAATGAAAGAAAAAAGAAAAACAAATAATATAACATACATTGACAGTGACCACAGTATACATTCATGATGATAGCATTTTGTGACTAAGTACATGGGCAAGACACAGTGGGAATGCCCAGTTCATGGCCCAACATGGCCAACTTCTGCTGCATTTTACAGGTGTAGAACCATCAGCTTGTCACACCTGAGTGCTAGAGGGAGGGGTAACGGGCATGCCAGAGCCCTAATAGCATTGTAGATAACGAGTGGCCAACACATTCTTAACCCACCTATCAGGAAGCTTACCACTAGAAAATACCAAGCCCGGTGAGCTTATTTGAGCGCAAACAATCAACTTAACGGAGTAAACTTACTCCGGTATATTCAACTTTTTCCCTGCTAAAGCTCTGATATAACCTCCAGAAAATGTTGGGGCAGTTCTGAGGAGGGAGTAATTCACTATATAGTTCAGTTTGTATGTTGCAATAGAGCATGTCATTCAACCATTCTGTTAGAGTAGACGTTGGCCCACAGGACCAACGCATGGCTATTCTACGCTTTGAAATCAACATCCCCATGTCTATCAAATGGTGGACGTCCTTCTTCATCTGTTTTGAAAAACCCAAAAGCGCCAATAGGGGTCCCGGAATGATGGTGTCTCTGTGAGTAGCCGCGCCCTGGGGTGGACACACGAACACGGGACACACAACGCCCCAAGTAAAAGCCCAAAATACTTGAGGTAGTGTTCACCCCTAGGTATCACATGAAAGACCCTTATGACAGCCTAAACAAATCCAACATTTTCCGACTTTTTTGCCACATCGCGTCCTTGTCTCAGATTACATCGGAAAACCTGGAGTGGGTATAGTTCAAAAGGACACATGGAGATAGTCACGGCGACTCAACTCTACTGGGATTTAGTGAACAAAATCTCCAACGGGCAGTTCTTGGTGAAGCCTAACAACTAGCTAGCTGGGGCATAGATGCAAAAGAGCTCAACCAAACGAAAAACCCACTCTTCCTCATACCTCATAATGAGGGGCAGGGGGTAGCATCAGTTCTGAAAGGCACAAACCACCACAGAAAGCTGGGGAAAGACACTATAGAACGCCCAAGTATACCAATAAACATTTTCATCTATCATAGAGATAATCAGCAGAGAGTACTAATGGGCCAAACTAAGCAGGCTACAAGGGAGGATCACTGGCAATAGCATTCCAAGCCATAGACAAATCTTTGGCTGCGTAGGAACGAAAATGGTGGGGCGAGAAGATCAGCATCAACCACCAAACACTGACCTCCACCAAGAATTAACCCTTATTTCAAGGAACATTACAGGGCTAAGTAAAAGTGCAGGGAACAAGGAAACACAGGACGACCTTGCAAAAGGGGACATCATATGCTGCCAAGAAACTTGGGTGATGACATCAACCCTCATAGCCAGCTTCCACGAACATCGGATAACTGCGACAAAAAAACATCTTTGGATGGCCATCAGGGCGTCTCTCGATCTTTATAAGTCATGCCCGTAAACTCAAAATCACAAAAATAAGAGTAAATTCTCCAGACCTGCAGGCCATGACAATTGATGGGCTCAGGGCGAGCCGTCAGCCGCTTAGACTGCTGTTAATAAACTGTTATATCAATCCGGCACTGACACAAGCTAGTATGGAATTCCTCATCACCACACTGGAAGAAGTATTAATCAAATATGAGCATCACAATGTGATCATCACCGGTGATTTCAATTCAAGAGGACTGGAAAGGGCCTCAGGCATGCTAATCAAAGGTCACAAGGCTAGCCCATTGCTCTTGCTTCTTAAAAGCTTTAAACTGCACCTGACTCATCATACGAAGAAATTACGCTCACCCACATGGTGCCCTAAACCGACCTTTAAGAATTTATCCACTATTGACTATATTCTAACTAATGAAAAGTTGGCCAAAAAGTGAGTGACTTCACTCTCGACGACAGAGGGGAAAGTGACCACAGACCTCTATGCGCTACCTTCCACTTGAGAATGGAATCTGTAGACCCCCAGAAAGTAGTGGGTGAACCCACAGGAGACAATTGCTTCAGAGCACTTAAAAGAATAAAATGGACAACTAGGCTCGGAACTAAATTACTGGGGCCTCATTTATGAGGCCTTGCGTCAGTTTTGCGCTGCTGATGCGTCACTTTTTGTGACGCATCAGCAGCGTAAAACATGCGCCTTGTTGCGCCATATTTAAAAAGTGACGCATCTAGGTAGATGCGTCACTTTTTAAAACCCTGCGCCACATTATACCTGCGTCAGGTATAATGTATGCAGAGGGGGCGTTCCCCCGCAAAAAGCCTCGTAATAGTGACGCAGTGAAATCTATGAGATTTCACTGCGTCACTTTTAGGACGCTGTTGCGTCAAAATCTTGCGCCTGCCTCACAGCAGGCGTAAGACTGAGGCAAGCCCTTTCACATGGGGCTTTCCCCATGTGAAAGGACGCATTGCTGGAGTTGCGTCACTTTTGTGACACACTCCAGCAATGCGTCACTTTTGCGCTTACAGATACGTCAGAAATACTGACGTATCTGTAACTTCTTGCGACATGATGCGTCATACATTAAATATGACGCATCAGGAATGTCGTAAGGAGTGCGCAGTGAAAACTGACTCATCGCTGTTTTCACGCAGTGATGCGTCACTTTTCATAAATGAGCCCCCAGGAGTGGGCACCACGTGGGAAGCACTCTTGTTGAGGGATCCCACCCGAGGGTGATAAGATACTGGGAAGCCCTGACGGATGATTTATGACAGAAATCTGGTGAAAAACCATTGTAAAAAAATGCTTTCCAACAAGGCATCATCGCCCAAGAAGCCACGAGTACCGAAGTGCCTGAGTCAATGTAAACGCATCCTCATGAAGGCACCTTTGGGTAAAAAATAAAAGAAGAACATCGCAAGGAGTGGTCCCCATAGCTGTACTGATAACAGGTTACAGGAAAAAAGTACAGGAGAAATGAAATGAACAGAAATAGCTCACAGTAGTCCCCTTGATAAAGGAAAGAACAACGCCAAACTATGGAGATATATCAACCGTCTGAACTCCCAAACTATGAGAAAGGAGAACAATATCGCAAGCATATGTAAAGGGATTATACTCTAGAGACTTACCAGTTGCTGAATATTTCTTTCCAAGAAGACCCCGTAAATAAGACATGATAAGGAACTCCACTCTATGAGCAAATTGGAAGCAGGACTAAAGACGATCGAGGGCAACGGAATCTCAGAAAGAAAGATAACAAGGATGATCAAGACAATGAGAAACAATGGGGCTCCTTGACCCAACGGCATTCCAGGCCTGGAATTTAAATCAGCTCAAGCGTTCTTTGTCTCAGTTCTTAACCCTCTATACAAACACGCCTATTCAACAGCAAAGTACCTCAATCATGGAAGGTATCATATCTTTTTCCCATCCATAAAAAAGTCAATCACTCTAATCCTGCTAACTATAGGCTAGTGGCCCTGCTTGATGTAGAAGCCAAAGTTTATGCAAAATTACTACTGAAAGAGTTGGAGGATTGGGCAAACAAGAACAGAATGTTCCCATTTCATCTGACCAGGTTCAGGTCAAACAGCTCAAGAATGGGCAACATCATAGCCCTGGCCTACCTCTCTAAACAAGCGGTCAAAGACAGGCACTCACTGCTGTTCTGCTGTTTCCTAGATTACAGCACATCCTTTGACAGAGTTGATAGAGGCAGACTTTGGGGGAAACTGACCGCCTGGGGATTCCACCAAAGCAATTTAAAGCAATCATAGACCTGGTTCAAGGTCAAAATAAGCCCCACAGCCTTATCATCAGGAATGGAAACCAACAATGGCCTGAAGCAGGGTTGCCTCCTGCCCCCATTATTATTCAATCTTTATACTGCAGATATGGGGAGTGCCCTGAAAGAAGCAAGTCTAGTGCCCTGGAGATTGGGCACGGTGAGACTGGCAGTCCTCTAGTACGCTGATGATACAGTACTGATGTATCACACCAGGGTGGGCCTCCAAAGAGCTTTAACAGAGCTGGGAAAGTACAACAAGGAAAACTGCTTGACAGTCAATCAGAGAAAAACAAAGATAATGGTATTTGGTAAATATCACCACAAAAATCAAGGAACAACAACAACCTATAACTACCTTGGGGTTTGGCTTTCGGAGAGGGCTACTCCTGCAATACACAGAAGACATCTTATTGCCAAAGCCAGCTGCATAATCCTGACACTGAGACGCTTAAACTAAGGCCTGTCAAGCTCAACAGCAGACCCTATGCTGATGGTCCTCAAGGCAAAACTAATACCAGCCATTAACTATGGCCAACTTGCTTTCCCTGGAGCTTTAGACAAATTCATAGCAGCCCCTCTAGGCAAAGCCTACAAGACAGTGCTGCAAACACCCAGGTATGCAGGGAACACCAGGCTACAATTGGAATTAGGGCTTTGCAGACCAGAACTGGCAATTCAGGAGAACTTATTTAAGTATTACATCAGGGTCCTCAAAGCCTCGAACAACACCTGGAAACGATCTTCAGGGAAGTAGACTCCCCTTGGCACATCAAGCTGGGTAAAGCACTAGGGACCGAGAATATCGAAGCAGATAGTTTATCTCTACCTGACATTCCTCAAAAGGCCTGGTCAAATGCCATGAAGCGGCAAGTCTGCTCTATCTCGTATGAAAAGGATCGAGTTGCACTCCGCTACAATACCATCACGACAGCACTGGATGAATCCTATATTCCGGGGAAAGCCCAACAATACCTACGGGAGGGCACTAGGAATCCAAGCTTGGAGGAGAATTCTTTTTATGAGGCTCACAGCCCTTAAAATGTTGGACTTTAATCCAGCATGGGCGAGAAAAGACGGTGCAGTATCTTGTCGGCTATGCAACTATTAAAGGGTATCCAGGCTTCACCTGTTATGCTGCTGCCTTAAATTGGTCAGCGAACGACTAAGGTTGCTTTGTCCCATTTTAAGGGCCCATGACATAAGGTCATGCAAGGATGCACCAGAATGGTGTCTCTCGGAAACAAAAACCAACATTCTCACATTCTTGCAGGAGTGGCACAGTTTGTACATTCAGGGGGATATTGGCAACAACTTGCGATAATTATCACAAAACGGGCTTAGCGCGTTTTTTTAATCGATGCCTATCGATGGATATTATTGCGGAGATAACACGCTATTAGCAACTCTTATCTCCAATGTGACAAAATATCCAGCGATAGCAGCAAAATCCAGCAATATTCAGGCATTAACGCCATGGTGGACTTAGCCTGACAATCCACCTCCCATTGAAGAAACAGGTAAGTCATGTTTTTAGCAGGTGTTAAATTCTAGCGATAATTACGCTTAGCGTGACTTTTTTCATTGCTTCGCCTGCGTTGCTAATAGGGAGAAGTTGTGGTAGCAACTGTTTTCAGTCGCTTTTAGTTGAGAACGCCTACCTTGCATGTCATTAGCGATAATTATCGCTGGCATGCAAGGCGACAGGAAAACCGCCCACTATCGCCAGAAAGCTGTTGCTAGTGCCTGTTAGCGACAGCTTGCTGATAGGGCGATGAAAAATCGGCGCTTTAGCAACAAAAAGTGCCGCTAAAGCAGCGATAAGGCCCTTGGTAATATGCCCCTCAATTAGACAGGCATTACCATATAGAACGGCTGTGCGCACTCACACGCTCTCAGAATTTTAGAGACTGTTTAATGGACTACAAGGAACTGCCAATCACATCCTCAAAGGGCAAAGGAGAGACAGACAGTCACTTTTAATGGGTTTTATTGTAATATTTGTGCAACATGAAACCAACCCCTTGCTCAACGACAAAAAGGGAACTCGCAACAAAAGATTAACTGTTCGAAATAGGGGTCCAGGCAGATGGATGGCTCGAGGGAGGGGAGAGGCAAGGAGGGTGGGTGCTGATTTTACTTGGTTTTACAGTAAAGATTTTAAATAATTGAACGGTCAATACAAATTACTTACTTTCTTACTTACTTACTTACGAGTAGTTCTATGGGTGACTCACTTAGTGTGTGAGTGCCTGTATGGGTATATGAGTGGATATCTTAATGGCTGTATTGGGGACTGATCAAGTGTATCAGTGGCAGTAGGGGTGAGCAAGTGGATATGTGTGTAGATCTATAAATTAGTGAGCGGCTGTATAGGCACTGGTATGGCTCTGTCAATTAGTTTGTGAATGGTTGTGTGGGAGTGGGAGTGCCCGTGGGAGTTTAAAAGATTCTGTAGGGGTGTGAGTGAGTGAGTCAGAGATGATGTGGATAACGTCATCACTGATGTCATTTTAAATATCATCAGTGATGTCACTGACCATGTCATGAGTGATGTAATATGAGAGGACATAAGCAGTGCATTGCGGGGGCGTGCTTTATAGTTTACTCAGGTAAATATAATGGCTGAATTTCTCTGGTTTTGTATGAGTAAAATCTGACTTAACTATAACGTCCCTGTAACCTTTTTTTTTAGTGAAGTTCTAAGGTTTTTTAATTCAATTAGGCTAACTAGAGCCTCCTTGTAACTTTTGTTTTTTTCAGTGAATTTCTAAGGTTTTTAAAAAGCTAATTCCTAACTTTAACATCCCTGTAACCTTTGTTTTATTAGTGAATTTCAAAGGTTTTTTAACTAGCAGTTTTGTTTCTAGAGTAGTGGAGATAGGGGGCTAGGCCTCTGACCAGCTCTCAGGAATTATGCTGCATAGGGCTTTCAGGAAGTACCAGGAGGGATTCTTGGCTCCAAGGGGGACTTTATCCCTCAACTAGTAGTGCACCTTGAGGCATGTTCGCAAAGTGGTGCTTTGTTTGAGTAGGCCCCTCGGTGGGCCACCTCCCTGGGGCAATTTGAATTAATAATAGGGGAAGTCGCACAGACCCTCGCTGCCCTGGGGACCACTACTTCCCCAGGGCTAATTTCATAATAAAAAGTCCAGCTCCAGCCCAAGCAGCCCTGAGGACCGCCACCTCCCCAGGGCTAGTACTTTAAAAAGTAGGGGGCATGTGCCCCCCACTGCCCTGGGGACCACCACCTCCCCGGGCAAAATTACAACATGTGTGTGGGGCTACCCGGGGCTATAGAGAAGATGAAAGGGGGTAGCGAGCCCTCCATGGCCCTGGGGACTGCCAAACCCATGGTAGGCTCCAGCAATGTCCCGGGGTGCCTACCACCGGGACATTGCAGTTTGCTATGGCATGGCAGGGTACCGCTCATGCCATGCCATAGCAAACACTGCTTCACTTCATGGAAGCAAGAGCATTGAAAATGCTCTCGCTTTCATGAAGCACAGCAGAATTGCTTTTGGAAGCCCAAAAGCAATGCCAGCTCCTGCAGGAGATGGGGAGCCGACAGGTCCCGCGGGGGACTTGAGGCTCCCCCCATGGTCCACACTGACGTGCCATGGGGGGATGTGGTCTCCAGGGCAATATTGGCCCTGGTAGGGGAGCCACAGGGGCCCCCTATCCATTTTCTTTTTTAAAAGTATAAGGCCTGGTTTGGGGGATAGGGTCCCCAAGGCTAAAATTGGCCTCAAGAGGGGGGCCGCGCATTCCTCCACCAGTCTCTCAGTGTTATAGTCTCCCTGGCGGAGTGTCACTGCAGTGCGGCATATAGTTAGGTAATTGCCTTGGAGGAGTCCCCCCCGCCTTTACTGCATCTAAAGGGGCCCCCAGTAGTGGGCGGCTCCCTGTTAGAACTCCACGTCTTCCCTATCACTCCTCTGAGGGCAGAGTAGGGCAGGGCCTGTTCCAGTCCCAGCCTATATTCCAATGTCAACTCCTCGAATGCACTCAACCCCTCATCAGACATTACAGCCAACCACTTGCGAATCCCCACCTGCTCCAAATCCTGGGTCCTGTATGTCGCTTACAAGCCTGCACATTCTGGCATTGCCCATAGCCCATAGCGAGAGACTGGCGGTGTTAGGCGTGGACCTCAACTTACCACAGGCATAGGACCTCCATATGTCTATGGTCATTCAAATTAATATATCATCTGATATCCTGGGGGAGTATGGTATCTTGTCATATTAGAAGAAGAATCTCCCCATCCAGTTTGTGTAGCACACTCAAATGTTCTAAACCACCCTCGTCTAGTGCGCATAAAGTTTGTTGAAAGCCACTCTTCACCTACCTTTGGCCCATAGTAGTTGTGTCAACAGACCCTATAGGTCTCTAAAGAAGGACTTTTTTTCAGGACCACCAGGATGGCATCAAAGAAGTATAGCAGCTTGAGTAGTACCACCATTTTAGAAACAGCCATCCTGACCATTGGTGACAGTAATAGGCTGGTCCAGAAGGGGAGTGATTGCAAATGTATACCAAAGCTTTACCTAGGTTGCCTTGTAGCAAAGCAGCCTCCTCGTGATACAAGTGGAGCCCCAGTTACTTTAGAGAGTCAAACTACCAGCTTAGCACAGTTTCCGGTAACGCCTCCCTCTGATCATCTGACTTGTACCAATTCCAATAGAGTCCTGATACATGGTGTGAAAAAGTTGCCTCAAGTTGAGGAACGTGTTCCTTCCTGGTATAAACCCATTCGGGTCAGGGAGCACCTTGTAATCTAAATTTAGCAGGCTGTCACTTTCAGGGGGTCATGGCCAGGTTTAGGGAGTAAGACTATCACTGCCTCCCTCATGGAGGGTGAAAGATGCCCTTGGATCATTTCCCACCTCATATACTTTCATTAATTTGTCCGCTAACAAAGTCTGATAATAGCCATAAAACTCAATTGGGAACCCATCAATGTCTTGTACCTTCCATTTGTGTGATCGCCTCTTTTATTTCTTCCAAGGTCATTAGGTTATCCAATTCTTGCCTCTTTAGGGGATTCGTTTTGGGGGTTTCTTGCTAAGAATGCGTCAGCTGTGTCTGATGTTATCTTCCTTACAGTGGTCCTCATAAGCTGCATTGATTTCGGGCTGTGAGTTCACTAATCTCAGGCAGAGGGGCGTAATCGGACAACTCAAGGATTCTGCTCGGATGAGTCAAGCCAGTAGGCAGCAAGCTGTATCTCCCTGCTCATATTGCCTCTTGAGATATGAGTTGTAGTCAAAGCAAAACAGACTGCCTAGTAGATCCCTGTAGTCTTTCCACAAGTCTGTCTACATCTGGCGACTAGCATGGTCAGCAACACCAGCTCTCTCAATGTTTTTATTTTTGTATTTATTTAATGAGTTTTATATAGCGCAGTTTATATAGCGCTGGCTAGACCCGTAGGTATCAGAGCGCTTTACATTAGGTTACACAATATTACAGAAAAATGATAACAATTACAGATAACATCAAGAATAATCAACACATTGAGAGAGGAAAGGAAGGTGAGACAAATAGAGCGGAGGGGAGAAGGGGGAAGTGTCAAACGGGAGGATGAGGATGAGGGAAAAGACAGCAGGAGAGACAAAAGGAAGTCTGCCCAATGAACGACTGGGTAGGGGACGTCCTAGGAGGGAATCCACAGTCCATCTCTCCTTTAGCTAAACAAGGTAGCTCCATCGGGCATCAGTCAAAAAGCTAGGTCTCAACTAACGAGTGCAAGCTCACAGAAGAAAGTCCAGTTGGTAATCAGAGTGGGAACTGTGAGCATGGACGGGAGACGGCAAATATCAATAGCTGGAAAGAGGAGAAGGGTAGAGCGGAAAGGGGTAGGGTGAAAAGGGAGGAGGAGGATAAGGACAGGAGAGACGCAGGAGAGTTTGCCTAAATACGGCTGGGTAGGTGATGGCGAAGGAGGAAATCCATAGTCCATCTCCCCTTAAGCTCGCGAGGTAGCTCCACCGGGCATCTGTCAAAATGGCTAGGTTTCAGCTGACTAGGGAAAGTTCTCAGTGTAAATGTCCTGGTGGGTGAGCAGAAACAGGGTCAGGTGAGGGCTGATCAAGATGGCAGGTGCTAAAGTACTTTACAGGGAAGGATGGGCCAGTCTCCCTTAGCTCATTAAAAGGTCACAAGATCTCCCAAGCATCAATATGTGATTGGGGGTAATGCAGTCCATTAAAAGCCTGCCTGGACGCATCTCCCCTCTCGGCAGGACAAGCGTGGTAGAAGCCGTTATTTTACCTCGCGCTGGGGGTGGGGTCTGCTCACCTCGGCCTTCAGCTACAAGTGAACAATATATTAGCCAGGATAATAATGACAGGTCTTGAGGCACTGTGGTAAAATGGTAGGTGGAGGCAGGGTATACGTGGGATATTTTAATTCCTGATGATCCCGGCCGTTGAGGCATCTTAACCAGCTACAGATTGGCAGCCATCTTGGTAATGACCGACCAAGTGCTGAAGGGCCTTGGAGTATAATGGAGCAACTACGAAAGCCTTAGGGTGATGATCCTGGATCTTCTGTGTGGTGAAAAGAGCTCTACCTCTTGAACAATAAAGCGTGTCGCCGCCTGTGCCTTCTGGTTTTGTATTCAGCTCTCTAAGCAATTATGGCCTGTATTGTTTGGGGCAGTCACCTCCTGTACGTACCAAGAGCAGTGAGGGGGAGGTGCAGGGAAAAGCTCCAAAGCCTGCAGGCCCTCCCTAGTCTTGTTGAAAAACCGCGCGTGTTAACTAATTGTGCAGGATCTTAATGATTGGGGGACCCTGGTCGCCTCAGGGCCTGACAGTGATGCCGTGATACAGAGAGTGGTGGGCTGCCCTTCCCTCCATCCACGAGGCACCAGTATCTCAAAACTCCCAAAGGCTGCAGATAGAGGCCACTGGTGACGGCGCTGGAGAAGAATCCCAGGCAGTATATGATGCAGAGCCGCCTCACAAAAAGGGGTGCTTGCTGTGCAGTGGAGCGGTGCGCAGCTAGCGCCAGTGTCCTTATGTTTCCAGGCGAGGACTCGGTCCCGAGGATGGGCCCGGCCGTGGGGGAAGCCACAGGTTGGATTGCCGCGCCCCTCCCCCTCCGGCAGTACCCATACCTCTCTAATGCCGCGTACAGGCGGGTTCTTCGACGTGAAGTTTCCTCCCCAGGAAAGTCAGCCGGCAAATCAGTGCGGGGGGCGCCATCAGATGGTAAGGCGGCAGTAGGCAACATTTCTTACGGTGATGTCGCGGTTCATTTCTCGGCAATTCAGGATTGGAGTAATGTGATTTTGAGATCAAAATGACCCTCCAGCATTCCGATTGCGGGATTGTTGTTTTCTGCGAGATTAGAGCGCGGGGAAGCACCGCTCTGGTAGCTGGTGTGTGAGTTCACCAGGGATCTTCAGCTCCGAGCGGCCATCATTCTACAGTAAGCATTTCTGATGTCAGGCCCTTTCGTACCCCATACACTTTTTCAAGCACAGCCCCCTCAGGACTACTTTGAATGCGCCCCATTTGATTAGTGCCCCTAAGAAAGCCCCCTCATTTTCTTGAAAATAGCACTCTATGCTGCCACCTATGTGGGTGGAGAATCCTGCATCCTCCAGTGCAGGTGTAGGTAGGCATCAAGTAGTGATATTCTGTCTCGGTCTACCCCACTTGAGCAATATCAGTGAGGTGTATTGGTCTGATATGGCGTGCCCCAAGTATTTCGCCTGTGTGCACTGTGAAATCAGGGTGGGAGAGCCAAATATCGTGTCCTGTCTAGAGTGTAGTTTGTGCACTAGTGAGTATTTGGAATACTCCCTGTCTGCAGGGCGTAGCATTCTCCAGAGTTCCCCCAACTGCATGTTGTGTTCCCATGTGCATAGCTGGTGCAAGACCACACCACCCTATGTCCCAGTAGCGGGGGTAGATCTATCAATCTTTAGGTCTATGACCCAATTTAAGTCCCCGCACCAGCTAGTGGGGCCTACAGGGTTTGCTAGAAGGGTGGGCATTGGGGTCACAAAACCTGCCCAGCGTTTGGTGCATATACCATGACCAACGTCAACGGAAGCCCATCTAATGTTCCCCCCCACAACCACAAAACAGCCCTCGGGATCTATCTTGGTGTGAGCGACCGTGAAGGGGACTCCTGGGGACACCCACACCAACACTCCTTTGGTGAATCCCAAGTAAGACGTAGCAAAAGAACTGCACAACCAGTACCTATGTAGTTTGATAAGTTCTGCCTCTGTGAGGTGGATCTCTTGAAGACAGGCAAAATGCACCTGCCATCTCTGTAAACAGGCACAGACCCTGTGGCGCTTAATGTACAAACCTATGCCTCTCACGTTCTACATGAGCACTTTGAAGTTCTGTGTGGCCATGTCGTTTCTAGATTTTTGGGGTCCCTGTGTACTCCGGGGTTTGGGGTGAGTGACCTTTCCCGACCTCACACATGTGATCAAATATCACAATTCCCCTAAGCTCCACTCCCCAGGCTCTGACACAACAGTTCAGCAACTGGCCACTAATTTTGTAAAACATTTTAAACAATAAGAATAGCCCTATGTAGAATGCAGGGCACTGTCTGGCAATAGTGAAGAAGATTCAGAGTGGTCCATGAGTAACCTGGCGCCTTACCTCATGAGAGGTCTTCCCCATCCTACCATTCCACCAGAGCAACCTCTAGCATTGCCATACATACCATCAGAGCCAACAGATCCAGATCCATTTTGCTTAGAGTCTCCAAAGAAAGGATACAGCAAGGTTTGAAGTTTCATAGGAGTTCAGCTGTCATTGGAGTGACCTGGGGACCTCCCAATTCGGCCACCAGTATCTCATCTGGGCGGGAGTCACATAGTGAAGGTGTCGCAGCTTCACGTGGGCCGCTAGAGCCAGAACCAGGGGAGCTAGACCATTTCAGCTCCACTACCACCTGTGCACGTTTGTGAGCCGCTAACTCCTTAGTTGGGCTGGCCCACGACCTGCGTGTTAACCTATGTCTGTTTCTCATTGTCCTCCATCCCCATCAGTGTCGAGTTGTTCTGTGGGCGGGGGTTGTCCCCATGAATTACAGCCACTCCTACGCCTCCTATGTCAGCTGGAAGATAAATAGCCTGCCACCTTTGAGGACCTTAAGCTTGACCGAGAACATCAAGATATATTTAAGTCCCATTTGTCTGTTTTTTTTTTATCAGAGTAGTATGATGCTCTCCATTTCTGTACCTCTACCATGTATTCCAGGAAGATCATGACTTTTTGTTTTTCCACCTGCCAGGGACCTTTTGTGTCAAGATAACTAAATATTTGTGCTACCACTGTACGCGGGGGTGCCCCCTGTGGGGGCGGGCCAGGCCTGCACTTGATGAGTCCTTTCCATGGAGAAAAACGTGGATGTTTTCCCTCCTAACATCATTTATGCTAGCCATAGTTCCATATAGAGATTCATACCCCAGTCCCTCCACCTTCTCCGGTAATCCCAGCGCATGGATGTTGTTGTTGTCAGCCCGAGGCCCAAGAAAAATGCAACAAAAACACAATGGGGCAGGGTAGGAATACCTTGACATCCTAGGCCTGGAGGTGCGGTCGCACAGCGACCTCACCTGAGGCCAAAAATGTTTTTTTGTTGTTGTTATTTTGCTGTGAATTCACTTGCAATCTACTGCAAAATGAAAAATTTTAAAAACAAGCGTGGTCTCCCACATTTAGGGGCATATTACCAACAACTAGCGATAATTATCGCTGTGTTGGTTTAGCGGGGATATTTTTATCGCCGAGCTGCGGCGATTTTTATCACTTAGGAACCTTGCTATTATCAAGGTTTATCTCCTAAGCGATAAAAATCGGCCAAAATGCATAAAAATCGCTGAAAAGTCAGCGATATTCATGCATTACCGAGCTAATGCTCTTAACCATGGCATCCACCTACCATTGCATAACATGGCTAAGTACTGCTCAGGGGCAGGTGTTAGCTTTTGCAGATATTCGCGCTTAGCGCGAATATCTCCAAAAGTTGGTAATAGGAGATAGCGATGTTAGCGACTGTTTCCAGTCGCTAACATCTTGGCACGCCCACTTTGCATGTCATTAGTGATAAATATCACTGACATGCAAAGCGGGGCCCAAGATGGTCGCTATTTCCTACTAGCTGTCGCTAACTGGTGTTAGCGACAGCTAGGTAATAGGGAGATCATTTTATCTCCGCTTTCTTGGCTTTTAAAGCCATAAAAGCGGAGATAAACCCCCTTGATAATATGCCACTTGTTTTTTTTTTAATGCTCCCTTGGTGAGCCACGTCTCGGGGGGGGGGGGTACAATATATATATTTTGGAAGGTCACACATGATTTTGGACCAGCCTTTAAAAAAAAGTGGGAAGTTTGAAGTTTCATAGGAGTTCAAGTTCGAATTAGGAAAGGGCATGCGGCCCCCCTCCCATGCCGATTTCAGCCTGGACCCACCCATCCCCAGGGCCGGGCAAAAATCAGAAAGGAGAGGGGGGTTGCGCTGTCCCCTCTCCCTGAGTCATTAATTTCCTTAGTGACCCCATCTCCTTGGACCGGCTCTTATGCTATTTCTCGGGGTGCCCATACCCATAACATTTATAGCGTAGCAGTTTCCTTGTCCACACTGGCACGGCAGGGAAACCTCCGATTGCTCTCATATTCCTGGAGCAATTTCAAAACTCCTGCCAAGGGGGAGCAAACACAAGGGTGTATATTTAGGAAGCCCTTGCATCACCGTAGCAACACTTTGCAGGGGAAACAACAAAATCATTTTTATGAGGCCACGCAAAGCAGCACAAAACCCTACATGTTTTACTGATTGGTAGTTAGGCATTCCATGGGCATTTTCAGTGGGTGTTCCACACTACACCCATGGACTTTGACACTTCCCCCAGATTTACAAGACCATGTAAACCTGGGGATTTGCTAAAACCTTATAAAATAAAAATTACTTTTTTTCTCCTCGTTTTTTCCACTTTCTATGTTTGCTGCATTCTGCGCGTACTAGGCTGCCAAAATGGCACCAGTTCAGGGGGAAAGGACAGTAATGCACTGTATTGGATAAATATGGTACATTGCTGCCCTTTCCCTGAGACGCAGAGCTGCCCTCTGCCACAATTCCCAGCGGACGGGAGCATGAAAAATACTCTCGCCCACTGGGAGAAGATTTTTCATCTGTTTCCCTGCCCGCACTGAAGTGGGCAGTGAAACAGATGACAAAATTGCTCCCGCCCGCAGGCAGCAGCATTTTTAGTTTCTCCCTGCAGGTGGGATCGACTCCAGTTCCTGCTGGAGGCAGGGAGCTGGCTGGGGCTGTGGGGCTTTGCCAATGGCCCCCAACCATAGTGTGGTGGGTGCCCTGGGTGGGCACTAGGGCACCCACCATTTGTTGGCTAGGTCCCGGGGATGGAGTCCCCGGGGCCGGAATCGGCTATGGGATGGGGCCACGTGGCTCCCCTCCCCCTTTAGATATTTTCTGGGCCCCGAGGGATGGGGTCAACATGCCAAAATGTGCCTGGGAGGGGGGCCCTGTGCTGCCAAGCAATTTTTTAAAAGCTGGTCCCAGGGGGATTTGGTTCCCCGGGACAAATTGGCCCAGGAAGGGTGGTTGTGTGCCCCTCTTCGCCTTGTAAGCTAAGGCAGGCCCCGGGGATGGGGTCCCCATTGCCCAAATTGGCCAAGGGAGGGGAGTTGTGTGACCCCCCCTGAAGTCAGGGGGGGAAGAGGTGCCTGGGCCGTGTGCAGAGTAGGGGTTGGTTGCATGTGCATATATATATATTAGTTGGACTCACTATAACTTGCGCGCCTGCAATGCACTGCTGATGACGTCACATATTACATCACTCATGACATGGTCAGTGACATCACTCATGACATCACTGATGACACCATCCTTGTGACAGACTGACAGACCTCCTTTCAGTGTAATGTAACCCTTGAAACACATATTCAAAAATAGAAACTAACATTTTCAAAAAAATGGAGATACCCATACAGGTTACAACAACCAATTCAGTCATTCCACCATCTATATACACATCCTCTCATTCAGCAACAGTTCTATATAGTCACTCATACATATACTCACTCATCATATGTAGTGATACACATATACATCCTGTTACACTCCAACCGTCACCCAAAAGTTACACACACATACTCACACATGCAAATAAACTATTTAACATCCATTTATTTGCATATACAGCTATACACACACTAGCACATTACTTCTAAGGAAACTTACACATACTTACTCTCTTAAACAATCACTTATAGAAACACATACTTATTTAAACAGGAACTCTTTCAATCTCTCACTCTCACATATTCTCACTTATATACATCAATCCTCACATATACTAGATTAAAACATATGTAGTTACTCATAAAGACACTAGTGAGGCAGGCATTCACTCACTAACACACACATATACACACTCATCCACCCATACAGTCCTGCACATATGCTGTCTTCAAAACACATACAAACAGTGAGTCAGTCACCAACCCATGCAGCCACTTATACACAAAGTGAAACACTGATACATATATTTTAATATTTAAAAATTACTCACTAATATATGTATTCACTAAGATACACTTTATAAGCCAGTTAACCAATCAATATTTTATTAAAAAACATTAATTTACACAATTTGCCCTGGTGCGCTCCCGGTGCGCGCCCAGGTGTGCGCACCAGAAAGCACACTTTTCCGGCGCGCCCGGGGGCGCGCACTGGTGAGCGTCCCGTTAGCGCTATTTCCGCGAACGAAAACATCATCGTGACGTATCGCGTAGCCGCGTCCGTGTAATACGCACGGTGTAAGCGCGCCCAGAAGCACCCACGCGCATACGAACGCGCTACGTAAGCGCCGCGGGGCACGTAGCGTAAGCGCGTCGGGTCATGTGACCTGAAAATAACACTTTTCATTGGTTCAGATCAGTTCTGGTTTCCAAATGATGAAAGCTCCCACCTTTTTTCCTCATTCTCACTTTGTTCTTTGAGTGAGGAAGACCTGCTTTTTTCTTACAGATATGGCTACTGTACTATCTGCAGCTGGATCATCTGCCCCACCACCACCACCACCACAAGGACCACCAGAACATCTCATTGGTGGTCAAGAAGAAGAGGAGGAGGAGGAGGAAGAGGAGGAAGGGACAAGGCAGTTCCTGCCTTGACCGTCCTGACCTGTGCAGATGCGGTCGCTCCCCTCACTCCCTCTCCTCCTAGTATCGTAGCGCTTTGCCTCTGCTGGTTGTGCTTTGTGCCTCTAAATTGTTTGTGCTGCGCTTTTACATTGCTCTAAACTCTCCACTGATAATTACTCGCTCGACTGCTGGGTATTGTAAAATCCATTTATAGCGTGTATCATTGCTCGACTGCTGCTTGGATCGTAGCGCTATACCTCTGCTGTTTGGACCTCAATATCACCCATAGCACTCCATTGCTCGCACAGCTCTTTCACTTTGGGCCCCAATCTCACCCTGCTTCGCTTTGTTTGTTATTATTGCTGCCATTTTGTTGTTGTGCCGTCCCAGCCCGTCCCTCCACCACGCTCCTGCCTCCCAGCTGCCCCTCCCTCGCTCTGCCCCCTCCAATATCTACATATGTCAGAACAGCCTACACGCAGCGTTCACGCGCTGCGGACGTGCCCCATGCGCGCCGCAGGTGCACCAAAGGTAAGCCCGTCTACGCCCGTCCGTGCCTGGACCGCGCCCAGCGCCAAACCCCCTGGCCCCCGCACAATCCACTCCGCCCGCATTACGTACGATGCCGCTACCCTCTCAGCACTTAACACCGGCCGACTCCCTGACTGCCACCAAGCCGCCCCAGGTCACACCCATGGACTCTTCACCTGCCACTCCTGCAAGTTCGACTGCATCAGGACCCACACCAAATCCACAAACACCAAACAGAGCTCCGACACTAACCACCTGAAATGTATCCTACTCAACACCAGCTCAGTCCACAGTCACGCCATGGAACTCTGGAACTTACTTGACACTACATCGCCGGGCGTCACCTTTCTTACAGAAACCTGGATGAACGCCTCATCAATGCCCGACATCGCCATAGCCATCCCTGAGGACTACAAGATTATCCGTAAGGACCGCACCAACCAAACAGGAGGAGGCATTGCCATTGTTCATAAGAACACCATCCGCATCACGACTAGTTCCGATGATCACCTCGCAGCCGCCGAACACCTTCACTTCCAGATCCACACCGACCCCAAGACCACACTCAGAGGCACCCTCATCTACAGGCCACCAGGACCCCGCACACAATTCTGCGATGACATCACTGACTTCATCAGCCCACACGCCCTCCCCTCCAAGGACTACATTCAATTAGGCGACCTCAACTTCCACCTGGAAAAGAACAACGACAAAAACACCACCACCCTTTTGGACAACCTCGCAAATCTTGGACTCAAACAACTTGTTGACACCCCCACCCACAGTGCCGGGCACACGCTCGACCCAATCTTCTCCTCCAGCAAGTACATCTCCTTCAATCACACCACAGCTCTCCATTGGACAGACCACAGCTGCGTTCACTTCAACTACAAAAAGACTACGACCAATAACCTCCCACAACCAATTCCCCGCAGAAACTGGAACAAAATCACCACCGACCAGCTCTTCACATCGCTCCACCAAAACCCTCCTGCCAATTCATCAGACCCAAACCAAGCAGCCACCAACCTCACACAATGGATCACCCGCAGCGCTGACGAATTAGCACCCTTGAATAACAATCCAACCAAGCGAGGTAACAAAAAAGCCCCCTGGTTCAATGATGTACTTAAGAAAACCAAGAAGATCTGCCGCACCCTCGAGAAAGCCTGGAAAAAAAACCCAACCACCGAAAACCTAGCCACCTTCAAGAACACCACCCGTAAACACCACCAACTGATCTGATCCACCAAGAAAGCAGCATTCAAGGATCGACTCGACAACAACGCTTACAGCAGCAAGGAACTTTTCAACATCGTCAAAGAATTCACCAACCCCACAGCCGGCACCAACGACATCACTCCCTCCCAAGACCTCTGGACTCCCTAGCCTCATTCTTCCACAACAAAATCGCTGACATACATAACAGCTTTGAAAGCCAGTCCGGAGACCAGTCCACCCCACCCACCTCCGAACTAAAACCCCCCCAACAACATTTGCGCCTGGAACCCAGTCACCACTGAAGACACCATAACCTGATGAACTCCATCCATTCAGGATCGCCAACCGACCCATGTCCCCACCACATTTTCAACAAAGCAGACTCCATTATCGCACCCCACCTTCGAGATGTTATCAACTGCTCCCTCAACTCTGCTACCTTCCCGGAAAGCTGGAAAAATGCCAAACTCAGTGCCCTCCTGAAGAAACCCTCAGCAGACCACACTGAACTTAAGAACTACCGCCCTATCTCGCTCCTCCCATTCCCTGCCAAAGTCATTGAGAAAGCCGTCAACAGTCAACTCGCCGCCTTCCTCGAATCCAACAAATCCCTCGACCCATCACAATCCGGGTTCCGAGCCAAACACAGCACCAAGACCGCCCTCATCGCAGCAACAGACGACATTTGAAAACTACTGGACAACGGAGAAACAGCTGCACTCATCCTACTTGACCTCTCCGCAGCTTTCGACACAGTCTGCCATAGCACCCTCATACAACGCCTCAGCAACGTCGGAATACAAGGAAAAGCACTGGACTGGATCATCTCGTTCCTCACCGGAAGAACCCAAAGAGTCCGCCTCCCCCCTTTCAGATCAGAAGCCACCGAAGTCATCTGCGGCGTACCACAAGGTTCATCACTCAGTCCCACACTCTTCAACGTCTACATGAGTCCCCTCGCATCCATCGCTCGCCAACACAACCTCAACATCATCTCCTACGCAGACGATACTCAGCTAATCCTCTCCCTCACCAAAGACCCAAGCACTGCCAAAACCAACCTACACGAAGGGATGAAAGAAGTAGCCGAATGGATGAAGAACAGCCGTCTAAAACTGAACTCGGACAAAACGGAAATCCTCATTTTAGGATCATCCCCCTCCGCTTGGGATGATTCATGGTGGCCACCTGCGCTGGGAAACGCTCCCACTCCGACGGACCACGCACGTAACCTGGGCTTCATCCTGGACTCCTCCCTTTCAATGACCAGACAAGTCAACGCCGTCTCATCATCATGCTTAAACATCCTACGTATGCTCAAAAAAATCTTCCATTGGATCCCCACCGAAACAAGAAAGACGGTCACCCATGCACTGGTCACAAGCCGACTAGATTACGGAAACACCCTTTACGCCGGAACCACAGCCAAACTACAGAAAAAACTCCAACGCATCCAAAACGCCTCAGCCAGACTCATTCTAGACGTCCCTCGCCAAGCTCACATTTCTGGTCACCTGAAAGACCTCCACTGGCTCCCCGTCAACAAGAGAATAACGTTCCGTCTCCTCACCCACGCACACAAAGCCCTCTACGACCTAGGACCCGAATGCCTCAACACGCGCCTGTCCTTTTACACCCCCACCCGCCAACTTCGATCGTCCAATCAAGCCCTCGCTGCAATTCCAGGCATCCACAGATCCACCATGGGGGGAAGATCCTTCTCCTACTTAGCTGCCAAAACCTGGAATTCTCTCCCCACCCACCTCCGCCTTACTCAGAGCCACCTCTCCTTCAGAAAACAACTAAAAACCTGGATATTCGATAAGTAAATACCCCCCTCCCTCAAGCGCCTTGAGACCCTCTGGGTGAGTAGTGCACTATACAAATGTCAAACTTGAACTTGAACTTGCCTGAAAACACTCCACCATACAAACCTAGGGAGCACTTCATATGGGAGTTTTATAAAATCCCAACTGGTTTCAAAAAAGTAAACGCTGCAAAGGTGACCTGTCTCATCTGTGGTGCTGTGCTATCCAGGGGGAACCCTACCAAAAAATATTCCTTTGGGAATCATACAATGATTCGGCATATGCAGCGTTTGCACCCTATTAACTATTCAGCAGCAGAGGTGAGAGAACTCTGCAAAAACCTACCCCTATCATCTGGCACAACCTCAACAACCAAAGAACCCACTCCATCGGGTCCAGAAGCAAGTCAGTTGATTTCAAGTATACAACCAAAGTTTGGGGGATACAAAATTGTTTGTGTACATTGTGGGAAATTAATTACTTATGGTGAGCAGAGCATTACACTCATCATGCTTGCTGGTGATAACCACAAATGCACAAAGAAGCCTTAATTGTTTCCTGTTTTTTTTTTGCTCCAGTTGAGCCGTTTACAAATACCTGTTTTTTGTTTCTCCCTATAAAAAATACAAAAAAATATAAAACTGTTCAGAAAAGCCAAAAAAAGTAAAAAATGTTAAAATATATATATATATATAAAACAACAAAAAGAAGAAAAAAACAGTTCTTTTTAGAACTACCTCTAATTTAAAAAAAACATTTTTTTTTTTTTTTTAAATGTCATTCTTTTTCCTCCCTGGTACGCTCCCCGGTCCGCTACCCAGTGCGCGTACCAGGCGCTCCCCCGTGCAAATCGAAATTTTATTATTTTATTTTTTGGTCCCGCGGGGCCCTTTTATAGCCTCCACATCAAACCTAGGGGGTCAGGGGGGGTCTACACTGCCCCCTTTTGCTCATTTTCTCCTTTGTTTTTGCCACCTCTTGTGTCTCGATCCTACCGAGACACAAGATGGCGGCCGCTCCAGACTGTTTGGAATGTTTACAGATACCCGAGAGCCAATCAGCTTTCCGCGCGTGAACTCGCGTAGCGCGCTGGTTAGCGCCCCGGTGCGCGTACCGGGGCGCGCTTATAGATATATATAATTTTTTTAACCTAAATTACTCAAAATCCACTGGTGCACATATCTTGAGACATAGCAAAGGCACATCGGGCTACCAGTCTCTACAATTTTGCCAAGTTTTGTATAAATCCATTCAGCTGTTCGAGCTAAAAGTGAGGTTGACCGCCCTATGGAAATTAACATGGGGAAAACATGTTTTGGGACCCCCCTTTTATCTCGGCCCCCGCTTGAAAAATCCCCCCCAAACTTCCAGGGAAGGACCGGGGCGCCACAAGGCAAATTTGAGGAAATTTTCAGGCAGATTCCTCAACCGGCGCCAAAGTTATTCACAATAGAATGTTGAGTTTTGCATTGAAAATAATCCTAACTATAACTGCCTACTGGCGACCGCCAGTAGGTAATATAAGGTTCATGGAGGTGGATGCGCTTTTAAATGAACCAAGGACCCCAGAATATAATGAGAAACTTTGTAGCATTCACCAGGAATTAGTGAGGGATCTGGCAGAGGTATTCCATCCGGTGGTACCAATCAGAAAGAAAAAGACCTGTGTTCCCACCTGGTACACCTCCTCCTGCAGGGCAGTTAAATCTGAGCTCATTGCCACAATCAAGGAGGGGTCAAATAAGGCCAAGGTACGAGACCTTAGGAGGGAGTACAAATCAGTAACGGCTAATGCAAGGGCCGAGTGGGATTGGAGCCACTGGCACGACCTCCATGATGCCCTAAAAGCCAGAGACTCTAGGAAATTCTGGGCCTTGGTAAATAATGGGATGGGGGAACTCAAAACAGCAATTGAACCTAACATCGCCCCCTCGCTTTGGGAGGCTCATTTTGGGGCACTCTATCAAGACTCTAATACTTGGCCAGGCGGAGTCTTGTCAGTGCCCACAAGCACCCCGGACTCGGCCCTGGAATTTTCTTTAGGGGAGGTGGAGTCTGCTCTGGAGCACTTAACGTTGGGGAAGGCGCCGGGGCTGGATAAGCTACCGGGGGATCTCTTTCGGCATCATCCGGACATCTGGGGTCCGTACCTCCTTATTCTTTTTAATGCCATTCTAGGAGGTATGGCGATCCCCGGCTCTTGGCTGGGGGCAGAGATTGTACCGATTCACAAGAAGGGGTCTCCTCTGCTTCCGGCCAACTATAGGCCGATTAGCCTAATAGATGTACCCCAAAAGCTCTTTGCGCGCCTCATTCTTAACCATCTGCTGGATTGGGTGGAGGATAACGACATCATGAGCCCCCTCCAGGCTGGCTTCAGAAAGAACACGTCCACCATGGACCAGATTTTCCGCCTCCTCCTCCTCTATTGGAAGACGGTGACGTTAGAGGAGGGAAGGCTGTACATGGTCTTCGTGGATCTGAGGTCAGCCTTCGATCTAGTCCCTCAAAGGAAATTATGGGAGGTTTTGGAAAAGCTAGGAGTACCCCCTCAATTACTCAGCATTATAATCAGGTTGCATGAGAACAACTATGCACAAGTGAGGTGTGGGAGGGATGGCAAGCTCTCGTCCAGGTTTCCGGTCCACCGAGGAGTCAGGCAGGGCTGTGTCCTGGCACCGACCCTGTTCTGTCTATTCATTAACAGCGTTATACTGCATCTAGATAACGTCAAGGACAATGATGCCCCACTCCTGGCAGGCAGGAGGGTCCCGGCAATAATGTTTGCTGACGATACCCTCCTGCTTTCCAAATCCCCCATGGGGATTCAGAGGATCGTGAATGGTTTTGGCCTTTTCTGTCGCCAACACGGGCTGGAGGTGAACACAGAAAAGACCAAGTTCATGATTTTCAATCCTCCCACCAAAACCAGACCCAACCCCACCTTGGGAACAGTTAGCCTTGAGAGGGTGTCGACCTTTATATATTTGGGGGTAACACTCCAGGAAAACCTCTCATGGGACTGCCAGATAGCCAGATCAAGGATTAAACTGTCCCAGCTATCGGGTGCAATTTTGAAGGTGGCAAACAAGTCCACCTTTAAGCCTTTAAGCCCGGCTCTGGAAACATATAGGTCTCAAGCCAAGGCAGCAGCCATGTATGGCAGTGAGTTATGGGGCCATAAAGCAGGGAAAATTTTGGCAGGAGTGGAAAACAGTTTTCTAAGACGCCTACTTGGTCTCCCGCAAGGCATGCCACTTCTGCCCTTAAGACTAGACATGGGTCTTCCCTCCATTGCTGAAGATCTTGTGTCAAAGCCCGTGAAGTTTTGGCACCGGCTCTGGACCACTGACGAACTGCATCACTACAGACAGGACCTTATTCACGTAATGAGCTTGAACGGCAACAATAAAATCCCCTGGCTCGCCTTCATCAAGAATGAATTGCTCAGTATGGACTTGCCAGACTTATGGGACGATCCAGCTCAAGGCTGCCAAAGGATTACCCGCAAAACCCTGGCCCAGATGTATAAGAATAAGAACCTGTCTCTTATGGAAAATGCTCACACTAGTGGCACCCTGAAGGCACGTTTTATGGAATCCAAAAATTCTTTTGTCTTTGAACCTTTCATGGATTTTATCTTTCCTGTCCTGGCGAGGAAATTGTTCGTGCAATGGAGGTTCGGCACACTTCCTACTAAAACATTTACTTGCAAATGGTCCATAGGGGTTGACAAACTGTGCCCATGCTGCAACGCCCATGAGGAAGATGACCTCCATATAATGTTTGTATGCCATGCTTACCATAGACCCAGGAAACACTGGATAGCACCGCTCTGCAGAAACCTGGGGTTCAGGAAGTACCTACAGGCATACAGGGTCATGAAAACCAGCACTCTGGGCCACATTGTGTTTGCCGTATCCAAATTCTTAATGGCAGCATGGTTAATCAGAAAGAAAATGTCCCCCTGAATTGGTACTGTCCTGCAGCCTCTATTCCTCGCTGGTCCAGTAGAGACTTTTTTACATGTACTTAATTTTGTATTTTAAATGTATGTATTGTATTTTTATTGCATCTTTTATGGCCTATATGGCCGAAATAAAGAATTTTTGGATTGGATTGGATAAATATGTATATAGATAGATAGATAGATAGATAGATAGATAGATAGATAGATAGATAGATAGATAGATAGATAGATAGATAGATAGATAGATAGATAGATAGATGGATAGATGGATAGATGGATAGATAGATGGATAGATGGATAGATAGATAGATAGATAGATAGATAGATAGATAGATAGATAGATAGATAGATAGATAGATAGATAGATAGATAGATAGATAGATAGATAGATAGATAGATAGATAGATAGATAGATAGATAGATAGATAGATAGATGGATAGATGGATAGATGGATAGATAGATGGATAGATGGATAGATAGATAGATAGATAGATAGATAGATAGATAGATAGATAGATAGATAGATAGATAGATAGATAGATAGATAGATAGATAGATAGATAGATAGATAGATAGATAGATAGATAGATGGATAGATGGATAGATAGATAGATAGATAGATAGATAGATAGATAGATAGATAGATAGATAGATAGATAGATAGATGGATGGATGGATAGATAGATAGATAGATAGATAGATAGATAGATAGATAGATAGATAGATAGATAGATAGATGGATGGATAGATAGATAGATAGATAGATAGATAGATAGATAGATAGATAGATAGATAGATAGATAGATAGATAGATAGATAGATAGATAGATAGATAGATAGATAGATAGATAGATAGATAGATAGATAGATAGATAGATAGATAGATAGATAGAAATATATATATATAAAGGCGTTTCACTTACCTGATATATACTTACACTTTCGTTGCATCTACAGCTATCCAGCCTGGTGTACAGCCCTGAAGGAACACACACACCTTTGTTGTTTTATTATTGACACGTATACAATTTTCCCTTCCTTCCCTCGATCTGGATACAATCAGACTCATGCATCACCACACTCACTCAGTACAGTGTGGGGCTGGCATGAATGCTTTTTCAAAGGCTGCTTTTAGCACTCAGTCCACCACTGAAAGCAGAAGGCCCAGACTATTCTTTGGCAACCCATGGTGGGGTAAGTCCTTGAATTAGGAGGCTGAATGGGGCCTGGGCTACTGGCAGAGTGAACTAGGCACACTTTGTTGGCAGAGCGGCTGTCAACTCTAATTGTAGGCCTCAGTAGGCACGCGGCACATGGAGTAGTTTAGAAAAGGGAGGAGAACAATGAGCAGGCTTTGCAGGCGCGCATACGTTTCAGTTATGAAAAAAGACAGTGTCTAAATGCAACCACCTTATTTTTTAATTGGGATCTTGTGCCAATGTACTATATTTCTCGCAGTGTCACGTGGCTTTGATAATAGGCTGCCAGTATGAATGTTATCACGGATGAGTAGGTAAAGTTTTTGCGCCAAGTAAACATGATTTCATATGCTTTCGTACGAAGTTTTTTTAGCAGGCACTTAGGAATTTTTCTTTGTAGTACAACTTTTTCTTGTAAAAATCGTGTTATTCACAATCATAACAAGAAACACAAATAGAGCTCCAAGCCCCAAAATAACCGAATATACACCATCAATTTACATTTCTGTCACAAACATACCATTCTAGTAATTTCCTATTCATGTTAGGTGTTAAAGGCGAACTTTGTCAGTATTGGTTTTCACTGGTTTTAATATTATGAGTTTATTTGGCTTTTATCGAAAAAAAACGACATTCCAATATCCCCCCCCTCCTCCCTCCTCATGTATATCAGCAGGTGAAACTTGCAAAATTTGACCAAATGAAAAGGGCCAGTAAATTCGAGGACATGTAGATTTCGGGAAGGGCATCACCAGAATCCACATAGTCGGCCTCATTTTCGCAAAAAAGTGTAATTGGTGATACTTATTGCATCTAATAAATAAAGATCCCGAAGAAAACGGTATTAATCAGGTTTGATAAACGTAACGCCTGTTTCGGGGGCGTTGGCAGTGGCGGCTCCTCCGCTAAGGCGGAGAGCGTCACCCCAATCCTCAAATGTAAAATTATAATAAGGTATTGTTATTATCATTGTATTTTCTCTTTTGAAGTCAATGGTGGGGTGGTTGGGTCTGGCCAGAGCAGGGGAGGAGTGCTGTACACTCCCTAAGAGCGCAAGAACTGTTTGGCCGGCCCTCTTGCGCCAACCAAACAGTCCATGCGCACTTTGCGTGTTTCCACCAGGCTGCATTATACAGCCTGTGAGGATCATGCACAGGCTCCCTGTTCCAGTTTGAGTGTTGATCCATGGCACTCAGACCAATCACAACGCTGCATTGCAGCATTGTGATTGACCCAGGGGGGCCTGTATGCCTGGGTGCTTCCTGCTGCCGGCCCAGACAGGGAGATGATGAGGATGGAGAATCGAGGATGGAGGAGAGGCAGCTGCAGGCCATTAAAGATAAGTAATTTTTTAATAACATTCCTCTCCCCCGCCCACCACCCCTGTCCGATAGCGGCCGCTACTGGGCGTTGGTAATGTACCAGATTAATTTGAGGGCCCAGTTCAAGGCGGGAGAAAGTGGGCAAACCCAAAGAATGACTCTGGTGCAAAACAACACAAAACACTTTTTTTTGGTGGGGTCTGAACTGAAATAAGGTAGCTATGCCACCAAAATCTCTGGAGGATACTTGTTCAATACAATGATTTTAATAATTTTTTCGGAAAGAGATATGATAAGAGGCTGTGATCGTTCTGAAGGGGGCCATCCCAAATTCTTAGTGCACTGCCAGAGAAAAATTGTATTACGGTTTAATGCTTTTCAACAGTGGTATCATTGAAGTGCCACCTTTCTGCACACATTTTCTGCGCCTTGTTATAGGGTGCATTTTTCCGTCAGGTATTGTGATGACTGTGGTGTATTATATGGTATGGTTGTGCGACCTTACTGTGAAATACATCGCAAAACTGTCTTGGCTCCAGTCATGCTCGTTGGTAAAACCTTTAGCTCAACCCTGGGTAGATGTGACTTTGAGCAGCAAGGCTTAATGAGAGGATCTAATGGAAAGCATTTAGAAGCACCAAACTACGAGATAAGACAACCACACAACATGACCGGAATCTGACATCAATTCATAAATATAGAATATATTTTTATGAATTTTTAGACACCAAGATGAGAAAAATCCACTGGAGGGCACCGGAAATATAGATTTTTAAGTCAAACGTAAACTTTAGCTCCTTAGTTCAAAGCGTGAACAAGCACTGGTAACTGTAAAGTTTAGAAAACTTTTGAAAGGTTTAAAAAAGTTGTGTTCATCTACACCGGCTCTAGTGAGGCAACCAAATCCGACAGGGAGAAAGTCATGGGGGCCAGTGAGGAGTATTTGGACAGTTACATGGTCACCAAAGCAGTCTCAAGTCTAGTTTCACACTTTACAACAAGATGGTAATAGTCTTCAACTGAGTGGTCCTGCTGCTGGGGATGCAGGATGCTGAGAATGCTGAAAAAGGCTATGGGTGCTGTGTGGTCGACAGGGTGTCCTTGCATTTTTCCTTTGTCCACGGGTAAGGTGGAATGACTTTGGCCACAGAGATCAATGTTTCTCAAAGTCCTCCTTGAGCCATTAGTAGGCCAACTGTGGCTGGGCTACCAACCTCCATACACAGAGGGTCCAGTGGTATCCTTTGATGAAGGATAATGTCCCTCTTTGGTGACCAATTTGCGCTAAAACTACTCTCCCGGGTTTAGCAGTCTCTGATGCAACTTTTGGCCACTGAAGATCGGACTCTTGGGTCACCCAGTGATGGTCAGTGATGGTTTGAAGAAAGCGGCTTCTGACTTGCTAAAATGGGTCCCTTCAGCTTTGGTGGCCTTGGTGCTGGGTCCAGGGGGTCAGCCGACTGACCCTAGGAGTCACTTCCTTCGTCTGGGGTTTAGGAGCAAATTTTCCACAAGTCAGGAGCCACAGACACAGTCCTCTCTTTGCTAACCCAAAGTGCGGCAGGTGCAGTCCATCAGATGCTGAAGCCTCTCTTGCCAAATCCAGGTGTCAGCAGGGCAGTCCTTACTCCACTTGCATCATGATGTGAGGTTCTGGGTGCCAGGGGTGCCATATTTATGCCCATAAAGTGCCCTGGGGGATGATGTGGTAACTAACCAATGGGCTAACAGGATCCCTCTCCCCCTGTGATGACGTCCAGCTATCTATGGAATCTAGCAATCTCAGCGTGCACTATTCTGCCCACTCTCAAGATATCTGAACACTTCTTTGGATGTTAAGAGTTTGGTTACCCACCCTAGAGGTGTGGCTACCTGTGGGCTACACGCCCACAGAAAAGCCGGTTTGGGCACTGGTCTCCCCTCTCTGTTCCTGACACCAGCTTGTCTACCTGAACAAAGGGGTAGCCTTTCAAGAGGGTTATTGCCATTTGCATACCGAAGATGCCTTTGAAACTCGCCTTTTGGGACAACACCCTGGGTGCCTTCCTGCAAGGGGGAGGTAGCGCTTCTCCCTGTTGCAGGCTTCTATTGCTTCCCGAGTCTGGAACTCCACTGGAGGGCAGAAGGCTGTCTGGGGGCCAGCTACTGTGCGAGGCCCTGGTCAAACTCGGCAACGGAGTGGTAACCTTCTAAAAGTTTCCTTTTCTTAAAAGTGACATTAAATTACATTTCAGAATTAAGTCAGGTTTAATGTCACAATTAATTTGATAATTTGAAGTATTCACTTTAGTAGTCCCACTCAGGAGTTAGCCAGACTGAGAGGTCAGCTGTGTTATCTAATGGGTTTACTAACTTTTCCGTAGCAAAAATAACTATTGGAAAATGTTTCTGTTAGGACATCTTAAAAGTATATGTACTACTTAATATTATTCAGCTCCTAGGGTCTTAGGACTCCATAGGCCTTCCTTAGGGAGAATTACATATATTGTTAAGGGAGGGGGGTATTTACCATTGGTTTAAATGGCAAAGTCGAACTAGCAGTTTTAAAACTGCTCTACCAGGCTGCAGGGGCAGGATGGGAGCCATTGTGTACCTTGTCACACAAGAGCTGGCACAACCAGTGCTGCAGTCCAGGGGGGACACTCGGTGTTACATGCCCTGTGTACCCTTGGTACCACATACCAGGAACTTATAAGTAAGTCAGCCTTTGCCAATTGGGGCTAGCCAATTCAACATACATTTTGTAATGGTTAAGAACACTGGCGCTAAAGTCTGCTTATAAGGCCTCAGTGCTCTCTCTGAGTCGAAAAACCATAATTGACAAGTATCACCGTTTAAGTGTGTCTGGCGGTTCCTAAGTCCACCAGATATGTGACTTCCCCCTTCTTTTTCAAGATACAGTAAGACCCAGTCCATTTGTCTTGGAGGACCCTGGGGGCAACAGGCTCTAAGACCTACACCAGTTGTCCAGGTTAGTACTGAACCATGGAAGACTTCTGGTAATACCAGTCCTTGGCAAACTCCTGGCTGGCCTCCTAGTTTCTGTCTATTTTCTTCATGTACTCAGCTATTTTGGAGCAAAGGCCTGGCACAAAGTTCAAGATATCTTGTTTGGGTTCTTTTAGAGGTCCCTCCCAACTTCTCTCACCAAACTAAAGGAACTTCCTGCAGGGTGTTCAAATAGTAGTTCACATGGGCTGAAACCTACACCTGAGTAACCACCTTGTATTCAAACTGTAGGCTTGGTAGGAGAACATTCCATCTCCTTCTGAGTTTCTCGTGTAAACACGTAATCATGCCATTCAAGCTCTTTTTGAATCTCTCTATGACCATTTCCTTGGGGATGGTAATGGGTAGTGAACTTTTACATCCCTCCATGTTCATTCCACATAGCTTTCAGATAAGCAGACATGAAATGTGGGTCCTATCTGAAATTACCTCCTTTGGGAACCAAACCCTGATGAAGATGCCAACTAGGGATCTAGCTTCTGCAGAAGCAGTAACTGTCCTGAGGGGAATAGCTTCAGGGTATCTGGTGACATGGTCCACTACTACCAAAATAAACATATTGCCAGAGGTAGTAGGTGGGTCCAGGGGACCATCAATGCCAATCCCCACCCTTTCAAAGAAGTGCCTACCACAGGTAGTGGGGAGTTTGCCATCTGTATTGCCACTGGCTTGACAGGAACTACAAAACGCCTTCACCTTATCAGATATCTTAGGCCATTAGAAGTGATTGACCAGCCTCTCCCAGGTCTTATTCTGCCTCAGATGTCCAGCTAGGGGGATGTCATGGTTAAGTTAAGTTGTTGAAGTTAGCCAGACTAGCAGCATCTATCCAAATCTTTAGGGGTGATCATGCAAAAAGAGGCATTTTCTTACAGGTACATGGTGGTGTTAAAGTGGACCATTTTGTAGGTCAGTGAGGCCATTTCGCAAATGCAGTAAGCTACAATTGGGAGCCAATGCAGAGGGAGTAAAACTGGTGAATTTGTCAAAACAGCATATGTCTAAGGTTTGCAAGACTAATTAGTGATGAGCAACGGTCCGTCCTTAAGGGTGGAAGGGCCATTACCCCCCTTTTTTCTCTCAACAAGAAGAGCGTTTGTCAGACTGAGAAAAGTTCAGCCTGAGCTAGACGTGCTAAATGCGGAGGCTCCAGCTGCCTGAGCTGATCTTTGCCAGGCTGAAGATGTCACAGCTCCTGTGGCATGACATCTTCAACCTGGCAAAGCACCTCAAGGACCTCCCACTCATGCCGAGGGAGAGCAACTCTCACTGACCCCATTGTACTTTTTGATGAGGTGGAGAGTGCTGCCTCTTGTCAGCCAATGAGAGAAGCCAGTAGTTTCAACCTTCCTGGCACTTTGAGGCCTCCCTATCCGAGAACTGCAGCAGGTAAGTGCAATTTTGTTAATGTTCGGTGTGTGTGTGTGTGTATGAATATGTGGGAGTGTGAGCATGTGTGTAAATGCATGGGTGTGAGTGAGTGTGTCTGTGTCCATGTGTGTATAGCCCGCCCGCCACCCTCCCTGCCAAAGTTACGAGCTGCCACTGTGTGTGAAGCACTGCCTTAAGTGGGACAAGGTAACTCTTTGGTAACTCTATGAGGAAGGCATTGCTATAGTCTAATGCAGATAGTTATAGGGTCAGAAACACTGTGCATAGGTCCCGATTGGGGAGGTACGTTTTATGCACATCAGATTAAGAGGTGTAACACATGTTCCTCATATGGTACTAGGTAATCATGGCATAAATACCATCTAAAAAAATCATGTGTTTAAAATACCGCCCATTGAGGTCAATAATCGAAAATGTATCCCAAAAGCAGTAATATGTTTGTAAACAATATTTAATCCTCAAGATTTATGTGTGATGATGTTTTGGTTATCAAAATTCTGATCCACAACAAGTCTCTGCAGCCCTTGTAGCACAGGGGGCACCCTCTCTTTAGGGGCCCTGCAATTAGCAGATGGTTTATAAATATCTGTGAGGCATGGGAGTCTAAAGGATCCCTCACTACATTCTGCAGAGGTGGAAGGGAGGCAATAATTTCATGTTATACCACTTCTCTGTGTTTGTACGTAAAACTGAGGTCCTTTCACAATGCTTTTAGTGTCTGAGTGGAGAAAGTATTCATCCGGTCAGTGTGCTTAGGCAACACACATTGGTAAAGCCTATAGGTTTAGCCATAACAATGTGAGTGCCAACCTATTGGCGTTGACAATGCTTATTTGTAAAGGATAGTTGAAAAAAAAGTAAAAGATAAAAACAAATTCAAGATATGAGAGGACTTGCAAATACATATCTTAAGGTATTTCAGAGCAGCACTTTGATTTAAAATATTTTCGATCTTTAAAAAAGTCCTGAATTATTTTTCTAATACTTTCAGCAAGGGAACTCTGAATAGAAATTTAAAAGAAGAATAAGGAAGTATCAGTCTATAAAGCAAAATGGAGAACCTTACCTACACAGTGAGAGCCAAGGACTCCACGCCGCCACCGCCAGGAGTCACGCCAGAGCCCAGGTCTCCACGCCGCCACCGCCAGGAGTCACAGGACGCTAAGCTCCACGCCGCTGCCCCGGGACTACATTACCCAGCTGGCTCAGCGGCGATGCGCTCCGCACACGTCCTGAGAGCGCCTGAAGGCACATTTAATCAGTAGCCAGCCCGGCAGGAGCGGGGGAACCTTACCTACACAGTGAGAGCCAATGACTCCACGCCACCACCGCCAGGAGTCACGACAGAGCCCAGGTCTCCACGCCGCCATCGCCTGGAGTCACAAGACGCTAAGCTCTGCGCCGCCGCCCTGGGACTACATTACCCAGCAGGCTCCGCACACGTCCTGAGAGCGCCTGAAGGTGCATTTAATCAGCGGCCAGACCCTCGTCGCAGGACGCGCGCGGGACGAGCCGGGCGAAGCCGGGGCCAAGGGCGGGCCTGTCTAAGCCTGTTCAAGACCGGACAAGGACGGGACGGGCCACCCCTCTTCCATTTGCCCCTGCGAATAAAGGTCAGTTTTCTTTCCTTCTGTTTTACTGTAACTGGCCCGTCCTATCAAGGAGTTTAACTGGCAAGCCCTTTAAAAGCAATCATGACAACTGTACCATCCGAAGCCCCAAATTCTAGGAAATCAACTGGGGGTTCATTATTAGGCACCCTGGATAACTTTCTAGTTAGGGTATCGTGAGCCCTGGCCAAGGATATCGAACTCACCGAACAGAGACTTTCCTTGGATACCCCATATGATAAAAGATCTTCATTGGGAAGCCTGGCGAGGGCAAGATCACCAATTTGCCATCTATCTAACTCTCAGGATACACTGCCTCCCTCGGGAGTTGTAGAGCGAAGTGACACATCACAGCTGGTTGTTATCCATGATACTAGTTCAAACTCCCCTACTGGGACAGTTGTCCATAATGCCGCCTAGGCTATACTCTACCCTAATATTAAAACCCGCTCAGCCTCCAATGCAAAATCATGTCTTCCTCAGCGAGATGTGGGAGCGGCTGCTAAAAGGAAGCGCACTGGCGTACAAACCACTCTAGGAGGCAAAAAAGCCAAAACTGGTAAAATGGAGGTGACCAACGAAGTCCTAGCTGTCAGACTTCCATCTAGTCCACCCCATCTACCAACTATTGCCATAGAAGAGCATAGTGAACCAAAAAACGTTCTGGGGGGAGAAGTCCAACCTGATATGGGCCCATTGTTTTGGAAGAAATTGGAAAGTACGTTAAAAAAATTCTGTACCCCAATTACCACACGACTGGATTCAATTGAGAATAGATTAGTCTGCCTTGAACTCTTAGTCGCATCACTCCAGAAGCAAGTGGGTCTGAGGGCTAATGACACTACTCTTAGGCAGAAAAAAACTCCAGGCCCAAGGCCAATCGATCTCAACGTTGCTGTAGCACCAAAAAGTCGTACTGTCCCTACCCAAAGATCCCCTGCCTTAACCTCTGATGATGCCTTATTTCCCAGTTTGCTACCAGGTGCAAATACTGCTACAAGCGACAAAACCCATCAAACAGCTGCCGACAGCACTGCACCAAGATTTCAAACCCCCCCCTTAGTCCAGAACACTGATCCCCTGCCCAACATCGATCTTCCACCACAATCAGCGCCCTATGTGGTGGTTTTGGCGGGGGTCCCCGCTCTGGCACAGGGAAAAAGGGAGACTTACACAGAACTCAAAAATAAGTACACCTTCTGGCTCAACCAGAAACGACCACTCCCAACAAATATTACAGCAGAAATTCTGTTTGCTAGGAGAGTGAACTGGATTGGCAAGAGCAACAAAACTACGGTGGGGGACTGTGTTATTATTAATTTCAGAGACTGGAGGTGCGTCGAATTTATTTGTAATTGGCCCCAGAATATTCTGTTGCCTGGAATTCTTACACTGCCACTGTCTCACGTTTATGAACCCCGGTACCCAACCGCAAGAGACTTATTCCCACAGGACGAATTGCAGAACACATGCCCTCTAGGGAACATCATGCTCTTCAATAGATTTGTGCCCCAAACGTCAGTACAGAATAGTATATCTTGAAACATCGGGGGATCTGTGGAAAAGGGATTTGGACAAGATTTTGCCCAGCCACCACTAGATGTCAGACTGGAGCTGATGGGTGCAGAAGTTCTTATTGACCTGCTATCCTCTAGTAATGAACTCGCCCTGGATAGGGATTCATCACCAAGAGGATCAGCATTAACCTTACCAACAGCCCACATTACTGTCCCTACCCCTGTTCCATCCAACATAGTACGAAAAGGGCCTACGAATGCTCCTGATGGTTCAAATAACTTGGCTAATTGTGGTAATCAGCTACTAAGAATCCATAACCAAAACTCAACCCTAAAAATTCTAACCTGGAACATAGCAGGTCTCGCCGCCAACCAGGATAATCCTGACTGGTGTGCTTTTGTAGACCTCCACGGGATATGTATAGGCTCTTAACCCTATACATAGACTGGGTTATGTCACGTTTATGGAGCCAGCTTTGAAAGGTCCTAGAGGCAGACCATCGGGGGTATATGTATTTGGATAGGTGCTCATCTTGGGTTTTCTGTAAAAAGAATAGACACCAACAGCCCTGATATAACCTGTATTATATTGTTACATACCAAAACACCTAAACTGGCACTTATTAATATCTACTCGAGGCCAGTAGGACAGGGGGGCACCTCCAAAACCCTAGACTCTTTGTCCTCTCTTTTGCACTCCCTCCCGGGAGATGCTGAGTTGATGATTGGTGGTGACTTCAATTGTCATTATGAACCACTTATTGGAGTCCACCACACCTCAACAGATAAGGATGAAATTTGGTCAATCCCCCACCCAAATATGTATCCAGCTAAACAGTGGTCATCCACAGTACTTCAGCTAACCTCCATAACCTATTCTTTTTCTATTAGAACATGTAATGGGCGTTTTAAGGGGGACAGCCCAGGGCAACCAACCTGCAGTGGAAGGGGTCATACCTCTGTAATTGATTATTTTATGGTTAGTATGCCCCTATGGCCTAGGATCCTCAACTTCCAAATCTCTAGTCGTATGGAAAGCGACCACAATCCCCTGTCAACTGAAATTAACTTTGACTTGATAACTGAGGCCAACGAAACTTACGAAAATAGCGACCTCAGAATAATTCAAGGTGGGAGGAGAATCAGATGGGCTATCATGAAGAAATACACTGAAGATTTGGGTAAATTGTACCTGGGTATAATCCCCCTCCTAGAAAGGGCAAACCTAATCATGACCCATCCATTTGGTAAAAGTGTACAAAGATCCCTGTCACGGTTGCATGAGGAACTAACTATCATATTGGCGTACTCCTTTTACAAAACAACCCCTATCAAACCCAAGCCTTTTGTTACTAAACACCCCTGGTTTAACGGGGGATGTAAAGAAATGAAGCAGGGGCTACTTACGGCACTGAAACAAGGCTCCCCGGCCACCGTGACTGAAGCTAGGCGTGCCTATAAATTAATGATTTTTAATGCAAAAAAAGAGTGGGAAGAAGAACGATGGTTCGCCATCAGATTTGCACTTGAGGCCAAAGATACACGGTCCTTCTGGAATCTAGTTCACACAGGGAAACCAGAGGTTGGACCTCAATTGATCCAAATATACCAGAAGAATCTTGGTCCCTATATTTTAAAGAGCTATATTCTACCCCCCCAACATCAAATAGCGTAGTCCCTACTGTTTTGACGGATATGCACCCTGATTGCCCCATACCACTTTTCACCTTGGACGAGGTTCTTATTGCAGTGCACTCCCTGCAATCGAACAAAGCCCCTGGGTTAGATAGGATCCCAGGTGACCTCTTCAAAGAAGAACCAGTAGTCTGGGCTCCCTATCTTTTATTACTCTACAATGCAATTTTGCAGGGCCTACCTCTGCCAGCCACATGGTTGGGGGCGGAGATAATTCCCATTTTTAAGAAGGGTTCTCGGTTAGAATCCTCAAATTACAGGCCCATTAGCCTTATAGATGTCAGTCAGAAAATCTATGCGAGACTACTTTTACAACGTCTACAGGACTGGGTAAACGATAACAATATACTGACTCCCCTCCAGGCAGGCTTTAGGGACAAAACGTCTATCATTGATCAACTCTTCCGGCTCCAAGTTCTTTATTGGAAGCACGTTGTCCTGGACCGGGAACGTTTATATCTAACGTTTGTGGACCTAAAGTCAGCGTTCGATATGGTGGATCGCACCCAACTCTGGGCAATTTTATCATCAATGGGGGTGCCAGCCTATTTGTGCCACCAATTCAAACACCTACATGATGGCACCTATGCCAGAGTGCGCTTTGGGAAGTATGGCCAGCAAACAGAGCCCTTTCCGGTTGAGAAAGGGGTTAGGCAGGGCTGTGTCCTTGCCTCCACCCTCTTCTCCCTCTTTCTTAATGGGCTCATTGAAGACCTACTATCAATCAAAGATATTGATTCCCCAAAATTTGCCTCGCTGAGGTTTCCTGCATTAATGTTTGCAGATGATACTCTGCTTCTCTCAAAATCCCCCATGGGCATGCAGAGGGTGTTAAACCAGTTTATTAAATTCTGCAAACATAGAAATTTAGTAGTTAACATCGATAAGACTAAGTATAAGGTATTTAATGCCAATACTACCAACTGCCCTCATCCCATGATGGAAGGTAGACCCTTAGAAAGTGTCCCAACATTTGACTATCTAGGGTTGACTCTAACTGACAAAATGGGGTGGGGAGCACAAATGGCTAAGGCAAACCTAAAATTAACACAGACAACTGGGGGAATTTTAAAAGTTCAAAAAAACTGTGCGAACAAAACTATAAGTGCCCCACTGGAAATCTTCAAAGTTCAAGCAAGATCTTCTTCCCTTTATGGGGCAGAACTTTGGGGACATGTTCCTTCTACCGACCTAATCATTACAGAAAACAACTTCATTAGGCAAATTCTAACTCTGCCCATAAGCGCTCCTCTAGTCCCACTCAGGCTAGACCTAAATATTAGGCCTATAGCCGAAGCTATTGCCTCACGCCCCCTTCTTTATTGGAGGAGGCTGTGGAGCTCCCCCGAGCTGGAAAGCTACAAAAGGGAATTAAAGGTGGTCCTAGCCTCCCCAGGAGCAGGTAGAATTCCAGGGCTATGTTTTGTAAGACAGTCTCTTGCTCAAATTGGATACGGAAATCTGTGGCTAAATCCTGAGGTCACATCCTTAACTATTTCTAAGAAAAAATTGTCCGGTGCTGTGAAGGACTTTAGTCTCGGGAGGACCATTAGCTCAGTACCATCAACGAGCCTGACTGGTGTCTTCCTGAGCCATAAGTCCATATACAGCTTTGAACAAGAAATAGATGCAATCCAACCTACTTTAGCGAAGAAGCTGTACTTACAGTTTAGATTTGGAACGCTGCCCCTTTACTCTATGATAGACAAGTGGACGGGGGGGTCCAGTACATTTATGCCCCGGCTGTAGAACCGAAAATGAAACCACTCTGCATGTTATTCTTTTCTGTCCAGCCTATTCACACATACAAAGAAAGTGGATGATACAATTATGTAATAATTTGGGCATAAGGGACTACCAAGTCCTCTTTAGGATTTTGAAGTCTGACACGAATCCTTTGATAGTGTCTGCTATAACCAAATTTCTGTTTTCTATGTGGTCTATCGAAGGAAATCACTCAAATAACATGGCACTTTATGTTTTATTTGCTGAGACGTGAAAACAATTTTGGATCAACAAATGTTATCTTAACTTTTTTTTTTTTTTAAGAATTTAAAAAATATTTAAATTTTTAACGTTTTAATAATTTGTCTTCTCCCCTCCGATTGCATATGATGTATTTTAATTCTTATACTTACAAATGAACTGTGGAAAAGTGAAAATGTATATTTTATGTACTTTTATGGTTAAAACTAACCGAAATAAAGTTTATTGAATGAAAAAAAATGCTTACCAAGGCATAATTTACTTTCCACAGACCTCAGAGTTTGAACCAATGCAAGAGATATTTGGTTTTCTGCAGTTGTTCAAGAAATAGGTCTATGGGAATCTAGAAGAAAAAACATCTCCTTTTCATCAAGTCATGCTCACCTTTCTGCCTCAAACTCCAGCTGACTAAGTGCAGTATCCAGCCCCTGCACAGACGCCACAAAAGCCTTTGCCTGGCAAGGCCTTTGCCTGCATACATTTTTTTGTATTACTGGGGATAAAACAAAACAAAACCTTAAAATTTGCTCTTGGACCATGCCCTGGTAAAAATATAAATGTTGTGGTGCTTTCACAGATGATCCTGAAGGGGCGGGGGTCAACTCTGAGACTGGGGCAGGTGTTTAAGGGAGGTACAACACATGAGAGATAGCGAGAAAAAACGTGTCCTCAGCAGTGCTGAAAGAAAATGAAACAAGCATTGGAAATGCAATAGGTCTCGCAATAGGAAAGTTAGAGCTATTGGTCTTATACATTTTTTTATTTTTTATTTATGTGTTGTTTTTTAAAATAGCTAAATTAATAGCTTTCTTATTTACAATGCCAATAGTTATAACTTTTGCAAATGTGACACCTCTAGCATTTGTAATGCAACATGCTTTGTATTTACGTGACTTAGATGTATTGATATAACAAATAACAATGGCTTTTAACTTTTTTAAATAATTAATACGTAAATAAAATTGATTTTATTTTATATTGCCAATAGCTTAAACTTTAGTAAATATCTTTAGTGAAGATTATGTTTTGTGTATTTTATTGTGACGAAAATCCAAGAACAGAAGTGAAATTTTAAGATTTTTTTTACATTTGGAATAAATCTTGAAACATTGAGAGAACATATTTGAACCAGTGATGCTGTGGTGATGCTGAGGGATGCTGTAGTTGCGCTGAGTGATGCTGTTGTTGAGCTGAGTGATGCAGTGGTTTGCGCTGAGTGATGCTGTGTTTGAGCTGAGTGATGTTTTTGTTACGCTGAGTGATGCTGTGGTAGCGCAGAGTGATGCTGTTGTTGTGCTGAGTGATGCTGTGGTTGCGCTGAGTGATGCTGTAGTTGCGCTGAGTGATGCTGTAGTTGCGCTGAGTGATGCTGTGGTTGCGCTGAGTGATGCAGTGGTGGTGCTGAGTTATGCAGTGGTGGTGCTGAGTGAGGCTGTGGTGGTGTGTAGTGATGCTGTGGTTGTGCTGAGTGATGCTGTGGTGGTGCTGAGTGATGATGTGGTGCTGCTGAGTGATGCTGTGCCGTTGAGTGATGCAGTGGCATAGATTGATGCTGTGTTGTGGAGTAATGCTATTGCGTTGAGGGATTATGTGGCGTTGATTGTTTTTGTGTCGTTGAGTGATGCTGTGGCATTGTTTTGTGCTGTGGCATTGAGGGATGCTGTGTACCGAGTGGTGCTGTGGCTTTGAGTGGTGCAGTGGCGTTGTGTGTTGATTTGGCTTTGGGTGATGCTGTGGCGTTGAGTGATGTTGTGTTATTGAGGGATGTTGTGTCGTTGAGTGTTATTGTGGCATTGAGTGGTGTTTTGGCGTTGAGGGGTGTTGATTGAATCAGTGACATTGACTGATGCTTTTGCGCTGAGTGATGCTGTGGCGCTGAGTGATGCTGTGGCGCTGAGTAATGCTGAGGGGCTGAGTGATGCTGTGGTGCTCAGTGATGCTGTGACGCTGAGTGTTAATGAGGAATTGAGTGGTGCTGTGGTATTGAATTGTTTTGTGGCGTTGACTGTTGCTGTGGCGTTGAGTGGTGCTGAGTGATGCTGTGGCATTGACTTTTTTTGTGGCATTGAGTGATGCTGTGCTATTGAGTGTTGCAGTGGCATTGAGTGATGCCGTTGTATTAAGTGATGCTGTCTAGAAAGTTGTGAATGGGGAGCTACCCTTTCTAACAGGAAAAGGATTGGGTCAACAATCATATAAAAGACAGAGCTCCTTCTCCTGAATTTTATGAATCGTAGGTGATGTTCATCCCTTAATGAACATCACCTACGATTCATAAAATTCAGGAGAAGGAGCTCTGTCTTTTATATGTTGAGTGATGCTGTGGCATTGAGTGATGATGTAGCATTGAGTAATGCTGTGGCATTTAGTGCTGCTGTGGCATTGAGTGGTGCTGTGGCGTTGGGGTGTTGTGTTTGAGGGTGGAGTTGGAGGGTGGAGTTGGTGGGTGGATTTGGAGGGATGATGTGGAGGGTGGATTTTGATTTTGAGGGTGGAGTTGGAGGGTGTATTTGGGGGTGGAGTTGGTGGGTGGCGTTGGATGGTGGAGGGTGTATTTGGTGGCTGAATTTTGAGGGTGGATTTTGATTGTGAATTTGGAGGGTGTATTTGGAGGGTGTATTTGTAGGGTGTAGTTTGAGCGTGGATTTGGAGGATGGAGTTGGAGTTTTGGGTTGAAAGTAGGAGTTGTTTTTTGAGGGTGGAGTTGTATTTGGAGGGTGGAGTTGGATTTGTATGGTGTAGTTGTAGTTGTAGAGTGGATTTGTAGGGTGGAGTAGTATTCGGACTTGGACGTTTGAGTTGGAGGGTGTAGTTGCAGCGTGGTTTTGGAGTTTGAGGGTGTGAGGGTGAGTGGATGTAAGTTTTAGGGGGTGTGAGGGTGATGAGGTGTTATGATGTGTGTGGGTGATTGGGGGTTAGGGTGTGAGGCTAAGGGGGTGTGAGGGTGTGTGATGATGTGTGAGGGTGAGTGAGGGTGAGAGTGTTAGGGTGTGTGAGGCTTTGAGTGTTGTGAGGTTGAGGTGTGGGCGGGTGTGAGAGTGAGTGAGGTTGTGTGCGGATTAGGGTGTAATGGTGAGGGTCTCATGGTGAGTGATGGTGTGTGAGGGTGAGTGGGTGGGTGTGAGTGAGGGTGTGTGTGTGAGTGTGTGTGAGAGTGTTAGGGAGGAAGAGTGAGTGAGGGTGAGTGAGTGTGTGTGAGAGTTATTTGGTGTGAGGGGGTGAGATTTTTTGTGATGGTGTGTGATGGTGATTGAGGGTGAGGGTGTTAGGGTGAGTGAGGGGGTGAGTGTTGTGAGGGTGTGGGGGGTGAGTGTCTATGGTGAGTGAGGGTGTGTGAGGATAAGGTGTTGAGGGTGTGAGGGTGTGAAGGTGTGAGGGTGTGAGGGTGTGAATGTGAGTGAGGGTGTGTGAGGGTGTTTGAGGGTGTGAGGGTAGGTGAGTGTGAGTGTCTGAGTGAGGATTTGAGGACGTGAGTGTTTGTGTTGTTTAGGATGTGTGAGGGTGAGTGTGCTAGAGGGTGTTTAGTGTGTGAGGGTGAGTGAGGATGTGTGAGGGTGAGGGAGGATGTGTGAGGGTGAGGGTGAGTGAGAATGGGTGAGGGTGGAAGGCTGAGGTGTTGTGAGGGTGAGTGTTTGATGGTGTTTGAGTGATTGATGGTCTGTGAGGGTGAGTGGTGTGTGAGGGTGATGGGGTGAGAGGGTGATGGGGTGTGAGGGCGATGGGGTGATGGTGAGTGATGTTGTGTGAGGGTGAATGGGTGAGGCTAAGTGAGTGTGTGTGAGGGTGATTGGTTGAGGGTGTGAAGGTAATTGAGTGTGTGTGAGAGTGAGGGTGTGTGAGGCATTGAGGGTGAGTGACGGTGTGAGGGTGATTGAGTGGGGGTGACTGTAAGTGTGTTGTAAGTGTGTGTGTTGTTGTGTTGTTATGAGCTTCTGTGTGTGTGGCTGTGTGAGTTTGTATGTGTGTGCGTTCTGAGTAAGGATCCTGTCCTAGTTGTTGAATTAGTCCCTTTTTTTTGTGTTAGTGCGTAAAAATGGCGGACGCTACCTTGCGCCATAACGCTACCCATGATTTTTAGGTTAGCGTTCTAGTTTTTTTCCCTTATTGACCTTGCATTTTGATTGACGTGTATTCCGTCCAATCAAATTGCAACGTTGACCTACGTAGCGTTGCAATTGCGTCACGTTAATTGGGGAACTTCCAGATCTTCACGGACTGGCGTTTGTGGAAGGCGTGTCGTGCTTCCTGCGTTGTAGCTGTGTCGTTTGACAGGTAAGTTGAGAATGTACATTTTTTTGTTGTTGTTTAACTAGTGTTTCTCTACTATATATATATTTAGTAAGTTTTGTAATGTTTACTAATGTTTTTTTAACTTTTTTTGTTTGTGATCGTACTCGGCTTGTGTATGTACCTATTGTACTTTTATGGAATGTTTCAAATTCTCTGTATTTAATGTTTTTTTGTTTACTTTTATGTAATGTATGTTATAAAGAAAATGTATTAGGATGTACTCTTCCTACATGTTTCTATATTAGTTTTGTTGACAATGTGTTATTTAGACGGTACTTTTTTGTATTCTTCCTTGTGTTTTTGTGTTGCTTAAATCGTATTTATGTTTTTATTTTTGTTGTTATCCGTAGACTTTGTGATTGTTGACGACTTTTATATATTAGTTTTGATTGTAATGGTACGTAGAAGCTATATTTGCTGTATAGTTTGAAACCTACATGTTTTGATGCATATGATTAATGGCAAAGTATACGTATGAAGCCACCTTTATTAATTGTTTATATTTTTTTTGTTAGTGTGAGCGAAATACTCTATTGTAGTTCTTGAAGATTTGCAATTAGGCTGTGAAGTTTCGTGCTCTTGTGATAACGCACTTTCTTTGTTTTGTGGATTATTCCCGCCATTGTTTAATGGTTTTATTTTTGCTTACTTTAGTAACTGCTTTATGTTGTGAATTAGTGTCCTTTCGATGGTTTTGTCCCCTTTTAAATTGTTCTATTACTCGCTGTGTATTCAGATATTTCAATATTTTGTTTGCATTTATTGTTTTTTTGAAAAAAATCCTTTTTGCATTTTTATGTAATAATTGCTGCAATGTCCTCGCGATGCATTAAGTTTTTATTTTAGAATACCTACAAGTGTGTAATTAGATGTTTAGTTACTGAAATAAATGTTGCCTAACGCTATTTATGTGTGGAGTTGGAGGGTGGATTAGTAGTTGGAGGGTGGAATTATAGTTGGAGGGTGGAGTTGTAGGGTGGTATTGTAGTTGTAGGGTTGAGTTGGAGGGTGGACTTGGACAGTGTGAGGGTGAGTGGATGTGAGGGTTAGGGGGTGTGAGGGTGTGTGATGTTGTGTGAGTGTGAGTTAGGGTGACGTGAGTATGAGTGAGGGTGTGAGGGTGTGAGGGTTGTTAGGGTGAGGGGGTGAAGGTGTGTGAGGACAAGGGGGTGAGGGTAAGGGGGTGTGAGAGTGTGTGATGATAGGTGTGGGTGAGTGAGGGTTAGAGTTTGAGGGTGAGTGAGGGTGAGTGTTGTGAGGGTGTGAGGGTGTGAAGGTTATTGAGGGTGTGCGAGTTTGAAGGTTGAGTGTGTGGGTGAGGGTGAGGGTGTGTGAGGGTGTGTGAGGGGGTGTGAGGGTGAGGGGATGTGAGGGTGAGTGATGGTATGTGAGTGTGATTGGGTGAGGGTGTGAGGGTGAGTGAGGGTGTGTGAGGGTGAGGGGTTTGAGGTTGTGAGGGTGAGGGTGTGTTGGTGAGTGAAGGTGTGTGAGGTTGTTTGATGGTGTGTGAGGGTGTGAGGGTGATTGAGGGTGTGTGAGGGTGTGAGGGAGGGTGACGGTGAGTGAGGGTGTGTGAGGCTGAGGGTGAGGGTGGGTGAGGGTATCATTGGTTGTGAGTGTGAGGTGTTGTGATGATGCCTATAAGTGATTAGTTTTTTCTCTGTGAATATTGTACACTTTAAATGTATTAATGTTGTGAACGTTGTTTCAGAAGGGAAAAGAGACCTATGTAATGTTGATTGATGCTGGTATTTGCACTGAAGTAATAAAGAAACACATTGTAATTTTTTTTAATATTATGCATTTTAAAATTGATCAATTTTTTAGTAAGGTACATATTAAATTGCACTCCAAAAGCTTCGCTTGCATAAACATAGATGCTCAGTTATTTTGTTTGTGTTTGCTTATTGGAGATAATGTTGACCTCCTTTTAATTTTTTTACCACAGATGCGTATTAATTAATATGTTTAAATTTGTTTATTTTTTGGAATGTTTTTTTGGTTGCGCAATTTTATAATGAAATGTAACTGTATATGTTTGCTGATTAGTATAAGTTAGCTATTTTGTGATGGTGTTGTGGTGCTGACTAGTGTTATGGTGCTTTTGTGTACTGCTGTGGTGGTGCTGGAGAGTTTTTGCGTTTAGTATGCAGCTGAATGTTAGATTTGTGTGTGTTAATCGTGTTTTAAGTGTAAGGTGAGGCTGTGGCCACAGTGGATCCCTAGCACGCTGTAGAGGGAGGGGGTCCCTCGCACGCTATAGAGGGAGGGGGTGAAAGAGTAGGCATGATGAATGGGTATGAGTCTGTGTGTTTAATTTTATTTGTACACAAGTATATTTTAATTAAAGCTAGCCATCCCTCCTGTGACTCGAAGTTGTTACCTTATGATGCAAGCATCGAGCCTAGAGTCTGAATGTATCAAATGTATGCTGCTGAATGGGAGAGAGGCTGGGTGATTTGTGTTTAAAGTCCTTTGCATGTGTTATTTTTTTTTTTTAGGCTGTATGAGCGTGCTGGAGAGAAAGGGGAGAGGCGGCCAGGAGGGGAGAGACGGCCTGGCGCCCGTCAAAGTGAAAGCCGTGGGCAGTGAATAAATTAGGGGAGGAGAAATGCCTGAGGCACAGCGCACGCTGGGGATAGCCGTGAGAGGGAGCCTTGTCGCTTTCATGTGCACGCGCTTTTAATGTCAATGCGCTTGCGCATTGAGCTTAAATTTCACCGGCACTGCAAGGAATCGCCATGGAATCGCAAGTTGGTTAAAGTCTGTTTAAGCCCCTATAGTCTCGCAAGCTCAATGCGCATGCGCATTGACAGGCGAGACCTAAAAAGTAGTTCCCTAAATGTAGGCAGTGGAAGAGTACAAGAAATCTAATCAAAAGGATGATAAAAAGTCTACGCTCCAAGGAAGGGACAAATGAGGGACATATTTATGACCCTTGTAGTGCAGGGCAGCACAGCAAGTCACCTTGCTGCGCTACCCTCCCTCACAGGGAAAGGGCAGAAATCAACCATATGGAAAGCGCCATATTTATTCAATATGGCACATTCCTGTCCTTTCCCCTTGCGCTGGTGCCATTGTGGCAGCCTAGTGCCAACGCAGGCACCATTTCACCATGGTGTAGGGGGCCTGTTTTGTAGGCAGAATTGTTTTTGTGCAGGAAGGGGTCATTTTCCACACAAAAACTATCCTGAGAGACTTTTTCCTCTTTCTATGTGTGCTGCAGAATGTAGCTCACATGGAAAGAGGAAAAAACGAGGAGAAGTAAAGATATATCTCCTCATTACACCTCACCTGGTGTGGTGTATCTTTTTGGCTCATTCCCATGAATACACCACACATAGAGCACTGGATTGTATGTCTTTATTCATCAGCATACAATCAAACTCTGCTCTCTGTGTACGTTCTAACCATTAATTCCCATACCATGACACCTCCCAGCAAGCTACATTTTTCCTCTATTAAGTCTGCCCTGTACCGCAAGGGTCCTAGCACACATAGCCTCACACCATTATATCCACTGACAGCCAAGGGTTGTTGTCCAGATGCCAAGAACAGAATATGTAAGCAGCTGCTCCAACCCTTTCCCCTTGACTTGTAACAAGCCTAAACTCCACTCTGAGGTTCTGCTGTCTTGCTCCTACCAAGCAGCTTGCCGAGTCCAAGGAGTACAGAGATGCAGACACTGCACCTAGAAATACTCTATCTCCACTGGACCCCAGATGATGACTGAATCTAGAACACACATCTCTAAGTGCAGATGAGCTGAGTGGTGATTTTGTCTGGCTATCTGCAGAACAAACTTCTGCAGGTGCAGATGAGCTGGGTGGTGATTTTGTCTGGCTATCTGCAGAACAAGCTTCTGCAAGTGCAGATGAGTTGGGTGGTGATTTTGTCTGGCTAGCATAAACCCCTTTATTGTGTTTGTTATCCTTTGACCAGTGCATAAGTGCAGAGGTCCAGCACCTGATTTGCAATGCAGGCACATTAACTGAGTAGAGAAGATCTTTGGATAAGCATTAATTGTCACTCTGTGTGTCCTCGTGAACTCACCCCCTCATTTGACCCAGTGAGTAAGACCTCTGTCTATCCTCCATCACGACAGTGGACATCCATGAGTGTTGAGCCACTGACCGGGAGTCACTAGGGCCCTTCGGTCATGGAGGATTTCGAATTTTTCAGGAGGATTGCGATTTTCCAGTTTTTGAAAGGATGCGCATGGTTGGGTATTGACTATGGGTAGTACTTGGTTTCAAACACTCTACAACTGGATGCAACCAGATAACAGTTTTTACAATGAGTACATTGTGTTACATTTCTATTTCTTTCAAGAGTACTATTGCTAGCAATCATTTATGGATCATGAATAGTTTCACGTTTGTGTTACTGGGTGCCATGATTAACCACTATATTTTCATAGATTTACATTTTAACGTGTATTCGATTTGTGTGCACTTTTCACAATTTGCTCCTATTTTTCGGGTACTCTGCTTAAACATTCACATCTCTAATAAAACTGTAGCTGGGCTGTACTCTATTCAGACTCAACCTTACACCACTTCTTTTGAGTTAAGCCTTGACTGCTCATCCACTGCTACTCGTAAACTCAAGCAGTATTGGGAAGCCAGCTTCCCTTACCAGATCCAGCAATCTCGCCTTGGCTGTCTATCTCGCGACTTAAAAGACATGAGTGTGGGCAGGGAGGATACCGTCTATGAACCTTTGGGAATAATCCATGCACTCAACGTCAGCTAAAACCCTTGCTTTAATGGGGGGTGGGGGGACGGATAATGTGGTTGGTACCTGTATTAATTACCAGTATCCTTTTAAAGCCGAGTGTACTTTTAGCTAACCTTTATATTGCGCTTATGACATTGTAATTGTTATTTATTGCTATCCTATGTAGTACATCGTTTTCGCTATAAAAAACTGAATTGAATTAAACATGTTCCGGAGTCTCTTACTAACACCCAATAGTCATTGTTTATGGGCTCTGACCAGTGGCTCGGCTGTTCCTGTCAGTAGTAACTCAATAAAACTCCTTCAGGTTTTCACAGTATTTGCCCAGTGCCAGCCCACGGACATGGCACCCTTACTGCAGACATTTACCATTCCCTGTGTCTTTGTTCCTGACCCGTGCCCTCTGCAGCGGTGGGCTTGGGTTTAGTCTACACGTAGATGGGGCAGTTTTCCTGACGGACAAAGGGGACTTTGTTTATCCACTAATATCTCTTCAAAGCCTGTTACGTCGCTCCACGGCCGGCCTTTGAATACTTAAGTGGGCAGCACTTTCTCTTTCATTTGGCTTCCCCTGGACGGGGCAGAGAAATTAATCGGTTTAGTCGCACATAAGCGAATTCTGCGGCCTCACAAATCCCGCCTTTAGTTACGGTTTGCCAGGTGTGCTAGCGCAGGAAGAAAGAGGGCCGAGGCCGGCCTCTGGCTTCTGGTTTCTCTGAGAACCACCGCCTCGGGCTATGCTAAGAGACCAAAGCTGAGCCTGAGCGGAGGGTGCAATAATTGTATTAATAGAAGTAATAACAGCATTGATAGCTGTGTGTGTGTGTTCCGCCGCGGGGCACATGGCGCGCGGCGCTGGGATTCTCTCCGGCTGCGGATCTTGTTTCCTGTGACAGGTGGTGTCTTTAACGGCGGCAGAAACCCTCAGAATAGGATAACTGTCTCGCGAGGCGCACGCGGGCAGACAGCACATCCTCAGAAGTTAGGCCAGCGACATGAAGCCGGGGTCCTTCTAGAACTGTGATCTTTTCTGTTTCTCTCCGCCATGTTTTTTTTTTCACACCGAGCCGAGGCAGTACAGGTGAGGTAATGCAGCATTCTAACCGCGCCAGTACTAGGCAGCGCCAAATTACAAGATAGGGCCAGAAATAAATTATATGTATTTTTAATGAGTTGACAGAAGCTCTCCAACGGCAAAATGCTGTTTTGCCTGAAGCATAGAAAATCCTTGCAACATTCCCGAGTACTGCATTAGGAGCTAAAAGTAGCCCTGTAGAATGTTTTAGGACCAGTCTTTATTTTACAGAGTGAGCCAGCTTGAATCTTTTCAGGAGAGGGATGGGTTGATCATTCACTAAGACGTTTTTAACTGGAATGAACAAAATAATTTACAACACAGTTTTGATTAAAAATACCGAACACATTTATAAGCATTTGGCACAGTATGCTATGTTAGGTTGGCTGCGTGTAAGGTGCTTACCGAGGAGCATTACTTCTATTCAGTGGCGTATCACAAATGTGTCACCAAGAAAATGTTGCAACAATTCTGCAGGGCTGTTTCAGAAGAAATATATTTAATGCTATGTTATATATGGTTTGGAACAGGGTACAAGTCCTAAAAAAAGAAGTGGGGGGGACGCTAACATCACGACAGGAAGTGACGTCACAAAAGGTGGCTTGCACCATCAGACTCATTGCCTCCCCTCGCTCACCCCTTAGATGCAATTGCATCAGAGAAGCCAGCGCTTGAGCAGCGTTCTGAATGGGCTCCGATCTCACCCCAGAGAGGCCAAAGAGTGAATATGTGGCTCCATTTGCTCCAGTTATCGAGCTAACGGTAAAAAAAGTGGCTGGACGCCGTCCACCCGCGTGGTACCCTGACTCGAGCCCTGGTTTGGAATATGCCACCTCGCGATAACTTCATCATAGTGCTTCGGCCAATATGGGACAATAAACACGACTCCAGATAGAGTAAAGTCCGCTTTATTAGGCAAGGCAAGCGGTTGAACTTCTTTAAATATTACATACTATGAAATCCCCACCTAGTAATACATTGAACAAGGTATCCCCCACCACCCTTTAACTTCCCCCGGACATGCAAAGAACCTCCTCAATCAAAACAATGTGAACATTCTATACCACTTTTTTTCTCACATACTGCCTGACCCCAGCTCGCTCCTCTGCCCTCCCTGTGCCAAAGCCCCCCCCCCTCCCAGTAAGGACCCAACCCTTCTGGATCAGTGCCTGAGCCCTGTGACTGTCTGCCGCCAGTCCTAGTCTGCATCAGAAGAAGTCCAAACCACTGCCCTAAAGCCCTTACCACCACTCCCAACAAAGCGACCACAACCATTAATTCACAAAAAAGGTAAGAGAACCCCTCTCAACAAACCATTCTAATCATCTAAAAGAGGGAGGCGGCCAGAATTACTCGTGCTTACCGGACCACAGCATCACTAAGCCTAAGACTACACCAGCATGAGTACCTAACGATCATCAAAACCCCGCCCACAATATAGAAAATGGCCAGTCCAGTGTCCCTAAGGGTTCTGGATTGTCCCATTGGTCAAAGCACCCCAGGGAGGGCAGGGGGATGCGGTTTGCAAAATATTGGGGTGCCTGACTCTCATGGAGCCTCGGCCAATATGGGACAATAATCAGGACATCAGATAGAGTAAAAGGCTGCTTTATTGGGACAGTTAAGCAGATGAACCTCTTTAAGCATTATATAATATGCAATCCCCACTTCACTAATATATTGAACAACCTATCCCCCAGTACCCTTAAACTTCTTTCCCAACATGTAAATAAAGCCCCCAACCAAAACAATTCAAACATTCTGTACTACCCCTTTCTTAGCACTCACCATCCTTCTAACTTGACCCCCAGCTTGCTCCTATGCCAAAGTCCCCCTCAGCAAGTCCCCAACCCTTCAGGGTCACTGCCTGAGCACTGTGGTCAACCACGCAGGAAAACCCTGCCCATGTGTTTTCCTGCCCCCACCCCCTGCATTGCACATTTGACTGGCTGTCGCCATAACAGCTGATTGACCAACTCCCTTTTTGTCACTCAATGTTCTTCTCTTTTTTCTGTCTGGGCTTATCACTCAAACAACCATGTAGGCATTCAACACCATAATTTAACAGATACATTCTTAGCTAAAGACTTCCTTCAACTCCAAAAGATAACATTTGTTCCCTGAAAAAGCCAAATGAACACCATCCAAACAACTGAAACTCTTACTCTGATATGCTGTGCTGAATTACTCCCAAAAATTTCCAGCGCAAAAACTACATTTCTCTATTAACTTTCCTTCTGGTTGGTTCAACTGACATATGCTTCACCGCACCCCTCCAAACTCTTCTGGGAGCAAATTCGGTCTAAAATAGGTACGTGCTTGACCAAGAACCCAAAAAATTGTGAATAGATCATTCTTCATAGCCTTAATAAAACCTAAGCCAGACATTTGAGCTAAGTAATCACTCCCAAAATGTATTACAAGGACATCTGGACATAGCCTACTGTGCACTAACTCTACTAACCATGGCAATAACTGCCCCTACTTCATCTCCCCTTTATCCCAACATTGAACCAAAAATACAGAAGAACAAAATCCTAAATTCTTTCCAAAATGCCTTTTTTCTGCTTGTTTTTCTGCCTATCTTATGTAAGAGTGGCCGACGATCCATATAGAGAAGACAGCAAAGCAAGGGCCTGCTACATAGCCTGAAATAAACAAGAACATATTACATACTAAGAGTGGAACTTCTCCATGTGTCTAATGTAACATAAACAACAATCTGAGGCCCATTCTCCCAACTACATTTTGTCTCTCAGAGAAAATCTGTTGAATTCCGTCGCTGCCCCAATCCTGAAGGAATGAATTCCAAAATGCTTAACATTCTTTCCACTCTTGTCCAACACCTTCCTCATATTAACTAGTAACTGGGTTACTGGTAGTTTCGACCCATCCCGTGACAAAAAAACCTTCATTTTGTGCACCACCTGCTTGCCTGAAATACTGCCACTCCTCAACTGGCCACATTAAACCACCTATATGACTCAATGTCACTTAAACTGGCCAGTTTTTGATTTTCTAAGCCACAACCAAAGATTTTGGCCCTCACAACTCACTTGTTCTGACAGAAGACCTGGAGTTGTCTTGATTCCTAACCATTCTGAAAACCTAAAAGCACTAACATACAAAGACTGACCAGTAATATCTCACAATTAGACCAACAGATTGCAGATAGTCCTTTCAACAATAAAACCAGGTACTGCATCAATACATGGTCCCTTGTTCTTCCTACCCTGCCTTTTTATTTTACCAAACCTTCTAAAAACCTTCTACTAACTTCACCTGATGATGGATCATTATCCCAAAGACACTTCCCATACAAGGCAATTCCTGGTAATTTACCTGCAATGCATTAAAGCTGAATTACCCTTTTCAATGTTTTGTAAAATGAACCTCACTATGTCATCCCTTACATTCCGAAACTGCTGATGTCCTTGTGGCCTAAAGCATGCTCCACTCTTAATAAACTCTGTACATGCCTACGAATATGAAGGTCTAGTGGTTGCTGCTAGTGACTTCTCCATCAATGTGGCCACTCTTAATTGCCCAGTTCCCAAACTGTTTCTGTTACCTCCCTTTTCAGAAAATCTGCTCGGGTGCCAAACCACAGAGTCTTTACCACTGTGAACGAGACAAAGCATCCGCTATGTTATTGTTCACACCTGTCACATGCCAAATTCCGAATACAACATTAAGCATGAGACAGCTTAGCATAAACCTCCATAATAACTTCAGCACTTCTTGTCCTTCGCTCTTTGCCCATTTACTGAAGGCACCACACTAGTATTATCCACATTGAAAGTAATAATAGTCTTGTTAGCCAGTTCTGGCCCCCATTGTGACAGAGCTACCATTTAGGGAAAAAACGCAAAAAGGCAATGAATCTCCTTTCATCTGTTCACATCTGTGGCCATCTTTCTGAGCACCACCTGCCTTTCCAAAAGATACGAAAACCATCTGCACCAGCCGAATCTGAAAATACTCAATACTCAATGTAAAATCTCCATCCAAAGACCACATTGTCACTCCATTGAGGTTGTATTTGAACATCAAATGCACTTCAAGATCAGATCGTAATGCTGCAGATATGCGGATTCTATGTTGGGGCAACTCTGCTTCAGACATAGCAAAATGTAGGTATCTACAACATGTTCTACCCTCTTCACTACTCTGCAAGCAAAATTCAGATGTCCTAGCAAAAGCTGAACTTTCTTCAATGTAAGTTTTTTAGCTGAAAGTGCTTCTTGCAGAAGGTTGATCAATTCATCAATCTTAGTTTGCGGAGGCCTGGGCTCCATAGAATTTGTGTCAATTTCTACAACTAGAAAAATTACCTTCAGTAAAACCATGCCCAATTCAAGTGTTAACTCTTCAAATTCAGGCAGTGCCATTGCACAATCATTAGAACTTGGCTTAACTAAGAAAAGTCATCTACATAATGTGCAACTGACTCATAACCACATTTTGCAGTGAAACACCATAGCAGGAAAGTACTAAAGGTTTCAAATAACTTGCAGGAAATAGCACAACCCATGGGTAAAACTTTATCAACAAATATGTGGCCGTGAAACTGAATACCAAGCAAGGCAAAGTCAAAAGGATGCACAGGAAGCAGCCTGAAGGCTGACTTGATGTCACACTTAGCCATCTCAGTTCCCACTCCGCAGGTTCTAATCAAGTCAATGGTAATGTCAAATCTAGCAAAAGTAATTGTGGTATTGTTGGAAGTGGAGGTCCCTATCGCTTACCGCCGCCACCCAACACTGAAGACGTACGTCCCTGACCCCTCGCTTCAACGTTAGGCCAAGTAAGTTCACTGTCTGAGATAGCCCAGCTCACCCCCTTAGTAGCTTGTCACGAGCAACCAGGCTTATCTCCAAGGCACAAGTGTTCAGTATGTGCAACCACGCTCACAGTAACCCCCTGATGTCATCACAAATAGACTCCTCACGAGTATGGATAAAAGGAGTATAACCTTTATATAAGCAATCATACGATACGACCACACGATACGAAATCAACATATAAGAATGGGTAGTATTCTTTCCTGTGAATTGGTAGGTTCTTATCCACACCATCGCTCCTAACCAACAGTTAAGCTCACTCCTGACCGTTTCCCAAAAGGTTAGGCCAGTCGTATTGCTAGAATCACACACGTTGCAAAAGGAAACAATGCTGCAATGCATAACGATATTCTCTTATACTGTGCAACAGAGAAATAATGCCATAAGTAGCGCCACAGTCATGTACGTTGCAATTGAAGGAATAATGCAATGCGTATCACCACCAGCATGCCCTGTACCAGGAAGAAACAAAACAATGGGTCACGCTGCAATCTTGTACCGTACAGTGAAGGAATAATACACTGTGCTACATTATACTCAGATACTGTGTACTGAAGAAATAATGCAATGCACCACGTTACACTCAGGTAATTTGCAAGGGAGAAATAACGTAGTGCGTAACGCATCAAGCATACAGTTCGTCAGGCACAAATGAGGTCAGGCGTCATACGACATTTCAATAGTTTGTTAGCAGTAATAATGCGAAGTGTAATACAACAGTTTTACGTGCTCCGCTAACAGTGCCCCTGTTATGGATCAAATGATGACACAAAAAGTACTGCTCCCACTCTGGCCCCAGGACTGCCCCGTCTCGGGTCAGCACGGGCCAGGATCGAAGCCGAAGCAACGGCTCGCGCAGGTGACTGAAGCAGGGGGCGAGAGAGTGTCCCTCCGGGCCCACACTCCACCCCAGGTGTTGATCCGCGTTACCTGGGGGGCGCGATCCCACTCTCCTCCCCAAGGTCAGTGACTTGGGCCTTGATCCAGAACTCCATCAAGCGCTGTGGCGGGCTCAGGCCGGCGGCTCAGTTCTTCTGTGGCTGCTGGTCCGGGCCGCTGCTGATTGACTCCGAGGGCCCCAATGACTTGGCCCTCACTCAGGCGGTCTCAATCCACACCGAGACCCGCCCTCAGCACTGTGGAGACTTTACTTCACTTCGGTGCACACCCTCACTAGGTACTCCTCGCCAGCACCTCTGATTGCACTTTGACTCACACACCGCGCGTTCAAGACTCGCCTCTTCTCTGGTGCTCATGACGATCCGGCGCTCCTCAGCAACGCTCCGCTTGCACCTCAACAGGCACCCTGGGCGTTCAAGCCTCTTCTCTTCTCCCGGTGCACACGATGTCCAGGCGCTCTTCACCAATGCCCTGGCTGCACCACAACACGCACTCTTGCGCGTCTGAGTCTCACCTCTTCTCCCGGTGCACACGACGTCCAGGCACTCTTCCCTAACACCCTGGCTGCACCACGACATGCACACCTGCACTTCAGAGATTCACGTCTTCTTTCGGTGCCGACGAGGCCCAGTTGCTCTTCACCAACAACCGGGCTGCACCACGACACGCTCCCATCGCGTCAGAGCTTCCCTTGAAACTCCCGGTGCCCAAGATCACAGGGCACAACTTGCGAAGGTCTCAGGCTAGACAGAGCACATGCACCCACGGCGTATCTGAGAGTCTTCTCTGGAAACTTTTATATTCCTGTATTTCCAAACAGGGAGCCAGCTCATCTCAGGCGCTTGGGGTTACAAGACACAGCTCAAAGCACAGTCTGCTCCAAGCACGGGGACCCAGCGCTTCCAAGCACAGTCCCAACAGCCTCTTCCTTAGTTAGAACAGCAAACTGCAGACCAGCCCCAGATCATGAAGCAAGGATTGGTCTATCCAAAGCAGTCTCTTCAATTGCTCCTTCTTTAGCAGAGGTTCCGCTTGACCACAGAATGGGTCCAAGCCTCTTCAGTCTCAATCCATTTCGGTTTCATTCCAACGTTCAGTGGGTTCAGCTCTCATAGTAATACCCCTTAATGTCTTTAAAGTTAGTATGTGCTCAGGGGTCCCTGACCCCTCCCTAAATCAGTTCTGGGTTACTCCCTCCCATTGTCACCTCTCTCCCTTTGATACTGGGGGTTTGGATCCTTAATCACGCAGCAGGAGATGGTCAATTGGTTTATAGCACCAACTCAGGCCTTTTCACTTCCCGGGCTTCTCCTCCCCTCTACTCTCCAGATGCAGGGCAGCCTGGTGCCATCTCAACCCCTCCCTGGGTCAAGACCTTTCCCAGCTCCTCTCACCTTTCAATTCCAGACAGACAATCCACATTTCAGAGACACACAGAAATGCTCAGAGCACAAACTCAACCACTTTCTAAAAGAGTGGTTTATAAACACACAGTGGCAAAACCACCTTCACAGAAAGATGCATTATGACACTGTGAGTGTACACATACCAAACTTCACCTCTCCATTATAAACTGAAAGGAAACTAGGCTAACAAGCACAACACCCAGCCTCCCCCATTCTGTCCTATGAGCAAAATGGCCTTTCAGCAGTGAAAAACAAAATCGAGAGTTTTTCACTGCCAGAATACAACACACACCTCAGCTTATGTTCTGCCTTTTACTTACACTGCACCCTACCCAGGGGTTACCTGGTACCTACCATAGGGTTTCCCCATGTGTATGTAAAAGGAAAAGTCAGGCCTGACAAGTGGTTGCACTTGTCAGGACTGCATGGTAACTTAGCATTCTGCGCTCAGGACCTACACTGAAGGCCTGGGTTCCCTTCTCTGCACGCCCTTGCATTACTAGCCCTTGCACACACAGTGCACATCACTAGGGACTTTTACTAGTAAGGCAAACATACCAATCATGGCCAATCAATCACCATTACATTTTACACATGGAACTCCTGTACTTTGCCACAGATCAGCAGTCACAAAGTACCCAAAGCATCTAAATTGGCCAAGTTATCGGTCTAGGGGAAAGCAAAAAGTTTAGGGAACTTTATCCAAAAAGGCCAAGTCTTACAGGTATCAATTTTGGCAATGAAATCATTAACTGAACATCCTTGAAGCCAATACAAATGGTGGATCATTAAAAACTCACCTGCTGTCTTTTATCGATATTACACCTAAGGGGGACACCATCAGATCCTCCAAGGGCCCATAATCAAAAGGGCCAGGCATTCTCCCTTCAGACACCCCCTTAGCTAGTTTATACCTCACAATTGCGGGTATGTCCAAGCTCACTTAAGATTGTCTGAAAAACGTCGCCCTCTTGGACCTTAGTACCCTAAGCGAACACTATCTTGAAACCCTGACGCCAGTAACAAAGCACCTATCCTATCAGAATAACATTTTTGCCATTCACTTCCCAATAGCAATAGGCATAAAATCCCTTGTTTCCAGGCTGCTGTTGTGTGTAGGACCTGCATCTCCCCGCTGGTACTTTATCAGGGTTGGGAAGCTCTCCAAAACACTGGATACTCGCATGTTTATATTTACTCAGGTTTTTGTCACAATAACTCCTGTTAAAGCCCTAGGGTGCTCCAGTGTTAACACATTGTCCCCTTCCCTATGCTCCCACCACCCCAAAGGTTTGCCTCCATAGAAAGTGACAGTATTGGCCTGGCAAACCACTCACAGTAATCAAAGAAGGGAGCAGCCTAGTAGGGTACATCCATTACAACTACAACTCATTATCAACCTCACCCCAGGGTTTATCTTGATTTAATCCCTTACCCTAGCGCTAAATTCCTTGTCATAATGAAGCCATACCATACCACAAAAATACAATTTCGCTTTCTGTATTGTATCCATATACTTAAAGATGGAAACAGATTTATCTCAAACTTTCTCACAGTAGACATTTGCATAAATTAAAAATGCTGATGTCCTCATGTCGATATTGGTTGGAACCCGCGGTCTGCGTGCAAGCTCCCAAGCCTTTTCTTTGGACCCTTCTTTAACTTGTATTTTTCTGTGTCATAACTACTATACATCAATGATTTCCCCTCTCCAAATTTCTTTTTTAGTAGTTGTGGCTAAATGAACTCCTAGCGGCATGGAAGCTTCCATTTATGGCAATTGTTTCCGAAAATCCAACCCTATTTTTTTCTCAATCTCTGTCCCCTCTGATATGTCTTTGGTCTCCACAGTTATCTCACTGTCTGCCAACTGAATCGCCTGTGTTGCACTTTTTTGCCTTTTGTTTTCATTTTTTTCCCTACCAACCTATAACTCACCTTCAGTATCTACCCCTATGTCCTTACATAAAATTGTTCCCCCCTTTTGAGTTTGCTTGTTTACTTAATGCACATTAGCCCCAACATCCTAACATTGCCACCAATCATACTCACATGCCAATAAAACATACCTCTGGCTCTGGTGTTCACTGGTCTTTCATTGTCCCTTTGGTCTCTGCCTCTCTATACCTCACTCTCCTCAAATCAAACTATGACCAACCTGTAAAATAGAGAATTGATCTGGAAGGTTAGACCCCCTCCTTCCCTTGCCCACCACCATTGGCACTTTAGCAAGAGGCAAGTCGCTGGCCCCACATTGAGAATTCTCACCCCCTTCCAATTCCTCCTCTTCACTATCATAATCCAATCACTCATTACCCAATTCTTCATTGACAACTGGAGCACTCACTCCCGGGTGTTCCCCAACACCAAACCCCCCCCCCCCCAAATGTTCTCCACTCAATACGTTAAGTTTGTGTAGCAGATTGAATGAGTTTTTTCCTCCCTTGTCATTGGCAGGGTTGCACAAACCTCTCCAACTCTTCGTCCCTGTGCTCCGAGGTCGCACAAGACCTTACCAGTATCAGGTAACCTAACCCGGCCTCATGTGTCAGAATTGTCCCATTATTGGAACCGAGGCAGTCCGAACCTGGCTTCACTCTGGCCCTGTTATCTGGGAAGCATGCTACCCCTGCTGCACGTTCAGCTGATACCCATACCCACTGCCCTCATTTGTTTGAACTCTAGGTGTCTGAACTTACTAAAGGTACCTATCTTGGGATAGAGGTTGTGCCCCATGAATGCAGGTGGCAAATGCAAAAAGAACAATTGATGGACAGAATGCTGAACAATGTCAAACAATCACAACCAGAATAGAGATATTGGCCTAAATCCATAGTTTTTTTGCTCACCATGCCATTCCAGTTTGGACCCAGCCAAATACCAATCGGTCTTGAACCTGCTCCACATGGGAACAGTCCAACCAGAACTGCGAAGCCCGGTTCTCCCTGGGCGGGAAGCAAGCATCCTCAGGCTCAGTAACAGCTCTAAACCAGCTCACATTGTGCACAATCAAGACTATTAAGTTTGATTCATAGTTACCCTTCACACCTCAGACTTGTGCCCTCATATCCTCCTCTTTTTATGAATGTAGTCTGCTGATAAAATCTTGTCATGCTTTCTCCTTAAGTCCGCCATTTATCACTGACTGCATTGATCTCCTCTCTCCTCTTAACTTGTTTATGAGAATCTTTGAATCTAGTACTCAATTTGGGTACCTCTGACTGTATCCAAATCCTGCAGAATGATGGAAAGACTTTTGTGCAGTTCTTCTAAATTTACTTCTGTGTCTCCTCTGCTAAAGATGTAAAATTAGTCAGCGATAGAAGGTCATATTGTTTGTAAGACTACATATATTGTCCTCTGAACAACATACGCAACTACGTTTCTTTTCTAGATCAGAATATTGAAAGGCATCCTCCCTCTTATGCGCCTCATTCAGCTAACCAACTGCTGCATCTAGCTCCATGCTTCCATATGGTCAATATATGAGTTAAGGCCTTTTTGACCCTTGCTCCACTGCATTGTGACCAGCTCCCTTTTCCCGTATGGGTATTCCAAATCACCTGCAATTTAGAATATTTAAAGCTGGCTGATTCCACATTGGCAATATATAAAGCTTCAAGGTACATAGGTATGAAGTTAAGCATAGTAAATCTATACTTACCTATACATACTTATCTTGATGATCTACTGGTAGCCGATACTCTAAGGTTGATTTTTTTTAGGTCAATCTTTGTGACCTCGATAGTCTAACATAAAACATTCAGTAGTTTATGGAAACCCTAAAAATGACCCCACATAAAGCATATGTGAAACACGTCCAATTACATCAAACACTATACTGAGTTCTGGGTGCATAGAGATGAACACCACAGACCACAACTGGTAATTGGGTAGGCTATGCTCATGATAGGCGGAAACACAGATGTGCAGCTGGAATGAATGAATAATTGAAAATTTTATTTTAGCAGGAGCTATGAAAATATGAAAAGGAGTAAGGAAATTGGCAAATGGAAATTGGTGCTTTTTTGACACAGACAAATTGAAAAATCCATCTAGTGATATCAAAAGGCGCACTTCCAAGCAGTTGCCCAGAAAGGATGAATTATCACCACGACAACATGGGCAATTAAGAGACCCACTGCATTTCATTGTTACTGTTCAATATTGCCACTGCGCTGGTACCACAGATCTTTAGGTCTTTCTGCCATGAATATAGCCCATTGGTGTCCATCACCAGGCACTCCATTGAATTTAATATTTCATCTTCTATATATATAAATAAAAATGTAAATGTTTGTTTGTTCAAAATCGTAAATCTCCGAAAGCTCTTCACCGATTGCTTTGAAATTTTGACATAACGTTGGATTCGAATACGCGCGTGTTTTTATATACATAACGTTGGATTTGAATACGCGCGTGTCGAATACGCGTGTGTTTTTAATCGAAAGCCCGAACAGACACATAAAAATGTTAATGTTCGTTTGTTTAAAAACTTAAATCTCCAAAAGTTCTTCACCAATTGCTTTGAAATTTTGACACAACATTGGATTTGATTAAGCGCGTGTTTATATATACACACAACGTTGGATTTGAATATGTGCGTGTCCAATAAGCGCATGTTTTTAATCGAAAGGCCGAACAGACTCTATCGATTTGGTTGCTGCGCTACAACTACAATGGACGCATAGAGACAATAGTCTACATATATTAGGATGGACAGTTGGTGTCAGGATGGCAGACCGGGAAGTGGGTGGAGGGAGGGGGGAGGAGTTTGTTCACTTTGCAATATTACCGCGTGTTTATTTATACACAACGTTGGATTCGGATACGCGCGTGTCCAATACGCGTGTGTTTTTAATCAAAAGCCAAACACACCCTATCGATTTGGTTGCTGAGCAACAAATACACGGGATGCATAGGGACAATAGTCTACATATATTAGGATGGACAGTTGGTGTCAGGATGACAGACCGGGAAGTGGGTGGAGGGAGGGGGAGGGTTGGTTCCCTTTGCAACATTAGCACATGTTTATATATACACAACGTTGGATTCGAATATGTGCGTGTACAATTCGCTCGTGTTTTTAATCGAAAGGCCGAACAGACCCTATAGATTTGCTTGCTGTGCCACAACTACAAGGGACGCATACAGACAATAGTCACAAAAACATATTGTATACCCACAAGCATTGTGAAATTAAACATATTAGAAACGTGCGCTTACTCTTTTCTTACCTCCATGAGAGGTCATATGTCAGATCACGTGACGTATTCCCTTGCTGCTAACCAATTAAATGCGAGTATTTAAGGCCTTGAAAGCCAGTGTCTCGTTGATATTCATCAGCCATCCGTTTCCTGTGACGTAAGATGCCGGGACTCTCCGTTCGCCTTCGATCTTCCTCGGCGAAGCTTAATTCCAGGTGGGCCTCCTTTGAGCGGGCCTTTTTTTATTTTTGTAGATGTTAAGATTTTTACCAAACGACGACGATTTATGTGTGGGTTTAGATTGACCGTTTGTCAATTATTCTGTTTAAATATCCCCCTTTCCCTTTCTACAGCTCCAAGTTTTATCATTTAAAAATCGAAGGCTACGCTCGTCGTCAAGGCCCACTAAGTAATGACATGTAGATTAATGCAATTCTCTTTTCCTACACTTGGGTATCTAATTGTATTGCGCCTTTACTGTGCAATTTTTATTACACACGCTATTTTCTTTTCAGATTCCGTTATCAGGCTATGTATGCGAGAATCTATAACGAGGCACTTTTTTACGTTTTATTTGCATGATCGTGTAGACGCCTGTGTCGCAACATTGAAACTTTCAAGGTACTTACTCAATAAGAAGTATCCATTAGTTTCCCATGTCTCATTGTTGCATTCTAAACAGCTCAGTCTCTCTGATCGAATTTAAAAAGCCTTTATTGTTCACTTGTATCAATGCGAGTCATATTTTTTATATCTGGATGTCCAACTGTATTACCCTCTTACGGTGCGATTATAATTATATACGCTATTTACTTGTTGCTTTATTTATCCAGATTTGGTTATCATGCTATTTTGGCAATAGTCTATAACGAGCATTTTCTAATGCCTTATTTCCATGATTCTGTGGACGATTGTGTCGGAATATTGAAACGTTTAAGGTTTTATGCTTAATATGAATTATCCGTTTTTATTGTTACACCTTAGACAGTTTAGTCTCCTGATCGAACTTTACAAGTCTTCAGTGTTCACAATGAATTCGCATTTGTTAAATCCGTGACATTACTGGCAATTAATAATAAAGTACACTTATGATGTGGATATCTGATCTGCACTAATTAAATAGAGCATAGTCAAGCTCAACCTTTGAGTTTTCGTCTAGAAGTACCTGATTATATACTTTAATATTACCCATGACAAGTAATAATTATTCATTACGAACAAAAATTATTAAAATTAATCTCTGAATTATATCTAATTCTTTTTAACAGATAAGGAGTACGTGAATAATATTTCCCCTTCTGGCCTGTCATATTCGACATCACGAATTAGACAGCAATTCACAACAGAATAATGCAATTAGAACAAAAGTAAATCTGAAATTTTAGTAAGTAAAAATCGTAACCCTTGAATGGTTACCGAATATATCACTTTGTCTTCATTATTGGTTCAATTTTGAATCTTTCCTTTTATTTCAGATAAATTGATCATGAATGTGACCTGCAAATCCTAATCGTTTTTTGTTGAATTATCAAAACTGTCTCTTAAGTAAGTATCCTGTTCAGGCTAAAAGTATAAATTTGTAGCAACCTGGACCTTTGCCCATGTAAGCAAACCTGGTTATGGATCTAGATGAGCACTGCAGTAAACCACGTATATAGACTTGATTTGTTTATAAGTCTTTCTTGTCCATTGTTGGGAGAATATCTTTTTGGTTTGTCAAACCATGAGTTTTGTCGATATGTTGTTATGATTGATTTAATAGAACATGCTTTTTTTAATAGAGAGTATTAAGGTTATTTTGTGATGCATTGAATGTAATATTATTTTAATAAAGGTATCTCACTATATACTTTTTTCCTCAGGTAATCAGTGGCTATTCCTGAAGAAGGCTCTGGTTCGCCGAAATGCAAGTCGAGAATAATATTGTGCCACATTTCCCCGCTTTTGTTTTATATTTAATTTATGCCTGTGATCTTGTTTTTAATGAATTGTTTGTTATAATATTGCGTTTGATCTGTTTCATATTGTATGTTGATACCATTTTTTAACTGATGTATGTACAACAAAAAAGTGTTTTTTAGAACCATTAAAATCTTGATAATAAAGACAGAACTCAATTTTTGATGTGTTAATTCTCCCATTTATCATTTTATAGACAAGAGGATACAATTGCTTAGGTGTGTTTCTTTTCATAAAAAAAAAACGTACTCTTTTCTTTCTCTTCCGTTTAACCAGACTGAGCCACAGCAACGCGTGGCCGGGTACATCTAGTATCGAATAAAACTCAATAGTTGCTACACCTACATTCTAATCTAAATGCGCCTTATGAAATTCCAGGATGCTTTAAGGCCCTCTCACTTTCTCCAGTATTCTTAGCTTTGTGTGTATTATGAGAGGTACTGTTTAATTGAATAATTTGATGTTTGTTTTTACAATTGGGATGATACAATAATTTCTCCTTAAGAGAAAACTTGGCAAACTTCTATGACTACAGACAGCTGGATAGATCGCTTATAGTGTGCTAAAAGTGAATAGTCCTAAAACAGAAATTCTTATAGTGGGCTCAAACAATGCTGAACAGTCTACTGGAATGTGGATGATTGCTGTGATATCCAAATGTCCTCATCCAGTGAGTCAGAGATTACATCTATTGGGTATATTTACTATGATTTTGCACCTTTTGTATCACAAAAGTGGCTCAAATTAACACAAAAGTTTATCTATCCAATTGGAAATTCACTTGAAAGTAGCGCAAAGCAGCACCTAGCGTTGCTTTGAGTTATATATATCATCAAGGGTGCATTCTGTAGGTGGGGAATAGCATCCCCATGCAACCACCGATGTTTTTCTATGCGAAACCCAATCTGCTAAAAAAACTTGTGACAAAAAATAACGCCCTTTTAAAATAGGCGCTATCAAGGATAATGTTTTCATTTCTCCTCTCTTTTCCGCCTTTGCATGTGTGCTGCACTGTACAGCACACATACACAGTAGGAAAAGTTTTTTTTTTTATTTCAGTAATTTTTTATTGAAAATAAAGAGCATATTTACATGGTACAGGGTAAATCACATGGGGGAAAGGAAAGGAAAAAAGATAGGGAACAAGAAAGAGCGTACCTGGGGGGGAGGGGGGGCAAGCATTGTCTCGATTGGCTTATATTAGTTTGGCTCTTGACAGTCCATTCCCCAGTTTGCTTCATCTTCTTCTCGTCCAGCTTGCACGTTTACAATTTTCCCCCGTGCCCCCTTGCAACCTGTCTGGTTATCTTTTCACACCCCTGGTGGTGTGAGTAGAGAGAAAAATAAAGGAAGAGAGGTGTAGGGATGTAGAGAGGCGAGAGAGAGAGATAGGCGCGTTGTGTAGTAGAGTAGGATGCGTGTGTAGTTTATGCAGTATTGTCTGGGCGTTTAGGGTGGCTTATGAGAGGACAGGTAGTTGTCTAGTGACCGCCATATCTCACTCTTTTTCTCTGAGTTCGTTTGGCTGTTGGTTGTTATGGTGTCGGCTCCTCTTAGGAAAATGACCCAGTTGAACTAAGCTTTAAAGGTGGCTTTTGCTGTGTCCTTCCAGTTGTTCAACACCGTTTTGACCGCCGCTGTGAGCAGGAGGTCAATCAGGTCTCTGTCACTTTCGGATGTTATGGATGGGTCGGTGTATCCCAGAATTAGGTGGTGGAAGTCCATTGATAGTGTGGCTCCTGTTACGTCATTGATTAGAGTGTTTATGGAGTTCCAGAACTTCTTTGTTTTGGCGCAGTGGAAGAGGAGGTGTGCCAGGTCTCCCTTCTGCTTGTTGCAGTTCCAGCAGGAGTCGGTCTCTCTGATACCCATGGTGGCTAGACGTGCTGGGGTCCAATAGGCCCTGTGTACTAGCCAGAATTTTGTCTGATCTAGAGTCGTTGTCACCTTCCTCCTTGATGTGGAGGACCATAAATCTGCCCTTTCCTTCTCGCTTAGCTCTCTCCCTGCTGCTGCTTCCCATTGGCTTAAAGTTCTGTTGTTTAGTTTGGATGTTTTGGGGCTCATGGCTCTATATGTGCGCTATCTGGTGCCCTGTTATGTTCAGGCTGTTAGCGTATTGTGTTATTGATGGGTTGAGCGTGTTTATGTTGGCTTTGGCTATCGCCACTCTTATTTTAAGGAAGTTATAGAGCTCTATGCTGTCAAAATTGTACTGTTCTCGGAGTGTGTCAAAAGCTGTTCTATTCCCTTTCTCCTGTAGCTGGCTCACCGTTGTTATGCCGTGCCGGTACCATGTGTGCATATCCAGTGATTTATCTCTATACTTAATTCTAGGGTTGTGCCAGAGCGACTCTAGCTGAGTTTGTCTGACGCTAGTTTCTAGTAGTTTGTCTAATTTTAGTAGGGCCAGTTGTGTGTTCCTAAGGATTGCGTTCTGTTTGATCGCGGGGTGTTTCGTCGCTGTGAGTAGTGCCACAGGTTCCATTCCCCCTAGTAGTCTCTGCTCTAAGGAGAGCCAGGCCGGGGTGTAGTCGCTCTTTGGTGATATCCAGTGCAGACCCTGTGCTGCCATGCAGGCTGTTTGAAAGGTTCTAAAGTTTGTTATGTTCAGACCTCCTAGTGCCTTGGGGAGTCTGAGTTTCTGAAGGCTGATTCTAGGTTTCTTCCCTCTCCATAGAAATGTGTTCAGTAGTTTGTCCAGTTTTTTGTGAAAGTCAGTTGTGTTGGTTAGTGGCAGCATGCTGAGCATGTAATTGACCATAGGGGTGACCATCATTTTGATGGTCTCAACCCTTCCCCACCATGTTGTGAATCTTGGTGACCATCCCTCTAGTTTCTCCTTTATTTTGTGTAAGGTTGCTTGTTCATTCTGGTCTAATGTGGTCCGCAGGTCTCTCTCGAAAAGGAGGCCCAGGTACTTAATAGCTTTCTTTTGCCAAGTAAGACCTGAGGACCCCAGTACAGTCTTGTTGGTGTGGATGTTCAGCGGTTTACATTCAGATTTCTCTCTATTAAGTTTGTATCCTGACACCTGCGCAAACTGATCTATGGTGTCCATTAGTGCTTTAATAGATCTATCAGGGTCCTCTGTTACAATGAGGACATTGTCCGCATACGCTGCTAACTTGAACGATTCTCCCTCTATAGGTATGCCTCTGATGTCTGGGTTTGAGCGTATCATGCTGAGTAAGGGTTCGATAGCTAGTAGGAAGAGGCAAAGAGGCCCAAAGATAGCGGGCAGCCCTGCCTCGTCCCTCTTTTGAGGTCTAGTAGATCTGACGTGCCTCCATTCACTACCACTCGGGCTTTGGGTTCATTGTACAGTGCCATTACCATCTTCCTATAGTGTTGGCCTAGTCCATATTTTTGCATACATTGGTCTAAGTAAGGCCATGACACTCTGTCAAATGCTTTTTCAGCATCAAGGGCGATCATGACCGCCGCGTTGTTGCCTTTGGTTGCGTGGTTGATTACGTGGCATAGCAATCTTGTATTGTCTTGGGACATCCTGTTCTTCAGGTATCCCACTTGCGCGCAGTGTATGAGAGATGGAAGGTATGTGTTGAGCCTGGTAGCGAGGATCTTGGCGTATATTTTGCAGTCAACATTGATGAGTGAGATGGGTCTGTAGTTTTTTGGATGTTGTGTATCTTTGCCTTCCTTTGGGATCACTATAATGTTGGCTTCGGCCATTGATGGCGTCATGCGGCCTTTATGTATGCAGTTCGCGAAGACTGATGTCATCGCTGGCCTGAGTGTTGTGATGTAGTGTTTGTAGAACTTGGCTGTGAACCCGTCTGGCCCTGGGGCGTTTTTATCCTTCAGGCTTTTGACCGCTCTCTCTATCTCATCTCCGGTTATTTCTGAGTCTAGCGTTTCCCTCTGTGTATCTGTCAGTTTTGGAGTTGTGATGTTCCCCAGTAGCTCATTCCCCCCATCTGCACTTAGCGTTTCGTCTTTTTTGTAAAGCTGTGCGTAAAAGTCTCTGAAAGTGTCTAATATTCCTCTGTTCGTTGTGTGTGATGTGTTCGTGCTATCCCTGACTGCTGCTATTGTGTGCTGTCTCTGCTTGCCTTTGAGGTACGCCGCAAGTGCTTTACCTGCTATGTTAGCCGAGCACAAGTTTATTGCTCTATATTTGTTAATCCAGGTTCCTGCTCTTTCACTAAGGATCTTGTTTATTTCGTACTTTGTCTTTGTTAGGGTTGTGAGGGTGTTCCTGTCCTCTAGGTTGGCTATGTGTCCTGCTTCTAGTTTTTTGATTTCGCTCTCTAGGTCAGTTATCTTTTTGTTTCTTTCTTTGTTCTGTCTTCCCTTGATACTGATTATGGTCCCTCTTACAGTGGCTTTCAGTGCGTCCCATAATGTCCCTCTTTCTATGTCTGCGGTGTCATTGTTTGCGAGGTAGTCCTTAAGGGCTAGTTCTATTTCAGCACTGCTGTTAGTATTTTTAAGGAGGTCATCGTCAAACCTCCATCTCCGTGTTGGGTGCTCGTTGTGTCTGCCCGTTAGAGTCAGGCAGATGTGAGAGTGGTCTGAGATCGCTCTTGGGCCTATCTCCGTGTGTTCTATGAGGTGTGTATGAGTGTCAGAAATGAGTATATAGTCTATCCTGCTGTAGGAGTTGTGTGGGTTTGAGTAAAAGGTATATTCCCTCTCATCTGGGTTTTGTAGCCTCCATGGGTCTGCTAACTTGAGTTTTGAGCAGAGGTTCCGTAGTGGGTTGCCCCTTTGTGTATTTTGGCTCTGTCTCTGTGGGTGCCTGTCTATGGCTGGGTCCAGTACTTGGTTCATATCGCCAGCTACTATCTGTAGCTCTCCTAAAGGTAGTGCTTCTAGTTCCTTTACTGACTGTTCCCAGAATGTCTTATCCTCCTTGTTGGGTCCATAGATGTTTGCCACATGTATAGTTTCCTCCCCTCTGAGCAGGCTGGTGATTAGTAATCTCCCCTCTTTGTCTTTCTTTGTTTTGGCTGGTATTAGTTTTGACTTTTTACTAAGTATTGTAATGACCCCGTTTTTTTTGTTCTTTGCTGCTGACCCTATTACGTGACCTATCCATCTTGCCATTAGGCGGTCTATGTCCTCCTCACCTAGCCTAGTCTCCTGCAGGACATAAATATCATTTTTTAGTTTGGACAGATGTTCTAGGACTTTTCTCCTTTTGACTGGATGGTTAAGACCCTTCACATTCATTGATACTACTCTGATGTCCGTCTTGAGATTGTGGTTCGTGTTGTGTGTCATTTTCCGTTCTTGCTTGGCTGGCTTCCTGTTGGGCTCCTACTTGTCTTAGTTCTGTGTTTTGGTTCCCTGTCTGCTCTCTCTAGGAAAAGAATAAGGGTGTAGAAAGATAGGAAAAGAAAAGAAAGTGGTATCAGCCCATGTGTGTGTACCCCGCACCCCCTCCCCCCTCTTTGCCCCCCTCCCCTCCCTCCCCCCTCCCCCCCTTACTTGCATAGTGGGTGTGCGACAACAAAGTTCCTTTGCTCCGCAGCTCCCTGAGGTAGATAGGTTGCTGATTCCTTAGTCCTTCATCGTCCTGTTATTTAGTTCTGTTCATTGTGGAGAAGTGTGGCTCAGGGGTTAGAGGCGGCAGACCCGGAAGCTGAGATCGGCCCTGGACCAGGGTTCAATTCCCTGCCTCGACGGGGGTTGGGCTCAATAATTCCACGGACTCGATAATTCTCGCTCCGGTGCCTACTCAACTCACGGGTTCACACTCTGCGACTCTGGGCAATAGCTTGCTTAATCTCCACAACGGCCCCTCGCGGCGGGATGCCTGCTTTCACCTTGTGGATACCCTGCCGGGGTTATCTCACAGGGGAATACCAGGACGGGTTCCCTAAGCAAGCGCATAGATGCCTGCGATGTGGGTGATTTGCGCTATATAAATACATGTACATTTACATTTATTCTCGCCGGGACGGCGTTCTACGCTGCCAGAGGTAGTGTCGTTTGGGGTTCCTTCATTCGAGCTATGAGGTAGATTTCGGTATAATGTTCCTTGACTTGGTCTCTTGAGATTAATGTTGGCGTCAAAAGGTTGATCACAGTACTTGGTCTTGAGGTAGTTCCTTGCACTTGCTTCTATCTGGGGGGCTCAGTCCGATTTTCCTTCCCCGCCCGGTGATACACTTCTTTTCGGGGCACTTTGGTTTTGACCGCTCGCCTCCATCTCTTCGGTCGGTGGTCCTGTCATATAGCGTCTGAGTTCTTCGGGATCCTCGAAAGTAACAGATCTCCAGTTGTCAGTGACTTTAAATCGGGCCGGACCAGTGAAAGAATAGGTGAGGTTCCTTTTCCGCAGCGCTTCTCTCATGGCCAAGAAGCCTTTCCTGGCTTCTACCGTGGCTTTCGAGTAGTCTTGAATGAGCACGATCTTATTGCTCGCCCAGGTGAGGTTTTGGTTTTTTCTTGCAAAGGCGAAGATCGCGTCTGTGTGCTCCGCTCTTAGTGGGGAACAGATTATTGCTCTTGGAGGCCTCCCCGTGGCAGGTTTTCCTGCTGGTACTCTGTATGCCTTGTTGACTTCAAACTGCCTCTCAAAGTTCAGGCCAGTGAGTTTGGGGAGCATGTCTTCTAGCATTGCTGCGTAGGATTTCTCCTTTTCCTCTAGGCCCTCCGGGACTCCTAGGATTCTGATGTTGCCCCTTCTTGCTCTGTCGTCCTGCTCCGCAACTGCTTCTGTATTGTCTTGGCTATCTTTGCGTGTCCCTCCGTGGCCTTGATGTTCTTATTAGTTGCATCTTCAACCTCACTCATCCTGCTCTCTACTTTCTCCAGTCTGGTATTTGTGTTGTGCTGGTCCGCTCGGATCGCCGCTAGCTCTAGTTGCATGTTATCTATCGTCTTTTTGGTTTCTCTTGCCACATCCTTAACTTCGTTAATTCTTTTCAACACTGTTTCTAGCGTTGCAGTCTCTGTTTTGAGCTTCCCCGGGGAATCCATGTTGTCTTTCCTTGGCTTCTTCAGGTCGTTTGTGCTCTTTCCCTCTGCCATCTTCCTTAGATGTGATCTGCTCCTGCTGCTGAAGGTGCCTGTTGTCCTCGCACTTGCTCGTTGTGTGGCTTGTACCAGATCTGTTGCTTGCACTGCGCAGTTATAGCGGAAGCGGCTCGGAACTTTGATCTGCCTGGTCTTTGTTTTTGTTCTTGCCCCCTCCAGCGCTTGCTTTGTCTCGTTCGCCTCTGGTGGGGGTTATGTTTGTCCCCTTTAATCTGACCATGTTATTTAGAATTTGTATGGCTGAATTTTCCATTTCAGGTTAACGGGCGGGTGTCACATGAAATTACCATGACTTTTGTGAGTATCTCCTCATATACATCTCAAGTTTCAGACAAAAAGCCTTATATCAGGACCATTTGCTCTGGAGTCAGACCTTGGCTGAAGTATTTAATTGTACTGGTATTGATACAGCTCTTTCCATGTCCCTTTATGTTCACTTCCTGTATTGTACTTGTACCCATCACATATTTGAATATTGTTTTTGTATGTTTCTTCCTGCTCTTCACCGCCTAACTACTTTAATGGCACTTCTTCCAGATCTCCCTTCACAACACTTTGCTGCAGTAGAAGTGGAGACGCTTGTGTGTTTGTCACTTTTACATGTGTATGCTATTTTTACATTTTAAGATTGAATATCTTATATACCAACCTGAAAATCACTGTGATCTAAAGATTTCTGACAATAAACTCTCGACGCCTAAAAACACATTTGCATGAGCTTTTATTTTCGTTTCCTGTGCGTGCGACCTCCAACTTTAATGTGTAGTAAAGGTTCGCCCCTTCCAACCCAGACAAAGCGCTTTAACTTCCAGGGATACGCGCTCTCCCAGAAGAAGCACCTGCAGTAAACTCCCCGAGAAGCCTGGATGGATGGGAGATTAATGCGCCTGTAATAGCGAGGCCGGGTTTTCCACATTATACCCTCTCCACAGGTAGACGCGCCTCTTCGGAGACGATACCAATTATTTATTGCCGAAACATCTGTCGATAAATGCAGCTGCCCCGCTGCACTAAGCATATCATGGGGTCACAGGCCACGGGGGCCTACAATCCCGGCCTCGTGCTACGGATGGGCCATTCACTAGTGCTCCCACCCAGCAAGCCTCCATCGTCTTTAATGTTTCGTCAGGACGGCGGACATACTTTGTAAACTTTGCGCTGCCTTTTCTTCCTGACTGCTTTGAAGCGTTATTTCATCTTCGTCAGTGATTTATGTTTCGGGGCTTTTATACGGAAGTAAACCAAGGGGCGAGGACAAAGAAAGCACACAATCCTTATTTTGTTTTTACTGTTTTCTGAATGAATACAGAACGCTGAGATATCGAAAGAAGCCAGAGAGTCCTACACTCAGAAAAGGACATCTAATAGCTAACGGAAAAAAAACACCGCAAGCATAGGTAGCATTCATACATATCACACAGAATCAAACAGTACCACGTAAACGTACGTAAGGTCAGAGTTCATCGTCCTGTGTAGAACTTGTTTAAGGAAGGCACTCGGGACATTTTAAACAGAAAGCTTCAGTATTTTTCTTTACTCGTGTTAGTACTTAAAATGTTAGTAAAGCAGAAGCTTTTTTTAAATAATTGATTTTTCGAAGAATTACACTAATAAGGCATGTGTGCCAGAGTCAGGCCATTAAGGAGGTTACCTTCTGAAATTATGGAGGTTACCTTCAGGTTTTCATGTTTCAAAGCTGCTTACGATGTCTGAGCTAAAGTTAAAGAATCAAAAACTCTTCCATTCGTTGATTTCTTTTTTTGTGTAACAAGTTTTCTAGGCTATTTTCGTGCATGAAACAGCATCCTTGTACTCTGTTTTTCATTGACAAAGGCTTAAAACACTTCTGCCACTACACCCTTGTGAAAATCAGTAATTGTCAAGCCAATGTGTTCTTGGTAAAACAGACAGGAGTCGCAAAAAGTAATTTGGAAGAGCGTAATCATGTTGTTTTGAGTAAAAGTTTTAAGGTTTTAAATAAAAAGAGCATGACGACATAAGTGCTTTCCCACAGCATAGTGAGCAAAGAGGATGGAAACTCACTACTTAGTTCCAGTCGGCGACAAGTCAAGTGTGAGTTTATTTCAAAACAACAGTCTGAGTCTGAAGAAAAGGGGTATAAGCCCAGAAAGGGCCTAATTAATCAGTTAGGTACCGAAGAGCAGCGCCTTTGAGGCATCACAAATAAACAAGCGCGCAAATGAGACGAGCTGGTGTATAGGGTGAGGGGTCCACTCACAGGCCTGGGCGATAATAGCCGATGAAAGCTAGAGCCAAACAGAGAGGGTGCTGCAAGAGGTCAGCTTTAACCATAGACCTGTGGGACATTAATTGATTTAAATTAAGAAGAAAAACTCGGGGCCAAACAAGCTTTTGTAAATTACTTCTTTTCAGGCTGGTGAATAAGGGGATTGCTTCAGATTTTCGCAGGCGGTAGCCCAGCAGCCCAGGTCTCTAGATACCCCGGCAATGGGACAAGAGTAAGAGATAGTTAAACTATTTCCCAAGCAGGGCCAGCTTTAGCGATGATGGCGCCCAGTGCGACAATGTTTGTTGGTTCCCCCGTGACCTCCTCGACCACTTATTACCTCACTACCACCCTTTAACAGTGCCCCACAAGTCTCTGCGGGGAATGAGATTTTAATATCTTTTATGATCAATTTGATAACTTATCTCATTCGTCAATTTTGGATCGCTTGTTATCTGTCATTGAGTAAAAGACAGCCCCTGCATAGGTTAGATAAACCCCAGTAACTGACGCAACTCTGAAGAACCACTTACAACTGATAAAGTTTAAAAGGTTTAATATAAAATTAAGAAAAGTTGCATATACAATCCTCTCAGGATAAAATTCAATCAATATACGAAAGAATACAATTAATATCAACTCCAAATCTCTTCAGATTATAGCATCGACTCAATATGGTCTCGTTGCGTCATCTACAAAAAGAGAAAAATAATCAAGTTAAATCTGTCCCTACTCTATACTAAGTGACATCCCTACTTCACAAGTTTCTAGTACCCTAAAAAGGTGTCAGCAGTTTGACTCCCTAAGAAGTTCAAACTCTCTTAGCCTCTAAAGGTAACTTAAGTTTAAGAAGCAGTACCCTCTCTGCCTACCCATCCGCTCTCTAAGGGTCCTCGGCCTACTGCTCCCTTGCGCTCTGATCTTTCTCAGCGCATCTGCTCAAGTCATCTGCTCTTTCTAACTTGCCTCTCGCTCTGAGCAATTCGCTATCTTCTCCCCGGGGTGCTGTCCCTAAAATACACAATCACAGTGTGGGTGGAACGCCCCTTCGACGCCCACCACGGACTTTCCCCCATGATGTCATTTTCAGCCCTCTCCATGGCTTCGTCTCTTCGCGTCGTCCGTTAAGTTGACCTTTCTCCTTAGACGCCATCTTCGTCTTCTTGTTGGTGACTTCATTCAACTTTACCTTTGACACTTTCGGAGCAAAATCTATCACCTTATCAGAACTTTACTCTTTACGACTATGTATGTAACCTTTCTTGGTCCTGTGAATGGTCATTTCAAAACAAGACTCAAATTCCTATCGTCTCCCCTCATGTTTAGGCAATAAACTTCGTCCGACATTTGTCACCTTAAATCTAACAAGAACTAGACTCTTTGGCTCGCACATTCAAGTGAAGGCTATTCACGACTCCTGTGAGCCCACTAAATTACCAACAGCAGACTACACTCCTGCGAACCCTTGGTCAGTCAGGTTATAATCACAAATGACCTAAAACTCTTCTAACATTCCTACAAACTCCTTCTACACAGTATAACCTTTTACACACATTTATATATGATCGTATTTAGCAAATCCCTTGCTTATAAGTGAATACATTTTACATAGAATATAAATTTCGTAGAATATAACTTTATATTCTCATTTGTTACATCGTTATATATATGCTCTCTGCACATTTCTCCATGTTACATTTCTCGCCGTTTCTGCATTTAAAGTTACACACGTACATGAATTCCACTTTGCACGTTCTTCTGTTCGTAAGCATTTCTACACATTTCTACATTAGCCCACTACGTATACGGGCCTTCTAAATCTAATACATTCTAAAGTGAATACAGAATACATTTCCTATATTACCTTAGTCACATCTGTTAAATTTATGCTATAAGCGTCAACTTCACGTTCGATATACATTTTCCCTACGTTTATACGATATACTTGTAAATACGACTCGGATATACGTTTTATTCAAATTGCGCTCTCTCAGTTCCCCCCTTTGATGACTTTTAGGAGTCATCACTAAATGCAATTTGAATAGCACCTTTACACAGAACTAGTTACATCACTTCCTCTTTTCATCCTTTCAAGTGCTCTCAAACTTTTATACTGTTGATCTTGTAAAACAGCTAATCTCCTTTCTTGTTCTCTCATGGATCTTTGTAACCGGTTCGTCCTATACCATTTATATAGTTTCACAAATCCTAACAATGTGATTATACAAATTAATACTATTAATACAGGTTTTAATATATACCATACAATGCTTTTACCAAGATTGGCAAACCAACTTCCAACCTTTCCTACTCCATGACCTACTTTTTCCCAAACATTTATTTTTGTTAAATCTTCGATTTCTTGATGAATCTGTGTAATGTTTCTTATGACCTTCTCAAGTGGTTTTGAATTATCAGGAATATAAGTACAACATTCCTGAACCTTCAAAGCCTTGCAAACTCCGCCTTCTTTTGCTAATAGCACATCAAGAGCAAGTCGATTCTGAAGAACCATTGCTCTAATCGATTGCATCTCACCTTCTACTAGCATTAATGACCTTGCAGTACTTGCAGATAATCTATCTACAACTGTAGCTAGTCTCCTGATCTTAACATCGTTAAGTATTAAACCTAACATAGGAAACATCGCTCCAAATACGTCTCCTACTACTTCTGCATCTCCTACTTCTCTTTTCGTTCTTGTCGAAGCCTTTCCTTCTATGATCGCTAAATCCTTTGCATGATATATTTTGGGGAAGACAATTGCCAAGTAACACGAACCATACCAATTGTCAGGCAGTTTTACATAGGCATTTCTTCCGCATACAAAATATACATTAGGAATCACTTGCATCTCCTTCATGAAATCTTTCGTGTAGTACTCTAATCGAAAAGCATGTTCGCAATTAACTTCACCTACAAATACATTCTCATAATATGTCTTGCTTCAAGTTAAACATAACTTTCCTTTCTGCATTCTATCCAATGCTATTGGACCATTACTCCCTTTCTTTTTATGTGCCTTCTCTTCTTCGGTCCAATCAGTTTTCCACTGTCCTGACATTTTTAGAATCTTCTGCCTTCTGTATCGGTCATCTACTTGTGCTATGAATTTTTTCTCAATCTCTGACACTTTGCAAGTCAGATTATTTCTACGTGCGTATGATGTATCTAATGTATCCCAAGGAAGGAAGAATTTGGCTAGTCTATCCTCCTTTTTGTAATAGTCCCACTTATTCATTTGTTTATAATTCGGAACTTCAGGCAGTACCGAATCATAATTTGAAAAGTAGTACTCAAATCCTTCTCTACCATAAAATATACTAAGCAGTAAACTACATGTTATCCCATAAGTCAGTGGGAAATGATGATATCTGATGCCCTCATCTACAGAAGCCGGCAATTGCATACAAACATAGCAATCCTTGGCCTCCATGGCATCGATATATTCATACAATAGTTTGGCATATGCATTTGACCTAAAGTTTCCCTGTGACTCGTCTACGTGTAATCTACGAGCTTCATCTGCCAGTAACGCTTTTTCACGGATAACATTGCTCTCCTCCTTCTTCCCATCAAGAGCAGGTTTCAAAGTCGTTACAGGTTTTACATCTGCTGTTTCTTTATCAGTTTCATGTCCTATTATGTATGATATTGTCACTACTGTAATTATGAGAAAAATTACTACTGCTATAAGTGTACCTATTATGCATTTGGCTTTTCGGTTTGGGTTGCCGTTCTCCATGTTACCAAAACAGCGTAGCTCCTTCCTTTGCGAAAAAGTTTTCTTTCTCAGTCTTTGGTTTGCTTTATTTTCTTCTCAGCTTGTAAAGTGCTTCTTTATCAACAAAGTCTCTTTTTCGCAACAATGTCTCTTTATCTTTAACAACAGACAACCCTAACCCTTCTCCGTCCTCTAAATGTAATCCCTAATTTTATTCTTCTTTCCACTCGGCGCTAGGTTATCTTCTTCTTTATAGCTTATATACAAAAGTCTTTATACATCAACAATTATTCTCGTACCTGCAGCTTTCACAACAAGTTCCAATAGTTCAAAACGAATGACTTTTTCTTCTTCTTCCGGAATTTGATGACCAAAAGTCGGAAACTGTAATCGATTTAGCACTAGATCTTTGATCCGACTCAAGTATGGGGGTATGGGAAGTGTGAAAGTCAGTAATCCCTCAGTCTCGAGTCCAGGAGTCAACATCCATATCTCCACTGCCACAAATGGATCGTGATCGATTACTTTCACTTCCTTCACTCTCCCAGATTTCTGTCCCCAAGACATCTGCTAGATAAGTCCACTCTGGGGTGGCGTACCTTCTGCAGGGCACACGTACCCTTCTCGATCTTCTTGGACTCTCAGTGCCTGAGTCTGTAGTTTCTTCCTCTTGATCTGAATCTTCGGAGATTGGGACAAGAGTTTTCTCCTGTTGTGCCTTTAAGCTTGGCCTTCTCCTTCTCTCCGGCCAACTAGCTTCGTCACTCCTTGTCCTCCTGCTCCTCGTTCTTGGACTTGTCTCTTGGTCACTCTCAGCTTGTTCAGTATCTGATTCGATCTCCCAGTTACTTTCTTCTCCTGAGGCGACTTCGGTCTCACTGGTGTCCTGACCTTCGTCGACCTGTTCTGACACAGGTTCAGCCTCTTCAATCACCTCTACAGCTTGGCTTTCCCCCTCTATGGCTTCTCCGCTTTCCGCTGGACTCTCATCCGAGAGAGGAGCTGTTTCTTCTAGAGGTGTTGGCACTCTTCGAGTGTGTGAAGCATGTATCCAATTTGGCAGGCCTCCACACTTCACTGCAGTGTTCGTAACAAGTATGACTTGAAATGGTCCTCGCCAGCGCACGTCTAAGCAGTTCTTCCTGACATGCTTTTTCACCAAGACCCAGTCCCCCGGACTCAGGTCATGGCACAAGTCTTGTGCTGATGGAACCTCTGCAGCCTGGACCTGGAGGGACACAGAATTAATGGCATCAGATAGTCCCTTGCAGTAGTCCAAGATCAAGTCGTCTGTGATGTTCAATAACGCTGCAGTCGGAACCAATGGCAATCTCATAGCTCTCCCCATTAGCACTTCATGTGGAGAGAGACCTGTTTTTCTATCTGGTGTGCTACGTATGCTCATAAGAACCACTGGTAGTGCGTCTGGCCAACTCAGAGATGTTGATGAACAAACTTTGGCAAGTCTGGATTTAATTGTGCTATTGATTTGTTCTACTATCCCTGAAGCTTCTGGTCGATAACTGCAATGGAGCTTCTGATCGATACTCAAAGCTGAGCATAGCATCTTCACTATTTCGCTGTTGAAATGAGTTCCTCTGTCCGATTCCAAAGAGGATGGCACCCCAAACCTCGGTATCAACTCTCTAAGTAACAGTTTTGCTACTGTAAGTGTATCGCATCTACGTGTAGGGTAAGCTTCAACCCATCTAGAAAATATACAGACAATCACTAAAACGTATCTGAGTCTGTTGCATTTAGGCATTTCTATGAAATCAAGCTGCATTCTATTGAAAGGCCCCCCAGACCTCCCAATGTGACTCAATGTGACTGGTGTTCTCTTTCCTACGTTTAGTTGCTGACAGATTGCACATCGCTGACATACTGCTTCTGCCGCTACTCTAAATTTAGGATTAAACCACGTTTGTCTGAATACTCTCACCATGGCATCTCTACCTATGTGTGCTGATCCATGCAATTTCCTTGCCATTGGACTAACAAGTTCATTTGGTAAAACTGCTCTCCCATCGGCAGAGATCCAAAAGTTCATCTCGCTTCTAGTACAACCAGCTGTTTCCCAGCCCTTTTTCTCCTCATCTGGTGCATTCTCCTGAACACTCCTTAGCTCATCCCACGTATCTACAGTATCTAACAACATTGTCAATTCAGTTCTTTCTTGGATTCCCCCCACTTTCACATCAGTGTGAGAATATCCTTGTTCTGCGCAGTAACGCGCTACCTCATCCGCATAGCGGTTACCTTGTGACACAAAATCTACATTTTTCGTATGCGCTGCACATTTGACAACTGCAATAGCTGTCGGGCCTTGTAATGCCTCTAACAAGAGTCTCACGAATTCTCCATTCCTAATGGGAGAACCCGAGGAGGTCATGTAACCTCTTTGAGACCATAACTGCCCGTAATCGTGAACTACCCCGAAACCATACTGGCTATCGGTGTATATGGTGACTCGAATTTTGTTACCTGCTAAACAGGCACGCGTCAAAGCAATAATTTCAGCTACCTGAGCGGAGTGTACTCCTTCCAGGCAAGCGGCTTCTACAACTCTGGTGATTGTACAAACTGCATAAGCTGCTCTCAGCTGACCGATATCGTCTCTTACGCATGAACCACTTCACCTTCAAGAGAACGACGACCCACCAACACCAGCAACAGACCGCCCGCAGAAGCTGGAACAAGATCACAGCAGACCAGCTCGCCACCTCCCTGAGCCAACACCCTCCTGCCAGCTCAGCGAACCCCAGCCAGGCCGCCGACAACCTCACGAAGTGGATCAGCAACTGCGCGGATGAACTCGCCCCGCTGAGGACCCCGCCCAGCAGACCCGGCAGCAAGAAGGCCCCATGGTTCACCGACGAACTCAAAAGCTCCAAGAAGAACTGCCGAGCCCTCGAGAAAGTCTGGAAAAGGGAACCGACACCGGACAACAGAACCTCCTACAAACTTGCCACCCGGAAACACCACCAGCTGATCCGCGCCGCCAAGAAAACTGCATTCAAGGACCGGTTGGACAACAACGCACACAACTGCAAGGAACTCTTCAACATCGTGAAAGAGCTTTCCAACCCCAGCGCAGGAAACAACGACATCACCCCATCGCAAGACCTCTGCAACTCCCTCGCCTCATACTTCCACAACAAGATCACGGACATACACAGCAGTTTCAACAACCAACCAACGCACACCACGACCAACCAGCCACCCCCCCCCCCACCACCACCCTCCACGCCTGGACCCCGATCAGCACCGAAGACACCATCCGCACGATGAACTCCATCCACTCCGGATCACCGACCGACCCCTGCCCTCACCACGTCTTCAACAAGGCCGACGCTGTCATCGCACCCCACCTGCGAGACATCATCAACACCTCCTTCGACACCGCCATCTTCCCTGAAAGCTGGAAACACGCCGAACTCAGCGCTCTACTCAAGAAACCAACAGCGGACCCCACCGACCTCAAGAACTACCGCCCCATCTCGCTTCTCCCGTTTCCAGCCAAAGTCATCGAGAAGACCGTCAACAAGCAGATGGCCGCCTTCCTCGAGACGAACGGATCCCTCGACCCCTCACAGTCCGGCTTCCGAGCCAAACACAGCACCGAGACCGCCCTCATCGCCGCCACCGATGATATCCGAGCCCTGATGGACAATGGAGAAACAGCGGCCCTCATCCTCCTAGACCTCTCCGCGGCATTCGACACGGTCTGCCACCGCACCCTAGTACGGCGCCTCAGCAACATCGGAATCCAGGACAAGGCGCTGGAATGGATCATCTCCTTCCTGGACGGAAGAACACAGAGAGTCCGCCTACCACCGTACAAGTCAGAAGCCTCCAAAGTCATCTGCGGCGTCCCCCAAGGATCATCCCTGAGCCCCACCCTCTTCAACGTCTACATGAGCCCCCTCGCGGCCATCGTACGCAAACACCACCTCAGCATAATCTCCTACGCCGACGACACCCAGCTGATCCTCTCCCTGACCAACAACCCCGCCGCCGCCAGAGCCAACCTGCACGAAGGGATGAAAGAGGTAGCCGAGTGGATGACGACCAGCCGCCTGAAACTGAACTCGGACAAGACGGAGGTCCTCATCCTGGGCTCCTCACCCTCCGCCTGGGACGACTCCTGGTGGCCTCCCGCCCTGGGCACCGCACCCAAACCGACAGACCATGCACGAAACCTGGGCTTCACCCTGGACTCCTCCCTCTCCATGACCAGGCAAGTCAACAGCGTCTCCTCGGCGTGCTTCAACATCCTACGCATGCTACGGAAGATCTTCTGGTGGATCCCCACAGAGACCAGGAAGACCGTCACCCAGGCCCTCGTCACCAGCCGACTGGACTACGGCAACGCCCTCTACGCCGGGACCACCGTCAAGCTCCAGAAGAGACTCCAGCGGATCCAAAACGCCTCAGCCAGACTCATCCTCGACATCCCACGTTCCAGCCACATCTCCGGACATCTGAGAGACCTTCACTGGCTCCCCGTCAACAAAAGAATCACCTTCCGCCTCCTCACCCACGCACACAAAGCCCTACACGACCAAGGCCCGAGCTACCTCAACAGCCGAGTCAACTTCTACGCTCCCAAACGCCACCTCCGATCAGCCAACCACGCCCTCGCCGCCGTCCCCCGCATCCGAAGAGCGACTACAGGAGGAAGGTCCTTCTCCTACCTGGCCGCCAAGACCTGGAACTCCCTCCCGTCCGACCTGCGCCTGACCCAAGACCACCTCTCCTTCAGGAAGAAGCTGAAGACCTGGCTGTTCGAGCAGTAGCGGCACCCCCCCCCCCCCCAGCGCCTTGAGACCCTACGGGTATGTAGCGCGCTTTATAAGTGTATTTGATTGATTGATTGATTGAACCATCAACAAAGAAAATTTCATCGGGGTCAGTCAATGGCTCATCTACGATATCTGGTCTCGGTTTGGTGCATAGTTCAGTCACATCAAGGCAATCATGATCTGTACAAATTTCATCATCCACATCATTTGGAAGTGGCATCAAAGTTGCAGGATTCAAGACGGAGCATCTCTTTAGGGTCACATTCTCGGCGGCCAATATGACCTGCTCGTAGCGTGTGAGCCTGCTATTCGTCAGATGCTGAGTCTTAGTCCTGGTCATTAACAATTCCACGGAATGCGGTACGTACACCACTAACTGATGTCCCATTACCACGCTTTCAGATCTTTCAATGCTGACACCCGTTGCAGCAACGGATTTGAGACATCCGGGCAACGCTGCGGCTACTGGATCTAATGTAGCCGAAAAATACGCAACTGGCCTACGCGCATCTCCATGAATCTGGGCCAAAACTGCTAAAGCGCATCCCTCTCTTTCGCAGCAGTAAAGCAAAAATGGTTTTGTGTAATCAGGCATTCCTAAAGCCGGGGCGCGACATAAGTCCTCCCTCAGCTGCAAAAACGCCATCAAACAATCTTTGTCCCATGGTACCGGATCACTCACTCCTTTGTGCGTCAGTTGTAATAAAGGCTTTGCCTTCAGTGAGAAGTTGGCTATCCACTGTCGACAATAACCGACCATGCCTAGAAACATCCTGACTTCTCTCTGTGTTTTAGGCGCGTTCATTTTCATAATCGCCTCTATTCTGTCTGGAGACACCTTCCGTTTCCCCTTTTCAATCCTGTGGCCCAAGTATTGCACTTCGGTAAGACAATATTGCAATTTACTTGGAGACACCTTGTGCCCGTTCTCGGCCAAGTGATTTAACAAGGTGATAGTGTCTACTCTGCAAGCTTCCTCAGTTTCTGACACAACTAGGAGGTCGTCTATGTACTGGACCAGAACTGAGTTCTTGGGCAGCACTAGACTTTCAAGATTTCTCTTTAATAGCTGGTTAAAAATCGATGGGCTTTCTGTATACCCCTGAGGGATACGACACCATGTTAAAACGCGATCTTCCAGCTTAAAAGCGAAAAGATACTGGCTATCTTCATCTAAAGGAATCGAAAAGAAAGCCTGGCACAAGTCTATCACGGTGAACCATTCAGCTTGGAACGGTATCTGAAATAATATCACTGATGGATTCGGTACCACTGGACAACATGAGACAACAATATTATTAATCTTTCGAAGATCCTGCACTATTCTGTATTTTCCACTAGGCTTCTGCAAACCCATAATCGGGGAGTTACATGGACTACCCACGATCTCCTTCAGTATTCCCTGTTTAATCATGGATTCGATCACAGGCTTTATTCCTGCAATCGTCTCCGGTGTCAACTTGTATTGTGGCGTTCTTGGATACTCAGCATTGGGTCTTACCATGATCTTTACTGGTTCTACCCCTTTGATCAGTCCTATTTCTTCTCCAGTAAAATCCCACACCTCAGCTGACACTTTCTCCCTCAAGTCCTGTGGAAGTTCCTCCACTGTTAAGGTAGGATATAGTTCCACGCATTCTTGCGAGTTTACAACTTTAAAATCGGCATCCTCATCGTTGGTCTGCACTTCTACTCCTTCAGGTGTGCAATGTATTGTGCAATTCAATTTACACAACAGATCTCTTCCTAGTAAACACACCGGGCTAGAATCACAGATCACAAACTGATGTTCGTCACTGTAATTCCCTATCTTTACCGACACTGGTTCCGTCAGAGGATTCGTCATCCTCTTGTTTGCGACTCCTACCACCTGAATCATCTCTCCTGATATCGGCAGACCTGGGACTACCGCTGATCTCAACGTGGATCTAGTGGCTCCCGTATCCACCAAAAAGGTCGTAGGACATCCAGCTACTTCGGCTTCTACGTATGGTCCTCTCTGATCTACTTCCAGGGCTGCTCCTAAAGTACAGTCTTCTTCCCTATTCACACGTTGCCCTGTAAGAGGATCAACGTAGTAGCATTCTTCTCCTCCTACGAACAATGGCATTTGTCTATAGGTTTTCCCTCCATTTGTAATGCGAGGCGGTTGAGGAAACGGGGCTCGAGGAGTCTGAGTTCCCCCTTTGATAAACTTTCCCTTCGGGACTGTCGCTCCCTTAGCCACGTTATTCTGTACCTCTTCCTCCTCCTGTTCTAATTCCCCTGTCTCAACATTGTAAGGACACTCGCGTCTCCAATGTCCTACCTCGTTACACTGATGACACCTGGTTGTCCTTTTCAGTGTTGTGATATCCATTCTCGGTCTCGGTCTTTCTTCCTCATCTCTGCTCTGATTATTCTGTTTCTTTGCTTGCGTTGCTGTTCCCTGCTGCCGCTGTCCACCCTTTCCAGCTGCTTGCATCTGTACTAACATCAGCTTTTCCTTGAGCTTCTTTGCCTTCGAATCTATCTCATCGCTACAGTACCTTGCATACCTCAAAATTTCGTCCAAAGGTTTGTTTTGCCAACAGATCAAATGTTGTTGAATCATCAGGCTTATGTCTGGTCTCAATCCGAGAACAAACTTCGACACAAACTGTCCTATGTCTTTAGGATCCATTACGTCCAATCCACTGTACTGCTTGAATGCTTTCAGTAACCTCTCATAGAACTCGTGAACTGTCTCTTTAGGCTCCTGAGTTGTTCGATCTATCTTAACCCAGTCTATGTCCTGCACCGGCACTTTCTCTTTTAGCCATGTTATTACCCTCTCGTATTTTTACATGACTCTGTCTGATGGACCGCCTGTCCGTGCGTCCCTCGGAGGCTCACAAGCGGGCCATTCAATACTAAGTTTACATGCCGTCCACAAATCTCCGGGTACTACGATATCGAACAAAGTGTTCAAATCGATCCACAGCACCTTAGAGATTTTCACGAATCTCTCTACCTGCTTGTACCACTCCACGGGGTTCTCTCTAAGCTTTGGGAAGGAATTAGTGAATGCCGCTAAAATCCCCCTACTCCAGGGTACATGAACGTAGTTTCCGTTCACGATTTCTCGCAAAGGGAAAGCTTCCATTCGCATTAGGTCTGTATCCTGGGACTTCACAAGTGTACTCCGTCTAACAGATCCCCTCTTGGACCATTTTTCCTCCCATCTATCCAGATCTCTCCATATTCTAATACACATGATTAGTTCCCTTATGTGTACTCTTAGCCCAATCGTTCTGCGCTCATCTAGATCTCGATCCGTGCAATTCAGCCTATGGTTGGCCTGTAAAGCCTTAGTTCGTGATATGTCTATCATGTACTTTTCTGCCAATTCAGATAACTTCTCATGAGCTGCTCTCGCTTTCCGAGTAACGTCTTTAGATAAAAACAGTATCTCATCTGGTGCGTACAGCTCTAACCTCTCGATTGCCACTGTGCCGTCAATTATTTCATCTAAGTCTGATTTTAAACTCATTACATCTATGCGTCTTGCTTTTATTTCAGCTCTCAGTACGTCAATCCTAGGTTGTTCTCTTACATCCCTCTCACCTCCACTATGCGCCCTACGCCTAAGCACAGGTGAGTTATGAGGAATTTTCCTTCCATCTCTTTGTTCCCACCTCTCTAGATCCCAAGCCTTTCCATCTTCCCTTGGGGTGTGGTGGAACAATGCTCCATCCCTCAACCCTACATTCCGTCTTTTTGGCTCGGTTTCTCCAGATACGAGATAGGATCCTCCGTGCTGTTCTAATCCACTGTAACTCGCTTGCTGTCTGGTGTCACTCAACAAACGATAAGGTCCTTCATGGCTCTCCATGCTCCCGCGATCTCGTTCATGATCACCGGATGTATGGCGAGACGTTTCACGACTCCCTATATTCTCGTGTCTTCGTTCTTGATCACCGGATGTATGGCGAGACCCTTCGCGGCTCTCCATGTTCCCGTGATTCCGTCCGTAATCACCGGAGGCATGTCGAGACGTTTCACGACTCTCCATGTTCCCGTGATTCCAATGTTGCACATTTTCATCCGGAGTATGGTGTGTGCATCTGAAAGTGTTTCGGTACTCCTGCGTCCTTCGTTCTCCCTCACTAAAGGTGACGCGAGGCACTTCCCAACACGATTTCGGTTTCGGTCCCCTCAAATCCATTGATCCTCTTTGACCCCCTTGTTCTATCCAGGGACCCGTTGCGGAATCCAATGGGGTACTCCGACTCACTGGTGCTAATATCTGCCTCTGAGGATTCATCGCATTATTCCTATTCTCCATCTCTGCCCTTTCCCTGTCCCATCGTGCCTGCTCCTCCTGCTGGACCCCCTCTGGGTTGTAGATTGACACTATAGGACCTATGGTAACAGGTACTTGTAGAGCGTCTGGCATTTGATGCGATCTTGCATACTGCGTTTCTGGCACCTTCTGGACCACGAATCTTCCTACTACCCTCTGTTCGGACCTAGATTGAAGTACTTCCTCACCTTTCTTGGTATCCCACTCTGTTACTGGGATCGATTGATATTCCCCCCATCTAGCTCCGTCTTCTTGCTGTAGTACGGGACTTGCAACTTCGCTGTTGTACGGAGGTGGTCTATCTGTTAGTAGCCTCTCTATCAGATCCTCCTCCGTCTCGCTTTCCTCATCTTCCTCTAGAGGTTTCTTTTCTCCCGTAGCTTCTATCATGGTAAACAGTTTGTCTGCTTCTATCTTTTGCACTCTCCACTTCTTAGCTTCCTCATCCCATTTCGCATCCTGCACTGCCTTTACTGATCGTCTCACTCTTTCTTGGCGCCTCTTTGAATTCCTTTCGTGTGCTGCTCTAAACCATGCACTAAGTGCTTCGAACTGTGTTGGCCTCGGTAGAGGTCTCGCTGCAAGCATTACTGCTTTCAGTTGGTTCAACACTTCTAGCTTAAATGTTCCAAATCTCGGAAACGTCAATTCCTTATTCCCTTCTGTTAGCCTATTCCACTCGGAGATCCACATTATCGAGTGTAAGCCTACATTCACTGCCATATGATAAGCTGGTGTGCCTTCTGGTGGAGCTTCTTCTCCAGCATATAAGTTTCTTCTATTTCTCCTAAAGATTGCCCTTAAACTCTTAAAGCACTTCATTTTCAGTAATCTACGATTTTCCCTTATTAATTCTCTCCTTTGTTTACGTCCCGATGACAAACCACCAATCCCTGTGCGACTCTCGCTAATCAGCCTATCCCAACGCTGTTCTACGCTAACCGACCAATCTCAGCGCGGCTCTACGCTGACGTCACTCGTCCCCTCTGCAGCAGTTCCCCTCCTTTCTCAACTCGTCTCGCGGTCTTGCATGCGTTTCATTCATACGCCGAAAAATGACTACTTCCGTCCAAGCGATCACTTTTCTCTGACTGTACGGCCACAGTCTAACTGTAATTGTCACCTCAACTAGCGAAACGTCTTCCTCTTACGGTCAGACGCTCACCTTAACTGATAGGTTACTTACACACAGTAAACGTGCGACCAGCGTCCGTTACTCATACACTCACTCAAACGCTCCCCCTGTCGTCGGTCTGCGGGCGATCAATGGTACCTCATGACCCCCTTTAAATGGTAGACAAATTACTCTGAGTGTTCGATACACCCGAACCACTTAAGCCCTCTCTGGACATAAGATTTTATCCGGTTGCGCGCGCTCACAACCTTCCCTCAATCACACTACAGGCATTCAACTCCGCTTGACATTACAACACAGAAACAACATAAAACACCGCAATCTTACAACGCATGACCCTTATACTCACTCTCGACCGACTCTGCTGCTTTTCTCTCGACGCACCGTCAGCACCGTCTTCGGCAGGGATTCTTCTTCTGGTCGTCGATGACTAGGGACCTTGGGGTAAACTAAACCTGACCTAGGTTGTCTTCCTCAAGAAGAAAACCATCTTTCTCTGCTACCAACTGCGGGGAATGAGATTTTAATATCTTTTATGATCAATTTGATAACTTATCTCATTCGTCAATTTTGGATCGCTTGTTATCTGTCATTGAGTAAAAGACAGCCCCTGCATAGGTTAAATAAACCCCAGTAACTGACGCAACTCTGAAGAACCACTTACAACTGATAAAGTTTAAAAGGTTTAATATAAAATTAAGAAAAGTTGCATATACAATCCTCTCAGGATAAAATTCAATCAATATACGAAAGAATACAATTAATATCAACTCCAAATCTCTTCAGATTATAGCATCGACTCAATATGGTCTCGTTGCGTCATCTACAAAAAGAGAAAAATAATCAAGTTAAATCTGTCCCTACTCTATACTAAGTGACATCCCTACTGCACAAGTTTCTAGTACCCTAAAAAGGTGTCAGCAGTTTGACTCCCTAAGAAGTTCAAACTCTCTTAGCCTCTAAAGGTAACTTAAGTTTAAGAAGCAGTACCCTCTCTGCCTACCCATCCGCTCTCTAAGGGTCCTCGGCCTACTGCTCCCTTGCGCTCTGATCTTTCTCAGCGCATCTGCTCAAGTCATCTGCTCTTTCTAACTTGCCTCTCGCTCTGAGCAATTCGCTATCTTCTCCCCGGGGTGCTGTCCCTAAAATACACAATCACAGTGTGGGTGGAACGCCCCTTCGACGCCCACCACGGACTTTCCCCCATGATGTCATTTTCAGCCCTCTCCATGGCTTCGTCTCTTCGCGTCGTCCGTTAAGTTGACCTTTCTCCTTAGACGCCATCTTCGTCTTCTTGTTGGTGACTTCATTCAACTTTACCTTTGACACTTTCGGAGCAAAATCTATCACCTTATCAGAACTTTACTCTTTACGACTATGTATGTAACCTTTCTTGGTCCTGTGAATGGTCATTTCAAAACAAGACTCAAATTCCTATCGTCTCCCCTCATGTTTAGGCAATAAACTTCGTCCGACATTTGTCACCTTAAATCTAACAAGAACTAGACTCTTTGGCTCGCACATTCAAGTGAAGGCTATTCACGACTCCTGTGAGCCCACTAAATTACCAACAGCAGACTACACTCCTGCGAACCCTTGGTCAGTCAGGTTATAATCACAAATGACCTAAAACTCTTCTAACATTCCTACAAACTCCTTCTACACAGTATAACCTTTTACACACATTTATATATGATCGTATTTAGCAAATCCCTTGCTTATAAGTGAATACATTTTACATAGAATATAAATTTCGTAGAATATAACTTTATATTCTCATTTGTTACATCGTTATATATATGCTCTCTGCACATTTCTCCATGTTACATTTCTCGCCGTTTCTGCATTTAAAGTTACACACGTACATGAATTCCACTTTGCACGTTCTTCTGTTCGTAAGCATTTCTACACATTTCTACATTAGCCCACTACGTATACGGGCCTTCTAAATCTAATACATTCTAAAGTGAATACAGAATACATTTCCTATATTACCTTAGTCACATCTGTTAAATTTATGCTATAAGCTTCAACTTCACGTTCGATATACATTTTCCCTACGTTTATACGATATACTTGTAAATACGACTCGGATATACGTTTTATTCAAATTGCGCTCTCTCATCTCCATAGACACTCTCTTTTTATTTATTTTTTATTTTTAATGTTTTATAGAGCGCTAACTTGCCCGGTGAGGGTATCATAGCACTTTACACAGTTACACGGTAAACAAAGCAACAAGGCAAGATGACAACTTTACCTTTGACACTTTCGGAGCAAAATCTATCACCTTATCAGAACTTTACTCTTTACGACTATGTATGTAACCTTTCTTGGTCCTGTGAATGGTCATTTCAAAACAAGACTCAAATTCCTATCGTCTCCCCTCATGTTTAGGCAATAAACTTCGTCCGACATTTGTCACCTTAAATCTAACAAGAACTAGACTCTTTGGCTCGCACATTCAAGTGAAGGCTATTCACGACTCCTGTGAGCCCACTAAATTACCAACAGCAGACTACACTCCTGCGAACCCTTGGTCAGTCAGGTTATAATCACAAATGACCTAAAACTCTTCTAACATTCCTACAAACTCCTTCTACACAGTATAACCTTTTACACACATTTATATATGATCGTATTTAGCAAATCCCTTGCTTATAAGTGAATACATTTTACATAGAATATAAATTTCGTAGAATATAACTTTATATTCTCATTTGTTACATCGTTATATATATGCTCTCTGCACATTTCTCCATGTTACATTTCTCGCCGTTTCTGCATTTAAAGTTACACACGTACATGAATTCCACTTTGCACGTTCTTCTGTTCGTAAGCATTTCTACACATTTCTACATTAGCCCACTACGTATACGGGCCTTCTAAATCTAATACATTCTAAAGTGAATACAGAATACATTTCCTATATTACCTTAGTCACATCTGTTAAATTTATGCTATAAGCTTCAACTTCACGTTCGATATACATTTTCCCTACGTTTATACGATATACTTGTAAATACGACTCGGATATACGTTTTATTCAAATTGCGCTCTCTCATCTCCATAGACACTCTCTTTTTATTTATTTTTTATTTTTAATGTTTTATAGAGCGCTAACTTGCCCGGTGAGGGTATCATAGCACTTTACACAGTTACACGGTAAACAAAGCAACAAGGCAAGATGACAAAGCAAAATAAACTCAAGTGCAGAAATTTACAAAGTTTGGGGAGGGGTAGGGTAGCTGAGGAGCATAGGATACAGTTACAGTTGGCCCAGTAGAAGCAGAAACAGAAGCCCCAACGATTACATATCAGGGTGAGTTGGTAAACAGCGGAGGAGGCAATAGTTATGGATTCAATAGGCACACTGTGGAAGGTGCAAGCATGTCATTGGCCTTTGCTTCGCACACACACACACACATTATACAGAGACAATCAATCCTACATGTGTAAATTGGCATATAGGAAATGTTACAGTGGACTACAAAGTGTAGGAGTCACATGTCATCCCTATTGGTAGGCAGTATAGTTTAAGAGTGCTTGGTCTGGAGAAGCACAAACTCAGAATGGGGTGTCTCTGTAATAATAAGAATACATTTCTACCCAAGCGAGCCCTTTTGACAACATTAATCTATGTTCTAATCTATACTTTGTGGTGTGCAAGCAATTCTTTCATGACAGTTAGTAGCTCCCTGTTCTATATTAGGATTTTAACTTATAAACTGCAAGTAAAAAAGTATGTAGCTGACAAAAAAAGCAGAAATCCACCGACCTATTTATATGCACTTCTGTGATCTGCATTGGACAAGTTCTTTGCAGCAGGTATAATAACCCTCTGCACTAAATTACAATGAGTTAAAACTTCAACAAGATGAAACTTCGATCTCTCCCCACGAAGAACATTATTCACCAGCATTACCTTGACATGTTTTTATTGTTGCTTGAAAATCCAATCAACTGCTTATCAAGAATAAGGAATGTGGTGGCGCATGTGCAGAATTTGCCGGGAGACATGGGTAGCCAAACTTACCACTACCTGCTTCACGCAGCCAGCCAAGGATCCTTAAAAGGATATTATATTTTATTGAAGGCCACTCATTCCATCTCAGTGATCAATGCATTAATCCAGTCAAGACTTGACTATGCCAATTCTAACTACCTGGCAGTCCCTGTAAACTCATTAATGGCCTCCAGATTGTTGAAAGTGTGTTCGTTCGACTAATTTCAAGGCTCACCAGATAATATATTTCCACAGTGATCCAATGGCTCTATTGGCTTTCCAGTGACTATAGAATTCGATTCAGGGCCATGACAATAGTACACAAAGCCATGTTCCTTGGAATCCTAGAAATCTGGGCATCAGAATTTCAGCAGTAGCATGTGCCACAGTGGGAGCACTTTTCAAACCAGTAGCTTAAGTATTCTCTAGAGCCCAATCAGTGACCATTGATAACTGATCCGTTCCACTGCTGCAGCCAAAATCTGTAACTCTCCTCCTCTCACACCACACTCCAAGTCAAATTTCGACAGTGGTGGTTTCTCCCCGAGAGCAATATCATAGTAATACTCATATTTAGTTTTAATAAAAAAAATACCCCTTTTGTTATTTTGTATTGTAGTGATCTTGGCCTACTTAATACTAGAACACAGGGCACTGTCAGCCCCCCTCACCGAAATCGGCATTGTCCGCATTGTCCAGTGAAGCTGATGTGACACTGTCACGTGACGGGACTCTGCAATGCTTGCTCCCCGGGCGGGATCAAAGAAGGATAAGTGTTTGCCGGGCTGATAACCTCACAGCGCTGAAGGCTGTGATGTCACCAGCTCGGCAAAGACCTAGCTTCAAGGCCCAGTCTCCACCCCCGATGGCATTGAGGTAAACTTAGCCCCCAGCTTTTTAAATACAAGCCCGGTATCACTAACCCTCCACATCAATCAGAGAGTGGAGAGCTGATCACCTCACTCTTTCCCAACTCATTACAGGGCGTAGGTGGGACCCCTCCCTGTGACGAGTTGGGAAAGGGTGTTGCAGGTGGGAAGCCAAGAAATCAAGTCTGCACTGACTCGACATGAGACTGCTTCTCACGTGTGAGACTTTGTCAATTGGAGTGGAAGTCACTTTATCTGTACTATCTGCGTCATTCGAGTCAGACTGCATGTTTTTTGGAGCCAAGGCAGGCTGAATCGGATTCATCATTATTGAAGTGCCGGCAGCAGCTGAGCTAGTCCTGGTTGCTTGCTGCTGCGCACAGCACTATAATTTGTTGTCCAGAGTACTAGGACTGGACAGTAGGACTTGTGAACTCAGGACTTCAGGAGTCAGGCTGCAGTTTAGCAGGTAAGGCCCAGGGGGGCATTTTTTAAGTTATATAAGCCTGTTTATCCTTACGGCCTTGTCGCATGGATGGATGTTGGGGTGGGTTTGGGGGGGGCAGACACAGTGCATTCAGAAGGTTCCGTTAACTGAATTAATTTGAGTTCTCTTGGAGCAAAATGTCAGCTATTCAGTCTCAGGTAATGTGTAAGAACAATTGTTACTTACCTGTAAACAGGTGGTTCTCCAGTATTGGTGTCTTTCATAGATTCACATGCTTGAATATTCCCCGTCGTCTAAGTGGGAGTCCCACGGTAAATAAAATAGCAATAATGCTAATATATATACATATGTAATATCATAATACATAATAAAACAGATAAAATATATAGTGAAAAACCTCAACAAAGGTTCCTACATAGGAATACATTAGAGAGAAAAAACTCATTTGCAACATATCAGTGTCATTATGTTAGTCCAAACTGCAGCCAATCAGGCTCAAGCACCCTCTAGAACCTTCTCCTCAGAAGCTCAAGCCCTCAGATTTTCGTAGCACAAGTAATAAGAGCGTATGAGGAGAACAAGAGCCTCTGAGGGGAGGAGGGAGGGTCGCATGTGAATCTATGAAAGACACCAATACTGGAGAACCACCTGTTTACAGGTAAGTAACAATTGTTCTTCTCCAGTATTAGGGGTGTCTTTCATAGATTCACATGCTTGAATAGAATAGATAGCAGTAACCTCCTAGAACTGAGATTGCAATAATTCTTAACACTTGAAAAGAACAACATATAGCTTAAAAGCAAAGGCAATCTCAAGGAATGGAGGAGGGAACAGAGGCTCACCTTATTTGAAAAGATGACGAAGCACTGCTTGCCCAACTGCGGTATCCGCTTCATTGACAGCTTCCAAACAATAATGTCTGGTAAAGGTGTGCCTGCTGGACCATGTCGCTGCTCGACAAATCTGGTGTAGAGGCACCCCCGCAAACAACGCGGTGGACGATGCCATCGCTCTTGTTGAATGTGCCTTCACTGGACTCGGTAAAGGCCTGCCAGCCTGCTGATGACAAAAGGATATGGCTGAAGAGAGCCATCGTGCAACTGTTTGTTTAGTCACTGAATGCCCTTTTCGCAGCAGTCCATATGCTACGAATAGCTGATCGGATTTACGGAAAGGGGCTGTTCTGGAAATGTAGAATTTTAGACAACGTTTTATGTCTAAAGAATATAGTCGTTGTTCTGCTGGAGATTTTGGATCTGGGAAAAAAGTCTTTAAGAAGACAGGTTCGTTCAAATGAAAGTCAGTAGGCACTTTTGGTAGAAAAGTAGGATTGGTACGAAGTGACACTCCATCGGGCTTAAACTGTAAATACGGAGGCTTGATGGTAAAAGCGTGTAGGTCACTTACACGACGAGACGATGTTAAAGCCAAAAGTAAAGCAACCTTCCAGGTAAGAAACTTGATTTGTGCTCGGTGAATCGGCTCAAATGGAGGCTTCATAAGTTGTGATAATACCACGTTGAGGTGCCATGTCGGAGGAGGGCGCCTTAACGGAGGAAACTTCCTGAAAAGACCTTTAAAGAACTGTCGGATGATTCTGGATGAACAGAGAGACGTAGAGCCATCATGGCGGTAGCGTGAAATGGCTGCCAGAAAAACTCTCAATGTGGCATGTGAGAGACCAGACTGAGCGAGGCTCAGAAAGAACGGTAAAAGTTGCTCCGGAGTGGAATCAATTGGATGAATATTGGATGCAGCGCACCAATGACAGAAACGCTTCCACTTTGTTATGTTATGTTATGTTAAAAGAATTTGGTACCGCGCACATACACCAATTGGTTTCTTGGCGCTCAAAGACCAGTGGTTAAGGGCACAGGGGGGTGGGTGCAGCTAGCCATGGGCAAGGCGGAACAGATATGTTTTCAGGGATTTATGGAAGGAAGAATAGTCGGGGCTGAGCCGGATAGAAAGAGGGAGGGAGTTCCAAGTGGACGGGGCAAGAAAAGAAAAACATGCTTATATGTTTTGATGGTTGACGGAGCTCTAGCAGACGCCAGAATGTCTCTACATTCTTGGGGCATAGTTAAGGAGGCAAATTCAACGTACTCAGGTTCCATGCCGACAATTGAAGTGTCGATGGGTCTGGATGGCAAATTTGTCCGCCGTCCATCGTCAGGAGGTCCGAACGCGGATGGAGATGAATGGGCTTGCATTGTGACATTAGAAGGAGTTCCGAAAACCAAGCCTGCCTGGGCCAACGTGGGGCGATTAGAATCAAGCGGCAGGATTGCCTGCGCATCTTCCACAACGTTCTTGGCACCAATGGGATCGGTGGAAACGCATAAGCAAACAGTCCGCTCCAATCCATGAGTAGGGCATTGCCGCTGGATTCTGGATGAGGATGCCAACTTGCGAAAGTCTGGCATTTCCGATTTACTGGGGCTGCAAAGAGGTCTATCTTGGGATGACCCCATCGACGGAACACCAGGTCTAGAGTTGGTTGGTGCAACTCCCATTCGTGAGTGGATGACGCACACTCCTGCTCAGGGAATCTGCCAGTATGTTGGATGCTCCCGGCAGATGGACTGCCGTCAAAGAAATGTTGTGACGAAGTGCCCATTCCCAAATTTTTTGAGCTAGACGATACAGAGGCTGAGATTTCGTGCAGCCCTGTTTGTTCATGTAGTGCATGCTTGTGGTGTTGTCTGTTTGAACCAGCACCGATTCCCCTTGCACCACGGGCAAGAATGCTTTGAGCGCCAGGAAGATTGCCAGCAACTCCAGTCGGTTGATATGCCAGGTTCGCTGAATCGCCGTCCATTTTCCCTTGATGGAAAGGTCCAGGAGATGGGCACCCCATCCTTCCATGGACGCATCCGTGGTCAATGTCAGATCCGGAGGCTGGGCAAGGAAAGAGACCCCCTCGTCCAGATTGGTTCGTCGTTCCCACCAGAGCAGACTGGTCTTCATGCGGGGTGTGACTGTCACCGAGTCGTTGAACGACCCTGACACTTGTCGCCATTGCAGGTCCAATTCCTCCTGTATAGGACGGGTACGTAACCTGCAATTTGGGATCAGTGCGATACAAGACGATGCCATCCCCAGAAATGATTTTAACATCCGCACTGAAACTGACTTTTTTGACCTGATGGTTGAGACCAGACGAACTATCTTCTGTCGTCGTTCGATGGAGACGAACGCTTTTGACACGTCCGTGTCTAGGATAGCTCCGAGGAAGTTCCTGTTCCGCAGAGGTATGAAGTGTGACTTTTCCACATTGATGGTCAACCCTAGAGACTTGAACAGGGTTTGGCACAAACGTGTGTCGTGAGCCAACTGGAGCGAGGATTGGGATTTTAGAAGACAATCGTCCAGGTAAGGAAATATCTGGACCCCCTGAAGACGCAGATGAGCCATGACCGGAGCCAGAACCTTCGTGAAAACACGAGGAGCTGAGCGGAGGCCAAAAGGTAGGACCTTTAACTGATAGTGAACGTGACCCACCTTGAACCTCAAGTATTGCCGATGTCGATGGATAATTGGCACATGAAAATAGGCGTCTTGCAGGTCTACTGTCGTCAAAAAATCTCCGCTGCAGAGAAGTCGCAAGACTTCCGACAACGTCAATATGCGGAAAGATTGCTGCTTTAGGAATAGATTGAGAGCTCTCAAGTCCATAATGGGACGCCACTCCCCCGTCTTCTTTAGAATGAGGAAAAACCTTGAATAGAAACCTTTCCCTCGCTGAGATACAGGAACCACTTCGACTGCACCCTTTGTTAACAAAAGTAGAACTTGATGTTGCAGTTCTTCTAGATGGGGAGGTGGCGGGCCCGAAGGCGGAGAATGAGGAGGAATCTCTGTGAACTCCAAGGCGTGACCCTTGCGCACAATGTCCAAAACCCATTGGTCGGATGTTATTTGAGACCACTGGGAGTAAAACTGCGAGATTCGCCCTCCAACATTCTGCTGAACTCGAAAGTCATTGACGTTTGTTGTTGTTGTTGGAACCTCTAAAATTAGACTTTCCTCTATAGGACTTGGAGTGTTGTTGACGAGAAGATTGCTGATTTGAGTAACGTTGGTTTCCCTGATTGTACTGGCGGTACTGCGATTGTCCTCCTCGTGAAAAATTGGACGAGGTGCCCCGTCCACGCGCTCCACGAAAAGGCTGCTTTTTGAACTGTAAGGACCCAAGCGACTTTGCTGTGTCAGTATCTTTTTTTTTGGTCTCCAACGATTCATCGATGTGAGAACCAAACAAAGATTCTCCATCATACGGCATGTCAAGTATTTTTGACTGGACCTCTTGCCTGAACGACGTGGATTTCAACCATCCCTGGCATCGGAGCGCCGCAGCACTGGCAAGAATATGGAATGCAGTACTTGCCACGTCCACAGCACAGTCAATCATTTCCTCCGAAGCTCTTTGCCCATCCTGAAGGATCTGGAGCGCTTCCGCTTTGGATGTTTCCGGAAGTTGCGCAAGCAGCACGGAAATGTCTGACCACATTTGACGGTCGAAACGACCTAAAATGGCCAGAGCATTTGCGGCACGGGCTGAAGTAGACGCAATGGACGAAAACTTCTTTCCAATTGCATCTAAACGTCGACCCTCTCTATCGGGAGGGGAAGTGATAGGTGCTGCTGGGTTGCGCGCACAACGTTGTGCTGCCTGAGTCACTACGGAGTCTGGCTTAGGATGCGAGAGTAAACATGCAGGCGAGCCCGTTGGGGCCTTATATTTCTTCTCTAATCGAGGTATTTGAGCAGGCAAGGAGTTAGGAGCCTGCATGATCTTTAGCCCCTCTTTCCAAACAAATTCTATGATTGGTATGGTATGGACTTGCTTATAAGGCTGGTTCTTAAAATCATAAAGGAAACAGTCTTCATCTCGCTGCACCCTAGGTAACTTGAAGCGGTCCGCCGCTTTATCCATCAATTTATGAAAGCTAGCGATGTCAACCGGAGGTGAATCACTGGAAGCGCCCTGTTGTGGCGAGGGTGTCTGAACCCGATAGTCATCGAATTCCGCCATATATGGATCTTGTTCATCATCTGTATCCTGATTAACCTCACCTTCCTCTCTCTCTGGCTCTGATTCATCATCCATATCTTGCTGTGAATTAGCGGGGAGAGTTGTACGCGGATGTTCAGAAGGAGCAGATTGCCTAGGAGGTGTTTGCTGAGGCTGAAATGACATTGCTGCGTCAGAGGTAACATGTACCGGAGTACCCTGGGGGGTAGGCGGAAATCTTCTATTGTAATCATCCAACATATGCTGGAGGTTGGAAAATAGCGACATTGGAATAGCCGCCATAGGAACCTGCACGCATTGTTCCTCGTGCTGGTCTACAGGCTCATCCTCATCTTCTTCAGAACTAGTGTCCTGACATTTGATCATTAAATCCGATGGACTCTGAGCATCACCATAAACAGTTTCATCCGGAACGGACTCCGTCTCATGGTCCGATACGAACAACGGAGAAGGTGGCTGTAGAGTAGGTGTTTGCAGTTGGAGAGCAGAATCCTCCACAATGCTGATAGAAGACTCCGTTGCCGGGACTGAAGTGTCCAAGGGCACTAAGGGCATATTGGCGAAGGACAGAAAACTTGAAGCTGTTTGTCGACACAGCCGTTGACGTAGATCCTTGCGTCGACGACGATGACTTTGAAACAGTCGTCGGAGACGGTGATGTCTTGGATGTATTCGTCGACATAGGAGGCTTTGATACTACCGTCGACGTTGTGTTTGTCGACGGGATCGTCGAATCGTCGTCGAATCCTTGGATGAAAACTTCGCCATCGACGAAGCTGTCGTCGATGAGCTGGTTGACGTGGTCCTCGTCGTCGACCGGGTCTTCGACGTCGACTGGGTCGTCGACGGTGTCTTCGACGTCGACGGTGTCTTCGACGTCGACGGTGTCTTCGTCGACGGAGTCTTCGACGGGAGCTTAGCCGTCGACGGGATCTTCGACGTCGACAGAACCGCAGACGATGATTTCTTCGTCGACGTTGGCTTCTTCGTCGACGATATAATAGGGACCGTCGACGAGACTGAAGAGGAAGAGGCTTTCGTAGACGTGAAAGCCATCGACGAGAATTTCGCCGACGACGACGATGTCGTTGTGACAGTAGTCGTCGACGAAGCCACAGTAGGGATGTACCATGTTACTCCGCATACTATTACTCCGCATACCGTTACAACGCGACTTTTACAACGCATACCATTACAACGCATAGCGCTTTGAGGTGCTGGATAGTGGTAAGTATAATTTACTATTCTAACTCCAGTCCCCGTGGACCCTAGGGAAGGTGTTGGATAGTAAATTATACTTATTCCCTATCCTAGAGTGCCCCCCAGCGCAATGCGTTGTAATGGTATGCGTTGTAAAAGTCGCGTTGTAACGGTAGTGCGTTGTAACAAATGCGTTGTAACAGGTGTATACCCACAGTAGCCAATCTCGTCGATGGAATGGTCGTCGACGAGCCCGTCGACGACCGCGCTGTCATAAGTGTAACCACACTTATAGAGGCTGGAAAAGACGCCTGAGAGCCAGGTCTCGTGGGCGTAGACACAGCAGTCATAGTAGCAGTAGGTGGTACTGTTGCTACAGTCAAAGCCAGCTTTTTCTTCTTTAGAAAAGGAGATGGTAACTCCTGAACACTGCCACGCTTGGAAGCCACAGAAGAAGGACCTGACTGGAAACTTTCTGCGTCTGATAAAACTGCGTCCTTATCTTGAAGGCGCTTCAGCCATAAAAGAAGACGACCCTCCCTGCCTCTGAGGGTTTTAGGAGGGAAAGTTCTACAGAACTTACAGTCAGCCACCTTGTGTTCTGGATACAAGCAGTAAATACACTTTTGGTGGGGGTCCTTCTCAAAGAAACGCAGTTTCCCAGAGGAAGAGCAAGATCTAAATAAAGACTTCTTACTTGACATCTTGAGAAAACACTGAGTAGAAGAGTAGGTATGAAGAAAAACTGAGCAGAGCTCAGGGAGACTCCCTTCACACGACGTGCGGTAGAAAATCTGAGGGCTTGAGCTTCTGAGGAGAAGGTTCTAGAGGGTGCTTGAGCCTGATTGGCTGCAGTTTGGACTAACATAATGACACTGATATGTTGCAAATGAGTTTTTTCTCTCTAATGCATTCCTATGTAGGAACCTTTGTTGAGGTTTTTCAGTATATATTTTATCTGTTTTATTATGTATTATGATATTACATATGTATATATATTAGCATTATTGCTATTTTATTTACCGTGGGACTCCCACTTCGACGACGGGGAATATTCAAGCATGTGAATCTATGAAAGACACCCCTAATACTGGAGAATGAATAATTTCTTGCATACCTCTGTTACCCTGCACATATTTGAAAACCTCAGGGTTGAGGGGCAACAAGGACTGTAAACAGATACATGGTTATATTTAATTACGTGTACAAATGTGCAATGAACCCTAAGTTTTAATGTTTCAGCTATAATTTACTTACGACTGTTCACCATATGAGAATTGTGCAGCTGCCTGCAGGAACACTATTATGTTTGGCCAGTATGTCTAGCACACAAACTATTTCTTATTCAATGTCCACCTCCTCCATTCTCTTGTAGCATGTCCATGCTACTTACGCGCGGACGCCATGCCTCAGCACCGCACGATTGGGGGGATAAAAAGCAGGACGAAGGCATGGGACAGAAAGAAACAGATTTCAGGGGAACACTGCACAGACAGGCAGTGTGTGACTCCGCAGTGTGAGACATTGCTGTGTGTGTGTGACAGCACAGTGTGTGTGTGACAGCGCAGTGTGTGTGAGGCAGCACTGTGTGTGTGAGGCAGTGTGTGTGTGAGGCAGCGCAGTGTGTGTGTGAGGCAGCACAGTTTGTGTGTGAGGCAGAGCAGTGTGTGTGTGTGAGGCAGCGCAGTGTGTGTGAGGCAGCGCTGTGTGTGTGTGAGGCAGGGCAGTGTGTGTGTGAGGCAGGGCAGTGTGTGTGTGTGATGCAGTGTGTGTGTGAGGCAGTGCAGTGTGTGTCTCACAGTGCAGTTTGTAACAGCGCAGTGTGTGTGTGAGGTAGGGCAGTGTGTGTGTGAGGCAGTGCAGTGTGTGTCTCACAGTGCAGTTTGTGTGTAACAGTGCAGTGTCTGTGTGATAGGACAGTGTGAGTGACACACAGCAGTGTGTGACTGCGTAGTGTGAGACATTGCTGTGTGTGTGTGTGTGACAGCGCAGTGTGTGTGATGCAGCGTATAGGATGGAAGAGGCGCAATAAATGAAACAGGCGTGAACATAAGGAGAGAAAGGGCGAGGCCGTATGAGGCAGTTAAGACATTCATCATTCAACAATCGTTTGCATGGAGTCAATGCAATATGTTAGGTGCCAAGATATAATAAAGTTACAAAAAAAGACAAAAACATCAGAAAGAGGTTATGAATCAGCAAAAATCATGACTGAAAACACAATTAGCAATGCGTCAGGATCATACATTCATAGGTTGCGTTTGGAAATGTTTAAAGGAGGTCCCCGAGATTGTGTTGCGATCGAGCGCCAAAAATATTTAGGAGTGTGACATAAGTCATTTGAATCATGTTTGGATCAAGAAATGCACCATGCCCATGGGACGGAAGAGGCGCGATAAAAAGATTGGGTGCGGACATGAGGAAAGAGAAGGGGGAGGCAAGATACAGCAATTATGACAATCAACAGTGGTGTACATGGAATCAAATCAATAAGTTGGTGCCAAAAATTATTAAAATTGCAGAAAAAACCATGTCAAGAAAAGACACATGTAGTATGATGAACAAAATTAGAATGAGGGCAGCGATATATTCACAATTTGTAGTTATCCGCGATATGGGATCCAGAGTGCCGGGTAGGGTGGGCATCGAAGTGGGAGAGGGAAAGAAAGGCGATACTGGTCTAGAAATTGAAACATGTATGGAGGAGAACATAGTTGTGAGCGTCCATGATTCTGTTGCGGGCAGTGGTGTGGCTTCAAAAGACTTTCGCAGAGGTGAGACAGAAAGTGCACAAATCATGCACAAACTACCGTGGCAGATTTACAAAGCCGAGTGGTCCATTCGGTTAAAAAAACATTGTGGGTGAAAGACAGTGAATCACAGTGTCTAACGAAAAATCCGTGTAGGTGCTGCTATGTTTTTGATCAAACAGGGCAAGTCGAACAGTGAACTGGTAGTGATCTATGCCGAGAGGTATGAGCGTTAGTGTAAGACAAGAGGATGGGCGGCGTGTGGGAATTAGGTTAACACGCTCTCTTCATTGCTGGGGCGGGGGATTGCATTCCTTTGAAGTCTGATGCGGGGGGCGGAGAGCAGATGCCTTTGAAGTCTGATGCCGAGGCGCACAGGCTTCCAAATGACGGACAGGAATGTGTGATGTGCACGCGCCTGGCTCACATGAACTGTACCGAATCCGCAGTTTGGGGAGACTTTTCGGAAGCCTAACTATAATCCTGCTTACGCATTGGTTCAGCGAGACCTAAAAAGGAAGTGCAACCCAGCAGAATGAATAAAGCAAGACTAACGGAAATGTACAGTGACCAGATTTAACCTTCAATGTAGATGCGAAGGGGAACACGAGGAGAGACAAATCTGTCAATAAAGATGCAACTTTGCCTCTTCCACCTTCGAAACGTTATGCATGTGCAATGTGTGAATAAGGGCAAGAAGTCGAAAATTTCAGTTAATTGGCCTCTGTGATCCCATCTAATTAACATAAACTGCATAGACTCAGAACAGTATCATTGTGACCCTTAGATAAAGGCACAAGTTTATGGTATAAATAGGTCTGCTTGAGATTAATACTCATCATTACATGCATGCAAAAATACCCAATGTAGAGTCGCCAATCCTGAAAAAATCAAACTGAACACATTTAAGAGATGTGTAATCTGACATAATAAACCGAATGAACTGAGAGGTTTTTTATAACCACATAGTCGGTCCAGGATATCTTGTCTCCGGTGCATGCTTCAGCAAAACATTAATAAATTAGATTTGCTTTCTCTCATCAGGTTGAAGTGGAGAGTTTACGTTTCACATGGTCCCCTCAATTTCCTTATTCATATTAGAAGAACTAGTCAAAAGAGTGACAATTGCAATTGACAGCAGGAGAGATATAGTAGGAGTGATAAACTCACACGACCCAAACTCAAATTCAATCACTAAAGTCATCTATACCTGTCCAAAATGGCAGAGGGAACTAGTTGTACGGACACCTTTTGTGATGGCACCCAAAGAAAAACAGACCACAACCGAGGAAAGTAAAGGGGTAATTTAGAGTTTGATGGAGCAGGCCATAAATTAGTTCCACGCCTCATGTAGTGGTGGGCAAAGCACATAGTTAACATAGGTAGATCCTACGCTGCATCCATTTGAGCAAACCTTTGATCTGATACTCCATCACGGCAAAACCAGTCTTGGGTTGCTTGTAGTCTGGTTCACAAAGGACCTGGCCTGGCAGTTCAGGCAGGGCTGTTCCGCTTAGGAACTGGTCAAGACCGATTCTGTATGACGTGGTTCAAACTGAGGGTGCATGGTGTGCAAAACAATGATAGACTGGGATGCAAGTAATTGCCAGTGACTTAGATTAATTCAAGCTTTCCACCCTTCACTTTTTTGTGTAGTTCAGTGCAATGCTTAAAGTGCAACACAAGTGCCCAAACGTGGATTTGGTGTACACTGTGCTACTAAAACCAAGCTACACCCAACCGCAGAGCCCCAATCAGGGTAAAACCAGTCTTGGGTTGCTTGTGTTCTGGTTCGGGCTGTGCTGTTCATATTGGATTTGCATATAGCTGTTTCCAAACTGAGGTTGCATGATATGCAATATAACGATAAACTGGGATGTTGCCTATGTAATTACCTGTGGCTGATATTAATACAACATTCCACCAATCATTTTTTTGTATACTACAGGGCCGTCAAATGAGAGAGATAGCTGTTCCAGGCAGGTATATCAATTAATAATCAGTTTCAGTTTTGCTTTATTCGATTTTGAATTGAAATCATAAAAGCATACAGTTAAAAAAACAAACATAAATTACACATACAATAGCACAAAGTATCTACAGGTTTAAAAGACATTGATTTAAAAGACATTTGCCCTCCAGTGGGGATACTTTCCTTTAAAATTACATATTTTCATACGATAAGCATTCACAGTTCTACCCTTACATCATGTTCACCCTTAATAGGAGCAAGTTAATAAAGAATTCCATTTTTATATATGTTGTACACTGGTGCAAAGTGGTTAGGAGCGGAGGAACTACAATTATTCGAAGCATAGGATCTTCTACCCATCACGTAGTTATAATTGTACCCTACCTCTGGTCTTGAGGAGGGTATGTATGGCGCGCTGGGGTAAAAATCATGTAAATCCCAGATCGATATTGGGCCATCATCTTCTTGGGGCTGCCAGGTTCGTAGGTACGGGGCAATATGTCTAGACCTAAATTTTACCAACACTAAATCACCAGGAATGTCTTTTGGGAGGGAGCCTAACCAGCCCACCCTTCTAACACACATTATTGTTCCATCCAGGTCGGGTGGCAGAGGTCTGTTTTTTGATAGCCAAAAGGTAACCTTATTTAGTAAGTCGTGGTGCCTTTCGGATTTTCCATGTGTGAGTGGTGGTACTCCTGAGAGAACACACACGAATGGGACGGCCTTAGGTGGTAGGTGTATGGAAGGTACTTTATTATTCTCTACTCTCGCAATAATATGCTGTGGTAGTACCGGTTTAGAAGCAATCTTAGGGGTTGTTTTATTGGGGGCTAGTTGTAGAGTTTTTAAATTGTTGCATAGTGTAGGTTGCGTTGGCACTATGGAGGCAACAGAGGATTGATGGCGATTAATTATTTGAGTGATTTTATCGGGAAATAAATTAATCTTGATCAGTTCCTCTATTTCCATCAGCTTATTCTCCAGGATATTTATTTTCTCCAACAACGGCGATATAAGAGATTTGAGCAATGGTTCAATCAGAGATGTTAGCGCCAGTTGAAAAGGAGGTACTAGATTGTCTAATTCTTCTACAGCCTCTGGAATTGAGGGGGAGTTGGTGACGGACAGTGGAGAGCTTAAACACAATTTTTGTACCTTTGGGTCAATCCCATTTTGGTGAACCTTGTCACATTTCCGTTTAACGGGTAAGATCTGCGTAAGCGCTGCGCATGGAGTGTTAACTTTGGTATGTAATGAGGTGGATTCCTGCGCAAAATCATTGTGGAGCAAAGTACTAAAGCTTTTAGCCGTACAGGGGGAAGCACTATTTAGTTTAGTTCTCAAATCTGCTGAGACATAGTTGGTTTTACACAGATTGTTTAGTTCCGCTAACAGTGAGCGGCTTTGCAGAGTACCGGATGTTTCTGAGGGAGATTGTTCACTGGGGGTGCTAGCTATGGCCTGGCAGAATCACTCCCATCAGAATCACTAGGTATAGGCCGTGGTATACTAATTAAGTGGTGGTCTTGTGTACCATTATGCGAACCCCTCTGGTTGACAACATTTGTGGAGACCCCTTTCTGAACCATGGTTCCGTTCAATTGGGTAGGGGTAATACGTAACATCAACACGAAGGCAGAATTTTAGTGTTTACAGCTATGTGTCCATTAAATGTCAGCAAGCATTTGGTAGTTCAACTCTCTTTAGCTCCTCTGGTAGGGATTTCAGGGGGGTGGCCCGTCCCCGGGCGCGTCCTCACGGGACGAGGAACTGGACGTTGCTTTATGCGCCACCTGGCGCTGCTTGATGAAGGGGGTGGCGTTCTGGTGTCAAGGCTACTAGGGGATGTAGTCCCTGACCGGCGGAGCAAAGCCCGGCCATTCAAATGAGAGAGATAGCTGTTCCAGGCAGGTATATCAATTAATAATCTATGTGTGCAGTAAGAAAGCTTACTGAGCACCAGAATGTACTTTTTTGCCAGCAATCAACCCCAGTTCATGAGGTTTGCTTCTCAAGAACCAAATACTTTCCCAGGTGGGCAAAACAAACATTGCACTAACACAGCAAAGTTCACAATATTCACTGGAAAGCAGCTTATATGCAGCTGAACTGCAATCTTTAGAGATCCTCACCCAGCATACAGGCATCAAAACTTTCTGAGGGCATTGCCCTGTTCTGCAGAGCCATAAAGCCTTTTGGTGAAGTAGTTGATGTCAAACTGTGTCAAAAGCTAATTATAGTTGAAGTAGTCATAGATCAGTTCTCCCATTGTTGTTACTGGAGTCCTTAAGATCACCCAAATGGATATTATTACTGATTCTGTGCTTCTTCCTGAGCTGAATCCACATCATCAAGCTTGGTAGCTTTCTTAATGAAATACACAGTTTCTTGGAGTTATTAATCTTTGTTGAGGTGTTGTTATGGTTTGAGAATTCACTGACAATTCTGAATAACTCTTTGGTTGAACATGTGACCTCCGGCACACATTGTGTGTAGATGTCCTTCTTGGTTTTTTAATGGCGATTCTGTATTGCCACTTATTGCAGTTTGAGTGTTTCAATGGACAATAGAGTGTGCACGATGGGTAGGAGATAGTTGAGAGAGGTGTGTGTGTGTGTGTGTGGTAGAAGGGAGTGTATACAAGGGTGTATGGTAGTCTTTTAGGGCCAGGTGTATGACCATGTCATTTAGCGACTCGCAAATTGCGCTCAATAGCGAGTCACTAAGGGGCATATGTATCAATATCACGTTTTGCGAATCTCAAATTACGAGAATTTGCGATTCGCAGTTTCAGATTCGCAAAACGGGATGTATATAAAAAATCAGTAAAGTTTTGCGATTTCATAAACTTCGCAAAAAAATCTCAGAATTTTGATTTGCGATTCCTTAATTTGGAAATTCGCAAATTAAGAAATCGCAAAATCAGGAATCTGCAATACAGATGCAGCTTGATGACATCACAACCAGGAAGTGGGAGTGATTAGCTGCACCTGTTTGCCTGAGCCACAGTTAGAGGAAGTTTGGAGTGTGTTTGGAGGCTGCCCAGCACATGAAGAACCCCAATGGAGTGTCAGAGGCCACATGAGGGCAAGGAGGGTGAGAAGAGGAAAAGGAAACATAAATTCTCAGAGAAAGAGCAGGAGGTGCTCATAGAGGAGATGGTCTGCAGCCATGAGCTCCTTTTTGGGAAGGAAGCCCTGAAGTTCCAGAAGCAAGAAAAATGAAGATTTGGCTGCAAATACAGGAGAAAGTTAATGCTGTGGGTGTGACCCATCATACCATCGAAGAATGCGCAAGAGGTGGTACGATATGCGCCAAAGGTCCAAGGAGAGGGTGGCAGCCAGACTAAAGGAGTCACAGAAGACCAGGGAGTAACATCCACAGCAGTACAGCCAACACCCCATGAAGAGCTGGTGGAGTCCACTCTCCTGCCTGAGAGTGTAAGTGGTGGGGCTGAAATTGACAGCTCCGACCCTGCATCCAGCAGTCAAGGTAAGATGCATGGCAAATTATTTTTGCACACATCCCTATAGCATGCACACTGACTAGAATGTGTAAAATAAACACAACACTTGTCACTCCGGTCCACTCATTACAACACACAGCAATGCATCATGGGAGTTATAGTTGGATGTAGGATAGTGTGTCAATGACACATATGAAATTATGTTCAAAATGTGGGTTACAGTTAAGGCAAAAAGACAGGGTCAGGAGTCAGACAACTTAAAAGTTTCAAACTTTATGGAGTCCAAAATGCAGACAAAAACACAAACTCATGTGTCCCCCTTTACCTCCACACCACAATCCAGGGCACTTGAGGACAGTGCAGAGGGAGAAGACATACCAAATAATTTGCAGCACTCCCATGATGGGGACTCAAGTGATGACTCACATCAGAGAACCATTATGCACAGGAAGTGCACATATGTGCCCCCACTGGCTCCATTGGAGGACGACTTAGACGCCACAGGTGAGGCAAGTGAGGACAGAGTGGCAAGGCAGGGAGTGTCTGAAATTCGTGGACATGAAAGACCACAACACAGTGTGGCAGCGATTGAGGCACGGAGGTCAAGGCCCAGGAGCAGCACTGGCACCAAAGAGGAGCATACTCATTTTGCAGGACTTGAGCACAACATGCTTGAAGTTCAGCACCTGGAACAAAAATCATTACGTTCAATTAACAGGCAGCTGAGCACCCTTAACAAAAATCAGCGGCACATGGGTGAGGGCATTATGGCCATGGCAGGTGCCATAAAAAACCTATGTGACACTCTACAATGTAATGGAATTGCAAGGGACAGGGCTGCCCAATGTGCCAACGCACAATTATACAAATTCACCGCCTCTGCACCACCACTAGCAACTTCACCCATCGCAGTATTACAATGCAGCTGCAAATGACACACTCCTGCCAGGACATTGCGAGAGGGCTGGAACAGGTCACAAATGCAGTGGAACAAATGCAAACTGCAAACTCTGGTGGCAGCACACTCATGGTCTCTGGGGAGAGCGAAGAGACCTCCAGTAGAAGCAGCAATACTCCTACATTGCCTGATGCACGACGACGTAGTGGCAGACAAGGTGCAGCACCTAGGCACACAACGGAGGGCACTCTTGTTGTGGTGGGCCTCAGCAAGGCCTACCAGTGCTAGGGGTTCACCCTTCTCTGCACAAGTCCTCAGACCAATAGAATAGAAGTTGGCACAGAAACTGGAATATAAAACAAAGAGTTTATTAACCTCATGAGTTGGAACTACATTCACACAACACTCTTCGGTAGTGTATGAAGAAGCACACTGAACAGAAGGAACATGGACCTTTTATACCCACACAGGTGCTCAAAAGAAGGCGGTACAAGTACAGAAATAAGGTTTTAGGTACATATAAGGTCATACAGAAAATGCACAATAAACAAGTGGGAGGATCTAGCAGTTGCTAATTCTAGTAAACACATCCTGACAGTTACAGACTAATGATAGCTGCATGGGCAGCTGCAAGCTCAACTGAGCATGTGCAGAGTAGAAGAGGCTAAATATAACCTGTCTCTAGGCAGAGTACAAGAGCAGACAACATAAAGGTAGGACAGAGCACATGGTAGCTCATGGCAGACAAGATGACTGCCGAAAACAAGATGGCTTCAGCTACATGCTAACCCCGATCGCTGCCAAATTACAACAGATGACCCTTTTAGCATTAGCTGAAGACATTCGTTTATTTGGGGTAATCTAAATATGCATCCTGTTCATTAATTTGCATAATTTCAGCAATTTCTTTATTCAGCATTTGTTGGGCTTTTATTTCTGCAACATTTCGCTTAGCAGGTGTACAAGCAGTAATGCAAGCAGAGCAAAGCATTGGACCACATTGTATACATACGCAGCATGTAAATAGTATCACCAGTAGTATACATAGGATAGTTAGTTGCTTCCAGCCCCAAGTGACAAAGAGTGTCCAGGACCAACTAGAAAAAGTCCAGGTACCAGTCTCTGGGTGAATTCCTGCAGTAATCTTATGCAGTTTAGATATTGCATCAAATACTGAAGGTGAGTGATCAGGAATGTAAACAGCAGCTGCTGCCGATGATGTGACATGCACCATCTCGATCAGCTAGAACTACGTCAAGAACCATACGATTTTGGAGTGCTACAATCCTTGCAACTTGCAGCTCTTCTGTAATGTTCCCAAGTGCCATAGCTGTCTGATTAATAACAGCCTCCACAACATGAGTCAATCGTTGTATCTTTCTGCTGTCTAATGCTGCACCCACAAAGAAAAACAAGCCCAAATTTAAATCGACGTATTGTTGCAAAGTGGTGTCAGTCTGATCAAACTCATCAGTACTTGTTGTCCTTTTATATCTGTTCTTAGAGATATCGTTGTACAGCTTAAAGTCTCGATGATACGATGCAGGTACCAGAAACACAGGGGGCAACAGAAAGGACACATAGCATATTCCAGACCATCCAACTGGGAGTTAGTAATATCCCTTGTTACCACACACAAAATAAGTATAATGTGAGGATATGAAACTGCTGTTATTGGCACCTCCAATAGTCAGAACCACAGTACACTCACTCCTTCCTACTGGAATTCTCCCAACACTGCCTATACACAAATCTGCTTTAGCCCTGGTAACAGAAATTACAAATGGTCCAGTGTTCTTTATAGTTCTTGTATTCGTGAAAACATATGGTACAGAAATATTGTCCGGTCAATACTCCTCCCATTCCCATTTAGTTCCTTCAGCTCGTGGATTACCATCCTCATCTGGATAACACACTTTATTAAGGTGATAATTAATCCTTCCAACTGCAGCTTTCCTTGAGGCAATCAAAAGCGCAAACCAAGCTTGACAAGAACCATTGAGCGAGAAAGGAAGAGGAATAAAAGGTGTTCCCCCTTTCTTCTGGTGAGCAGGTATCATCCACACACATCCAACAGTCGGTAGTATTCGTGGCATTGTGAGTGTGATGCAGCATCTGAATGAACCTGTTGTTCAGGTAGGATTGTCGATGCTTCTGCTCATGGTGGGAAGGTGTAAAATAATGATGCTCAACTGGTACTGGAGTAGTGGCAATCAGCAGTTGTCGAGCAGGAGCCACTTTCTCAACAAACCAAGTTATGACTGCTATAGCTACCATAGCAACAACAAACCCTACAGCACAAATGATCTTTTTATTATTGATTTTAGCAACATTCGATCTCTCTGCAGACATGATTAATTTGTCGTTGAAGGCAATCGTTGGAGCTCTAAAGTCCTGGGCAGCCGTTGATTTCTTCACCAAGGGTCAAGACTGGTGTCACTATGTAGGACTGATCCCCCCCCCCCCCCCTTGCCACATCAGCGCTCCGTTTCACCAACCCAGGACGGTAGCTCAACCAGTCTTTTTCAACAAAGCAGACTCTTTCCTCGGTCTCAGTTGGTATCAGGATACTCCAGGTATCGTGTGGTTCGGGAAGACTCCCTCAGATTCGTCAGGTGAAATAGCATGGCCTTTCTCCATTTCCAGAATCTCTCAATGGTCGGTCAACACAGCAGGTTCCACCAAGGTAGGCGACACTTTTTTACAATGAGTGCTGTGAATCCAGTTCTTCCTGTTTGTCACTCGAACCGCTATTCTTGTGGCTAGAAGGACCTGTTCCGGTCCTCGCCACCTGGGCTCCAAGCTGTTCGACCTCTTGAAGACCTTTACCATCACATGATCTCCAGGCCAGAGTTCATGGGCCTCACCTGTAGATCTGTCAGGAAGAGCTTCTCAAACATGTTGATGAATAGAGATCAAACTATCAGTCAACTGTGCTAAGTAATCATTCATCATAAGTTCAGAACACATGGTACATTATTATTATTATTATTAAAGGAGATTTGTAACTAGCGCAACTAAACCCGTGGGCATCAAGGCGCTGATGATGGTAAACGGAAAGCTCAAAAATCACCTAAGGAAGAATTAAAGATAGGCTTCTTGAAATAACCAAGTCTTGAGTGCCCTGCGGAACAGAGTGTGGGAAGAGATCACCTTGAGGTCGTTAGGGAGCGTATTCCATAGTCTGGGTGCAAGGAAGCGAAAGGACCTTCCGCCCCATCTGGCCTTGGCTATACAAGGGACAACTAGCAGGCTGTTACTGGAAGAGCGGAGTGCTCTACCAGGGGTGCAATAGGCCACCAGAGCGCGAATAGCCTCTGGTCCAGACTCATTGAGGGCACGGTGTGTAAGGCATAGGGCCTTGAAATTAATCCTTGCCTGCATGGGGAGCCAGTGCAGGTTTTTTCTGATGGCCGTGCCCGAGGAGCGTTTGGGGGCACCCACAACAAACCGGGCAGCCGCATTCTGCACAGTCTGGAGGCGCTGGACCAGACCATTGCTAATGCCAAAGTATAGTGCATTGCAATAGTCCAGTCTGGAGGCAATAAGCACCATTACTACCTGTTTGCGTGCCTCAGGAGAAAGATAATGAATAATTTTTCTTAAGATCCTTAGAGCATTGCAACAGGTGGACACAGTCCTGCTGACCTGCTTGTCTAGCGAGAGAGTAGTGTCCAGAATGACCCCAAGGTTGCAGGCAAATAGGGACGGCAAGGGGCAGGCGCCAAGGACAGAAGGCCACCAGTCCATAGACCAGATCTCACTTTTGCCCCCAAAAATGAGGACCTCCGTTTTCTCCCCATTCAGCTTGAGGAAGTTCTTAGCCATCCATCCGGCGACCGCCTCCATGCAATTTTTAAAATTGAGAGCAGTTATGCTCACAGATTGAGAAATGGAGGCCATAATCTGCGTGTCGTCGGCGTAGGAAAGAACTTCTAGCCCAAAGGATCTTATAAGCCTGGCGAGTGGGGCGGCATAGATGTTAAAAAGCGTCGGGCTCAGTGAGGAGCCCTGAGGGACCCCACACTTCACAGCCTTAGTGGATGACATATACTCGCCTACCTTAACCCTTTGCTTCCGTTGGTCGAGGAAGGATGTAAGGAGACTGAGTGCAGAACCCTTGACTCCCAGCTCACTGAGTCGGCTAACCAGAATGGTAGGGGACAGGGTGTCGAAAGCCGCCGTAAGGTCAAGAAGCACCAGTAAGGTGGTCTGACCGGTGTCGACCTTGGAACGGATACTATCGACAACCACTGTAAGTGCCGACTCAGTGCTGTGAGTCCTACGGGAACCGTGCTGTGAAGGGTCGAGGGAGTTGGTGCTGTCAAGGAAAGCGCTTAGATGGAGGTTAAGATGGGCCTCCAGGAGTTTAGCAGGGGCAGGGAGAAGGGAGATGGGACGAAAGTTCTTTAATATCCCAGGGACCAGGGTAGGTTTTTTCAATAGAGGCTTTATGGTGGCCAGTTTCCAGGAGAGGGGATAAATCCCCTCTGAAATGGCCAGATTCATAACCTCCATCAAAGGGGGCAGAATAGTCTGTCTGCAATCTTTAAGGACCTTTAAGGGGCATGGGTCTAACGGAGACCCGGACTTAAGCTTTTCCAGCAGAGTGCTGAGGTGTACAGAAATGATGGAAACTGAGAAAGGGAATGGGAAGGGGCAGGGCCTTGGGCTTCAAAAATAGAAGTCGGAGAGGCGGCAGGTAGGAAACTGGAGTTAAGGGTTTCCAGGTCTGTGTAGATGTCCGAGATCTTCTCGTGGAAGAAAGTGGAGATCTGGTCACACAGAGCCTGGGAGGCTGTTATGGGGTCAGGTGTCTGAATAAGGGAAAGGTTATCCACTATCTAACAAATCACTGGGAGATTTGAGCGAGGACGTATGTTTGGTGTAGTGGGCCTGTTTTTCTATGAGAATAGCAGCTTTATAGCCTTTGAGAAGGGTTTTGGGTTTATCCTTCTCTATGGGGTCTAGATGAGTCCTCCAGAGCCTTTCCTGCCTCCTACATCCTTGCCTGAGAGTTCTAAGGGATTCAGAATACCATGGGGCCGAAGGCCGTTTCCTGGCAGAATAGTGTTGCCGGGCTGGGGCAAGCAAGTTGACGGCCTCCATCAAGGTATTAGAGAGGTAAAGAGCCGCAGTGTGTACATCCCCGGTAGATCGGGGTTTCAGTGTGACCCCATCATGTATGGGGTGTGGCTTAGGAACTCCCCAAATATTCATTGGTCTCCCAAATACTATTTCATATGGAGTTAGCCCAGATCGTGAATATGGCAATGATCTAATGGACAACAATGCCAAGGGTAGTGCATCAGGCCATTTCAAGGACGTGAAAGCCAGTATTTTTCGCTAATTTCAATTTCAACGTAGCGTTATACCTCTCCACTAATCCTGCTGATTGTGGGTGGAAGTCTGCATGGAACTTCTGTTTGATCCCTAATCCTTTCAGAACATGCTCAACAACTTGCCCAAAAAAATGAGGTCTGTTGTCACTCCATAAAAGTTTACAAACATCGTCTCTAGGGTAGAATACCCTTAAAAGCACCTTTGCTGTAGTAAGAGTTGTATTATCCTTTGTAGGGTATGCCTCTATCCATTTACTGAAGGTGCATACCACCACTAGAACATACTTCAAGTTATTGCAATGTTCAAGTTGAATGTAATCCATTTGCAAAACTTCAAAAGGCGCAGTTGGTGTAGCAAACCCTCCTGTAGGAGTTTGTGTCCTTTTTCCAGGATTGTACTGCTAACAGATCAAACAGGATTGTACTATCCTTTTAGCTGTACCGGCAATTTCTGGATGCTCCCAAACTTGCGTAAGCAATTTCGTTATTGCTAGAGCTCCAACATGTGTCAGCCCATGTGCCATTCGAACCTTAGGCTGTAAATTTCCACTTATTCATCTCTTTATTGCACCAACAGCCCTCATCATCCAACATTCCCTCTTTAGATCATTGCTGAAGCTCTTCCACATAGGCAAATCTCTTTATATCTAGTACTTCTTATCTAGCATCATGCCAACGCTCAGCTTGCGACTTCACTACGTACATAGATGTAGTACTTCGTTGCATCGCAATCTCACAAGCTGCGCGGTCTGCAAAGGCGTTGCCTTGTCCTGTCTTATCAATCACTTTCCTGTGTCAGTGCAGTCAAAAGATTATGCACTAATTCTCCGTGCATTATCTGCATCCCGTGGGATGTAAGAATGCCTCTTTCCTTCCAAAGTAGGCCAAAATCATGGGCCACTCCAAAAGCATAGCGGATATCTGTGTAGATGTTCACACACAAACCAGTGCTAAGTTCACACGCTCGTGTCAAAGCTATTAACTTAGTATGGTGGTAGCTTGTCTCAGGGGAGCTAGTTTAGCTGCTTGAGCTGACTTCTGTGGTATACGAGCTGTCTCCACTCAATCAATCAATCAGGGGTTGGTGAAGCGCGCTACTCACCCGTGAGGGTCTCAAGGCTCTAAGGGGAGGGTAGGGCAGCTCCAGGTCAGTTGAAGAGCCAGGTCTTGAGATCTCGCCTGAATGAGTGCAGGTTAGGAGAGCTCTGTATTCCTAATGGGAGAGATTTCCAAGCTGTGGCAGCAGTGTAGGAGAAAGTTCTTTCTCCTGATCTGGCTCGGCGGATCTGCCAGGGCGAGGTCAGCTGAACGGAGGTTCCTTGTGGGTGCGTGGAAACTTATTCTGTCGTTGAGGTAGCTGGGTCCGATGTTGTTGAGAGCTTTGTAGGCCTGAGTGAGCAGTTTATAGGGGACCCTCTTCTCGACGGGGAGCCAGTGGAGTTCTCGCAGGTGAGGGGTCATGTGATCATGGCGAGGTGTGCCAAAGATTAGCCTGGCGGCTGCGTCCTGGATCATTTGGAGTTTGCGTAGTAGAGATTTGTTGATTCCTGCATAGAGGGTGTTTCCGTAGTCTAGCCTGCTAGTGATGAGAGCGTGGGTGACTCTCTTTCTACAATCGGGGGGGGAATACATTTGAAAGTCTTCCATAGAGTCTGAAACAGGTGGATGAAATGGCCTTGATTTGGCTGTTCATGGAGAGGGAGGAGTCTAGGATTATGCCGAGGTTAGGTGCGTGGTCCATGGGGGTGGGGGGGCCGAGGGCAGGTGGCCACCATGAGTTGTTCCATGCGGAGGGGTGGGGTCCGAAGATGAGAACCTCGGTCTTCTTGGAGTTGAGCTTAAGACAGCTGTCCTTCATCCAGGTTGCGACGTTCTTCATTCCCTCTTGAAAGCTGAGTCTGGTATCTTCTGGGTTTCTGGTGAGGGATAGGATCAGTTGGGTGTCGTCGGTGTAGGATACGATCTTTAGTCCGTGTCGTCTGACTATGTTGGCGAGGGGGGACATGTAGATGTTGAACAGGGTGGGGCTCAGGGAGGAGCCTTGGGGGACTCCACAGATGATGTCCGTGGGTTCAGAGAGAAAAGGAGGGAGCCTAACTCTCTGAGTCCTGTTGGAGAGGAAAGAGCGGATCCAGTTGAGGGCGGTTTCCTGGATCCCTGCGTTGTGGAGTCTGGTGGTCAGTATGCTGTGCGATACGGTGTAAAAAGCTGCGGAGAGGTCCAGGAGAATGAGGACCGCGGTGTGGCCCTGGTCGAGCAGCTTGCGTATTTCATCGGTGGTGGCGATTAGGGTTGTCTCGGTGCTGTGGTTGCTCAGGAAGCCAGATTGGGAAGTGTATAGTATGCAGTTGTCTTGGTCAGTTGGGTGTTGACAAGTCTCTCTGCTACTTTGGCCGCGAAGGGAAGGAGGGAGATGGGCCGGTAGTTCTTTAGGTCAGTCGGGTCCGCCAGTGGCTTTTTGAGGAGGGGCTTGACTTCTTCCAATCCGGGGGTAGGTGCCCGTGGACAGGGAGAAGTTGAAGGTGCGGGCTAGCTCTGGAGCAATGGCCGAGGAGGCTCTGTGGAAGATATGGGGGGGACAGGGGGGGCTCCTGAGTGAGTTTTCTCCTGGTGGTAGTGATGAGATCGATGGAGGCGGGGGACCAGGTGGTGATGGTAGGCGTATGGAGATGGTGGTGGTGAGAGTGGACGCATTTGTTGGTTTGTTGAAGTTGACGTAGAGGGTCATGATCTTAGGGTGGAAGAAAGTGCTTAGCCTGTTGCAGAGATCTTGGGAGGGGGTGATGTCTGAGGCTTCACAGGTGGGTTTGTTGAGATGAGTGATAATCTTGAAGAGTTTGCTGTTGTTGCATTGGCGTTGATCTTTTTGCTGATGAAAGTTCTTTTGGTGTCTCTTATCAGCTGGTGGCAATTCCTCATGGCGCTTCTATAGTTTGCGTGGGCTGCCGGGGTCTTTTGGTTCCTCCACGATTTCTCAAGGCGTCTCCGTCGTGAACCAGGCGGCTTTTGGAGGGTGTATGGTGGTAGCTTGTCTCAGGGGAGCTAGTTCATCTGCACAGCTGGTGATCCACCTGTGGAGTTCCGCTGCGGCCGCTTCAGTGTCGGTGAAGGAGGCGGTGGGGTCCTGAAGGAGGGTGGAGTTGAGGAGTTCCGCGGAGATCTTGCTCCAGCTTCGTCGAGGAGGTCGCGGAGCTATTCTGGGCCGAGAAAGTGAAATGGATACAGTGGTGATCGGTCCAGGCTTGCTGGGAGGTATGAGTGACCCGGATGTTAGATCCTGCGGCGAAAATGGGGTCAAGAGTGTGACCTGCCGTGTGAGTGTGGGATTTTACCAGTTGCTTGAGTCCCAGGTTGGAGAGGTTCTCCAGTAGAGTGTTTGAGTTGGGGTCCTGGTGGTTGTCGAGGTGGAAGTTTAGATCTCCGAGTAGGATGTAGTCCGTGGAGGTGATGGTGTGGGATGCGGCAAGTTCAGTGATGGCGGTAGTGGGTTGGGTGCAAGGTCCCGGTGGTCTGTAGATGAGCAAGCCTCAGAGTGTGGTCCTGGGGTTGGTGTGAATCTGGAAATGGAGGTGTTCTATGTTGGGAAGAGTGGTGTTGGTGTTGGGAGTGGAGAGTTTGAGGGCAGTTTTGTACATGATGGCGATTCCTCCTCCTGGGCGGTTCAGGCGGTCCAGTCTCTTGAATTTGTAGCCTTCAGGTATAGCTGTGGCGATGTCCAGTCCGGAGCTTGCGTTTGTCCATGTCTCCGTGAAAAAAGCGACATCGGGAGTGAGAGTGCCCAGATCTCAGTGGCATGTCGGTGGAGGGACTGGACATTGAGGAGGATGCAGTGGATGGTGTCAGTGGCTGAGGCGGCTTGAGGGGTAGTGCGTGTGGCTGTGTCCGCCTTGGTCAAGGAGAAAGTGCTAAGGCAGTGTGCGCATGAGAAAGCTCCTTGAGTGTTATGAGGAGCAGCTTGTACGCAGAGCTGGATGTAGCTGGGTTTGAGAGCGTGGAGAGTGGTGCTGGTGTGGCAGTAGGGCCTGGAGGGCCAGGGGTCGTGGCGCTGGGTGTGGTCCAGGCACGGAGGGGCGCGGACAGGCTTTCCTTTGGCGCGCCGGCGGCACGACCGCACAGCGGTCACCGTTATCAAGGGGAGGTGGGCGAGATCAAGGAAGAAGCGAGCGGAAGTCTTGAGAGGGGCAGGGCTAATGGCGAGAGGTGGCAAGGCGCTACAGCGCTGAAATTACTGAGGGCACAACCTGTAAGTGAAAAGGAGAAAGAAGCATGAGCACACACAGTAAAGAACACACAAACACCCACAAGCGCTGATGCCAGGAGCACGTGAGTACGTTGATGATAAAAATCTGCGGCAGAGTCGGGCGCGAGGCTCGAACTCTGCTGCTGGGGTCAGAAGAGGCTTTGCTTGGCTGGCGCAGCTGTCGGGGAAACGTGCTACCTGGACCGAGATCTGGTCAGCACATCCCTACTGTCTCAAGTGTCGTAATTGCATATGCAGCTGAAGTCATGCCATCTGGTAACTTCAAACAGGACCCATCAACCCACAATTCCCCATCTACATCTGAAAGGGGCGTATCTTGCAAATCAACACGACCCTTTGTCTGTTCCTCAGTAAGGAATGTACAAACATGAGACTCCTGTGACTGAGTCTGGGTAGCTGGATATGGCAACAAAGTAGCTGGGTTCAGTGTCGCACACCTCATCAGTGTAATGTGAGGAGCCAACAATGTCAATACATATCCTGTCAAGCGAGCACAGGTTAAATGCTGCGTTTTGGAATGATTCAAAAGGGCATCGACTGCATGGGGTACTAGCACCAACAGTTTATGTGACAAAACTATCCCCTCACTCTGGAGTATGGACACAGCTGTTGCTGCAACTGAACTGAAGCACCCAGGCAATGCACGAGCAACAGGATCAAGAACAGCTGAAAAATATGCACAGGGACCCTGCTTGTCACCATGTGTCTGTACTAAAACTGACAATGCACACCCCCCATCTTTCTCGTGTAAATAGAGTGTAAAAGCCTTTGTGTAATCTGGAGTGCCTAACACTGGTGCAGAACTAAGAGCTTGTCGTAGCTGACGAAAAGCATCCTGGCATTCATCTGTCCATGGAAGGGGCATTGGAGTGTCTTTAGTCAAAAGCGCTAGCAAGCGTTTAACAATGTGTGAAAAACCTAATATCCATTGCCTGCAAAATGAGGTCAAACCAATGAATGCACAGACATATTTCTGAGTAGAAGGCACTGGTGTGTCTAAAATTACTTGAATGCGATCTGGTGTAAGTGCACGCCCCTCCATAGACAGAAGGTGACCTAAGTAGGTAACCTTCCTTCTACAATATTGCAATTTCTTCTGCGACACTTTATGGTGGTGTGTAGCAAGAAAGGAAAGCAAAGACAAAGTATATTTTTCACACTGTTCAGGCGTATCAGCTACCAACAAGATGTCATCGACATATTGAATGAGAGCCACTCCTTCAAGCAATGTGAAAGAATCAAGTTGTCGTTTCAGTGCTTGGCTGTAAATACTAGGACTCTCAGTGTACCCTTGAGGAATTCTACAAAATCTGTACGATCGATTATTCAAAGTGAAACCGAACAAATATCGGCTATCAGGATGAATAGGAATAAAAAAAAATACATTCTTCAGGTCTATCACAGTAAATGTAGTTGCTGTTGGAGGATCTAAGGTAAGCAGTGTCGTTATGTCAGAAACCACAGGGTATTGCGTTAATCCTAGTATCAGTATCTTTTTTCAAAATGGGAAGGATAGGACTGTTGCAAACATCATAAGGAACTTCTTCCACAACTCCCACTTTAATCAAATCATGGACAATGCGTATAAGTGCTTCTTCGCCTTCTTGAGAAATCTTGTATTGAGGCAATCGTGGCAGTGAAGCACCCTCCTTGACACTAATATGTACTGGCGGAATAACCATTTGCCCTACATCGGTGTCTGAAGTAGCCCACAAAGTACCAGGGAGTGAAGCTAATGCAATGTCCTCTTTAACAAGACAGGATCTCTCAATCACGGGGTAGTTGTTATTCAAAATAACACGTACTCCTTCCGGAGAACATCGTATCGTAACCCTGAAATATTTGAGCATATCAAGACCCACGGTATTGTCTGGTGTGTTTGGAGAAAGCAAAAATGAACATGGAGCAGTAAACTTATTAACATGGATTGCAAGTGGTTGTGACAGTGGGCTAAGGGAAGATGTTCCATTGAAACCTATCGATGTAATAGTTAAGCCAGACAGGGGAGCCCTCGGAACCAAGTGTTTAGCTAAGGCGGTACGAGTAGCTCCTGTATCAACCAGAAACTGATCAGTAGAACCCAAAACATGTGCTTTAACATAGGGTCCCTTCTGATCTACTGGAATTTCAACTGATTCCTTACCCCATCCTAGGCAATCCTATGCATAAGCAGAATCTGTCAAATCAGATGGCACAAAATCAGACATTTGATACTGATTTCGTCTGTCAAAAGTCTTAAACCCATCCTGTCTACGCATATTAGAATCAAACCTAGCACAATCATCTGTGCTCCCTCTAGGCCCTGAATATCCTGAGCAATTTCTCGTTTGTCAACGTGGATACTGCTGAGCACGTAGTGCCGGACAATCGGAAGCCCAATGTCCAAATTTCCTGCAGTATGCACACTGGTCAACAGACCAAATTTGAACGAGAAGGAAAAGACGAATCATATGACCCACGTCCACCCCTATCATTACCTCTAGAAGGCGGGCCATAAGCCTGAGCTAGCATAACCTTCGTTTTTAACTCTTTAGTCTTTTTATCCTCACTGCCCTTCGCATCTAACTCCTGTCGTTCATAATACTGACAGTACGTTCGAGAAAGGGTCGAAGTAGTATCTATATCTCTACATTTACACCAACAATTCACCACAAAACAGTTCCATGTAAGTTCACCAGGAACAAAGGTTTATTTTTCTTAAGTAAAACTTTCATTAGATGCTCTTGTGATTCAAAGCATTAATGTTAATCCATGTATCTACTTTCAATATACTCTTATTGCATGTGATATTTACAGTGCTCACAGTGTAATAGAGAAAAACGAAGGTTTTTAGGGAAACGGGAGTGATTGGAAGGGTGAAGGACAGGGTAAAGGTGTATGTGACATAGGCACAATTACATTTATAAACAATAGAATCTTTACAGCCTAATGTAGGTCCATAGTTCCCCTATAATCATAACACATAGGCCAAAACAAATTGATTTCTTCTATTCCTATGGTTTGAGGGTGTGTGGTAGTCTATGTTTCAACCCCCTATTGTTGAAGGGTTTGTTTCCCTGGCTATCACATATAGTGCTGCCATTGTGGAAGTTTCATTTGCATTGTGGGCTGCTTTTTACACCTTGCACCTGGTTACCTCCAGCATGCACTTGGTGGTAATTGCGATTTCTTAATTTGCGAATTTCTTGAATTCACAATTTGCGATTTATTGTTACATTTCATTGCGATTTCTTATTTTGCGAAGTCCTGCTTGTGACTTTCGCCAACAGAGAAAATCACAAACTAACAAATCGCAAAGCTATTCGCAGATTTCGTGTTATCGCAACGTAAGTAATCGCTATTTCTGTGATTTCTTATTTTGTAATGTGATTGTGCCTAATACATCTGAAATAGTGAATTTTTAATCGCAAACGCTGTTTTTTGCGATTCGCAGCATTTGCGAATGAAAATTCACTTGATACATATGCCCCTAAATGACATGTACAACAGTGTCTGAGATAATGTTAGCGTTTTGCATTGGGGTTGCAAATTGCATGCCTCATACTTAATGAGGCCCTCACAATTTGCGACCCCATTAGGAATGGCTGCCCCCCCAGGAATGGTGGCCTGCTGGGCTCAGCAGACCTCCAGGTCTGGGACAGCTTTTAAATAAAGCAGTTTTTACGTCTAGACGCCGAAACGTGTTGGGCTAGTTTGGCCATTGAAAAAACTCACTCTGGAACTTATTTGAAGTCTGCAGTCTCTCTTTTTGGAAGGAGTGCATGCTGCGCAGTTTACTGAGACGTGACGATTATTGAATATGTATATTAGCACAACCCCAACTCCAGAAGGAAGGGAGCATGCACACGATTGCTGCTGGATTAAAGCTTCATTATTGCATTGGGGCTCCCTCGACCCAGCAAACATGAAAGATGCGTTTCGGCTGTACCAATAGCCCTTATCAATCTGGCAAGCGCAATTTTTCTTAACCCATTTATCGTGTCCCAACCATAGATATAGAAGAAATATAACGCAAGTTTAAATGTTTTACAGAAACATCACCCTTTACTTTAAAATACATTAAAATGCAAATCACCTAATATACATAGAGTGGAATTGCTAAAACTCTCAGAATTGGTATTAAAAGGCATAATGCACAAATTGTCTCTTTTATGCATAATACATAAGCAGTCCACGAAAATATAATATTCACTTTATGCAAAAAAAGTATCGCCATTTTTTTCATTGTGTTGGAACTCCTACTTTTATGTTTCCTATTCTATACCAATAGCGCAAACCCCCTCAGGCAGCACTTTCAAATAACACATTCTGCACAAATTTCTAACACTACGGAGATTTCATTAAAACTCATCCATTCCCTTGATTTCATGGAATGCCTATAGACCATGGCATTTATGCCTCATTATCAGCTGCTATGTGAAAATATTTTTGAGATTCCAGAAGGAGCTAACATGAACCAGCGCAGCTTTCCAATCTGAAATGACAGTATGTACACAAAAATAATTACAAAGGTGCACTTTGGCATACTACGATAGCCTTGCAAATTTGTTATAATCAAGCTGGGACTACTAGTCCCATAATGCCATATTTCAATATTAAGATAATTCCAAACTTCTGGAAGGCACCTATAGTTCAATTGGCAAGTCAAACTGCCACTGACGGCGTCGCTTAATTATTTGAATCGAAGTTCAAGGAAAATCCAATGTCATGCATGGTTGAATCACTTTCGAGCTGCGCAACATCAGCTCTTTTCTTATAAAACAATCACTAAATGCTCACACATGAGAAGTTCAAGGCAATCATGTCCTCGCGTTGGTATCAAGAAGTCTCCACTTCTTAAGCAGCACAAAATGAACAAACTTGCAGGGTCAGGTCCAGCGAAATTGAGCTGTTATAGTCATCAGTGATGTAATTTGAGATGTCATTTGGGATGTCATCAGTGATCTCACTGTCCATGTCATGAGTGATGTAATATGTGAGGTCACAAGCAGTGCATTGCGGGGGAACAAGTTATAGTTAACTCAGGAAACTATAACTGCTGAATTTCTCTGGCTTTATATGAGGAACATCTGACCCTAACTATAACTTCTCTGTAACCTTTGTTTTTTTGTGTGAATTTATAAGGTTTGTTAAATGCTAATTCCTAACTATAACGTCCCTATAATCTTTGCTTTTTTCAGTGAATTTCTAATGTTTTTTAACTACCAGTCACATTAGCAGCATGGAAGAAAGTGGCTGGGCCTCGGATCAGCTCTCTGGAATTCCGCAGTTTAGGACTTACAGGAGGTACTAGGAGGGCTTCTTGGCCCCCAAAGTCCCTCTGGCGCCAAAGGGACTTTATCCCCCAACTAGTCGTGTGCTGGGAGGCATGTTTGCAGAGTGGTGGAGAAAGAGGGCATGGCCTTTGACAACTTCTCAGCAATCCTACTGTGTGGGACTTACTGGAGGTAACAGGAGGGGTAGTTGGCCCCCAAGGACATCCTTGGGGGCCAACTACGCCTCTCATTACCTCCAGCAAGTCCCATATAGCAGGACTGCGGAGATCTGATAGCAGGCCACGCTGATGTTCTCCACCACTCTGAAAACACACCTCCTGATGCACTACTTGTAAGTGGATGAACTCCTCTTGGCTATTGAGGGTCCTTGGGGGCAACTACCCCTCCTGTTACCTCCAACATTACATTACATTAGTTCTCTTTTGATGTGTGTAAATACGCATTCTGCTATTGCAATTCTCAGATCTGCTTCTCATTCAATGCCGTACTAGCATCCTCCTTCCAACGTGGCGCCCATTACTTAGTCCGCTTTTGATGTTGTGCGCTCAGAGGGCAAACCAGAAGGAAACACCCAACACAGATCGGCACTCTGCAATATTTAAACAGTCGAGTCAGAGCATTGCCGCGTTAGGATATATGCAAGTACACCACGCAGACCACATTGACCACCGCAGGAGGGAAGGAATAGTTTGTTGGACTGCAAACCACATTTGAGTTTCCCATTTGTGCATTCAGGCCCCGTCTCAGGCAATGTGAGGCATTTTGAGTAAATAGCTTCCGTAGGCCAAGTGCCACATTCTGCAACTTGTTCTTGCTGTCAATATGAATAGCCGTATCTATGAACAGCACGTATACGGCTAGTCAGGCCAATATGCTAATGACTGTTATACTTGTTTGGGCGGTTTACAGAGTACATTTATGAGCATGAGCAGCAGCGTGCCCTTGGAGCCACCATTATGCTCAGAACTATATTGTACAGATATAAGGACACAAACTGATTATAAAAGTCTATCTGATTACAACAGGACACCATGATTTTATAGGCTTTGGAAGTTAATGTAATCAGGCACACTATAAGGCACCTATTAGACCCATCGTGCTAGTGTGTCTGTCAGGACCAGCCCTTACCTTTGAGCGAGCTCTTGAACTCTGATTAAGTCATTATACAATAACTATAGGGCCACAAAGCCATGTTTACCTACACTGTAAGCCACACATTATAAAAATTGGATGAGCTGAGAATATGAGGGTATCTTGTTGCATTTAAATGCAGATTTTTAACATTAGTTTATTTCCATCTTTCTAGTTTCCTAGTCATGTAGATCCTTCCATGGGTTCATAGAGCGAACCGCACAGGCTGTTGGGATACTAATATCTGTGTGATTGAAGCTTTGGAGAAATTTCATCAGAAGTGGGACTCACCGTTTGAACAATTGAACAGGCTAATATTGGCATTACCACTTCCATTACTTAGGTGCTATATCTCAAGATAGTATTCACAGAGATAATTCATTATTAATTACAGGGAATAGCTGCTCTCCTCCTTCCCCTACAATCAAGCATTATCCTGTGTGGTTAGACACACTGCTGACATTCATCTTTCTCTTTCGAGGAAGGTAAAGATTCAAACTTATGTAATGATACCATCAATAGGATGAAGCATATGAATAGAATCTAATCATCATTATACATTTCTCTTCCTTTCCCATTTCATAGTGCCTATACGATTATCCTACCTTACCTATCTTATCTCAAGTCAGTGGGCCCCTGATTTTCAACATTTATGCATTATCATTAAAAGTAATCTAATCTGCATTCTCTAGTTTAGTACTTTGTTTTGTTACTATATATATATGTTCACGCCATTTAAAACTGACAGATGTCTTTACATTTGGATCTAGGATTGTGATCCTTCATATCAATTGCATTTAATTAATTGCGTTCAGCTAAGTTCATCACATCTTGTCGCATTCAGTGTGTGCCATATTTCATGGGTATGTGTTTGTCTTTCTTGATTTATCAGTAAATAATCTGCTTATTTGTGGCACATCTTTTTTATCTGATCACAGGTTGAATTTACATTAAGACACTGCTAGATGGCATTCACTCAATGCACATGCAGTTATTGCCTGGTCCATCTTCCTAGCATAGTCCAGCATGCGTCATTACTTTCTACTCTCGGGCCTCATGGATCTATTAAGGAATTTTCATATTCACAGAATTATTTATTGTTGGGTAACATTTTCTCTTTTCACATCATCCCTTTGCTGATGCATGAACATTTCTAGTTTCTTGGGTTCATGGCCTTTAAAGCACTTTCTTGATATTTTCAGCAGTAACACAACTCTCTGATTGATATCTTTTGTTCGTAATTTGTCTTCTTGATAACTTTTTTTTTTTTTTTAAACAGCGGGCATGAAATATCTAGTTCTCTTATATTCTTTTTTTTTATTCAGTGATTACTGTGACGGAGTCCTGACGAAGGCTTTGCCGAAACGCGCGTAGTTTGTCAACAAACCGCCAGTCTCTTCAAATCATTTTGACATTTGTACTGTACATTATGAACAATCAGTAACTATGTACTATTGATTGATGTGATAAATAACCAGTATCTTTTGCATAAATGTACTATTTATCAATGAATTCCATGTATTCACTGACAAGCATGACAACATACAAACTTTTTATTACAAAATATGAATATATATATATATATATATATATATATATATATATCCAAAACCACAAGGTGCCTGGTGTGGAAGGATCACGCAACAGGTAAGTATAGCCCAACAGTCTTTATTGGAGGGAACAGCAGGGATTCAAGCTCGTCGTCACAGGAATACTTGTCAAAGCCGCCTGACGCGTTTCGTAAGGGTTTACTTCTTCAGAGGCGTTTGACTTTCATGAACCGGGGCGTGCACCATGGAGGCAATTTGAAGCATCGTGCATTGCATCAGCGGGCGGAGCCACACACTGAGGCATGATGGTACTGGTAGTCCATTAGTTATACTCCAGTGAGTTGTTTGCCCCTTGTTCACTATTAAGAAAATAAAATAAATCCACAGTGGGGCGTGAGTCTGTTCTTGGTTCCTTGCTGACTCTTTGTATCTCCTAATAACAGGGTACCTGTCCCTTCAACAACGGCGCCGCTTGACGTCGTCGCAGGAGTGCCTCAGAGCACTGGTTCACCTTCCGCGGCTCAGGCAGTGCCGCCTAACATCCAAAACCACAAGGTGCCTGGTGTGGAAGGATCACGCAACAGGTAAGTATAGCCCAACAGTCTTTATTGGAGGGAACAGCAGGGATTCAAGCTCGTCGTCACAGGAATACTTGTCAAAGCCGCCTGACGCGTTTCGTAAGGGTTTACTTCTTCAGAGGCGTTTGACTTTCATGAACCGGGGCGTGCACCATGGAGGCAATTTGAAGCATCGTGCATTGCATCAGCGGGCGGAGCCACACACTGAGGCATGATGGTACTGGTAGTCCATTAGTTATACTCCAGTGAGTTGTTTGCCCCTTGTTCACTATTAAGAAAATAAAATAAATCCACAGTGGGGCGTGAGTCTGTTCTTGGTTCCTTGCTGACTCTTTGTATCTCCTAATAACAGGGCACCTGTCCCTTCAACAACGGCGCCGCTTGACGTCGTCGCAGGAGTGCCTCAGAGCACTGGTTCACCTTCCGCGGCTCAGGCAGTGCCGCCTAACATCCAAAACCACAAGGTGCCTGGTGTGGAAGGATCACGCAACAGGTAAGTATAGCCCAACAGTCTTTATTGGAGGGAACAGCAGGGATTCAAGCTCGTCGTCACAGGAATACTTGTCAAAGCCGCCTGACGCGTTTCGTAAGGGTTTACTTCTTCAGAGGCGTTTGACTTTCATGAACCGGGGCGTGCACCATGGAGGCAATTTGAAGCATCGTGCATTGCATCAGCGGGCGGAGCCACACACTGAGGCATGATGGTACTGGTAGTCCATTAGTTATACTCCAGTGAGTTGTTTGCCCCTTGTTCACTATTAAGAAAATAAAATAAATCCACAGTGGGGCGTGAGTCTGTTCTTGGTTCCTTGCTGACTCTTTGTATCTCCTAATAACAGGGCACCTGTCCCTTCAACAACGGCGCCGCTTGACGTCGTCGCAGGAGTGCCTCAGAGCACTGGTTCACCTTCCGCGGCTCAGGCAGTGCCGCCTAACATCCAAAACCACAAGGTGCCTGGTGTGGAAGGATCACGCAACAGGTAAGTATAGCCCAACAGTCTTTATTGGAGGGAACAGCAGGGATTCAAGCTCGTCGTCACAGGAATACTTGTCAAAGCCGCCTGACGCGTTTCGTAAGGGTTTACTTCTTCAGAGGCGTTTGACTTTCATGAACCGGGGCGTGCACCATGGAGGCAATTTGGAGCATCGTGCATTGCATCAGCGGGCGGAGCCACACACTGAGGCATGATGGTACTGGTAGTCCATTAGTTATACTCCAGTGAGTTGTTTGCCCCTTGTTCACTATTAATATTATATAATATAAATATATATATATATATATATATATATATATATATATATATATATATATATATATATATATATATATATATATATATATATATATATATATATATGAACAAACCAGCCAACTGCCATAGAACCTCCATGGAAAGCAGGCACGGACACAATGTGGCTTTGGATTCGGCATTTATTTCATGATGCAGGACGCCCTCAATCACGAGCACAGGGAGAGACGCGTTTCAGCCTTCAGGAGGTTTTTGTCAATATATATATATTCCTCAGAAACACGCACTCTTCAGCTATGTGAAACAGGCCACCCCGACATGCTTTTCAAGTTCTTTCTTTTCAGGCAGAAAACAGCATAACACGTTTCAAGGTCAACACCTCTTAATCATATGCCACATTTCAGGGGGGGGTTTGTTTGCTTTTTAAATAACGTAACTGAAACATCGAAGAAGGACCAGTGTCCATGTGTTTGATTTAAAGACGTAATCCGTGTACATGTTTGATATATTCTTTCACATGACAGGAATGGTAAGTTTAATTTAATGTTCATATTCGAGATAGTTCTTCTGTAAATCAGATGTTTTCCTTTCATATTTCCATTCCTTCATTCATATATTGTACTCCGTCCTTACTAGGACCACAATGCCCATAATGCCTCACACAATGTCTTAAGGTGCTTGGTTTCTTCGATGGTGCTTTTGGCAAAACTTCACCTGAATTTAACCATGTCCCAAAGATGCATTAATTGCCTTTACTAGGATTAGTTCCATATTGCTGCTGCATACAACTGGTCACAGAGAAGAGGGAATTCCGCTACCACCCCGTTTTTTCCGGTTTGTTACTTGCCTTGAAATCGATGTTGGGCAGCATGTGTTATAGAATTCCAATAGAATTCCAATAGAAGCCCAGGTTAGATGTGCAGGACATCTAACCTGGGCCTCTATTGGAATTCTATAACGCATATTAGCAAGCCCATTATCGCCGTTTTAGCTGCAGTTTCCTGCAGCTAAACGGCAATAATTTTAACAAGGTTCTTGCTAGTATGCCCCAAAGTCTTTTGCCATTTCTATAGCAAAGTCTTTAAGCATAGGAATAGCACAGTGCTATCCATGCTGATCTGTTAAAGGAAAAAAAAGTCACTTACCACTCCAGGCCCAGTATTACAGCTTTGAATATATATGTATATTACTTACTGGTGGTCACTAGTAGATAGTTATAGTTAGGACCCAATTCCCATAGAAAAAGCATTTTTTTGTTTTGCTAATAACTTTGTCGCCGTTTGACAAATCTTCACAACATTTTCAAAACTAGTGTGCCAGTCAACCCAGCTGCTGTCTGAAATGTTTTGGAGTGCTCCCTTTGGGAGAGCCTTGAAAAAGGAAGGTTCCCAAAATGCGTTCTCCCCGTGCAATTTCCCGTAGGAATTTTAGACATGACTACAGCCCAAACCGCTGAACAGAATTACAATAACGTTTGCAGAAAGCTAGATCTTGGTCCAGAAAGAGTGCTTTTTGTAATGTGGTGTAAATCTGTTCAGTAGTTTTGGAGTTATTAAAGTAAAACAGTTAATGTATATCTAGAGACACGTATCCACTGTGGATCCTCTGTGGATCCGGGTGGGTAAGCATATCCATGCACCAACAGCAATTTCGTGATGGGCTGCCTGCAATCTGAAAGTTGCGGTCACCATTTTGTGCATCGGGACACTGTTCCCAGGGAAGAACAATAAATGTAAAAGTGATAGAAGGGTTCAAGGTAGAGGTACCTTAACCCAATGGAACTGATGGTGGGGTCTGTGAGGGACCCCTCATGGGCAAATATTTGTCCAAAAATATTTTTTGGAGTGCACGAGGATCTGTGGATCCTCCCAGACCCAGGCAGAATTGTATGGATCAATGGAACGGACTCCAATTAAAAAATATATATACACACACTCACAGATCCACACAGCCACTCACCCACCCACTCACACAACCACTTAAACACCCACACACCCATAGAGCCACTCACACACCCACTCACAGACCAACAAAATCACTCACACACCTACTCACTTGCAAACACAGCCGTTCATGCACCCACTCACACACCCACTTACACACCCACACAACCACTCACACAACCAGTCACAGACCCACAAAACCACTCGCACACCCAAACAGCTAATCACACACCTACTCACATACCCACACAGCTACTCCCACACCCACTTACACACCCACACAGCCCCTCACACACTCATATAGCCACTCACATACTCACACAGTCCCTTACACAGCTACTCACACATCCACACACAGGCAGTGATACACTTCAAGAAATTGCAATAGCGTATGTTTGTATTAAATGTGTTGTTGTTTTAACGTGTGCAATATAACCGACAAACCCCTTATTTGTCCAAGGATTCACAAGAGATATGCGGATCCATAACATGAATTTTAAAAAAGAAAGGCTTGGTGCATTGTATTTATAGAAAGCCTACATAAGTTACCTTACCTTAAATTTTAAAAATTGTAGTTTTAAGATATATATTAAGAATAAATGTGTGAATAAAATGTTTTAATAAACTTTTGAAAATGTATATTGGTGAATTGAACTTATGGGACAAATTGTAGTGCAATTTATATTTTTTTAAACAGTGAAATTCACTAAAAATGTCCCCACGCGGTTGGAGAGTGAGAGATCCTGAGACCAGTTGCACTCTCCAGAATTCGATAAACACACACAAAAAGCATCTGGAATTATTATACTAAATGGGTTAACCCTTCTATTGAACCTCTTGGGTATCCAAAGATTTTGGATTAGACGTCTCACTTACTTGATCGTGACATGCTTCATCATCTGCGCCTATCCACACCCTTGTAGAACGGTGCCACCAGGGCGGACTCAAACAAAGGGGCCCATTATGATCGTGGACGCACTTGAGTCCGTCCGCGACCATAGAGGATGAGGGAACCTCCGCATGGCCTGCGGAGTTCCCTCCTGTCCAATTAGGATATGACCGCCACCCTGGCGGTCACATCCTCTATTTTTACCATTGCGGCGGGTGCGGCATGTATTAAATGTGTTGTTGTTTTAACGTGTGCAATATAACCGACAAACCCCTTATTTGTCCAAGGATTCACAAGAGATATGCGGATCCATAACATGAATTTAAAAAAAGAAAGGCTTGGTGCATTGTATTTATAGAAAGCCTACATAAGTTACCTTACCTTAAATTTAAAAAATTGTAGTTTTAAGATATACATTGCGGCGGGTGCGGCTTCAAGCTGCACCCGCTGCAATGGTAAAAATGCATACATTGCATTTGTATGCAGAAAGCGGCAGGCACCGTGCGGTGCCTGCCGATTTCTGCATACAAATGCAGGGGGGTACCATAGGTACCCCCCATGTGCACCCCCCACCCCCCTTCACCCAGGGGGCCCGCAACGGGCCCCCGCAGTGAAGTCCACATGCTTTTTCACGGCGGAAAACCCGCCGTGGAAAAGCATTTTTTAAAGCCCATCCTAATATGGCTGGAGAGACACCACCACCATATTAGAGCTTTTCCACCACGGTTGTAAGCCAACAGCGGCGGAAAAGCTGCGGACGGAAACAGGACCCACCAGCCATCCTAATGTGGCGTTGGGTCTTTGGTGGGTCCGCTGCGGTTTTTCCGCATCCTCCGGGCCGGCGGTGGCTTCCGCCGGCCCGGAGGTTGCGGAAACAACGCAATCGTAATAGGCCCCAAAGATGGGATGGGAGTTCTTAACCCCTTTCATGCTCATGACGAGCTGAGCTCGTCATGACCACACCCGTTTTAATTGTGGTCCAGCACAAGAGGGGAATCTTGCACGCAGCGATGTGGTTAAATAAATCAAAACAGGATAAGCAGGGATCCAGGTGAAAAGTATATTATTAAAAATACCTCCAGGTATACCCTTTAATTACTTCTTTATTCATGGATTACCTGGGATAAGATTAAAATGATAATTGGAGTTTTTTTGTTGAAGATCATTGTTCAACTTAACCCCTTTATGTCTTTGCCAACATGTTTTGGCCCTCGCACAGATCACGTCCGGTTCTAGTGCCTTCGTCAGGGCTTGTTTTCTACGTCCCTGCTTACTTAGACATGTACCACATGCACAAAGGTGAGGCCTAAAGCTCTCACCTGTCTCGTACTTCTGTTTCTGGGAATTTCCTATGGGACAAAAGAAGGAGGGTGGGAAGGGAAGAAAAAGGTGGTTTTTAGGGTCAGTTGCAGAAATAGTTCCCCTATGGTATTCAAAAGCAAAATTTTCTACATATTCAATTTTTAAAAAAAATTCAAAAACAATCCCATAAGCAGTGGTGGTCTATGCATATTTCGTTTTTTATAACAAGGTGAGGAGATAGGGATGGGGGAATGGGGAAGTGGGACACCTCCCTGGGTGTGTAAGTAGGACTATACTACCACAAAAATGTTTTTGTTTTGTACTGAACGGTTCATTCATTAATTTGTATTTCAGACTATTCTTTCTTTCTAGGAAACACTTATCGGTTTACGTACGTTTCCTATGCTTTGAAAAAGGCTATTATGAATTTCAACCCTTTTGGATCAAGATATCCAGTGGCAGGTGTTATGAAAAAAAGAGAGTGGTGCCGTCATATTGTCAAACACTTATTAAATGGGAAAAGGTTGTTAGAGCGAAATCAAGTACAATCTTCGTCTCATGCAGCCAACCACTTTTAGTTATTATAATAGGTTTTTGGGTATTGCTGATGTCATGTTCTTCAATGGAACCTGTAGTTAAAGGTTTTTCAAAATTATAATTCTCTTTCATAAAAATTATAGGTAAATCAAAGTTATAATTCCCTTTCATAAAAAAATCTGTAAATCAAGTACTTTCCATTGTGAATTTATAAACAAAAATAAATGGAAAAAGCCTTTCACTTCTGTAAAAATATCTCTGGATTGGTGGGTTGCCGACTGATACTATTATAAGGCCGCCGCTTTTGGAAAAAGCGTTTGTTTGGTTTACTTGTAGTTCTCTTATCTCTCTCATTATTAAACAAACATAACACACGAACAAAGAAGACAAATCACATTTATGCATCAGGGCGGATCATTCGTTCTTCAGTATCCTGTGTGATGCAGGTGGTTTTTCCGCAAAACCCTTTTTTTATGTGTGCCACCCACTCAATTTGAGACTTGCAAAAAAACGTCCTTCGCCAAACTACGCGCACCGTATGTATGCCTACAAGACTCCCTGTCCACCGCCGAGTGTCAGACTGAGTTCAAGAGGCGGTATACATATGCGTGGTTGCTCCCTATGGGCGCCCCTAAGTGACGTCATGATAGCGACGTCACACCTAGTCACGCACCCATAGAATAAATCACACTGCCACTTATTCACCTATACAGTTATACACCCACCGCCTCACTTATTCATACAGATACTAACAAACACATACTTACTCTCTTATACAATCACTGACACAAGCACACACTCATCCATACAGCCACTCTCACAATTACTCACTAACACATACAGCCACTTATATACTTCAACACTCACATATACTGCTTTTCACATATGCAGTTACTAACCCATATACCACTGAAACATACATTCAATCACCGACACAGCCATGCGCATACTCACTCACCCATACAGCCCCTCGCAGATGCACTCATGAACCCATACACCCACTGAATCACCAACTCACACATCCATGCAGAGAGTCACACACACCCTCACCCACCCACACAGATGCTCAGGCACCCATACAGGTACTCAGAAAAACAATCAATAACTCATATAGACACTCATGTAGCTACTCACCAACCCATGCAGCCACTTACACACCAAGTGACAGACTGATACAGACATTCACACAGATTAGTCACTCACCCATACATTCACTGAGACATGGATGATCACTCACTTATACAGTCAGTCACGCACCCACTGAATCATCCATACAGACACTCATACACCCACTCATTCTTCAATACACCTTGGTGTAATATATATATATATATATATATTTGGTGTGATCAAGAGTACTAGCTACTCGAAACGCGTAGCCAGGAAGGTTTTAAATAAAAGCAACATCTTGCCTGAAGCCGTGGAGTCTGTCTCCTTCTTTCACCGCGCCGTTGGTGTGGAAGTAAGAGGATTTTCCTTCATATATATATATATATATATATATATATATATATATATATATATATTCACTTAAAAAAACCATATGTTTCAGGCCTTATATAGTTAGGAATTAGCATTTAAAAAAAAAAAAAAATTGAAATTGCTCCTATATTGTTAGTTGTACTAACTATATGTCGCGCACCCGCAATCCACTGCTGATGAAGTCACATATTACATCATTCATGACATGGTCAGTGACATCACTGATGACATCACTGATGACATCACAAATGACATCACTGATGACATCACTGATGACATCTCATTTGACATCACTGATGACATCACTGATGACATCATCCAGTGACTGTGTGTTTCTGTAAAGTTTAAATATGTTTTACATATTGAAGAATGAGTGGATGTATAAGTGTCTGGATGAAGGATTTAGTAGGTGCGTGACTGACTGTATGAGTGAGTGATTAAATGTGTCTTACTAAATGCATGGGTTAGTGACTAAACTGTCTGAATATGTGCATCAGTATGTCTGTTGTTGTGTAAGCTGCTGCATGTGTTGATCAGTAGCTATATGAGTGGCTATATGGGTTATTGATTGGTTGCCCAAGTATTTGAATGGGAGACTGAGTGTGTGTGTGGGTGGCTGGGGGGTGTGTGACTCTGTGCACAGATGTGTGAGCAGTTGATTCACTAGGTGTATGAGTTCAAGAGTGCAAGTGGAAACAGCTATATGGGCGGTTGACTGTGTGCATGGGTGTGTTGGTGAGTGAATGGATATCTCAGTGCTACATGTCCAAGTAAGTACATATGTAAAACACAGTGCATGTGAGAGTTGGCATATATAAATGACTATACATGAGGGCCAATGAATGTGCGAGTGGCTTTATGGATCATTGTGTACTTGTATCAGTGATTGTATAAGAGAGTAAGTATGTGTTAGTATATGTTTGAATAAGTAAGGTGTTGTGTGTATAACTGTAAAGTTGAGGAAATGGAAGTGTGATTGATTCTTTGCATGACTGACTAGGTGTGTGAGTAACTCCATGGATGAGTGGATGAGTGGCAGTGTGTTAGTGTCTGTATAGGTGTATGAGTGCATATGATAGTGTTGTATTGATGAGTGACTGTATGTATGAGTGATTCTATGGGTGAATGAGTGAATGTGTGTGTAGACCTAGGAATCAGTGAGTGCGTATGTAGTAATTGGTATTGGTGTGTCAATGGTTTCAAGAATGGTAGTCTGTATTTAACACTGCGTGTATCAAAGGTTATATTAGAGTGTGAGGAGGTGCATCGTATTATCACATGAATGATATCATCAGTGATGTCAAATGAGATGTCATCAGTGATGTCATCAGTGATGTCATTTGAGATGTCATCAGTGATGTCACTGACCATGTCATGAATGATGTAATATGTGACATCATCAGAAGTGGATTGCGGGTGCGCGAAATATAGTTAGTACAACTAAATATATAGGAGCAATTTCAATGGTTTTTTAAATGCTAATTCCTAACTATATAAGGCCTGAAACCTATGGTTTTTTAAGTGAATTTGCAAGGTTTTTAAAATGCTAATTCCTAACTATATAAGGCCTGAAACCTATGGTTTTTTAAGTGAATTTGCAAGGTTTTTTAAATGCTAATTCCTAACTATATAAGGCATAAAACCTATGGTTTTTTCAGTGAATTTGCAAGGTTTTTTAAATGCTAATTCCTAACTATATCAGGCGTGAAACCTATATTTTTTTTCAATAAATTTCAAAGATTTTGTAAATGCTAATTCTATTAGCGGATAACTTTTATGTATGTTATTATCCTTCTGGGACCACCTGAGCAGCCATCTTGTTTCTCAGGAGAACAAGAGAGCACAAAACAAGAGTGGAATTGTGAAAAGGGGGCAGGGTAGAGACCCCCTGACCCCTTATCCCTTCTCAGGGGGTCCCAGAAGGACCACCAAGTGCAAAAAAAAATTATTACGCGTACGGTGTGTGTACCCCTCAATGTTTTCGTTTTTTTTGTTTTTTTGCCCTTGGGGGTCCTTCTGGGACCCCCTGAGAAGGGCTAGAGGGTTGGGGGTATCTACCCTGCTCCCTTTTCGTGTTTTCCACTCTTGTTTTGGGATCTCTTGTGCCTCAGTGCTCCTGAAAAATAAGATGGTGGCCAACACTTCCAGGTTTGGACAGTTTGGAATGTTGACAGTCGACTGCCAGCCAATCAGAAACTCGCTTGCGCACGTAAGGGTACGCGCACGTACGCATACGGTACGCGTACCGTATTCGTACGGTGCACGTAGGGTGAGCGCATATAGATATATATTTTGCTCAAATTCAATTTTCTCAACAACTACTGGAGGGATTTTCACCAAATATAGAAAAGGCACTACTACATACCTGTCCCTACCATTTTGCCAAGTTTGGTGTAATTCTGTTCAGCCATTCGGGCTGTAGCCGTGTCTAAAGGTCCCATAGAAAATGCCATTTAAAATATTTCAAATTCAATTTTCCACAGAACTACTGGAGGGATTTTCACCAAACATAGCAAAGGCACATGTGCATACCAGGCCCTACCATTCTGCCAAGTTTGGTGTAATTCCATTCAGCCGTTCGGGCTGTAGCCGTGTCTAAAGGTCCCTATGGAAATGAACATGGGGAAAACATGTTTTGGGACCCCCCTTTCGGCCCCCGCTTGATGAATCCCCCCAAAACTTTCAGGGAAGTAGCGGAGCAGAGCTGGCCAAAATTCTGGAAAATTACACGCAGATTACTTAATCGGGTCTAAAGTTATTCCCAATAGAATGTTGAGCGCATATAGATATATAATTTGCTCAAATTCAATTTTCTCAACAACTACTGGAGGGATTTTCACAAAATAAAGAAAAGGCACTACTGCATACCTGTCCCTACCATTTTGCCAATTTTGGTGTAATTCCGTTCAGCCGTTCGGGCTGTAGCCGTGTCTAAAGGTCCCATAGAAAATGCCATCTGAAAAATTTCAAATTCAATTTTCTCAAGAACTACTGGAGGGATTTTCTCCAAACATAGAAAAGGCACATCTGCATACCAGGCCCTACCATTTTGCCAAGTTTGGTGTAATTCCATTCAGCCGTTCGGGCTGTAGCCGTGTCTAAATGTCCCTATCGAAATGAACATGGGGAAAACACGTTTTGGGACCCCCTTTTTTCTCGGCCCCCGCTTGACGAATCCCCACGAAACTTTCAGGGAAGCAGCGGAGCGTAGATGAACAAATTTAAGGAAAATTACACGCAGATTCCTCAATCGGCGCCAAAGTTATTCCAAATAGAATGTTGGGGATTTCCTATGGTAACTAGGTCCTAACTATATACACCTACTGGCGACCGCCAGTAGGTAATATATATATATATATATATATATATATATATATATATATATATATATATATATATATTACCTACTGGCAACCGCCAGTAGGTAATATATATATATGTATATATTACCTACTGGCGGTCGCCAGTGGGTAGTTATAGTTAGGACCTATTTTCCATAGGAAATCCGCAACATTCTATTTGGAATAACTTTGGTGATGGTTGACGAATCTTCGCGAAATTTTCAAAACTGGTGAGGTGCCCGTTCCGCTCCTTTCCTAAAAGTCTCTGGGTGATTCGTTAAGCGGGGGCTGAGAAAAAATGGTGTCCCAAAACGTTTTTTTTCCCCATGCAATTTTCCATAGGAACCGTTCATCACGGCTACAGCCTGAACGGCTGAACAGAATTACACCAAATTCAGCAAAGTGGTAGTCCTTGTTCAAACTCATGCCTTTTGCTTATATGGTAAATCCGTTCAGTAGTTCCTGAGAAAATTACAATTAAAAGTACAGATATATCTATGACCTCGGTGAATCCGCGCATCCTGCGCGCACTATAAGCACACCGTCCCGATCACACGCTGAATGCTAATTGGCTGTCAAGTGGTTGTCAACATTCGAAACCAGGAAGTGTTGGCAGCCATTTTGTCCTTTGGTAGAAGCGAGGATCTAGAAATTAGTGGAACAAGTGTTCAAAACGTATAAAGGGGGCAGGTAAGAAATATTTTGACTCTCTAGACCTGCTTAGGGGGTCCCACAAGGACCCCTAGAGCCCAAAAAAAAGATATATATATTTTTTCACACTGAGAAATGTGCGCTGGGTGCATGGATCCGCCGTAAAAAATTAAAATGAAGCGCGGGCTCCTGTGCTTGTTTAAAAATTAGCTACCTGGGAAGGACAAATCCCAGGGTCTAAAATATTGCATTTGAAGCGGGGGCCGAGAAAAAAGGGGGTCCCAAAACGTGTTTTCCCTATGCAATTTTCCATAGGAACCATTCATTGCGGCTACAGCCGGAATGGCTGAACAGAATTGTACCAAATTTAGCAAAGAGGTAGTCCTCAGTTCAGACTTGTGCCTTTTGCTTATATGGTGTAAATCCGTTCAGTAGTTTCTGAGAAAATTACAATTAAAAGTACATATATATCCATGGCCTCGGTGGGTCTGCGCATCTTGCGCGCACTCTAAGCCCACCGTCCCGATCGCGCGCTAATTGACTGTTAAGTGGTTGTCAACATTCGATACCAGGAAGTGTTGGCAGCCATTTTTTGCCTCGATAGAAGCGAGGATCTAGAATTTAGTGGGATAAGTTTTCAAAACGTATAAAGGGGGCAGGTAAGAAATATTTTGACCCTCTAGACATGCTTAGGGGGTCCCACAAGGACCCATAGGGCCCAAAAAAAAGATGTTTTGTTGTTGAAAAAACAGAGAAATGTGCGCTGGGTGCATGGATCCGCCTTAATAAAAATAAAAATGAAGCACAGGCTCCTGTGCTTGTTTAAAAATTAGCTACCTGGGTGGGCCAAAACCCGGGGTCTAAAATATTACATTTGATGGGGGTTCCGAGGGGCCCTGTAGCCCGGGGATCGCCTTTCCTCGGTGCTACAAAATAAAAGGGTGAGGGAGCTCAAAGGTCCATCTAAGCCTCAGGGATTACCACCCTCCGGGGCTTTTAATATTTTGGGAAGAGGGCCGCGTGTTCTCCATTCTGGAGCATTCGAAAGCCTTGGGGAACACCACCCCCCAGGAGCGGCTCCTGCTGTGTCTCTGGGTGTCTACCCCGGGGACACTGCTGTTTGCTATGGCAGGGCGGGAGTCGAGGTTCCCGATGTTTCATAGCAAACTTGAGGGCATATTAACAAGTGCCATTTTGCCGCAGTTTTAAAAAAAAAGCCAAAAATGCAGTGAAAATTATATCGCCCTATATACTAGGCGATGCTAAGATGCATTAACGCATGTTAGCAGCTGGTCGTATTTCCAATGAGTTGCAATGTAGGCGTTCCCAGTGGCAAGGTAGGTGCTCCTATGACAATATAACATGAAGAGACCCCCATAAAGAGAGAGTACGTTTTTGTGTTCTTTGTTTCAAAATGCAAACCAAGTTTGCTATGGCAGGGCGGGAGCCTTGGCTCTCACCCTGCCATAGCAAACAGCAGTATTGAAAAAATCTTTCGGTAATACAACAAAGAATTTTGAAGTCCATTATCGCCGTTTTAGCTGTAGTTTGCTGCCATTATTGCGGCGATAATTTTAACGCCGTCCTTGGAAATATGCCCCTAAGTTTTGTTATGTCGACAATCCCAGTCCCCTATTTAAATAGGCACAAAGTATTTAGTGAAGTGCACACTGTGAATTGTGAAGCAACACTGTTTAATTGGGATCAATAAAGAATTCGAAGAGTTGTGTACTTCTTTTGCTCGTAATGTACATGGGGCAGATTTACAAGTCCCTTGCGCCACTATTGCGTCACTTTTAACATGGGAAAAGTGAAGCAAAAGTGCGCAAGGGGCTTGTAAATCTTCTCCACAGTGTTCTATTGTCTCAGTTTGCTTTCCCCTCTGTCATGTAGAGGATCCTGGGTAAATATAACGATTTCTGTACAGCCAGTACCTTTTAACCGTACCCCAAAACTGCTTACTGCCTGTTACTATAGTAACAGTTCATGGACACCTAAGTGAGCACACAGGTCACAAGTTCACCACACAATGTTGCTAATCCAAACAGTAAGTGTGCTGGAGTTTTTAAAATTTATTTTCCAAAGGAACCGTTAATCACAGTTACAGACTCTGGTAAAGAGCTGGTAAAGAGTTAGCCTCAGTATTGCACTTCTAGTTTTAAACATCATTTGTACTTTTTATTGTTTTATGTTCTCTAAGCATATGATTATCACACTAAATAATAGCGAAATGTTGTCAGAAAAAAAGATGTATGAACTTTTTTTAATTAACTTTTATTACGACAAAAATAAATAACTAGAAACGTAACTTTACCATAACAATATAATAAATGAATAACTAGAAACGTAACTTTAACATAACAATATAATAAACAAAATGTGAGATGGACTCCAATGGTAGGAGGGTAGGTAACCTGCGAAACAAAAATGAAAATAAGTGTTTAAAATTAGATCGATGTGACTGAATGAGGTCAAAGATCACAAATTAACATAACACTTGGCAATATTGGTTATTTGCACGTGTGCAGTGTGCCTTATACGTCCCACCCCTCTCATTGGCCAGCGTTGAAGAGGTGTCTGTAGGGAAGCGCCTACTGCGTCAGATCTACGGTATGGTCGAGCAGGTCTTTAAAATGATTTAGAGATGAGACAGAATTAGGTGAGAGATCACATCATTATGCAGGACAATATCGTTTATTTGCAACGTATTTAATTGGAGGCATTGTGTATCTAGGCCGCTCTGTTTACCTTTTTTAAACCCTGTGTTCAACAGAGCTCACAACTTGAGTTCTGCTTTGTTTCTACACTGCAGACTGTATTAAATTCAGCCTTGATTTATTTATCTGCAGAGTGGACAGCAGCGTCCATAACTTGAAAAGAGAAAGAGAAACAATGTGAGAGAGAGGGATAGAGAGAAAGAGAGAAAAAATGGCATTGAAAGTATGAGAGAGAGAAAGTAAGAAATGGAGCAGGAGAGGTAGGGTTAATACTGGATAAAATCTTTGTAGCTCACCTTTTTGCCTATGTTGTGTGTCCAAGCATGTGCCGGTTCAAAGTGCACCCTCAAGTTTAGTGATCTGAAAGATAGTATAGAGTTAGTAATAGCAGAGTACATACAACTGCACAAGTATATTTCTGCTTTATGCCTTTGGACACTCAGGATACTTTATTACATCAACTTCCACTGCTAGGTGCTGTGTGTGTGTGCTCTTTTTCTCTCAGAGTTCTATACCCCATGCACTCCCACTGCATAGCGGTAAGTTCTCATTACTGCGTACCCTGACTGTTGCACCCCATTGACTCCCAGAGTCCAGAGGTGAGTGCCTTTTCTTGCGCACCCAGACTGTTCCAACCTATTCATTCTCACTGCCCGGAGGTAATTGTACATTTCTATGCAGTCAAGCTGCTGTACACTATCCACTCTCTCCGCCCACAGGTGACTTCTTGTTGCTTCAGAAACAAGCTTCTTTGCTCACCTTGTGCCATTGGCGTGATTCAAAGACGGTCCACCAATTGTCGAAGCAGCCTTCTCAGGTGTTGTTACGATGGCCACGCATCATCGCAGAATCCTCAAACGTTGAGCTTTGGAGGTGTTGAGGGGGAACGCCAATTTGTGAAACACAACCTCTTAGATAAGAAGGAAGATAAGATTGTGGGTCATTTGTTTATCAAAGAAGATAGGAAGGGAGAGAGTGACTGAAAAGAATATTTGCAGCTCACATTTCTGTCACCGGTGTGTCTTCCACCACGTGCCGGGACATAGTGCACCCTGAAGCTCTATATCTAAAAGATAGTAAAAGAAAGATGTTATGATTGGTAATTGTCACTATCTTAATGTGGAGTAGAATAACATCGCCCTTTCACACACCTTCCCCCCCGCATTAAAAATACAACTATTTGTACAGTTCCAACTTGTTTATTAGGCTTCGATTTATGAAGAATTAGTAGAGTAGTAAGGTTTTCCATCCGGTTGTGAAAACAAGTGGTGCGCAGTGATACACGTGGTTTTAATCATCACGAGCGACTGGCTTTTAACCGACTATAAAACCTTTCCTGCTATAGGAAAAAAAATACAAATGCAATAATATACGATATATAGGACTGCGTACGAGTAAATCACTGCGTTGCCTTTTTGTATCCAGTCTGCTGCACCCCATCTACTCTGTCCTCTGCACACCCAGGCCTCACTGCTCACCTTTTCGCGGACAGGGTACGTTCTACATCATGCAGTCCCGCTCTGCCACCATGAAGTCTTATATTTGGTGCTGAGTCTTGATATCAACATGGCAAAGGACATACTCGTGCACCTATCTTCATTGCAGGTTCCTCACTTGCTCAGTCCTTGCGGTACCACTAACTCAGTGACCAAAGATGCCACGCACGTGGTAGTGGACCCCCCTGTTCGGTAGTTCAGGCCTACATGAGGCATTCGAACCACTAGGATGGGCCATCACAGCGCTTGTAATGGGAGCAACTCTAAAATGGCGTAGAGCACTTGCACCCCGTCTTTTTTATTGGTAGGGTCACATGTGTAGTGATGCATGTGCTGGATGGGTGTGGTGTGGGTGTATACTAGTCATGAGGGAGTGTGTGTGTGCCATTTTGACAATTAGACCTGGAATTAAGAGGTCACTACAATGGAAATCTGGGCCATGCAGCGTTGTTGTATTTTCCTGGTAGTTTAAGCGGAGTGGGCTGGACGGATGTACGCCAGTGCCCTGCGAGGCTGTGAACGATGACTCCGGAGCTATGGGTGTGGTTCCGTTGTGAGCTATATGAGAAATCAACTGATTCGGGTGTCCTTTTTGTAGTGCTGCCGTCACCCGGGTCTTAAATGCAAATGTGTCATTAATGTCTGTAAAGTCCCACAACATGGAAACATGGAAGGTACGGGGTATCACTGAACTTATATTCATCCATAGTTGCATACATAAATGATTTTGGGCATGACACATTTCTGCAAAAATGAATGTTTGTTGTACATTCAGTGGAGTGTTGTAGCTGTAGTAATACAGGGCTGTGAAAGCCTTAGGTTGCAGTTTTTGACACATGAAGGGCAGTTAATATATATACGTATGTGGTCATTCAGGTATACTGTCGAACTTGGTGCTGGAAATGAGTGTTCAAGGCACGTCCACATCCTGTTATTGTAGAGAAATGACGTAATCTACGCATGCCTGAAAACATACTGTAAATACGGTGCTCATGTAAATTGCTGTTATCGTTTTGGGTCGACTTCGCACTATATAAATATGCTAAAAAAATGAGAAATAGCACACACTTACAAATTTACTATATACTTTCTTTGCAGTATTGTAATGATCCAGTTTGCACGTTCGTATTTGTAGAATGAGCAAGAGAAAGTTGTATAATCTAAGTTTTGTTACTGGCAGAGGTAGGAGGGTTGCATACGCTGTTTACAGTACAATATAATGTGGCAGGGTGCAGGAGCAGCATTTTATAAACATAATAAATACTCAAACACAGATAGATAGTTGAAGTGGGTACGGGCACGTGTGCTCGACTCCATTTTATTACGTTGCTGTTGGTAACAAGTAGAATAGTAAACATGATATCATACACAGATATTCAATTATAAATGGGTTATGACTTCTACTGTACAAAGGTAGGCGCACTATATGTGAAATAATACACAGAAGATTCTATCGTAAAGGGTTCATGAGTTGTAGTGTAATAAGGTAGGGTCGGTTTGTGTGGAACCTGCAATGATGTGTGGTTCAGGCAGACCGCACTGGTAAGAATGTCTTTTGGCTACTGAATTTTGCCTTAATATGGCCACGTGGTGATTATTTATGATGCACTGAGTTAGTGGTACGTATGGTGCTCAGCGTGTTGCCTACTGGACGGCATCATCTGTAATCACGATTGAAATAAAAGATGAAACATGTATGTAATACATTGACAAAATATGTATTTTTCAGGGACATTATAGTTCAAGTTGTGACCTGTGCTGTCCGCAGTGTAGACTACCATTGAGTGTGCCTTTGCACTTGCAGCGTGAATTTTGTTTTTCAACTAAACCTAGAACTGATATAAAAGAAGTTGTTGAAGGAAGGTTACTAAAGGGATATTGTGTAGGTTTGAGGGAGGTTATACTTTGTTTGGTACTGCACTCTATAAATAATGAATGAAAAGTCAGTTGAATTCTGCCTGAATACAGCAATGTGGCGATGAATTATGGTGCACTGAGTTAGTAGTGCCTTTGGGACTGAGTGTGTACGTAACCTATGATAATGCGTGGTCCGGGCAGGCCGCACTGGGGGTAATGATTTTGACTACTGAATTTTGCCTTAACCCCTTCCCTGCTCATGACGAGCTCAGCTCGTCATGCAGTACACTGGTCGTGTGCTTATGACGAGCTGAGCTCGTCATGAAACAATGGGAAAGAAGGATCTGCAGCACAGGAGGAAAATCTCCCTAGCAGCCATGGTGTTAATAAAGCCTTGTGGCGATTATTTATGGTGTACTGAGTTAGTGGTACGTCTGGGGTTTAGCATGTGCTCTCCCTGCGATGATGCGTGGTCTGAATGGGCTGCACTCAAAGCATTGACTGTTGCATACTGACTGCATGTACTTTGAGGGGGGAAAAAAAGTACCATCGATGGTTATCAATTCTTCAGCAACAAAATGATCAGATTCAGATTATTCTTCCATTGGTGTTGCCATTTTTGTCTCCAAAAAAGAAATTCAGTTTTCCAATGAAGAAAACGTGAGGTTCAAATTGTGACCTATGCTGTCTGCAGTGTAGTCTGTCTTTAAGTGTGCCTTTGCACTTGCAGCGTGAATTTTATTGTTCGACTAAATCTATAACTGATATAAAAGAAGTTTTTGAAGGAAGCATACTAAAGGGATATTGTATAGATTTGATAGGTGTTATACTTAGTTTGGTATTGTACTCTGCAAATAATGAATCAACAGTCTATTTAATTGTGAGCTCTGATGACCGCAGTGTAGGCAGGAGGCCGTGGTTAGCAAGAGCCCAGGGCCACGTGAGGATGACTTGAGTTGCACAGTATTGGTAATTTAGTGTGTGTGCAGCCAGCGATGATAAATAGTGCACAGAGTTAGTGACACCTGAAACAGCAAGGTTCTGTGGAGCCTGCGATGATGTGTGGTCTGGGCAGGCTGTACTGATAGTAATGTTTTTTGTCATGTGAATTCTGCGATGATTTTTGGTGCATTGAGTTAGTAGTATATTTGGTGCTTAGCGTGTACGTACCCTGCGATGATGCGTGGTTGGGGGAGGAGGAAGGCACAGTAATTGGAGTAATGTCTTTTGTCGATTGAATTCTGCATGAATTCTATTTAAAAGGGATAGTATGCCTGACTGTGACATAAAATGTTCACTCTTCTTTGCGATGATTTATGGTACATTGAGTTAGTAGTATCTTTGGCACTGAGCTTGTACGTAGCCTGTGATTATGCGTGGGCCAGGGGCCCGCACTGGGAGCAATGTTTTTTGCCTCGTGAATTCTGCCTTAATAAGGCCACAGGGAGATGACTTGTGGTGCAGTGAGTTAGTGGTACCTGAAGAACTCAGCGTGTGCGCACCCTGCAATGATTCGTGGTCCAGGCGGGTCGCACTGGTACAATGTCTCTTGCCTACTGGAATGCGTCATGTGCAATCGCCATTCCATTTTGTCACATCGTTTAACAAAATCTGAGTATATGGAGTACAATTGTCTCTGCCTTAAATAAATCAAGGATAAATTCAATGCTGTCCGTAGTTTAGATCCAAAGCTGAATTCAAGTTGTGAACCCTGCTGTCCGCACTGTAGATGGAAAGCAGTAGTCAGCACAGATATCAACAAATGATTTTTGTCACTTATTTTAACAAAATCTAAATACATACAGTACAATTGTCTCTGCCTTAAATAAACCAAGGCTAAATTTCCTACTGTCTGTAGTGTAGATGCAAAACTGAATTCAAGTTGTGAATCCTGCTGTCCGCAGTGTAGATCGAAGGCAGTAGTTGGCACAGACATCGAGGAATGCTTTTTGTCACATACTTTAACAAAATCTGAGGACAAAATACAATTGTCTCTGCCTTACATAAATCGAGACTGAATTCAATGTTGTCTGTAGTGCTGACGCGCAACTGGTATCAAGTAGTAAGCTCTGTTGATCGCAGTGTACATTTGAAGGCAGTAGTCAGTACAGACATTGAGGAATGTTTTTTGTCGGATCCTTTAACAAAATTGTCTCTGCCTTACATAAATCAAGACTAACTTCAATGCTGTCTGTAGTATAGATGCAAAGCTGAATTCAAGTTGTGAACCCTGCTGTCCGCAGTGTAGATCGAAGGCAGTAGTCAGCACAAATATCAACGAAGAATTGTTGTCACTTATTTTAACAAAGTCTGAGGACATAGAGTACAATTGTCTCTACTTTACATAAATCAAGGACAACTTCAATGCTGTGCGTAGTGTAGATCCAAAGCTGAATTCAAGTTTTGAACCCTGCTGTCCACAGTGTAGATCGAAGGCAGTAGTCAATACAGACATAAGTCTGCAGCGCTGTGGCGCTGAGTTCGCAATGGGCCTGTATCGAGGAGGCACGTGGTCATGGTGGCAGCCATGTGGCGGGGTGAGGACCTTTGCTGTGGCAGAGACTTTTCTCTTTGCAGAAGTGAACCACGCCCAAGGAGTAGGCAAATTATTTATAGTCTTACTCTGGAGTTGCGTACTTTGGACCAGCCCACTCCGCTTCTAGTTCAAGAGGGGGAGACAACACAGCTACATGACCAAGATATTCCCCAGTGTCTGAGATAATATGGTTGCGTCCACTGTTCAATACACCACACATATCAATAGTATATCTACACACGGAAGAGTTTTTGGTGTGTATAGTGAGTTGTGTAAAGCATATCACCGGTAGTGTTAGAATTGTGTACATTATTGTTGATGTGCGAGTTCCTTCCCTTATACATAGTTGATTGTCACATCTCTGAACATGCTATGATATGCCTTCTTGTCCTAACTGTAAATGATCTGGACTATGTACCTGATAGACCTTTTGGCAAGAACCAATGCGAAAGAAGAAAAGAAGAGAAAAAGAAAAAAGAAAAAAAGATGGCAAAGACTTTTAATACCTTGATGTATAACTGTTTCTCTAATGACAGGAAAATGTCTACTATATTTTTGACATGCTTAGATTTTTATGTCTTTCATTTCTCCTTAGCTCTTGTCCTCCCGCAAACGTCTGATCAGTCAGACACTTTATTATGCTCTTGAGATATTCCCTTTTGTTACCCTGAATGTGTTACCTGTTGCCTCCTTGATCTCAATTTTCTCAAAAGTGTTATATCCTAAGGGATGTTTATTTGTCCTTTGCAGCATTGAACTGCAAAGGAACATAATTAATTGAACCACAAACAGAGAATAAGCCGTCAACATTGTTTCTCCCTAACAAAATCTAAAATATTTTTATTTTTTCTAAAGTTTTCCTTTGCTCTGTTTTTTAATATTTTAACTTCCATTTCTCAGATGAGTCTGACCTAATGGTATGTAAGTTATTTGAAGGGATATAAATTGGCAACGGCAAAATTCAGACCAAAATCGGTCACATGCTAAATATTGGCTGTTTACAATTTTCAACCAGTGACCTATCATGGGCTGTAGGTCATTTGGAATTGTTCATCATACTTAGATTTAGATGTGAGATAGGTTGTTCTATTAATTATATTACACATCTTTGAAACCTTGGGGTTTTTTTGATCCCTAGCACTATAGATGCCCCCTTTATTCAAGCAAATCGCATCCACTTTAAGATGGTGCCCGTTTACAACTTCTCATTTCTGACACGTGACCGGACTTAATCTTTGTTTGAAAGATGGCCCCGGTTCACAACGCCACAGTCGATAGCCACGATACGGGATTAACCCTGGACCGTGCCTCCTTGCCTATATGAAACAAGTAAGTGCAAACGAAATATGTAGTGTTCCAATATAGAATTTAGTTATATTAAAGCCACTGACAGCCTAATAACCGAAAGTGGTGTTTTGCCAAATTACGCGCTGTCTGTATCCTTCCGTTAATGTCCTCATTCTCCTTATTCTACTAGGGTCTCTGATTCGTTCTGAATGGCATTAAGCTGGAAAACGCAGTTTTCTTTTCCTTTTTAAAGTGATGCTGTCCTTTGTAAGTGTCTGTTCCTTTACTAGAGATGGAAATCTGTGTCCGTAGATAGCCAAACGTATTTGCTCAAGGACTAAAAGGATCATATAGTTGGGGCAGATCGCGTTTCTTCTTTCGACTTTACTTTACAAATTGGCAAATGTCTTGAATACCAAGCAACACCATGATGAGACCTCAGCCTGCATGATGCAATGACACTCTGCTCCTTTGCTACCCGCTTTCATACTAGACTTCACATCACAATTAATAAAACTGAAATGCATTAGCAAAAACCACATTAAAATCTACTAATTGCAAGACTTCTCCTTCTTCCTCCTCCTTTCTCTTTTTCTTTTTATTTCCTTTCATTCACTTCCCTCCCCCTGCTTTCTTGTTCTATTTCTCCATCAATCACTTCACCTTGCACAAGCACTTCCACTGCACTGGTGTAGATGAAGAAAAATCTTTTTTTTTTTTAACTTTTTGGGACTTTTTGGACTACCTTGCACCTTTTTCTTATTGGGATTTTTTTAATGACATCTTCACTCTGATACAATATTATATATAACCTTGACTCATTAATATCCTTTCAGCTTTGAAAAAGCCCTGGTCGACTTGACCCAATGGGCGAAACACGTGTAGGCTGACATCCTTTGTCCAATGAGATTCTGAACTAATTGTATTTTTCTTAAAGAAGATTTATTGAAAATAAATACACTAAGAGGGCTCGAACTCTTTCTTTCTGCTTACTTTTCTCAAATACAATGGAGGAGTGCCAACTCAAAAAACCGCATGCACATCTCTGAACATTGAGCTAGTGTGCTGTTGAGGGGATATATTACTTTGGGAAGGTCCGTTGTCCTGTTTTGCACTGCCTCTGAGGTAGTAGAGGGGGAGGCGTCAGGAGGGGTGGTTGTAGAGGTGGTGGCGCTAGGTGTTGTGATTTTGTTGACTGTTGGAAGTGCATAATTTGAACCTCTATTACATATTTGTCTTTAGATATGGGTGTGAGTTAGATGTAATTCACGCAGTACATAGTCCACTTCCTTACACTAGTTAAATGTTGATATTCATTTGTTCATGGTAAGTGAAACTATCGCCTGTTTTTTTAGGTAGCATTGCAGATTTAGCTTGTTGTTGAAAATATGGGGAAGTGGGGTTTTTTGGTTTTATTAAAAAGGGAATGCCTAGTTTTTATATCATTAATGTTAGTTGTGGTTCTGGTTTGAGGCCATTTTCTTGGAGGAAGGAATAAATTGAAGAATTTTAATATTTGCAGTTTTTACGCCTTTGAGAACGGGATGATAACTAAAAAAGATAGAAAAAAACAGATATGCTTAATGAACATTATAACTAGGAATTATCATTTAAAAAACCTTTCAAAATTACTGAAAAAACCTTAGGTTTCAGGCAGGTATAGTTAGGAATGATCATTTAGAAAACCTTAGAAATTCACTGAAAAACCATAGGTTTCAAGCAGGTTATAGTTAGGAATTATCATTTAAAAACCCCATAGAAATTAATTTAAAAGACCATAGGTTTCAGGGGTGTTATAGTTAGCTGGACATTTCACTCATACATAACCATTGAAATTCCTCTGCTATAGTTAGTTGTACTAACTGTAACTCTCGTGCCCGCAATCCACTGGTGATGATGTCATATATTACATCATTCATGATATGGTCATTGACATCACTGATGACATCTCAATGGCATTGCAGGCATACAAGTTATAGTTAGCTGAACTAACTATAACGAGGTAATTTCAATGGTTTTGTATGAGTGAAATCTCCAGCTAACTATAACATGTGTGAAACCTATGGTTTTTCAGTGAATTTGCAAGGTTTTTTAAATGCTAATTCCTAACTATAACATGGCTGAAACCTATGTTTTTTTCAGTGAATTTCAAAGGTTTAGTAAATGATAATTTTTAAATGTATAAATTATTACATTTCTTTCTTTTTATACTAATTTCTTACATTTTTATTAAAAATATTTATATCTACTTTATTTTTTAAATTATATTTCATATTCTTAATGTAAAATAATAAAACGAAATCCCAAATATTTTTTATATAAAAAAAATGTTTTCCCATTTTTTCAATTACAATCTGTATAATTCCTTTTTCATATTTTTGGGGGTAATCGCACCATACGCATACAGTGATCGCACCACACTTTGTACAGCAAATGGTCCTCTGCGCGTAGCCGCGCACTCGTTACAGATACGCTTTGACCTTGCGCATTGCATGAACGCTTCTGCGTGACGTCATATACGACGCCCCGTAAGCCAGAAACCGGTCCTCGGAAGCTTGTTTCCCGTCCAGGTAAGGCATGGCTTGGCAGTTCGGGCTGGACTGTTCCCATGAGGCACAGGGTCAGACTGATTTGCATATGGCCATGTCTGAGCTGGGGTGGTGTGGAGTGCAAAAAAACAATGGATTTAGGCCCAGATCTCTGTACTGGGGCGAATGTATGACACTGTTCTGCATTCTGTCCATCAACTGTGAGGTTTGCATCCGTAAGCGTACGGCGCAAAAGTTTCTAATTGAATTGTTCTAAAACATATATTTATGTATTTAATGTACATATTAAGGGAACACAGTATCTAGGACAATCATGAAAATTGTTTTTTTTTAACTTTTAATAAACGATTATTACTTTTAAAAGCAATTACACAAATCGCATAGTTACATCGTACATACTCGCATCTTAAGAGCACCGTAAGAGCACTGTAAGCGTACGCAAAGTCATGTGACCATAAAAGGAAAGTTTTGATTGGTTCATAATACTTCCTATTCCAACTGTTGAAAGACCCCTCTCATTTTGATCATCCTACTTCGACTTTCCCAGGAAAAACATCTATTCTGTGGAGCTGTAGTCTTTTACAACCAAACTCTACAATGGCTTGCCTTTTAGAGACTTCATCAGTACATTCCTCTAAGGAAGTTTTTGTTACTGAGCCACCTCAGAAAAAGAGAAAAGAAGCTTTCATTTGGAATTTTTCTTCATTTCCGGAGGGACAGAAAAAGGTGAATGTACCGAAAGTAACATGCAAGATCTGTGAGGTTACACTTTCCAGGGCTGACCCCACTAAAAAGTACTCTTTCGGGACAGCCTCAATGGTTCGCCATGTCAAAAATTTGCATCCAAATAATTATGGAAGGATGGCAACACAAAGGTTCCAGGAAAACCCTCAACCTGCAGTTCCTTCTACCTCAACTGCACCACCACCTCCTCCGAGCAGTCCGCATCCTATTATTGCGCCTCAGTTTACAGACCTTACAACTCATTGTACATTTTTCAGAGAACTCCTTTGTTACGGTAAGCAGTCTATTCACCTCATTGTGAAGAGCAAAGAAGAGCACCGTTGCCCAAAACAATATTCTTTTTTTTCTTTTTTCTTCCTGTTCCACAGTTTTTTTGTTTCCAGTTGAATTTTTTTGGTTTAAAAAAACAACTAAAAACTTGCTGAAATTTTTTTAAAAAAATTGAAAACTAAAAAGAAAATAAAACACTTCTTTTCAGAACTACCTCCACTGACTTAAAAAAGAACTATGGAGCATATTATCAAGGGGGTTTATCTCTGCTTTTTTGGCTTTAAAAGCCAGGAAAGCGGAGATAAAATTATCTCCCTATTACCTAGCTGTCGCTAACACCAGTTAGTGACAGCTAGTAGGAGATAGCGACCATCTTGGGCCCGGCTTTGCATGTCAGTGATATTTATCACTAATGACTTGCAAAGTGGGCGTGCCAAGATGTTAGCGACTGGAAACAGTCGCTAACATCGCTATCTCCTATTACCAACTTTTGGAGATATTCGCGCTAAGCGCGAATATCTCCAAAAGCTAACACCTGCCCCTGAGCAGTTCTTAGCCATGTTATCCAATGGTAGGTGGATAACATGGTTAAGAGCATTAGCTCAGTAATGCCTGAATATCGCTGACTTTTCAGCGATATTCATGCATTATTTCCAATCGCCGCAGCTCAGCGATAATTTTTTCTCGCTAATCAATCAATAGCGATAATTATCGCTATTGCTTGGTAATATGCCCCTATATTTCTATAATAATGTGTAAACCTTTGTCAGAATGAATGTGTAGTGCATAAATGACGAATGAATTTTTAGTGGATGGTGAATGTGAAAGTGCAAAACTATATGAGAGTGCTACAGCATAAATGTATAAGGTGTTTACCTATACTATACTGTAGTACCTCTGAAGCACTTCAATGAAACACATCCATATAAATATGTTCGAAGTCTATACTTCAATTTGCACTGCTAGTGAAACTGCCTGGGTGAATTTGTATGCGTTAGGAGCGAATTTACAACACCCTTGTACCTCTTTTACACATCTTTTCCGTCACTTTTGTGATGCAGCGGTGTTGCAAAAGATGTACCATAGTACCTGATATTTACAATGTGATGCATATGCAAGGGATCAAAAAGTATTAGGAGGAACCCTTTTTGGAAAAAGGAAATGGGTTTGTATTCAACAAAAACAAGAGTCCCTTTTTCTTGTTTTATAAGGAAAAAATCTGGAAAAAATATGTAAGGTGCATCACATTCTAAAGCCCTAAAAGTGAATGAGTGAAATCTATAATATTTAATTCAGTCACTTTTAGTCCAATGCTACGTCAAAACCCTGCACCTGCTTGAAACAGGTGTAAGGATTGACACAGCTTTGTGAGTATAGAACCCCAAGAGCATTGCTGGAGCTGCGTTGGACTTGGAACGCAAGTCAAGCAATGCACCACCTTCACAACACAAATACATCACATATCTGTGCCGTTTTTGCTCCATTATACACTACAGTGTAAATATGGTGCATCCATTGTGCTTATATCACAGTGCACAATAACTGCCAGATCTCTGGGAATGTACCACTTATTGTACATCTGCTGATTACTGTTTCAATGTACTGAATGGATCACTACACACTAATCAATGAGTCACTACAAAACTATAACAGGAATGTTTGCTGGAAGTGTAAGGCTAGAGACTGGGGAATTCAAAATATAAAAGGTAAATTTGCAGGTGCATAGAACAGTACATGCATAGTAAATAGGAGTTTGAAGCATTCCAAATACTAAGGCCTACTTTGCTCCAGAATTACTTGGGTACTGACTGCGTGATTACAGTTCTGCAAAGAGAGTGCATGACTGGATTTACCACAGTACATATATAAGGAACTATTGCTGAATGGCTCATTACAATATTGAAACAGTAGAGTGAGAGTGATTATGAAAGTCTAATGATACAGACTGGAAAATTGAATGTATAAAAAAACAAATGTGCACCTACATAGAAGAGTGCATGCATACTCTATACAGGTTTAAAGCAGTACATGGCCTAAGGCCTTATTTGCACCAAGATTACTTGAGTACTGACTGGATAATTACAGTTCTGCAAGGAAAGTGTCTGTCTGAATTTAGAAGAGCTTCATTTTTAGCACAGTGCATACATAAGGGCATTCTGCTGAATACTTCACTACAATACTGAATGAGCAATCACAAAGAGCTTGCTGGAAGTGTAAGAATATAGACTGGATAATAAAAGCTATAAAAGACAAGTTTCCCATGCATAGAAGACTGCATGCATAGTGTATGGGAGTTTGAAGCAGTCCATGCCCTAAGGCCCACTTTGCACCATGACTACTTGGGTACTGGCTGAATTTTTGCAATTCTGCAAGGAGAGTGTCTGGCAAAATGTACAGCAACTTCACTTTTAAAACAGTGTATACATAAACACCTACTGCTGAACGGCTCACTGCAATTCTAAAATAGCAGTACCAAAATGGTTGGAGGAAGTGTAAATATAAAGACTAAGCGATTGAAAGTTTAAAAGCCAAGTCTACAGGTGCATAGAAAAGGGCATTTATTATTTAATAACCTTCCCAAAGCCCCAAGTGTCAGCACACCTTTCCGAGGGTAGGATTACGATCTACAAATGCTAGCATTTTCTAAATTAAGAACCATAAAAATAACAAAGATTAAACCTTTTTTTTTCTTCTAATGATAACGATATTTTTTATACCTCTTCTATTTAGATGTTTTTAATCATGAAAATTCAAAGAACACATTTTGCTGAGTAACACTTTTTAAACTCTCCAACGTATGTAGATAATAATACCTTATACGTGTTACTATCAAAATCGAAACCTGTACAGCTTCACAGTTTGAAACTTTTCCAAACATGTGCAGATGAAAACCAGTTAAAACGTGAGCACGTGTAAACTGCAAAACGTGCCATCTACATGGCGGAGCCACATCTTCCTTCCATAGACTACTAAACAACAAAAAACGATATAAACCACACCTACTGTGCAATTAGTTTTGTTTTCCCGAGTTATTTCTGAATTGCCAATTTCTGTTGCAGGTTCCATTCTCTAGCATCGGATTCTCTTTTTGCGTCAACAAACATATTTCGGAGTTGTAAGTTGTTTCAAGATGGCATAGGCATAGTACTTAGTTATAAATTGTGACTATTTGTCAATATTTAAACATTTATATGTAGAAAAAAATGTTATTGCATGTTTTTCCCTTTTTCTCTGTAATATCAGCAGCTTGTTCTTAGAAAGAGATATATTATAACAAATATTACTCCTTTTCTGGTTCTTTTTACCTTATATATAGTGACTTTTTATATTATAATATTGATACTGTACTTCGCTCGAGAGGTGTTGCTAACCCGTCGACGCAAACACTAAACATTTACAATCAACGTGACAATGATACACTTGTTATTATGTTTTCCCCTGGAGATCACATACTGTTAATATGTATATTATAACATTAACAGTCTTAGTGATCCTAGCGGAATTCACAATCCGTCATTACAAACAGTAACGATAAGTAAGCAAAGTTACCGGCTTGCGGCTTTCAGTCTATTTTCCCCATATGCTGTGAGAAGAAGTTCAGTAAATAATTACCGCTCGAAACTATTTCATTATGGATGTTCTGTTAAATACATAACTTTATTTTCCTTTTCTTTTTACTGTAACAATAGTATCAATCGTTATATTATAATAGATTGTCCTATTGCTACAGAACAGAAATGGGAGATTTTTCAGCGCTATCTGTAATATAATTATCAAATATTTATAAAAACTTGATCAGATATTTTTATATATATTAAAATATAGCTATGCATACTTTGTTACTTTAAATATTTATTAAACCCTACATTTCTGAATGTTATTTTCTAATTTCTGTTCTTATTTGCGATTCCTATTCACCTTCTCCCTAAAGAATATATAGGACCTGTACTACATATTATAAGAGAAACATTCTATATATTCGTTGGTCAAATTTTAAAAATAATAATGCATGCATTTCTATGTAATATGAAACAATTTAGATTTTACTGTTTTACTTGTTCTCTTGATCTGAGATAATGTAGTGCAGGAGTGTTTGTTGTAGCACTTCTATTCTACTTTATCTAAAAGTAACTGATGCCCTCTTACATCAACAAGAATGTGGGGCAACACTTTTACAAACTGTAGCACAAAAATGAACTATATAGCCACGCTTAACTGATATTTTATGAAATTCCATTTTTCATTGTCACCCCTCACTGAAATTTTTGCTGCGCAACAACACCTCCCCATCATGAAAGTAAACACCACATTATAAGTAAATAGTAGTACTAAGAAGTATGTCACCTACAAACTTGATAAAAGAAAACAGCGCAAAACACTGTCATTTTTCCGCCGTGATTTATACACCACACGGCAATTATATAAATGGCCCTTGAAACATATATAAAAAATTGTTTACCTCATAATTCCTCTCCACCACCTTATGGGCACTGTACACAGTTAATAGTTTTCCTAACCTGCCCTCTACTACTTTCTTTCCCCATACTCCTTTGGAAAATGCATCACAATATCACTGACAACAGTGAACCGTTCCCACCCAATAAGGAGCAAACTTGTGTTTGGAACACTTTAGCCATTAAAATGTCCATCTTGTTCCAAAGACGAGCAAGGAATGACTGCTAAGCCTTCTACTTTTAATACTTTAAAGCCAATTAACATTAAACTTCGTAAAGTCCCGTTTGGAGCACGTTATTCTAATACTCCCCGAACAGGAAGGAATCCTTAATAAAACTTTTCCACAAACTTCTTCTACGTCTAACGGTTCCTATGAAAAAAGTAAATATAAATCTCCAGAACAGTAAGTATTTCAATTAGCAACATATTGTGGTGAACTTCTAACCTCTGTACTCACGTAACTGATACATGAACTGTTACTATGGTAACAGGGAGAAAGTAGTGGCTCTACAAAAAACGTTATATTTACCTTGGATCCTCTACAAGACAGAAACGAAACCAAAATACCACAATTGCAACCCCTTTGCACAGTTTTTTTTTAACAAAAAGAGGCCCCGGAGGAGGGGGAGGGGGTGGGAAATCGAGTGGAGGAGAAAGCGGTCCCTGGAACTCCGGGGGGCCATGAGCCCCCCGCATACATATAGTTAAAGATCCGGGGGTAGCGATCCCCGCGCAGGGGAGACCCTCTAGGACCCCCATTATGAAAAACAAATTGCCCCAGAGATTTGACCCCCCGGAGGCTAATTAACAATAAAGCGGGCTTCATGTTTTTTTTTCTTTTTCGCCCAAAACGCGTACCCTGCGTTTTTTTAATTAAAAAAAATATATCTTGCGTGATGTCATATATGGTGCCCCGTACACGTACTCCACGTAAGATTTTAATTGTTCAAAAACATATATTTATGTCTTTAATGTACATATTAACAGAAGGCATTATCTGGGATAATCATAAAAATACTTTTTTTAAACTGTAAAAAAGCGTATATTACTTTTAAAATCAATTACAGAAATATTGCACGTACGTCGTAAGAGTAAAGATAGTTTGAAGACTTATACATTTTATAAAACAATATAGCACTGCACACTAAAGAAGAAAAGTCAACACAAATATTGACCCCTCTCACAACATTTAAAAGCCCCTGGGGGAGGTGATAAATTAATCGAGACTGAATACGTTAGTACAGCCTACTGTGCTTACGCTACCAGAAAAACACAACAAAAGTACAAAGCCCAAATTTCCATTGTAGTGATTTCTTAGTTGCAGGTCTAGTTGTCAGATCAACACACACTCTCTCATGGCTGGTATTCACCCACACCACTCCTATCCAGCACATCAGTCACTACACATGTGACCCTATGTATAAAAAAGACGGGGCGCAGGTGTTCTACGCCATTTTAGAGTTGTTCCCAAACTACTGTACAAGGGGGCCCACTACTACATGCGTGGCCTCCCGGCCAAAGTCATCGAGAAAGCTGTCAACAACCAGCTCGCCGCCTTCCTCGAAGCCAACAAATCCCTCGACTCCTCACAATCTGGCTTCCGAGCAAAACACAGCACTGAGACCGCCCTCATCGCAGCAACAGACGACATTCGAACTCTGCTGGACAATGGAGACACAGTCGCCCTCATCCTCCTCGACCTCTCTGCAGCATTCGACACAGTCTGCCACAGCACCCTTCTACAACGCCTCAATAACATCGGAATCCAAGGAAAAGCACTTGAATGGATCACCTCGTTCCTCACCGGAAGAACCCAGAGAGTCCGCCTCCCACCATTCAAGTCCGAGGCCACTGAAGTCATCTGTGGCGTACCACAAGGATCCTCACTCAGCCCCACCCTCTTCAACGTATACATGAGCCCCCTCGCGACCATCGCCCGCCAACACAACCTCAACATCATCTCTTACGCGGATGACACTCAACTAATCCTTTCCCTCACCAATGACCCCAGCACCGCCAAAACTAACCTACACGAAGGAATGAAAGAAGTTGCCGAATGGATGAAACAAAGCCGTCTGAAACTGAACTCAGACAAAACAGAAGTCCTCATCTTAGGTACATCCCCCTCTGCATGGGACGACTCCTGGTGGCCGGAAGCCCTTGGAAAAGCACCCATCCCGACAGACCACGCACGGAACCTAGGCGTCATCCTGGATTCTTCACTCTCAATGAACAGACAAGTCAGCGCCGTATCCTCTTCCTGCTTCAACATTCTTCGCATGCTCAGAAAAACATTTCGCTGGATCCCCACCGAAACAAGGAAAACAGTCACCCATGCTCTGGTCACGAGCCGACTGGACTACGGAAACACCCTCTACGCAGGCACTACCGCTAAACTCCAGAAGAAACTCCAACGAATCCAAAACGCCTCAGCCAGGATCATACTAGACATTCCACGCAACGAACACATCTCTGGTCACCTTAAAGACCTCCACTGGCTACCCGTCAAGAAGAGGATCACTTTCCGACTGCTAACCCACGCACACAAATCACTCTACGACATCGGACCAGAATGCCTCAACTCTCGACTGTCCTTCTACACCCCCTCCCGCCAACTACGTTCTTCCAACCAAGCCCTCGCCACTGTACCTCGCATCAACAAGACCACCATGGGAGGCAGATCCTTCTCATACCTGGCTGCTAAAACATGGAACTCACTCCCCGCTTACCTTCGCCTTACCCAGAACCACCTAGCATTCAGAAAGCAACTTAAAACGTGGATTTTTGACAAGTAATTCCCCACCCCTTTCTAAGCGCCTTGAGACCCTCTGGGTATGTAGTGCGCTATATAAATTCTCTGACTTGACTTGACTTGACTTCTTTGGTCACTTAGTTAGTGATGCCCAAAGCACTGAGCGGGTGAACAACCTGCAATGATAATGATGGGAGCACGAGTATGTCGTTAGCCACATACATTTACCACCCATGATAAAGGCATAAGCATAATAATGGCTTTTTGGTGACGGACACCCGTTGTAATGGCTGTGGCTTACGTGCTTCAAATTACTTTTTACGTATACGTGTCACCAAGTCTGATAACATCGGAGGCCAAATACAAACACAGGACATCTCATTGATCACAGACAAGATAGGCGGAGGGTAAAATGAAAGTAACAGGTATAAAAAAATGGAGGAAAACTACTAAAATGGCGGAGGATGAACGTAATGAACGTTTGGCGCCTCGACATTATGATCATTAATATATTACAAAAGTATACCGGCGATTGACACACACGGCCCAGGAAAAGAAAGCGACAAATTTAATACCTGAAATGAGGACAGCTTTGCTTGGTGAACTTAAAGAAAAAGAAAGACAATGGGCTTGGAAACAAGGCTGCTCATCCATAGAGAATACAACTGGTGCACACAAAAAAACGGAAAGTTTCACATACTATCATAGAAATATAGCTCTTTTTTTCACCAGTAAAGTTAGTTCTCAAAAAGAACTTTAAGACATGTTATCAACCCTGGGCGATAAAATTATTGCCGCTTTATCGGCAGGAAACTGCCGATGAAGTGGCGATAATGGGCTTCATAATACCACCCATGATAAAGGCATAAGCATAATAATGGCTTTCTGGTGACGGACACGCGTTGTAATGGCTGTGGCTTACGTGCTTCAAATTACTTTTTACGTATACATATACGTGTCACCAAGTCTGATAACATCGGAGGCCAAATACAAACACAGGACATCTCATTGATCACAGACAGGATAGGTGGAGGGTAAAATGAAAGTAACAGGTATAAAAAAAACGGAGGATAACTACTAAAATGGCGGAGGATGAACGTAATGAACGTTAGGCGCCTCGACATTATGATCATTAATATATTACAAAAGTATAGCAGCGATTGACACACACGGCCCGGGAAAAGAAAGCGACAAATGTAATACCTGAAATGAGGACAGCTTTGCTTGGTGAACTTAAAGAAAAAGAAAGACGCATGGGCTTGGAAACAAGGCTGCTCATCCATAGAGAGTACAACTGGTGCACACAAAAAAACGGAAAGTTTCACATACTATCATAGAAATATAGCTCTTTTTTTCACCAGTAAAGTTAGTTCTCAAAAAGAACTTTAAGACATGTTATCAACCCTGGGCGATAAAATTATCGTCGCTTTATCGGCAGGAAACTGCTGATAAAGTGGCGATAATGGGCTTCATAATATGCTCTATGGAATTCCAATTGAAACTCATGTTAGATGCCCTTCACATCTAACAAGAGCTTCGAATGGAATTCCATAAAGCATAAAGCAGCTTACATGCTGCTCTCTCTATCAAAAACCAATCTGCTTTCCTACTTGAAAGAGAGACCAGATTAACATGCTCTCTCTTTCAAATAGGAAAGCGGTTTGCTGTGGTAAAGTGGGAACAGCCATGCTCCCGCCCTAACATAGCAAACAGCAGTGTCCAGGGGGTAGGCACCCCGAGACACTGCAGGAGCCGGCCCTGGGAGGCGGTGATCCCCATGGCCATCATGTACAGGGGGAGGGGGAGCTGAAAACATACTTTTTTTTTTAAACCCTGAGGGGGTGGTGGTCCTGGGGGCTGCGGGGGGCCTTAAAAGGGATACAAATTGCCCCCGAGATTTTGCCCCCCGGGAGGCTAATTAAGAATGAAACGTATTTCTAGTTTTTTTTACCTATACCCGTACCCTGCGATTTCTTTTTTTTTTTAATTGGGAGCCTAAAGATCAATGTGGGACCCCCTGAGCAGGCCTAGAGGATCAGGATCTTTCTACACTGCCCCCTTTCCTTTTTTTTTCAACTTTGTTGTACTGTTTTCTTGTGACTCGGTTCTACCGAGCCACAAGATGGCTGCCAACACTTCCTGGTTTGGAGTGTTGACAGACAGTTGACATCCAATCAGCAAGCAGCTCGTGCTCGTAATTGTACGGATTTCGGTACGCGTGCTGTACTTCGTCTCTAAATATCGCTATGATTTTACTTTTGATTTTCTCAGGAACTACTGAACGGATTTACACCATTTAACAAAAAGCACGACCTGCGAACCGAACTCTACCTCTCTGCCAAATTTGGTGTAATTCCGTTCAGCCGTTCGGGCTGTAGCCCTGGCTAAAGGTCCCTATGGAAAATTGCATGGGGAAAACATGTTTTGAGACCCCCCTTTTTTCTCGGCCCCCACTTGACGAATCACCCCCAAATTTTCAGGGAGCGGAGCGGAACAGGCCATTTTCTTGGAGAAATTCGCGAAGATTCGTCCACCAGCACCAAAGTTATTCCGAATAGAATGTTGTGGATTTCCTATGGAAACTAGGTCCTAACTGTAGCTACCTACTGGCGACCGCCAGTAGGTAATATATTTATATATATTTGGCGGACGCGCCAAGCACAATAAAGCTAATTTAATATCTGCACCAGCAAATTTTGGGTCTACTCTTCGTCATTTCAGCCTGCTAAGGGTCAGCGAGTGGTGGTGACGATCTTCTGTATATATATATATATATATATATATATATATATATATATATATATATATATAAATATATCTAAGAACAAAGATGCTGAGGCCCAGTTAATACCATAATACCACCACCGAACACTTATTTCCAGTGGAAAGTGCAGCTTGCATGAAATCCTTACTTGTTTCGGCCATCTAGCCTTGTTCACAGGTGAGCAATGTCTAGTCTGCCAGACACCTGCGCTTTTAAATCAGAATGTCACTTGATATTGTAATACATTCCTCCGTCTCCCAGAATGCATCAATGTTATCACGCCAATTCTTGAAACTGCACTTCAGTTTCATATCTTGCTCAATTCTTCTGGGAACAATGTTCGGTGGTGTCAGAAACTGGATCTCAGCATCTTGTGCAAAAATGAAAGAGATCAGGGTAGGCAAAACTCCCTGAATGGCAAGTCTAAATCAGGCTCTAGTGGTATCTGACACAGGTAGGTAAGAATGCTGCACGCTCTGAGGGGTCACTGTTACCCCAGCGTATGCCCGCTACCTCCGTTGAGGCCCTCCATTCAATCTCTAATGGTTGTATTGTTGATTTTGGGTCATTTCATCTAGCACAAGTCTGATTTAGACTTGCCATTCAGGGAGTTTTATCTACCCTGATCTCTTTCATTTTGGCACATTAACAAAAATGTTCTAATTAATTAGGTCTGATGAAACGCCAAGGATCCTTTCTGGACCATCAGGGTGTGAAACATGTCGACCCCATGACCTTTATCACTACTCCCAATTTCTGAACCAAACTATAGTTCCTCATCTGTGGAAGGTCTAAGTTTGATTTGTTGATTTTAATCATACCTGAAGGCCCCAAGAATAAATATATTTTTCGGGGACTACTACGGTATTTTTAATCCACCTGTGCACTATCCCCACACACCCACACTCACCACTATGGCAATTTTTTTCAAAAGATCTCCGCCTAAGAGCCTTCTCGCGGGCCTGCGGGGGACTACAGTATCAACTCCACGAGGAGCAAAACCGCCCTATGATGAAGCATGACACCTTGATGGGTTTGAGAGGGCAACTCTTCAAAATAGAGGACATTTCCCTCATTAATGTTATATCAATCCTGAAACCTACCCCTTTTCTTTTCCATTTAAACACGCAGCACAACAGGCCGGTTTGTCTCTTGTCCCCTATGAACAGTTACCCTTTTGTGTTATGCATTTTATTAATAGGTGGGGGCCCAGATGTTAAATTAACCTTCCAGGCCTGTGACGGGCTAGACTCGTGGTTGGCCATAAAGCAGGTATGCACCTTGGCATCCGATAGTCAAAGTCAAGCAAACTCTTGATTCAGCTTCAATTCTACCCCAAGCAAAAACCGTAGTACAGTAGTGGTTCGGAGAGTTTGAGGATGGCTGATGCAGCGTCTGTCCTTAGACCCTTCAAGGGTCCTTTATCACACTGCCTGGGGAATATGGGGAAGGTGGGCCATGCACCAGTGGACCAAGTGATAGCCTGGTTCCCAGACCCCACTTTCAAAGGGTGCCAGGGGGATTCCCATTTAGGCTTGGCTCTGGCATAGTTTTAACTAGTGGCTCAGCGTATAAATTGGCCTGAGCTCCCGTTGGACTGGAGTTCCGGTGAGTTTGTACTATGGGCAAGAGGACGGGGTCCTAAGATTTACAGGAAGGGCTTACAACAAAAATGAATGAGGCTGAAGTGCCTGCAGGGGTTCAAACATGACTCTAAACAATTTTGTGATGCGGTGATTCAAAGTCTGGTATCTGTATGAAGTTATGTATATATTACAATTCTATGTATTAATATGCTGCGTTACGGTACTTACAGTGATTTTTGTTTGTTAATTTTGTAAATAAATTTGGTCTGTGACGGTTGTAAAAGTCCAAATACTGTGAGTCTTGGGTTAGTCCATGTGGATGGGGAAGGGAGGTGCCGGATTAAAGTGTGAATATGTTGGCTGGCATTTAGGTAGTTAAATGTTAATTTTACTAAACTAAAATCATAAAACATTCTACATGACAATAAAGCGCATATTGACAGAAAGTGCCTAGTGCTAGCATTTTGTCCTTCAGGGTCTCAAAATAATATAATCTGTGCAAAAAAAGGCAACAAATTAAAATATTTAAAATAATTTCTACATAATCTAAGAGCATGAGCAAGTAAAATTTAATTTTAATAAAGAAGGAAAAAAAGAGGATGGGAGGATAGCTTGAAACTCATGTACGATTCGGCGATATATGAAGCCAGAGGTCCTGCTCTACCAGCTTCAGAGCCTTATTTGCTAGAAAACTAATCCCAGCACGTTACCAAATTGCTCGGAAAACAGCTACTGGCCAAATTGAGTATAAGGGACCTCGATGTAGATCTTACTGCTTGACAGACTGTTAGTTATGTTCGTACATTTGTTGGGATTATCAATAACAAGAGAAGCATCTCCCCTCACGAACAAGATTGCTGCCTGATGAGGTAAAATAGTATGGCATGTAATTCATTAAAGGTCCGGCTCTGTCAGACCAGATTTCCTACATTAAAAGTCACAGATTATTATTGTGAGAACTGCAAAATCCCAGGGTTTCGTCGAAATTGGTCATTAAGCAGTCACTTACCGCCTTTGAATTGGGCATCTTCAATGTGAATGTTTCTACTCAATAATTTATCTGTTCTATTCAGGAATTCAATAAGTCTATAAGCTGCAAACTCATCCCTCTTATAAACAATGTATAGTTTGGTGATGTGTTCTGATAGCATGTTGGATAAACACTCGCAGAGCCCATATCTGCCTTCATTCAGTAAAGAAGTGCAGTCTTCTAAAGCCTGTCTTGTTGAACCACTTTGGCAATAGCTTGCTTAATCTCCACAACAGCCCCAACAGCGCCAGGATGCCTGGCCTCACCTCGGGGGGCCCAGGAGTGGGCACTTCACATGGAAAGGCCAGGAGGGGTTCCAGAGCGGTATGTGTACAGCGCCGTGATACCCTTGGGGTGATTATGCTATATAAGCACTACAACATTTACATTTACATTTACATTGTGAGATAAGAGCTGCTCAAATCTCTGTTGTAGTAGCCTTATCTCAAAATAACTTGTAAGACTTTCTGCGAGGTGGCTTTGTTGTTGAAGATATTTGCATACATTGATGGTTGGTTCTCCTGTCTTTAGTCTTGCTACTCGCAGGATGTGAGGGGGTTCCCCACCTATGAGATGAGGCTGACGTCTCTTGTAATTGTAAACGATGTGGCACAATACTTCTTTACAATTGCTTTTACAGTTTTGCCAATTGTTCTTTCTCTCTTTTGTGTGTCCAAACATTGACGCTGTCTCTTTGCCTCTTCTCCTTAATGTGTTGTGGAATTTCATACGGTCAAATGAACTATTTCAGGCATTTAGACACGTCTTGGTACGTCCTTGTGGGCATACTGTAGGATGCAAGAAACGTGCAGCTCTTCCTTTCTGACCCCACTGTGTTCCTATGAGAACGCGTGAAATCAAAACAGCCAAACACTCTGAAATGACAAGAAAGAGATGACACCGGATCTGTATGTGGGCATGACAATAGCTGTGCAGAAGAAATCGCCGAGATTCTCCCAGGAAACTGGCACACATTTTTCTTTTAGGGAGACAGGAGAGCTTTCTTCATTCAGAAGCCCTAAATTATGCAGCTGTCTGGCCGCCGGCCCTCCAGGACGGGATGCTTCGTTTTCATTTTCCACAATGCCATTGAAGTGCTTATTTTCCTCCTGAAGAGACACAAACAGATGCAAACTTCTGTAAACACTTTAGAAATGAATTCGGTGAGTTTGGCCTCTCAGCGGCGCTCAATGGCTGACAGAAAAATGTCTAATTAGCGCAAGTGGGAATAATAGCGCCACTTGGATTCCTTCCATCGCCTCGACGGCTAGGTCCGTGAAGAGCTCAAAGGGCCCTTTGTTCGGCAGGTCACCCTCTTTCAGGCTTTTGTGCCGCCCTCTATTTAGGGCTAAGAGAGGGGAGAGAATAGATTAGGCGATGTGCTGTGCTTAAGTATAAAGCGTGCTCTTGTAAGCCATCAGAGGAGAGGCGGCAGGCCCGTTTACAGGTGTTGAGGGGAGGCGCGGCTCAATTATAGGCCGCAGCGCGCGCTGCGAAAGAGCCAGGTGGGGAAGGCGGCGCGAGACCACAGGAATTCCATTCCAGCAGTGCCCTAGCATTGATAAGAGGAGCCCGATTTATGCAGCGTGATTATAGCCGCTCACTGGCGTTTCTAGCGGGGAAAACGGAAGGGGACCTTGCTCCAGCTCTGTTTGTCCTGGCACCCCTTATGCCCCACTGTCATGCTTGCGCCAGGAGACAACCAAACAAACACTGCCCCAAGGAACACAAATTTATTTGTCAACTGTAAAAACGTTGTTTGCTTAAAATAAAACAACCTTGTATCTGTGTGTGTACACATCAATGTGTATATATATATATATTCACTGAAAAAACCATAGGTTTCACACCAGTTATAGTTAGCTGGAAATTTTACTGATATAAAACCATTGAAATTCCCACGTTATAGTTAGTCGGACTCACTATAACTTGCGCGTGCAATGCACTGCTGATGACATCACATATTACATCACTCATGACATGGTCAGTGACATCACTCATGACATCACTGATGACACCGTCCTTGTGACAGAGTGACAGACCTCCTTTCACTGTAAAGTAACCCTTGAAACACATATTCAAAAATAGAAACTAACATTTTCAAAAAAGTGGAGATACCTATACCAGTTACAACAACCAATTCAGTAATTCCACCATTTATATACACATCCACTCATTCATCAACAGTTCTATATAGTCAGTCATACATATACTCACTCATCATATGTAGTGAGACACCTATACATCCGTTAACACACCGACAGTCTTCCAAAAGTTGCTCACACACATACTCACACATGCAAATAAACTATTGAACATCCATTTTTTTGCATATACAGCTATACACACACTACCACCTTACTTCTAAAGAAACTTACACATACTTACTCTCTTAAAAAATCACTTATAGAAACACATACTTATTAAAACAAGAATTCTTTCAATCTCTCACTCTCATATATACTCACTTATATACATCAATACTCACATATACTAGATTAAAACATATGTAGTTACTGATAAAGACACTAGTAAGACAGTCATTCACTTACTAACACATACATATACACACTCATTCACCCATACAGTCCGGCACATATGCTGTCTTCAAAACACATACAAACAGTGAGTCAGTCATTTATGCATCTATGTGCTAAGTAACACTCCCACCAAATCATACAGACACTTATACTGATACTAAAAAAAACATCTAATAACCCATATACACACATATGTAGCTACTCACCAACCCATGCAGCCACTTATACACAAAGTGAAACACTGATACATATATTTAAATATTTAAACATTACTCACTAATATATGTATTCACTAAGATACACTTAATAAGCCAGTTATTCAATATTTTTTTTTTTAAAACCATCCATTTAGACACTTATTTAAACATTTATTCTCCCATCGACCTTTACATATACATATATAAAACATATTTATTTTTCAGAAAGACACACATTCACTGGATGGTGTCATCAGTGATGTCATGAGTGATGTCACTGACCATGTCATGAGTGATGTAATATGTGATGTCATCAGCAGTGCATTGCACGCGCAAGTTATAGTGAGTCCGACTAACTATAACGTGGGAATTTCAATGGTTTTATATCAGTAAAATTTCCAGCTAACTATCACTGGTGTGAAACCTATGGTTTTTTCAGTGAATTTAATAGGTTTTTTAAATGCTAATTCCTAACTATAACCGGTGTGAAACCTATGGTTTTTTCAGTGAATTTCATAGGTTTTTTAAATGCTAATTCCTAACTATAACTGGTATGAAACCTATGGTTTTTTCAGTGAATTTCATAGGTTTTTTTAATGCTAATTCCTAACTATAAGTCTCACTTTATAAATAAGACTGTTAGCACTCTAGTTGTTCTTTAGAACACTCTGGTACATTCTGTCATTGGGCTACAGTTGGGCTACATCTAGTTGAAATTTGGGCTACATTTACATTTTTTGGTCTCTGGTGGCCATCTTTGGGCTACATTGGGCTACATTGGACTACATTTGGGTTACATTTTGGCATTTTGGCATATATATATAGCCCAATGTAGCACAATATATATTTTATCAAAGTTAATTTTCGTAAAAAACACTTAAGAATAGGGCTACCAGTCCCTACAATTTTTCCCATTTTTATTTTTTTATTTTTTGCTTTGGAGCGCTCCCGGTGCGCTTCCCGGGGAGCGCCCCGAAAAGCGTACTTTTATAAAGCGCCCCCGGGCGCGCTCCGAGGAGCGTCCCGTAAGCGCCAATATCGCGAACGAAAACATGATCATGACGTATCGCGTAGCCGCGTCCGCGTGATACGCACGGCGTAAGCGCACCCGGAAGTACTCGAGCGAATACGATCGCGCAACGTAAACATCCGACGCGCTTATGCTACGCGACCCGAAGCGCCCCCGGGCGCGCCCCGGGGCGCGTAGCATAAGCGCGTCGGGTCATGTGACCTGAAAATAACACTTTTCATTGGTTCATAACAGTTTTAGTTTCATAATGATGAAGCCCCTGGTCTTGTGACCTGAAAATAACACTTCTCATTGGTTCAGGACAGTTTTTTTTCTAAATGATGAAAGACCCCACCTTTTTTCCTTATTCTGACTTTGTCCTTTGACTGAGGAAGACCTGTTTGTACATCTCTGTACCTTTTTGATATTAATAATGGCTTCAGTAGCAGCAGCAGCTGGTGCATCTGCCCCACCACCACCACCACAACCACCAAGAGGACCACCTCAAGATTATATTGGTGGTCAAGAACAGGAGGAGGAGGAAGAGGAAGAGGAGGAGGGGAGGAGAAGATGGCTGCCTGAAGAAAATACTCCATACAAACCCAAGCCACACATTATATGGGAGTTTTTTTCAATCCCAGAGGGCAAGAAAAAAGTTAATGCACCCAAGGTAACTTGCCTAATCTGCAATGATGAACTTTCACGGGGCAACCCAAACAAAAAATATTCATTTGGTAACTATACCATGATTCGTCATATGACCAGAAAGCACCCAGACAACTACTCTCGTGCTGAGTTCAGGGAACTGGCCAGTAACCTCCCCAAGTCGTCAAGGACCGCCTCCCAAACAAACCAACCGACTTCATCGGGACCAGAAACATCCGAGATGATGCCTTGCATTCAGCCAAGATTTGCTGATTTTAAAATCACTTGTTCTGCATGTGGCAAGCTTATCGCCTATGGTGAAAAAAGCGTTAAGCTCATCGTCCTTGCAGGTGATAATCACAAGTGCCCCAAAAAGAAGTAATTTTTTGGGTTTTTTATTTTTTTGCTCCAGTTGAGCCAGTTTCAATTCCCTTTTTTTGTTTCTCCCCCTAAAAAAATACAAAAAAAATATAAAACTGTTTTGAAAAGCCAAAAAAAGTTCAAAAAGTTCAAAAAACACAAAAAAAATATAAAACAACAAAAAGAAGAAAAAAAAAAGTTCTTTTTAGAACTACCTCCAATTTCTAAATAAAAACTTCATTTTTTAAAAACTCTGTCATCTTTTTTCCTCATATTACGCTCCCCGGGCCGCTCCCCGGTGCGCGTACCGGGCGCTTCCCCCGCGCAAAACGAAAAAAAAAAATATTTTAAATGCCCCGCGGGGCCCTTTTATAGCCCCCACATCAAACCTAGGGGGTCAAGGGGGGGTCTACCCTGCCCCCTTATGGTCATTTCCCTCTTTGTTTTGCCCACCTCTCGTGTCTCGATCCTACCGAGACACAAGATGGCGGCCGCTCCGGACTGTTTAGAATGTTTACAGACAACTGAGAGCCAATCAGCTTTCTGCGCGCAAGTCGCGTGTCGCGCCTGGAGCGCTCTCCGGTGCGCGCACCGGAGAGCGCCTATAGATATATATATTTTTTTGAACCTAAATTACTCAAAATCCACTGGAGCACATATCTTGAGACATAGCAAAGGCACATCGGGCTACCAGTCCCTACAATTTTGCCAAGTTTGGTGGAAATCCATTTAGCCGTTCGGGCTAAAAGTGAAATCGACCGCCCTATGGAAATTAACATGGGGAAAACGTGTTTTGGGACCCCCCTTTTATCTCGGCCCCCGCTTGACGTATCCCCCCCAAACTTTCAAGGGAGAACCGGAGCTCGACGAGGCCATTTTCAGGAAATTTTCAGGCAGATTCGTCAACCGGTGCCAAAGTTATTCCAAATAGAATTTTGAGATTTAACATTGAAAAAAATCCTAACTATAACTACCTACTGGCGACCGCCAGTAGGTAATATATATATATATATATATATATATATATATCATATAAAAAAACATATATATATATACATATATATATAAATATATATATATATATATATATACATATTGAGAGAGAAAGAGAGAGAGAGAGAGAGAGACCCACAAATTTAGATTTAAACATTTTAAGCAGATATATATATATATATATTATTTTATTATTTTATTATGATTTGGAATTCCATGGAATTCCACATAAAATACAGTATAAAAACAACTTTTTCATTTGCGGGGAAGCGGCATGTCGGCTGACGCATTAAGAGCAAGGGAACAGGCAGCGCTAAATGCGTTTGATGACTCCCCGGCTGGGGGGTCCTCTGAACCATCCGCATCAAATGCACCAGCTAATGAACTTGGCAGCGTTCGGGATAAATTTAAACAACTGGAGAAATTAATGAAAAGAGAACTCTCCAAGTGGTGGGAGCACCGTTCACTGAGTCGCTATTTAGAGGTGAACAGGATACCACGGGGTCTGCGTGTCATGTTGGCCCCAAGCTACGAGGACACAGACCCGGAAATGCTCCGAGAATGGGCAGACTGTAACCTGGAGTCGTCGCGCAAGTTAGTCCAGATACTGGTGCGCTATGCGGAAAGTGACCGGCTTAAGACGCAGACCAAAATTGAGGAGCTCAATCAGGTCATCGAAGCAGCCAGTGTGGACTGCATGAGCGAATGCACCAAACTCAGAAGTGATATGATGGCAAGAATCCAAAAAGAAGAGGATGCGATTAGCAAAAGGAAGCCTGGAAATTTCAACGCGATAAGGCGGACTATGCGGAAGGACGCATTTTCACTTTTGCCAAGAAATACGATGCCATTAAAGCTTCAAGACGACAAAAAGTTGGAACAGCAGCAAATCGCCCTAATCAAGGACATGGTGCAGCTCAGCAGGACGACTCCTCAGAGTCTAACCTTAGCTCAAGTGTAAATAGCGACTCGGATTCCAGCTTGACGCAATCAGGCGGGCAATTGGGGTTTACCAAGCTCACGCCAGCAGAGGAACTCGACTGCATAAGAAAGGATTGGCGGGAGACCCTACGCCCGAGAACACAGTTGCACTCAGGAACAAAAGACTCAATGCCAAGCGCTACCAACGCCGCAAGGCCAAATCAAGAGGAAGAAAAAAATCAGCAGAAAAAGAAGAAAAAAAGTACAAAGAGATGGAACAGGAAGTAAGCTTACATTCAGGAACAACAGACATTGCCCCCTCCATCATCAATCTGACTGATATGATCTTGTCAGAGGCTGAAAATCACATTTTGTCAAAAGGCCTTACATTCTGTCCCCCATGCGACTTCAACTACGCGGACACTAGAATTGATCTATACAAATTTGTCCGCAAGATCAAGTTGCAGAAGCACTTCGCAGGTGGGAAAACACGCAGTACCCCGATGAGGACTGAAACAGTGAATGAAGGGCTCCAGGCTCGTGATGCGCCAGGTTTGGAGGCTCTAGAATCCCTCAGGATGGAACAGTCATCATCCCAAGAAGTTTCAAGATGTGAGCCCAATAGGGTGAGGGGTTTAACGTCTTTTAAACCACGCTCCACTTATACTCCTGTAATGCTCTACGACAACCTTGATATCTTTCATGATGCTGTAGTCAAAGACATCAAGTTGTTGCATTCCAAAGTGCTCAATTCAAAACGAAAGAAATTCACACAGAATGATCAGTACATGCGACTCATCCAAAAGATTCAGGCCAATGAAAATGTCATTGTTAGACAGTCTGACAAGGGAGGGAATATAGTTTTATGGCCACGAAAACTATATCTGGAAGAGGCCCTCTCTCAATTAAATGATCCAGACTGCTACAGACATAGTGACATTTCACTGATCAAGAAAGCTCAAGAAGACTTCTACTCGCTACTATTGGGGTGGAGATCTTTTGGCTTGCTGAGCATGGATGAACTCAAATATCTTAAGAACAACAATCCGGTCATGCCAGTCCTATACCTAATTCCGAAGATCCACAAGAACCCACATAAACCCCCGGGAAGACCAATAATAGCAGCATGTGGGGGGTTACTAGAAAAGACAACTGTTTATGTGGATTCTTTCTTGCAGGAGTTTGTTCAGAGTTTACCATCTTTTGTCCAAGACTCCAATGATTTTGTGAGGAAGATACAGGACATTAAATGGGATTCGGACTCATGGCTAATTACTCTAGACGTCACGTCTTTATACACAAGTATTAACCACCAAGACGGACTGCGAGCCATTGAATTCTACTTAGGTTTGAGACCAATCATCATGGCTGACCATAACCGCATGTTACTTTCTATGATTTCATTCTGTTTACACCATAATTTCTTTATGTTCAACAACAGGTATTATCAGCAAGTCAGGGGTGTTGCCATGGGGGCCTGTTTCTCTCCCAGTTATGCCTGTCTCCATATGGGCTACTGGGAGAGACAGGTCCTCTTTGGCGAACATTCCGACATTGCCAGGCGGTCTATAATAAGATAGTATCGTTATATAGACGACGTGTTCCTGGTCTGGAAGGGCACTCGCCTAGAAGCTGAGCAATTTGTTGACATGATAAACTGTAATGATTTCAACTTGAAGTTTACCTCAACCATTAGCAGAGATCAGGTGCATTTTCTAGATATGACAGTTACACCAGGAGGAGACAAACTCGAAACCAGGCTGTACCGCAAGGCAACGGCTGGAAACACAATACTCCATGCCAGTAGCCACCACCCTGCTCACCTTATACGCAGCATCCCATATGGCGAGATGCTGCGCATCAGACGTCTGAGCAGTACTGAAGCCCAATGCAACCTAGCTCAGCAAGCCAGCAGGTCTCGATTTTTGGCAAGGGGGTACAAGGCTGCAGTGGTTGACAGGGCCATAACCAAAGCTAATGCCCTGTCCCGCAACCAAGCCTTGCAGCTCAAAGTCACTAATACGCCTACCACCTCCCAGGACCAAAAAGTAAGATTGATCTGGGCCTACAACAGACAGCATGGGGCACTTGGTAAAATTATCTCTAAGCACTGGGGTTTGGTGAAATGTGATCCAGTCATAGGTGACAAAATACCAACTACCCCTTCTATCACATACAGGAGAGCATATTCTATGCAAAATGCCTTAGTTAAATCCAGCCCAGAAGTCCCTACACAAAAGAACTGGTTAGAGAAGAGTAAGGGCTTCAGGAAATGTTCTTCCTGCAAGGCTTGTCAGCATGGGCTGAACAAAACAGAATATGTAATCCCTTTCACCCCCAATGCGCGCAAGATCAAAAAACAGCTGACTTGCAAGAGTGAATATGTGGTATATGTGCTGGAGTGTCCGTGTGCCCTGCGGTATGTGGGCAGTACCAAGCTGCAGGTGCACAAAAGGATACTCCAGCACATAAGGGCCATCAACACAAGTGATCCAGCATATCCGGTGGCCCGCCACTTTAAAGAGCACCACAATAATGATAGTTCCCTGTTGCGATACTATGCTGTAGACTGTGTGGGCCCTCTTAAAAGAGGAGGTGATAGAGATGGAGCTCTAAGAAAATTGGAGACCAGGTATATACTGGAAATGGATAGTCGAGCCCCGGGGGGATTGAATTCCACAGAAGATTTTTACATGTGTCTCTGAAACACCAACACAAGTGTAAACCTGTGGGTCTTCCCAACCCAATAGATCATTGCCCTCCCAGTTGTTTTGAGAACAATCCTGTCTGTATATGAGTAAACCTTATTCCCTCACTAATTAGCACATGTCTACTTCTGCGGATGGTCTCAGTGTGCAGTGCAGCCTAGGCTTAGGCTGCACAAGGATGTATCAAGAGCTTAACACCATGACCAAATAAAAAATGAGAGAACAGATGAAAAAAATAATAAAAAAACTTTATATACATAGAAAAACTTTCACAAAAAATATGCACATGGTTATGTTCTTTTCACTAATCACTTAGGTATATCTTTGATATGGTGAGGACCAACCTAGGGTCACTAGTGTCGGCACGGAGTTAGGGGAGGAGAGGCTGCGATGTTCTCCTAACCTAGCGGTGGGTTAACATCTCCTCTCCTCACAACCCTCCAGCCTTACATGGACATATGAGCAATTTGTGCGTGCAACACAAATAGGGTGCTGCGACCTCGGTGGTAAGGCGTCATAGGCATTTATGCAGTTATTTTTCAACTGTCCACTTGAGGTCTCATCCTGTCTAAATAGTGTTTGTTGGGTGTATATATATTTATTGGTAATATGCTTGTACATTCATGTCTTTATATCCATATTTATATATTTATATATTTATAACTCATGATTTATATATATATTTTTTTACACCTGATTTTAAACATGACACTGTACATTAAGTATATTGCGTATATTTATAACAATGACGAACTGTTTACATGACACTATTTTGCACTTTAGCCAATATATTGCACTGTTGCCCAATTTTGCACTGCTAATCTACTGGATTACCGAGTGATTTTTGTTATGCATTGTTTACAATGGTTAGACAGCATTTGCACTTTAAAAACTATTATGTGTACTTTGCAACATAGGCTGACTTCTGGGATTATCCCGCAATGCGTTGTGCCTTTAACTGTTGTGCATGTCCATGATACTGACCATGCTACATGTGACCTTGACCCACCAATGATATTGCACGTAACTGAGCACTAGCACTTTAAAAATTGCCTCCTCCCTAGCATGCGTCATGTGAGCAAGGCCTCTATGAAGGCCGAAACGTCATGCTGAGGTGTGCCGTCTCCTCGAGAAAATAAAAATTCAATGCTCACCTGCACATGAGGTCTCTTCTCTCCTTCCTGTGCTGCGGTATCCAGGACTGGGCTCCGGGCGAGAGGTAGCGGGGATTGCTACATATATATATATATATATATATATATATATATATATATATATATATATATATATATATATATATATATATATATATATATATATATATATATATATATATAATTTTATTATGATTTGGAATTCCATGGAATTCCACATAAAATACAGAATAAAAACAACTTTTTCATACAAAGCAAAAAGATAAAAAACAATTTCACAATTACACCTGTTGATACAATATAGTTAGCCTCGTAAATCTGGTTTACTAAGAACATCAGTTGTTAAAATACAAAAATTAATACCTCATTTTCACTAAATTTCAACTGCGAGGGTAAGTAATCTAATACGTCACATTGCAGGGCAAAAGTATCATATCAATCGGCTTTTAGTCTAAAAATCATCGGTTATCAGCAAAGATAAACATTTCGAAAGACAAAGGGTGTTAAAAAAAGTTTTTTGTTTTTTTTTAATTAGGAGATGATCTTGTCAAGAAGAAAATCGAAAATAGCAGCAATTATTTTCAACAGTTCTAACTAAAGTGCTAATGCATTAGTTAGAGTGCAAATGCTTTACTAGTACTTTGTAATGCAACATACATAGTTAATTAACATTCATACAAATATGATCTGAAGCAGTAAGAGTTGAATGGTATTATTATTTTTAACGGTCTATCAAAGTGCCAATAGTGCTTTAGTAAAATACTGATACAAAAAATGATTACACACAATATTTTTTAAAATATCAACAATTCACCCATACCCATTCATTTTTCTTTTAATAAACATTTAAAAATTCTTTAAAAAAGCAGAAAATTTTAAAACACATCAGTTCGGATGGGGGAAACATAAGAAAATTGCGGGCCTGTTCTGCCGTTGCAATGCTATACTTTAAAAAACCATGCCTTAAATATTTACAGCGAATTAAATGGAGTGCTGGACACACTATCAGAACATGATTAAGGTCTTGTACACAGCCATTGCATAGATTGCAGCGTCTTTCATTTTTGGGGATACCCTCCCAAGCACCTGTCACAATCCTCAAAGGCAGCATGTTCAATCTCAGTAATAAGAGCACTCGGCGTGCTCCATGATGCAGGTTCCAAAGTACATATGGCTGAGGTTTTTTGACAATAAAGCTCCCCATAATGCAATCCAGCCTTCCATTCGCATTACATGTTTGCTGATCTCTTCTACTTGAGATCATATATATAGATTTTTTAATAATAAGCTTTAGAGCTGATTTATCTAAACGGAGTACTTCTTCAAAATCAAGATCAAAAATACTTAAAGATTTTAAATAATTTCTAAAAATTACACTTTTCTTTAGCAGATTAACAAAAATGTCCTTCTACAATGCAGCCCTTAATAGGTTCTCCTGCCCATTCAGCAAAGCCTTGCACCACCGCAAACACGCTGCCATCGAAAGCACATATGTAGAAAGAAGGCCAAATTCAAGTCTAAGAGCTGCAATGGGCGCGGAATAATTTAGATTACATATTTGGCGCCAGATTTTTCCTTCCACCTTCTCAAACATTGCCCACTCACCTTCATCTATTGTTTCAATTGCATAGTTTAGAGTCGGAGGAATCTTTATTTTATATACTGCAATAGTGTGAGAAAAATGTCTTTTTCCACATTGCAAGTAAAGGCGATTAATACCAGATGCTTGCGAGATGGCTTTACTTTTGCAATGGTCCAAATGTCTCTTAGCAGAGCACCTATTTGTAAAAAAAAATCCTAAGTACTGATAACATTTTACTATTTCCATTCTTTCATCTCCTAAGAACCATTTCAAGTTTGGTCTAACCTTACAGCCACTATGACTAAAAATCATCACTTTGCTCTTCGAAATGTTTATCTTTAAAAAATAATCCTTAGTATACCTGACCAATTCCGTTAATCGCCTCTGGAGTCCAATTGGGGTTAGATCCATTAATATTGCATCGTCCGCATATAGCAGACAGCTTATTTTTAGATCTCCCACTTGTGGAGGATCCCCCTTACATTCACCTAACCGGCTTGGTAGATCATTTATATAAATTGAAAAAAGCAATGGGGCCAATAGGCACCCTTGCTTCAGGCCATTATTAGTGAGAATTTTTTTTGAAAGGCCCTGAGTCCCTCCTAGCAAGACTTGAGTCCATGTTGGTGAGTGGAGTGCTATTATTACTCTTAACAAGTTCCCGGGTATTCCCATAGCAAGCAATTTCCTCCACAGCGTCCCTCGGTCCACCCTATCGAACGCTGTGGAGAAATCAATAAATGCAGTATACAATAAGGACCTCCGACCCACAGGATATTTATCGATCAGGGTCTGCAGGACAGATATATTGTCTAACGTACCACTGTTCTTCCGGAACCCTGCTTGTTCAAGAGGAATTAAATTATTTCCAAAAACCCACTCTTGAAGGTGTACCAAGATGCTTTTTGCAAATAGTTTTCCAGTTGCATCTAGAAGTGAAATTTGCCTGAAACTTGCCGGAAAGTTTTTTGGGCCCTTTTTATATAGCGGGACTATAATACTTCCCTTCCAAGAGTAAGGGATGACCCCAAGATTGTAACAATGGGCAAACAGTGGTTGTAATAATTTTGCCCAATCGCCACAATCATTCTTTATGATGGCCACGGGGACATCATCTGGCCCCATTGCCCCAGAATATCTTGCCCCCTTAATATATCCTTCAATTTCCTTTGTTGATGGGGCTTCGACATCACCTACCAGTTGAGAGATTTTACTAAACCCGTCATCGTCTTCAGCCCCTGTATTTGTGGCATACAATAGAGATATATAGGTAGACCATTCTACTTCGGGAATTAACATGGGTTGGGATTTTACTACACTATCGCAATATTTGGCTATTAACGCCCAATATTTCCTGCTATCGCCTGAAAGCGCCACTTCCCGGAGTTTAACCCATTTTTCGTCTTCAGCAGTCCTACGATCTGCTGCTGCTTTCCTTTTCCGGACCTGTTTTAATCTATATATCTCTTTTTGTCTTAGTGCTATAGGGTCTTTAAATTGGGCTCTAATCAGCTCATTTATCTTTCTATTTAATATTTTAATGTCACTCGGCAGAGTTGCTAAGGGGGTGCCTCTTCCGCTGTGCTGCTTTTTACCCAGCGCTTTTATTGCAATCATAACTTTTTCATATCTCACAATCAAGTTCTCCCGAGCAAGACCAGGTACAATATTTTTAAAAACCCACTGAAAATTCGGAAGGTTCTTGTATGACCAAAAAGTGCGACCATTATTTCGAGAATAGGATATATTATCATTCCTCTGATTCCAGAGTTCAGGCTTCTCGATACATATAGCTAGATTTACCGCCAAAATGTCATGGTCACTCAACTTCGTTGGGACCACTTTAAATTGTGAGCATGCCCCAAACAATTGAAAAGACATATATATATATATATATATATATATATATATATATATATATATATATATATATAAAATATATATATATATATATATATATATCGCTTGAAAATCCTTCTCAGTTCAACTAGAAAGAGGCAGCACTCGTTGACCAAGAGTTTAACCAGGTGATTTATTCTTTTTGGGAACAGAAGCACAGACGCGTTTCGGCGTTAGCCTTCGTCAGTGTGTCACTTGTTTGTTGATCAACATCCCATTAAATGCAAAAGTGAGTAGGCATTAACATAAACATAGGACTACACCCCTATGTGCCACAATGGGCGCCATCTTGGAAAGATGTTATGTCCAAGCAGGGATATAATATAATACATCCGTAAGTTCTCACGTTTGAATTAAGCCGTGGATCGGCTAATGTCCTATGTTAAATTGTGCAATGCCATACATACAAACAAATATTCAAATAAACAACAAAAGCCCAAAGACATAAAGTAAGAGTAATGTGGCATTAATACGAAATTCATCAAAAGAATCATCATAGAGATTCATCAAAATTAAGCATGGAGATTCATTTCATAGGAATATTCATCTAGAATCTATCAAAGATTTATCAAAATTTATCCAAACTTCGTAAAAAATTTACTCTATCAAGGGGATAGCCATCCTAAAAAAGAAAGAGAAAGGGGGAGGAAAGAAGGGGAGGATAAGGTGTGGGGAGAGAAAGAAAGAGAAGGGGAGGGAGTAGGTCATGACGTGTAGCTTATATCAATGGAATATCCGAATTGATCAGAAAGATCAAGAGACTCAAGGCCAGACAACTCCTAGGGATGTTACATTTCATCATAGGGCTACTCGGGGTTAATTTTCACTATGACTTTGTTACCCCACAATACAGTGCCCAGTATAGGAAAAAATCTCCCATCGGATCATAGTCTCATATTGGTAATTTCTGGTCGTATATACACATATTTCTCATATACATATCTACATAATTACATCTTGTCCATAGCACGTCAGGATATGCAGAGTGATCAGAAAAAGAAGAAAAAAGGGAAAAAAGGGTAGTTATACCGAGCAAAGAAAGAAAACAAAGAAGAGTTTTAGAAAAAGAGTGACAATAAAGAAGGTTTGAAAGGAAGGTTAATTCATACACAGGTACATTTTCTAATTCATTCCAACATCGAATGGTGAAAGCTTTAGTGTTTCCGAGATACAATATATACATTACATACAGGTTATTCCTAAATAGACAGTTCGCAGGAGGTACCTTAAAGAGGGAATTTGTCATCACTATGATCTTACTTTCCCAGATGACATGACAATTCCTCGCCACTATTCAGTCCTCCCGGATGTTTAGTAGACAGGTCTACAATATATCTAGATTCCAGTCTACGAAGTCTCCTCAACCGGTCACCTCCTCTTATATTGGGTGGAACAATGTCCAATCCAAAGAATCGGAGTTTGGTGCGGTCTTTATTGTGTTCTTCTGCAAAGTGCCGGGCAACCTGATACGCGATGTCTACTTTCTCGATTGCCCGTTGGTGCTCCAGGATCCTCAGTTTGAGTTCCTTGATAGTGCTGCCCATGTAGCTTAAGCCACACGGCACACTAGACAATAAACTACAAACTGGGAGCTGCATGTGATGAACTGCTTAATTGGCACCTGGTTGCCGGTGTCTGGTATATTATATGTTAACACTCGTCTGCTACCGGTACATGCCTTGCAGTGACCACAAGGAAAGAAACCCGCCAGTTGCTTCAGGGAGTTAGTTTTCGGGGTTGGTTTATCTAAGTGGCTTGAGACCAGCATGTCACTTAGTGACCTCGCCCTGCTGTACGTAATTAAAGGATGAGCGGGTAGGTCATCCTTAAGTACACTGTCAGTTAGTAATATGTGCCAGTTCTTATTCAGCATATATACACACACACACACACACACACACACATGCACACACTCGCAGCCGGCATGGCTTGTGGGGGTCATGAGGTGGGTCACGCGGGGGGTCACGAGGGGGGTCTGCGGGGGGTCACACGGGGAGGCCACGCAAAGGGTTTAATAAAAAAAATTAGTATAGAAAAAAAGTAACTTACCTTTACGCCGGCCAGGTCCCGCATCTTCACTGCTCCTGCTCTCCTGCTTTCCTGCCTCTAACAGGAACGTGAAGCAGGCAGCCAGGCTCCCTCCCCTAGGCCAATCACAATGTTGCAAGCAGCGTTGTGATTTGGCGGGGCGCCACCCAGCCAGCGACTTATGGGGAGGCCAGCTTCTCCATGCAGGCTGCAATGCAGCCTACATGGAGAAGGGCAGAGTGTGCATGACAGGTTTGGGCGGCCCCAGGGGACAGACCAAACAGTCTTTGCATACTCTGGAGTGGGCAGGCACACCACTCTTCCCCTGGTTACAGAGCAGCCCCGCCCATCCTCCCGCCCACAACCAAACATAAAATGGTGATAAATGGAAGTTATTGCCATTTTATGTTTCTGCTGCTGGCACTGAGAGAAAGCAGTGGGGCGACGCACCTCCGCTCTAGTGGAGGAGCCGTCCCTGCACACACGCGCATGCACACACACACATTACCGAGTGGCGATTGGACTGGGTAGTTGTAGTTAGGTCAGCTGTTCCATAGGAAAAAATAATTACTTTAGCACAATTTGATGAATTTCTACTAAACTTTCCCAAAAGGTGCTATTTTTTTTACTTGTCAGTGCATGGACAGTGTCAGAGTGTTCCACCAAGGAGGGTCTGAGAAAAAAAGCAGGGTCCCAGAACACAAAATCCCCATGCATTTTCCATAAACTTCTTTAGAAAGGGCTACAGCATATGGTCTGGTACTACCTAAGCCCCCTTTCCTTATCAAATCACAGACCCTTGGGGTGGGGACCCTTCTGGCTCCTGTAGGGCTCACCACCCCTCTTACCCCCAAGGCAAACAATGCAACTGTTTGGATTAGGGGTCGCAGCAACCCCAGCTTTATTTTATTACATAAAATAATCAAACATTGAAACTATTATTATTTACATTATGTACAATATGCAGAAACTCCAATACATTGATAGGTACAAGATGTCAATTGGCTAACCTTAACATGCTTCTAGTATATAGCCATTCCGATCGTAAGCTAAGCAATGTAGATATTCTCTTTCTGCGTATCCCTGTTAGAGGCTACGGCAAGGACAATCACTGGCGGCCCAGATCCCTATCAAGCTAGGTCCCAACCTCCTACTGGAGTGACCTTGCGCAGGGGGCCCAGCTAACTGGATGGATAACTCCCCCGGGCCCCCCTACACCCTCAACATTAACTCCGTAAAGGTACACTGCAGTTATGCATCCGTGCGCCAATGAACGCATGCACGTGCCGGGATTGGCCAACCAGCCTACTGGTAGCAAGACTTCCCTTCCCCCCACAACCCCCCCCCCCCACAGCCTACAAGCTGTAACTACCCCTGTTGTTCCATGGGAGACCCTATGTCTTCCCCTCGGGCGTCCCCTTTTGATAATGGTGATCCCGCTAAGTAACGAAAATGATGCTAACCAATCATAACCTTACCCCCACACCCAGGGAAACACATACAAAACACGACAAATAACTTTCCTGAAAATTGCAACAATTTAGTTACAAAAAAGAAAAAAAAATTTATTCCAAAATTACGACAGCACATCAATCAAGTAGACCCTTTTACATTACTCCTCCTGAAAATAAAAAATAAAAAAGCATACTGTTCACACAAAATATCTACCTTAGGGGATGATGGGTGGGGAAAAAGAATTGTTGGGGCCTCTGACTGAGGCCCTGACCCATCTCGTGATGTGCAGGCTCGGGGTCAGAGAAGAGAGAGGCCATCTGCTCCGCTCCCCAGCCTTTTATCATGCTGTGTGGGGCAAGCCGGTTCTGACCGGCTAACCCGACATGGGCTGGACACGTGAACCAGAAGCACTTGTAAGTGCTTCTGGTCCACGCGTGGTTGGCCAATCAAATGCAGGTGTCAGATGAAGTCGAGCGCCACGTCACTTTTGTGCGCGATGCACCCTGCCTCCATCGAGGTGCAGGGGCCTGGTGCGACCGCTATACTGGTGGTGTGCCCGAGTCCGTGCCAGCCTTGCAAAAACCAGCTGAACGGAATTACATCAAATTTGACAGGAAGCTAGATCTTGGTACAGAGGTTTAGTATTTGTATGATTTGGTGTAAATCCATTCAGTAGTTTTTGAGAAATTAAGGTTAGAAATATATAGATATCTTGATGATTGGATTCGCAGTACTCTTGCGAGAGTTCCTCGAACCCAATAAAACAAAATAGAGCGTTCGGATTGGCCCATGGAGCTGTTTTCCCCTTGGGCCAATTCACTGCCGGAGTCAGGCTCCCACAGGAGCAAGTGCTCTGACTGGCTGCCAGTAACATGTGAAAACCAAACAATAAAACAAATGTTTTATTAGTGGGAGGGGCCTTTATAGGCCCCTGGGAGACCACCCCAGGGCTGAAATTATTGAATAAGTGGAGGTAGGATGTGCAACTCCCTCCATGAGACATCACAAGACATGTCGACCCTGCAGCTGAAATTAGTCCAAATGGGGAGGGGGGACGCACAGGCCCACTCGCCAAACCTCTTAAGGTCCCGGGGACCTTATCCCCCGGCACTGCAAAACTAATCAACAGGGAGAGAGGCCTTGTCCCTCCCATAGCCATTAATGACCCCAGGGACTCCCTCCCAGGGGCCAGCTCGATAACTCACTAACTATGTCCTGAGGAGCCCACTCCCGGGACATATCAGTTTCCCTGCCCACAAGGGCACGGGCAGGAAAACCTGTGTTTGCTCCTGCTTGGCGGGAGCATTGTTGGATCTCCAGCACAGCGGGAGCAAACACAAAGTCTGCTCCTAGTCAGCTGGTAGCTTACTTTTGATCTGTTTTGGGCAGGGAAACAGATTGAAATATTGCTCCCACCTGAAGGAAGCAGCATATGTAGCTACTCCCAGTGGGCTGGAGCAATGCCAGATTGTGATGCATGCAGGGAGCTTGCTGGGGCATCAGGGGCTCTGTTGTTCACTCTACAGCCCCCATGAATGTATGGGGAGTGCCCTGGGTGGGCATCTGGGCACCCACTTTATTAAAGTGGGCCCAGTGGTTGGATCCCCATGCCTGGAAAAGGCTCAGGGGCCAATGGCCCCCCTCCACTTCATATTAAGTAGTGAGCCATTATGATAGGGTCCCCAAGGAATAACAAGGCACAGGGAGGGGGGCACATGGCACCCTCTCCTTTAATAAAAAAAACAACAGCCCTGGTGGATGGGGTCGTCAGTAGGTAGTTATAGTTAGGACCTAGTTTCCATAGGAAAAACATTTGACTAGCCTATAACTGTGACATTGTTTGACCAATCTTCATGAATTGTTCACAAACAAGTGTCAAGGTAGGTTTTGGTTGTCATGGAAAGTTTGGGGTTGATTAGTGCACTGGGGACCTAGAATTTGGGGCACAAAATAAGGGTGCGTTTGTAATGTTAATTCCCATAAGAACCTTTAGCCACAGCTACAGCCCAAAGTGCTGACTAGACTTACGTCAAATTTGGCAGGGAGTTAGATGTTGCTTCAAGGAAGTGCCTTTTACTTATTTGGTGTATATCCATTCAGTAGTTGTTGAGAAATGTAAGTTAACAATTATAGTGATATCTCTGGCAGCGGATATTTTGCGGTGGTTTCACGATTAATCGTGAACGTCCGCGCCAATGGGAATGCTCTGATTGGATGGACAGAACCTGAATAGAAAGTTGTGGCCACTATTTTATTAGTCGGGAATTGTTCCCAGGGCTGAAAATTTCTGAAAAAGTTAACATAAGGGGTCAGAGTAGAGGTATGATGGCACAACCGCCAACACAACTCCTCCAGGTACAATCATGGGGACATCGCGACTATCGACGTAGATGCGAATATTGGTGGAAATATTTTTAAAAATCAGTGAATCATTAATATGCATTGTTATAGAGATATTGAGGTTTTGATGAATGTTTTTATAGAGTTATTTATATAATGAGTTATGTACTGTGATGGTTAAAATTCATTATATGGTTATCATTTTTTAATGTGGTGGTGGCTATTGAATTCCTGCTTTTGCTTTCTGCTTTCATGACGTAACTGCAGGGATCGCGATTACCGATGTCATTGCGATCTCGGCCTCAGTGCGAAAACAGAAAATCGGTTTTTGAGATGTTTGTTTTATAACTACAGTAGAAAAACATACGTTTGAAGTGTATAGTAATAAACTCCTAGTGTGTAAAATAATGTAATATGTGTGCATTTTTGTGTTTTCACTTCATGGAAAATGTATGATCATCCGGGGTAATGATGTCATCACATTGTCCCGAATAACCGCAAGAACCGAAAATAGGTCTGAAAGATGCTGTTTAAAGAAACTTATCAGAAAAATATGAGTTTAAACATGCTTTGAAAGAAGTATGTATGCAGTAATATGTGTAAAACAATGTTAAGAATGGATTTTTTTACATACTGTTTTTGGATGTGTTGGTGATCATTGAATGTCTGCTTTTGTTTTCCGTTTTGCGATGTGTCCGTGGGAATTGCATTTACCAAATTTCAATGAGTTCTCCGAAGTCACTGAGAAAAGATAAAATAGGTTTTACAGATGGTTTGTTTAGAAACTCTCTAGAGAAACATGTCTTTAGAGAATACTTTAAGAAACCCCTAGCGTGTAAAAACCTGTAGTATGTGTGGATATATGTGTTTTAGACTTTATGGAAAAGGCGCAATCATCACGGTTAACAACGTCATTGGGACGTCCCAAATAACTATGACAACGTTAAATAGGTCTGAAGATGGTTTTTAAAGAAACTTAGTTGAAAAATATGTGTTTAAACATGCTTTGTAAGAAGTATGTTTATAGTAATATGTGTAGTACAATGTTAAGAATTGATTTTTTTACATTTTATTTTTGGATATGTTAGTGCTCATTGAATGTTTGCTTATATAAAGAAAAACAAGCTTATAAAAATACCCCCATAGAGCTATATTAGATAGAAAATACAATTTAAAAACCCTAAATATTGAATAAAAAAATCATAGGTTACTTGGACGTTATACTTGGGAAATAGAATTTGAAAAACCATAGAAATTCACTTAAAAAAACAAAGGTTACATGGACGTTATATTGAGGCTTTAGCATTTAAAAAACCATAGAAATACATTGCAAAAAACAAAGGTTATAGAGGCGTTATAGTTAGGAAATAGCATTAAAAAAATTTGAAATTCACTGAAAAAAAACAAAGGTTACAGGGACGTTATTGTTAGGCCGACTACTTAGTCATACAAAACCAGAGAAATTCAGCAGTTATAATTAGATGAGCTAACTGTAACTTGCGCCCCCGCAATACACTGTATATGACCTCTCATATTACATCCCTCATGAGATTGTTAGTGATATCACTGATGACATCCCAAATAACATCAATGATGACAACACTGATGGCATCATCCATAGAATCTCTGACCCACCCACTTACACCCCAATATAACTCTTCATACACCCACATCAACTTCCATACTACCATTCTCAAAACCATTGACACACCCATACCAGGACTTACACACCCACTCTCTCATTCATAGGTCTACACACACACATCCACTCACTCACCCATACAACTACTCATACACCAACTCACTCACTAATACAGCCACTAATATATCCATACATACACCCACATAGCCACTCAAACACTCATGGAGCTACTCACACACCTACTCACTCAACTGGAGAGTTATTCCCACAGCCAATCACTCACCTTTACAGTTAAACATACTTACTCACTTATTCATGCAGATGCTAACACATACACACTCACCCATACAGCCACTATCACAATCCCTCATTCACACATACAGTCACTCCAATACTCCGACACTCACCTATGCCACCTGTCACACATCCTGTGCCTCACCCATATACTAAGTATGGGCATAATTTGGGAATTCGCGGTACGCGAATTCGTGCGAAAGCGAATTCGCGGTCCGCAAGATCCACGAATTTGTGCGAATTTGCAGATTTTTTTATTTTTGAGTGTTCGCTGGTTTTTTTTTTTTAGCGCGGCTACTGCGAAGTTACCCATACGGTCGTACACATATTGTTTTCAGTGTTCACATTGCGTATTTCTGTTTCTGGGCGCTAGTTGCATTCTCGCGTTGTACATTTCCTACGTGCGGGCGTAATTGCGTGTTCGCGTCCGTTTTTGCGTGCTCGCAGGGGAAATATTACGCGAACTTACCCACGTGGTCACAATGGGCGCGGCCATCTTGTTTTTCAATTATTGCTATGGTTCTGGGCATGCTTTTTCAATACTCCTTTAATCTTTGTAATCCTTTGTTTGTTTAAACTTTTTAAAAATCTTTTTTACTCATTATCTATCTCTTTATTTTTGTACATCTATATTTTGTGTTTCTTGCTACTTGTTGTTACTTTAAAACTACTTTTTTAAACTCTCTTTTCTTTTACTTACTTTCCCTATTCTTTCCTATTTTATTTTCCTTTAACTGTCCAGGACCATGGCAAAGGGAGCCGGCAAAAACCTTAAGGGGAAGGGTCCCGTAGCCGGCTCTCTTGCGGGCGCTTAAGGGGGGAGGCAGTAATTACCCGGGAGATCTTCAGTGCGGTGGAGGTGGCCGCACTGGTTTTCTTTGTCCAGCACCATCTCCCGAAGACCGTCATGGCAGGCGGCAGGCTCAGTACCGGGTACGGGCCCCGGGAGCATCGCCAGCTATGGGGGAAGGTGTGCCGGGCCATGTATCGTGAGTCTGGGGTCCGGCGCACCTAAAACCAGGCAACGCACCGATGGTCCGACATCCTGGACCGGGAACACGACCTGCTTGGCGTGGAGATCCCTGGGCTTGGTGAGTACTAGTAGCTATTTAATCACTACTTTGTTTCCTCCTGCTCTGTGTTATGATATTGCAAATATTTGTTTTTTCCGAAAAGCAAGAATGCTGCTGATTACATTGCAGGTAAATTATGTTTCAAAAGCTTCTGTGATTGCAGGTGCTCGCCTACTCTCTGGCGGTGCTACTATGCTTACTTGTTTTCAATTTTGTGCTCATTTGGCCTGGGTGATTATGTATGAGTGTGCTTTACAGAACTGCGTAATGCTAGACACTAGAGACTCAAGGCCAGTCCTTCCTTTGTACTCCTGCCACTAAGAAGAGATAGTGGTGGTGGATTGATAGTTTGAGTATATTATGACTGTTTTTTTAGTAGGCAACTTTTTAGTGGTCTGCAATCATGACGGACTGTGTCTGTCACTTTGCGTGCTGCGGATTGCTGCCTGCCAGTCCTAGTAGAACCTTTTTGTAGTTGGGTTAGTGAGTTACAAAACTTTCCAGGTAGACAGTCCGCGAATCCAGCAATACTAATATTCTAGTAGACCACATCAGATAGGTCAATAAATTTAGTGCAATTGTTGTCTATTTCCCCAATATAATTTTATTGTTTTTTTGAAATGTTTGATGTGGTTGACAACAATCATCCATGTTTGTGTCTTTCTTTCATGTTGTACATCAGCTCCCCCTCAGGGACAAGAGGACAGAGGAGGAGGTAGCGGCGCCGGCGGAGCAGGAACAGGAAGGCCAGGATAGGTCCACCGAGGGCTCCTCTGCTGGCCCCAGTAAGTTTTCCTGATAAAAATATTAATTATACTTCCCTATCTTTTACAGCACCTATTTATTCCTAACTTTCCTCATAATTCTATTTTTTCCTAAATCGTCTTTGATCTTCTTGTAGACAGTTTCTAAATTCTTATCCTGCCTCTACTATGACTCTCTGTGCTACTACTAGTTTATTATTAGTCTGTCTGTGTAGGTAGCTAAGCTTGCACAGTTGGCAAAAGGTGTTAAACAAAACTCCCACTCAGCATTAGCTCTAGGCACTTAATGCAGTCCTCTGGGTTGTCCATAATGTCTATTGAAGTCTTCTAAATGTTTATGCTTTGACAATTCCCAACAATAAAATGTCAATGGCCACCAAGAATAAGATACTAGTTTACTTTTTGATTGGATAAGAGGACATACTACTACTGTTGCAGGGACTATTCTGCACATACAGAACTATAGACAAGAAATAGGGCATTGGTGATAATAGGCGCAGTTAGACTTTCCACATACCTCAGTCATAACAGAAGTTGAACCCCCAATCTCCTTACTGACTAGCTAGTGTGTCAGAGTCATTATTTAGCTCCCAAATGCAGCGATGATCCCCAATGATTATACAACCCAGAACATTAGACTAAGGAGTCAGAGTCTCGACCTCTCAGAGTCACAGACTCATGCTTGCAAATTGCAAACCCTTTCGCTCACTCACTCATGACCAAAAACCACAGAGTTTATGTAAGTTTTAAAGCTTTATTCAAAGTAAAACAACTAGCTCTGTGTGTACTCTGTATAAAATTGTGCATTAAAAACATTTATTAAAATTAACTTCATAGAAGATAAACTGTGAAGTCATGAAAACTCAACAGTGGCTGATTTACACAGGAATTGTGGGAGACCCCTCACCTGGTTGGAACTTAAAGTCTTGGTGGTGATGATGACGACTCCGACTAACATTCATATGATCTTGCTCTTGTTCGTTGAAGGGAAGCTTCTGTCTGTTATGAGAAAAATGGTGCGTGTTAAAAAGCAAGCATTCATCAGTTGTGCCAAAACGTGTAGCATCAAATGTTATGGCTAAGCATATATAAAAAACACCCTTCCCTGAAGAAAAGGAAATTTTTACTTTAGACTAGAGAGTCACAAATATTAAATTTGTTCATGTAGTACTAGTAACATATTTTTTCATTCCTAGACAAAATAGGAAGTGATGTATATGGCATCTAAAAATATTAAATGTATTTTCTAGGCATAACACCATCGGCACAGCCCACCACCAGTGCCGGGGCCTGCGCGGAGGCGGTCACTCCAGGGGCGGATGCGGTGCCAGCAGAAACTGCTGTGGGGGATGCCACTGTAGTGGCAGGCAGTGGTAAGCTATTATATTCCTTACTTATTGAGATTGCAGAGTAGGCTCGCTGCAGGGGTGTATATGTTGTACATTACCAGTACACTTTACTGTTAAGAAGACTTACAAATTTAGAACTAAGTTTTTGTCAACCAGGTAGAAGACCGTCACCCTTGACTTCGCATTAGCAATAGCATTAGTAGCGGGTGTTGACAAGTAACCAATGGATTACTCTAAATTTGACTTCAACTCAGCTGTGAAAGTTTTATCGAGAAGCCAAGTCAGATCAGAGATAAACTTGATGGGTGGGATGAACGAAAAGGGAAAGTGTTTTTGAATGCTGACGAGGTGCCTGGGAATCTGATGCATGGCCAGTTGTAGGCTGAAGCAAGGATGGGAGGAAGGAGAAAGAAAAGAGGACTGCCTGGGTGGGTGAAACAGAAACTGTATGTGTGCGCAATATATCCTTTGGTTCAAATTCAAATGCAAGTCAAGCATGGATGCATGGCTGGCGGTTTACAAAATAAAATAAAAAGGTTATTTTTCGATGTGAAAAAGTAAGGTTTGTCCAGTTGAGACAGTAAGAAGAATGATTGACATTTACTTTGAATGGATGGATGCCTGGATGGTATCTTCCTCATAGATAGCATAGGTGTATGTAGACGGAGTAGACGGTCACTGGATGAAGAGTGTTACTTTGAAGAGCATGTAACACCGCACGTCCGTGCCAGAGTAGCGAAGCTGAGGAAAGAAGTTGTAATTTTTCAGAAAACTACCATGACTAGTAACAGCAGTTTGCAAGCACAGCATATATCCGGCGATTACGGGGATCACTCACTACCTCTGTTCATAATTGTTTTACAACTCTGTCATTCATGTGTGGCCTATCAGTGTTCACTCAATCAAAAACAAAGCACCTAAAGTCATCGCATATGTAAGCAATATCCTGTGAAGGGATAGATGATCATATTATTTATCTTCTTCATTTTCCTTTGGTAGTAGTCAGGGGCAGGGCAGGGTGAAAGTTAAATTAATTGAGCAGTAGCCCTTGTAACAGAGTATGGCCAGTGCCACCGGTAATAGAAAAGTAAGAGCTTCACCACCTGCATGTACTGGACAAGTAACAGTAACGCAAGTCTGCGTCATCATGGCTTGCGTCTGTTTTTCTTGGGTGTAAGCTGACTGCGACGGCATTATGCCGACTTCTACAAGTTTACGTACTAATTTCGCTAAACAAGAGAGAAAACTGGTGTACTATCTGAGTCTAATGTAGTGAGTCCATATAGTGCTAGTAGAATTCCTGAAACTCCCACTAATGTTAGAGCAGAGGCCGACGAAGTTGGAGGTTCAATAGATACATGCCATACAAATGTTATGTACTGTGCTTGCAAGTTGCTGGTGCTACTGTGACAAAACTCTCTGTTGAATTATTTTGTGTTAATCCTAAAGAGTATTGGACTTGGTTACAGTATTTTTCTTTTTCTTCATCTAGATACTCCTTCTTCTAAACTGGAGGCAATTGCTGCCGAATATCGGCGGCTGGTGGCCCAGGAGGAATCGCAGTCGACATCGACAACAGCTGCATCCTTCTCCACTGCCCCTGGGTCATATGGTCAGAACAATCCTCCAGCGGTACGGCGCCATGGTCTGGCAGCCACCCGCCGCCGCCGTGCAGCGACAACAACAGCTGACCCCCACAGTGCCAGCAAGGCAAGGATGCACCGTTTGTCCTTGCGAGTGGCCTACCTTGAGCAGCAGGTGGAACAACTGTAGAGGCAGAAAGCCCTGCTCAAGGTCCTCCGTCGAGAGTTCCGCGACCACCTGGCCACAGAACACCGCCGGCAAAAGTAGATCATGGAGAGAGACTGTCCCTTGCCCCTTTTTTAAAGACTTGGGGGGGGGGGGGAATTGGGCGTTCGGGTTTTTGGACTTTTGATTTCATGGACATTGGTTGGGGTTAGGGAGGGGGTGGGTTGGGTCTTGCGGGATAGTTTATTTTTGTTATGGACAAAATAATTATTTATTTTCTACTCAAACATAGAATACGCGTTTTATGTTTTGTGGGGTAGGCAGGGTGGGTTTAACTCAACTGTACGTTTGTTTTCCTGAAACTTAACTGGCTGCTTGATTCTAATTGTCTAAGTAATCGTCCAAATTTCTACAAAAGTGCCACTGACAGAGTTAGTGAATTCAATTGTCCTACTACTTTACTAGTACTACAGTCAGTCTCTTCTCTCCTCCTACTCCATTACTCTTCCTCCCACAAAATACTTATCTTACCTGTCATTAGTTTTTGAGAATAGGGCTAGGCACAGGGCTGGCTGCATGGCAAATGGCGATTAAGGTTGGCAATGGAATCCTGGACGGATAAAATGGCATTGTTGTGGTGGTAGTAGTAATGGTACACACTGGCAGTAGCGGCATATGAAAACAAAGGAAATGAGACATTGAGTGGCCAGAGAGGAGCATTAGAACAGTACGATAGTACAGTACACAAGAACAGTGCCATAAATTAAATTGTAGCCTAAGCAATGGTAAAGTATTCAATCATAAGTTAAGTTAACTAGTAGTTGCGTGGATTATGGCTACTACAAGAACTAGTACTGAAGGACACCGCAGTGTAAACTTTCGTCACAGGTAGGAGGAGGTTGTTGTTGATGAATCCACTCGATGGCGGACATGAAATTCTGAAATGATTTGCAAATACTCATGGGTGTGTGTCAAGCAGAATAGGAATATATCCTCGGATTCCTTCACCTGCCTTTAAATTGATTTTCTGTTGCTTTGACCTTATCCTCCCCAGCAAGCATGTGGAATTATTGCTGTCATTTACTCACACACCTCAATGAAAACCACACAACCCGGGGGAAGAGGGTTAGGGTTTGAAAAATGGATGGGAATGGGAGTTTTTGGGAAAGAGAGGAAAGAAAACACAGCATGGAGAAACAACAAATGAAGAAAAACTAATCTATGATACGACCATATCCATAAATCTTTTAAGGGACCTAAAGGAAGTGCATGCATGAAGTTGTTTGCTAAGTGGACGGTTAGATTAATGAAAAGTAGTACTACTTATACTACAACTTACTAACTAGTACTAAACAATTAGAGAGTACAGGGATGCAAAGATTACGCAATTTCACTTGCATATCTGTCCTCAGAGAAAATAAACACTTAGTAGTACATTACATTAGTTTTACAAATAGCAAAGAAACTTATCAAATAGCTGTCGGGATGAATTTGAAGCAGCGAGCAAACGCACCGAGTCACATACTCATAGAATTTCACAAGCAATATCAACATTATTTAAAAGTTAAGGACAAGTGCAGTGGATACTGTAACTGTATGTTGTAGTAGTCCTGGTCAAATTGGGAAGTTGCATGCATCCAGCTATTCCTCTTATTCGGGGTACTCCTCCCTTCCATCGGGCGCTCCGTCGATCAATCTTGGTGACCACACTGTCCACTGCGGAATTGCGGATTGCTATGGTAAGTAATGTGTTTCCCATCACACAGGGTAAGTGCCGGCCTGTAATTGTCGATGGAAAAACATAAAGGGAAGGGATATTAAGACAACCCAGAGGAAAAATATAAGATACAGTGTGTAGTTCAAAAATAACACTTTCACTTTCAGAGGCGACAGTATTACATACATGCATCATTTCTAAAGTGCCTACTCTGAGTCTCTGTTTCCAGGATATGAATTAGCACACAGCATGCCAGGGCCATGCAGACTGTCAAGGCAGGCACAACTGAATAAACCAACCTCCATGTAGCATACCTCTTGACACAGACTAGACAGACATGTAGTTCTGCTGTGGTTGTTGTTGACTTGTTTACCTATTTGCCACTCACGAAATGGCCATAGTTCTTCCGTAAATCAACTATGATGATCCATGCATCCCAGTGAGTGACTGTAAAGGTAATTATGTAACTTTGATCATCAAGACTTATCATCATCATCATGGTATTGGCAAACTCAATGTTGTTCATGCAGTCACAGTCTACACACACTGAGTCCAAGGCATTTTCCATATTAAAAAATACAACGTAGTGGCCCCTGCAGTAGAAGTACAATTTGTATTAAACAAAGTAAAAACAAAGTAGACTTGAGTTACATTTAGTATGTAAAAGATTAATTAATAACAGACCACATAGGATTCATTTCATGCACAATGAACAAACAGCAATTGCTTTCATCAGACCCAGACAGTCAGTGTTGTCCAGTGCATGCCATCTCACCATTCATTCATACATTACCTGTTTCACTTTTTGTCAGCATCTTATTCTTAAGTGAAGGGCCACAGGGCAGCCTCTCGTGTCAATTTCAGAAGTAACAGTCAGCATAGTCAGTAATTCCAGTCCCACTTCTTTTGAGGGGACTCGTCTACGAAGTGACAGTTTCTTGATTCTGCGTAATCTGGCCATCTGCCTTGAGGGAAATGGATAGGGGGAGTCTGGAGTAGGAGGATAGAGGAGCATGACTGAGTTGTGAACTTGTGAACCTCAGGAATGCAGACAGTGGCACCTTCAATATGGAAATAAGACAACGACTGTGCTGCTGATGGATTTGTTTTGATTAAAGTTTTGTTGTGCTAAAAGTTGCAAATCAAAGAAAGACAACTAGAAATAAAAATCAATAAGGACGGATGAAAAAAAGTAAGTATTTCAAGTCTAGTTGTCAGGGAAGTAGAGCCCATCCTCAAACTCTGTGAATTGAACATGGAGTAGGTCAGATAACAGAGAAGAACTTCCGTCACCTAAGTCAGTGTCCTCTTCTTCCTGCGGGGATTCACGTATTTTGTAATCTGGTGGTATGAGGTGCTGATTCATCTTGATCATTGTTAACCTCTCCACATTTTTGGGCGAGAGGCGGGTCCTTTTTGAAGTGACAATGGCACCAGTAGCACTGAAAACACTTTCAGAAGACACGATTGCGAGTGGGCAAGTCAAATAACGTATAGCCAGCCTGGTGATCAGTGGCCATTGAGGCCTTTTCCCATACCAATACAACAATGGGTTATGATCAATGAAGACCTCTGTTGGGTCATACAGATAGGCCTGCACCATCTGCTCAAGGTCCTCTAGGGGTGCTCCAGTTTGCGTACCATCTGTTGCCTTTGCATCAGCACTGGAACGAGCAAACCCTTGATGAATTATCCAATCCGCTTCTGACAATATTATGGCTGGGCCTGGTGCAGGTGATGATCCGGTTGCTGATGTTTTTAACGGCTCTGAGGGAAAGTGACTGCCTTCGGCCACAGAAGTGGACCTTGACGCCGGATGGCCTGCTGCTTCAGTAGTACTTGTGGTGGTTCCTTCAATTTCCTGCCACTCTTTTTCACACCGAGGGGCTGACAGAGCTAGCCAATGTTTGTACTTTGAAACATCTTCTTCAGAAAAAGGAATGAGTGCATTGCTGGCCAGTGCCTTTTTGTACCGTGGATCCAGAATAGTGGCACAAATGTAATGTTGTTGTGAATGTATGCCTTTAAGCCTTACATTGTCAACTAGGTGGCTTATTAAGCTCTCCTAATACACAAAAGACCTAGACCTGGTAGGCATTTATACATTCATCTCTTTTAAGGATATACTGTGTGTTGCATAATCTTTGCAAAGCTTACTCCCCATCCATTAGTTACCAGGGTAGCCAGTGTATCCTAATGATGTGCCTCCTTTAAGAATCGCCCATTGCCTGACAGTGAACATCCAGTTGCGAGACAACACAAATACACACACTCAGTGTCAAGTAGTAATACCAGAGAGCTAAAAAAACTTGAAAAAGTGTGTGAGAGCGAGATGGCACCTCACGGGTGCACCATCTACGGGAACCTGGCACGTACTCGCCAGGATTGCCCTGTTCTCATCATCGGTACCATCAAGCTCGAAAGGAAAATGTGTCCAAGAAACACAAAAAGAGTTTTGTGAAGAAATGCAGTGCAAGAAAGCCACAAGACAACCATAAATGTGTTAAAAACAACATATATACCAACACAACAACACAGATATGCAATTTTATTCTGTCTCTTGTGTTGGGTGTGGAATCTAAAAAAAGTGAATGTGGTTACTAACTATCCAACCAACACCACTTTACTAGCCGACATGTTTCATTGCCAGCGAAACTTTGGCGATTTCTTCAGGGCGTCATATATATTAAAGCCACTGCATTAGGACAAACCAGTCTCAGCAACTGAAAAGACATAAAAACTACGTTGTGACTACCTGCCGGTCCAGTGTCCCGTGTATCCCCCTCAAACGCATATAACTTAAAATCAAAGAATTTTGATTAGTTACCCTCGCTCGGCCATCAAAGCTTGTACCAGCCGGGAGGGCAATGTCCTCGTGAAACTATAACCCCAAATGTGGGTCAGCAATCCTTCCCCTTTCAATATGCTATGGAAAAACAAGGGAAAGACGGTATGCCTGTTTGAATCATGAGGTTCTTCCATCCTTCTAAAAAAGCGAGTGCTCATTGTAGTGTTATCACTCTCTTATTCAAAAAGGATCAACAAGCCATTATCAGTCTCTTATAGTTACAGCTTCGAGATATACTGCAGCTTGTTTTAGGACTATTGCGGACCACTACAAGACCTCTGTCCCTCTCATACTGTGATTAATGGTTTAACCGGCATACTATCAGGTTTCTTTTACATTTATATAAAATACCTCAAAAAACAGTCCGCCCGCCCGTTTCCATATAGTGACAAGTGGAACAATAAGTGACAAGTTAAAAATTTGAAGTTCACCAACATGGTCGACAAGGCTCAGACATAGGTCGTACATGTCCAGCCATCGACTCATGGTGGTACCGAGACCCAGGGACCTTACTCCTTACCGCTGTGATGGAAGGTGTCCGGCGTTCATTCAGCACGTCCCTCTGCCGAACAGATCTCCGTTCTATAAACAAGGATTGCTGGTGTGTTCTCGCGATATAACGCGACCGCCATTTTGAAACGGGAAGAGTCCCATTACAATCGATGGTACTGCCCCAAGCCAGGGGGAATCTCGCGAGTTCTCGGAGAAAAGACGTAGCCATCCCAACCATCTTCATTCAACTTAACTTGCAGCATTATGCTGGAAAGGCGTATACATGTCGCTTAGGGGTGAAATTCTAAGTCTATTTTTCAAATGTATCATTTCAAAAAGGGCTTTTTAAATGCTCAGTAAAGCTCTCCAACCCGGCACTGTATATGTGAAAATTCAGTATTACTTCAACACCCAGCTATATTGAAGAAAAAAATACTCGCTGAATTTCACAGGGTTATTCAGACAAGCAAATCTAGCAGAATGTGATACATCCCTATCATATCTCTGAAGGCATCCAGCCATGATGTAATTAATGAATAAAGCCATATGTTTATAAGGAGAAAGGGAGCATAGAGCAGTAACCACACAGATGCCAAAGAACTATATATCTAATTCAGCGTAGTCTGTTCCATTCCAGTTGATCGTTCAGCCCAAATTTCTCACTCTTTTCCTGGAAAATCCATTTAGCTTCTCTAGTGATTAGTAATTGCTCAACTGTACGTGCATCTCCTGTCACTTTTTCTAATACTAGCCATTTAAAGGAATGTTTATTACTATGGCAGTGTTGCACCAATTTTGTAGTTAGTTTGCCAGATTTTACGGTGCTCAAGTGCTCCTGAATGCGAGTCTTTATTTTGCGTGTGGTAGGGCCTATATATTGTAATCCACATTCACAATCTAGCCTTTATACCACGTTAGTGTGTTGCAGTTGCTGAACTGTCTCAAATGCCATTCTTTGCCTGATTTTAAAGTGACGCTGGTAACCTTAGAAGTAAGAGGACTGTCAAGTCTCACGGCGGGGTCTAGACGAGAACACTGCCCTGAGGCGCATTACGATACTAAAACTACATTTCCCATGTTTCCAGGTCAGCGCGCGCGACGCCCGGGTTGATGACGTCACACGCGCTGAGAATATTACCGGCGAAGGAACAGAAGCGCCCGCCGTTGATTCTGGTTGTGAGCTGCAGGTATCGAGCGTTTCCAGCGTATCCTTTTTTGTAGTATATTCCTTGCCGGCTGGTGAGTACTGTAGAAGCGTTCCGCTTCTGTCTGGGGGTGGCGTCGGCTGGCGCTTCCCATTCCTTTTAGAGTCCTCGGCTGAGGCTCTTGTGTTTTGCTTCCGTGTGAGATTCAGTGGTGACTAGCGGTATCTGCATTGTTTACACTCCGTGAGGAATACGAGTGTGATCTTGATTTCCATTGAACTGCCATCGTTTGCCTTGGGGTTTTCTGTGCGTCCTAATCAAAGGGAGAGTGTTCTGATCAATGATATCCACCTGGTCTACATCCTCTCAAGGAAGGGAATTTCGGAATCATCTGTAATTAGACTCTGGATTCCAAAAGGTGCCTACTTGACTTTGGGGAATATAGGCACACAGTATCAGTGATTAGACTTTCTTGGCTTATATATATATTTCACTTCGCTATCCAGGACTATTGGGAGCAATTTGTGTGCAGTTTCAAGTATTGCCTAGTGAAGTAACTGGGCAAGACAAATAAGGTCATAAGACAAATTCTTTGTCTTCTTTTCTTTACTTTTGACAACAGGATCTTATGAGCTTCGCCTGGCAGGCTAACTTCCATACTGACCCCTGTTGAAGCCCTTTGTGACAATTATGTTGGTATGTACTTTATACTGTTGTGTTTAATTAACTAGAACCTTGCTGATGGTAGAAACTGACCATAGGGTTCTTGTCTTCTAGAAATACTTCAAGTACAAGTTTTCTGATTGCCAGGCAAAGCTAACCAATTATTCATTTCCAGGTATACCACAGTCACTTTACACTAGGGTGGGGATACAGGTTGCTACCAAGTGAATTGTATATAAGTCTGTGCTTGTCTCATGGTGCCTTGTTCTCGTTTCAGCTTCCCTTCCCTGCAGCTCCCATCCTACCCTTCCTGATTATCCCTCGCTCGATCATTCCTGTGTGTCTGTTCACATTCAGACCCAGGGGCTGTCGAGAGGTGGACCCCATAGAGCATCGTGAGATCCTGAGGACCCGTGGCCCTGACAGAATCAACGGCCCAAGAAATTTAGTCCTCCCGATTTCACGATACCATGTCCACTATGGTTGATATTTTGGCAGCCCTGGCACTGGTCCAAACAGAGTTGCAAGCATCTAGGACTGAGACTGCTGCATTGCAGGCTCAAGTGGATAGGTTGAGTCGTAACCCTTTCAGTGCTGGTACCCAGCAGGCCTCCTCTGTTGTAGTGGAAGTTCCCGCCCCGATTCCCCTGGCCCCTCCCGAACGTTTTCATGGGGATAGCGGTAAAGTGCAGGTATTTCTTACGCAAGTGTTATTGCACTTTTCATGCAAGCCCAAAGTATTTAATACCAATCACGCCAGGGTAGCTTTTCTCATCTCGTACTTAGCGGGAGATGCTGCACAATGGGCAGTACCATTAGTGAAAAGAGATGATCCATTATTAAGGGACTGGGAGGCTTTCCGGGCTGATTTTGAGAAGACTTTTAATCGCAGGTCAGCTACACTAACAGCAGACAGGGAGTTGCTAGGTTTGAAACAGGGTAATAGAGATCTGATAACCTACCTCAACGATTTTAGAAGGCTTATCGCGGAAACGGATTGGCCTGAAGAAAAGAGACATGCCATTTTCTATAACGGGCTCACAGAGGAAATGAAGGATGTACTAGCTCAGATTGATCCTCAGCCCAGTACATGTGAGGACATGATCAGCCTAGTCTTGCGGCTAGATCATCGCCTGAGTGATCGTAAGGGGGACAATAGAAGAAAGGATCGGGTAACCCCAAGATTTGAGAATCTCAGAGGGCCAGAAGGGGCAAGCCAATCCAAATCTGAACCCATGGAAATAGGAGCAGTGAGGTCTCCGCTAACTACGGAAGAAAGAGAGTATAGAAGAAAGAAGGGCTTGTGTCTGTATTGTGGTCGGAAGGGACACTTCATTCGGGAATGCCCTAACAGGAACAAAACAAGAACAGAGTACAAGAAGGTGTCTGTGGTAGCAGCAGAACCGGAGTCGGGAAACGAGAAAGCTTGAAGGCGGGGGAAGGGGCTCCTTCAAGTAAGTTCATCATCCCTTCATTGGACGGTGTGGAAAGACGAGACGGTCTACATTTTTTTGTGGACGTTAGGCTGGAAGTACAAGAGAAGTCGTTAACGATAAGAGCTATGTTGGATTCGGGAGCAACTGGGTGCTTTATGATCATGCCAAGGCCGTCGAGTTAGGACTAGCTCTAGTAGAAAAAGAGATTCCCGAAGCAGTGTATGCCGTGGATGGCAGAAAATTGGATTCAGGTCCTATCCGGCTGCAAACAAGGGAGCTTGGTATGACAATGGTGGCTGAACACCAGGAGAGATTGTGTTTTAATATCATTCATGCACCTCAGTATGGAATGATTCTGGGGCTTCCATGGTTGCGTAGACACAATCCCACTATAGATTGGGAAAATCAAACTTTACACTTTACGTCGGATTATTGTCAACAATACTGTTACCCTGTGCACTCAGGACCTGCGTCTGGTTTAGCTAGTATACATCACATAGCTACCGCAGCTGAACAGGATGTAGAACTTCCATTTGAGTATCGTGAATTGGCGGAGGTATTCAGCGAAAGGAAGGCAGAAACATTACCACCACATCGGTCTTACGACTGTCAAATCGATCTGATTCCAGGGGCTAAGATCCCAGCGGGGCGAGTGTATGCACTTACTGAGCCGGAAACCATACATCTCCGGGAATACCTAGATAAGCTCTTGAAAATCGGCTTTATCAGAGAATCCAAATCCCCAGCAGCCTCTCCGTTATTCTTCATCCCGAAAGCCAATGGAGAACTCCGAGCTTGTGCAGACTATAGGGCCCTAAACGCCATCACAGTCAAGAATAAATATCCCCTACCCCTCATCAACGTGTTGTTGGAACAAGTTAAACAAGCAGTTGTTTTCACGAGACTGGATCTCAAGGGGGCGTATCACCTGGTTCGAATGCGTTCAGGCGATGAATGGAAGACGGCCATCAAGACCCGTTTTGGGCTTTACGAGTACTTGGTGATGCCCTTCGGGCTCTGTAATGCGCCAGCCGCCTTCCAGTTTTTCCTAGATGATGTACTCAAGAACTACCTAGACCGGTTCGTTGTGGTGTACATTGACGACATCCTGATCTATTCCAACAGCACAGAACAACATGTAGAACATGTGAAGGCGGTATTGAGAACATTACTGGAACACCATCTCTACTGCAAACTCAGTAAGTGTGAGTTTAACTCTACATCTGTGGAGTTCCTAGGAGTGGTGCTCACACCCTATGGTCAGGAAATGTCCGAAAGAAAGATCCTAGCAGTAAAAAATTGGCCCATACCTAAGTCTGTACGGGACATTCAGTGTTTCATCGGGTTTGCGAACTTTTATCGTCGGTTCATTGAAAACTTCTCAGCCAGGGCCTCCCCAATGACAAGGTTATTAAGGAAGAAGGTGCCCTTCGCATGGACGGATGATGCTCAAAAAGGTTTCGATGACCTTAAGAAGGCTTTTGTTTCTGCTCCTGTGCTGGTGCACGCAGATCCCAGTAGACCTTTTATAGTAGAAGCGGATGCTTCTGACTCTGCAGTAGGAGCTGTATTGTCCCAACGTCATCCTGATACCGGCCAGTTACATCCGGTAGCTTACCTTTCTCGCACCCTGAATTCGGCGGAGCAGAATTACGTAATTGCTGAAAAAGAGTTGTTGGCAATAAGAACCGCTTTCCTGGAATGGAGACACCATTTAATGGGAGCAAGACATGTAGTAACTGTGTTTACCGACCACCGTAATCTACAATACATGTCTGCGGCACGACATCTAACACCTAGACAAATGCGTTGGATGATGCATTTTGCGGACTTCGACTTTATTGTCACATACCGATCAGGAAAGGATAACAGAAAGGCGGACGCATTGTCAAGGCAATCCACCAAGACGGAACAGATCGAAGTAAGGGAGGAATCCATAATCGACCCAAAGAAGGTGATCGGCGTCACCTGTACCCAGATGTTCCTCAGAAGTGTCATTAGAAACATCCAGAATGACGAATGGAACAAATGGTTGAGTGAACACAACGAGTGGAAGATGGTTCAGGGTCTTCCGATGAGACAGAGACAGCTGTTGTTGCCCATTCAAGCCTTAAGAAAGCAAGTGTTCCAGTGGTGCCATAGTGCGCCGTGTGCGGGCCATAACGGAATCAGTAAGACTCTGGAACGAATACTAAGACAGTTCTGGTGGCCAAACATTAGGAAAGACGTGGCTGAGTGGGTGGCTGAATGTCCTATATGTAGCCAAATGAAGGTACAACACTCTAGACAGGCAGGATTGCTACAGCCTCTTCCCACTCCTGAAGTGCCTTGGGAAAACATTTCTATGGACTTTGTGGTGGGCATGCCGAAAGATCAGGGGTGCACTGCCATTTTGGTGGTGGTTGACTATTTAACCAAAATGGCTCATTTCATAGCCTGCATACAGGTTCCTTCAGCTAGCGTGTTAGCCCGACTTATTCTCACCAACATAGTAAGGCTACATGGGTTACCCCGAGTGATAATTTCAGATAGAGGTAGCCAGTTCACCGCAAGGTTTTGGAAGACATGGTGCAAAGCCTTAGGAATAACATCTAGTACCTCTACGAGTTTCCATCCTCAGACCGATGGGCAAACCGAAAGGGTCAATCAGACACTGAAACAGTACCTGAGATGCTATGTTGAGGTCACAAAGGAAGATTGGGTAGACAGATTATGGCTAGCTGAAATAGCCTATAACAGTGCAGTACATAGTTCCACCAAAACCGCTCCGTTTTTTAGCACCTATGGTTTCCATCCTAATTTTCTGCTGTTTCACCATCCTGCATCAGCCACCCCTGTCCCTGAAGTACATGAAAGATTACAAAACATTAGTAAGGCATGGCAGCAAGTCAAGAGCCAGTTACTGGACCAAGGCGAGGTACAAGGCCTATGAGGACAAGCACAGACAAGAAGGGCCTATATACAAGGTGGGTGATTACGTCTGGTTGTCCACCAAAAACATACGCTTTAAGCGTTATAGTGTTTTCAATCCCAAATATATAGGCCCGTACAAGGTTGTCAAGTTAATCAATCCTGTGGTGGTTAAGCTGGCTCTGCCATCTTCTTTACGTATTCATCCGGCCTTTCACGTGTCTTTGGTGAAACCCACGCGAATGCACAGAAAACTGGTTCCTGCTGAGGTTGTCGTGAATAACGAAGAAGACTATGAGGTGAGAGGAATTGTGGACTCTAAAATATACCGCTCTAGATTGTGGTATTTAGTGGCTTGGAAGGGTTATGGCAATGAAGAAAACTCCTGGTAACCTGCATCCAATGTCCATGCACCCAAGTTTGTGAGAATGTTCCATCAACGATTCCCGACCAAACCATGCCTCTGTCAGTGTTCTTCGGGAGAGGGATGTACTGTCAAGTCTCACGGCGGGGTCTAGACGAGAACACTGCCTTGAGGCGCATTACGATACTAAAACTACATTTCCCATGTTTCCAGGTCAGCGCGCGCGACGCCCGGGTTGATGACGTCACACGCGCTGAGAATATTACCGGCGAAGGAACAGAAGCGCCCGCCGTTGATTCTGGTTGTGAGCTGCAGGTATCGAGCGTTTCCAGCGTATCCTTTTTTGTAGTATATTCCTTGCCGGCTGGTGAGTACTGTAGAAGCGTTCCGCTTCTGTCTGGGGGTGGCGTCGGCTGGCGCTTCCCATTCCTTTTAGAGTCCTCGGCTGAGGCTCTTGTGTTTTGCTTCCGTGTGAGATTCAGTGGTGACTAGCGGTATCTGCATTGTTTACACTCCGTGAGGAATACGAGTGTGATCTTGATTTCCATTGAACTGCCATCGTTTGCCTTGGGGTTTTCTGTGCGTCCTAATCAAAGGGAGAGTGTTCTGATCAATGATATCCACCTGGTCTACATCCTCTCAAGGAAGGGAATTTCGGAATCATCTGTAATTAGACTCTGGATTCCAAAAGGTGCCTACTTGACTTTGGGGAATATAGGCACACAGTATCAGTGATTAGACTTTCTTGGCTTATATATATATTTCACTTCGCTATCCAGGACTATTGGGAGCAATTTGTGTGCAGTATCAAGTATTGCCTAGTGAAGTAACTGGGCAAGACAAATAAGGTCATAAGACAAATTCTTTGTCTTCTTTTCTTTACTTTTGACAACAGGATCTTATGAGCTTCGCCTGGCAGGCTAACTTCCATACTGACCCCTGTTGAAGCCCTTTGTGACAATTATGTTGGTATGTACTTTATACTGTTGTGTTTAATTAACTAGAACCTTGCTGATGGTAGAAACTGACCATAGGGTTCTTGTCTTCTAGAAATACTTCAAGTACAAGTTTTCTGATTGCCAGGCAAAGCCAACCAATTATTCATTTCCAGGTATACCACAGTCACTTTACACTAGGGTGGGGATACAGGTTGCTACCAAGTGAATTGTATATAAGTCTGTGCTTGTCTCATGGTGCCTTGTTCTCGTTTCAGCTTCCCTTCCCTGCAGCTCCCATCCTACCCTTCCTGATTATCCCTCGCTCGATCATTCCTGTGTGTCTGTTCACATTCAGACCCAGGGGCTGTCGAGAGGTGGACCCCATAGAGCATCGTGAGATCCTGAGGACCCGTGGCCCTGACAAGGACACACTGAACACGTCCCACATGGATGGTGACCTACGAGCCTTGTTCTGCTGTTATCTTTGGGGATTTGTGTGCAGGTATATACCAATTTGTCCTTCAAGTTGCTAGACCGTTTAAAAGCAAATCTGGGTGGGGGCATTTTGAATTGTTTGTTGGATAAGATCGCCCAATGTTTGTGTATTGACTGCCTTATTTTGGTGGCCAGAGGGTCGAATGTCAGCAGAACTGGGAGGCAGTCTCTTTTTTCTTTTTGATTGACCTCCAATAAGGCACTTCTAGGGGTGTTCAGTGCTCTCTTCCTAGCATGATTTACGATTTTGACAGGATAGTCCCTTTTCAGGAGTTTGTCACTCAATCCCTGTGCTTGTTCTTTGAATTCCTCTGTGGTGGAACAGTTTTTCCGGCACCGGAGAAACTGACCCACAGGCAGATTGTCTCTTAGTGCCCGCGGGTGGTATGATTGGTAGGACAGTAACGGCTTGGCAACTGGTCCACATGTCTGTTGTCAGGTGGATAGTGTGAACAGCACTCTTCTGCAAAGCTGCCCCAAACACATCCAGCACATCTTCATGTAGTGCTGGAACCGCAACTCTGGCAAAATAGGACCGGCTAGGAACCTTCCATTTAGGGCAGACTGTTGCCACAAATTCTCGAAAACCCACCCCTTCCACGAAAGAAAAAGGGAGAAGGTCCAGCTCTAGCATTTTAGCCAGCATTGCATTATACAGACGTGCCGTTGGGTTGTTGCGTTCAAATGGCGCCTTCGACCAAAACATGCTTTTAATGGTGGTCTGGACCATTTTCATATGTGATGATAATGATCCAGACTTATTCAACCCAGTTAGGCTCATTGATGTACTTTTTCGCATTGGTGTCTCTACCAGACTCTTACTGTGCCTCATAGATGTTGCTGGGGTAGAGTGTGTGGGCGCTACCACTGCAGTGCTACTGCCAGGGGTACTGTGTGTACCATAAAAAATATCTGACGCTTCTTCACCTCCCCCCTGCATGATCGGCCCTCGTCATCATCAGATGCAATATTAATGGATACATTTGGATTTGTTGTACTTTTGGCTTCCCGGATCTTACTTAGGTGCGCCTCCCACTGGATAATATGGTGTTTTTTTAGATGACCTCTCTGGCCTCCGGTACCATAGTTGGTACCAAGCTTACCCCGACTAACTACTTGTTTACAAATTGAACAAATAACTAGGTTTTCCGCCTTTTTGCTAATACTAAAGAAGTCCCAAACTGGGGAGTTTAGATTTCTGGTGGTGGAGGTGCTACTTTCAATGCCAGATGAAGTGGAGGATGGGCGTGGCCGAATTGGACTCTGTTGTGCACTTACAGTTACAGCACCACTACTTGAGGTAACGGAGGTCGAACTCAATGGAGGTCCCTGCCGGCCCTTCTGAAGAGGAAATATGGCAGCTGTAGGTCATGTTGGTGTAGTAGTTACCTGTGTTGGTGGTGGTACCAGTGCCACGCCACCCACATCCCGCTCAGCAGCATTTCGGGATAGGGTAAAAATGTCTGTCTGCTGCATGCCCGCTGGGGCTGGAGTGACGACTGTGATGACTGGGTCATCATCGTCAGCCTATTCATCAGCAACAGAATACACCACTTCTACTGCTTCCTCGTCATCACCCATAAGTGAAAGCCTTGCGGGAACCTTCCTTTTACCTAGCTTTGTCCGCTCATGGCGTACCTCCCTCTCAGACTGAATTGGTGGCTGCCAATCAAGATCTAGATCATCAGAAGGAAGGGGGCTGGAAGAAGAACTTGTACTAGCCCTCTTTTTCCTTGCTGGGGATCTGGAAGACAATGGATCATCAGGACTTAGAGTGGCTTGCTCGGCTGATACCTCCGCATGAACCTCAATTTCCTCTTGTGCCGCTACTTCTGGAGGAACAAGCATTGTGGGCAGTTGTGCCTCTCCATGCTCCTCTCCATGCGCCTCTCCATGCGCCTCTACTTGCGCTGCTACTTGCACCTCTACCTGCGCCTCTACTTGCGCCTCTACTGGTGCCTCTCCTTGCGCCTCTCCTTGCGCCTCTCCTTGTTGCACCTGTGGTTGTCGTTGCGGCTGTGGTTGAACACTTATCAGATGAGTTACACCCTGCATTCATTGGATGCTACTTTGCGATGAGTCAACGCCAACATCACTGGTCGATGGTGAACGAGCAATTAAAATGGCTGCCTCTGCGGCACTCATGGGCTTGGGCCTAACTTGGCGTGGTGGCACTGAGACCAATGAAGCGGAGGTGCTGCTCCCAGCTTGGTCCCTGGCGGAAACCTCTGCTGCAGGTGCCATTTTTTTTCCCAAAAAATGTGTCTGTCGGCACACCAGTCTCCTGGGTAAGTGGCGCCAGTTGCTTCTTCTGCTCCTTCTTACTGGCAGTGGCACTGGCAACTTTCTCGGTAGAGGAGCTACGGCCACCTTTCTCTGGGCCCATCTTCTTCAAATGTCAGAACAGCAGGACGCAGTTGCACGAATTGCAAAGTTGTCTGTGGCCACACGTGACGTTGTGCACACACCGCATCAGGACTTCTTCCTGGCACTACAACAAGTGATGATAATGAGGATGATTCCTGGTTCTTCTCAGTCTTTGTGCACCTAAAAGCAAAGGAAGCCAGAGGAACATCAGTTAAATAAATGTTGCATATGTCGTGCTTCAATTAATATTTGCAACTAGGCATTTATTATTATTAACACAACACATCCAAAAACGGAAAGACCCAAAATAAAAATTGCAATTCTAATCCATAATGGATGTTTAAATTAATAGAAGAGAGACCACAGAGAGAGAGTTGTTTCATGCACCACTGAGTACCCCTGGGCATAATGGATGAAAGCAAGGCAGACTGGGTGCAGGCCTATGGCACAAAGCACACTGCCTGGCTTAAAAATGGCCTCCAGACCCCCACCCACATGGCCAGTCCCTGGACCAGGCCTCAAAATGGCCCCCACCCACATGGCCAGGCCCTGGACCAGGCCCCAACAACACCCAAAAAATCAAAACACACACAAAAATCACCCCAATCCAATGCCATCCATGCCCTAAATGATGTTTAAATTCAAAAGACCCCACAGAAAGACATGGCCCATGCACCACTGAGTACCCCTGGGCATAATGAATGAAAGCAAGGCAGACTGGGTGCAGGCCTATGGCACAAAGCACACTGCCTGGCTTCAAAATGGCCCCTAGACCCCCACCCAAATGGCCAGGCCCTGGACCAGGCCTCAAAATGGCCCCCACCCACATGGCCAGGCCCTGGACCAAGCCCCAACAACACCCAAAAAATCAAAACACACACAAAAATCACCCCAATCCAATGCCATCCATGCCCTAAATGATGTTTAAATTCAAGAGACCCCACAGAAAGACATGGCCCATGCACCACTGAGTACCCCTGGGCATAATGGATGAAAGCAAGGCAGGCTGGGTGCAGGCCTATGGCACAAAGCACACTGCCTGGCTTCAAAATGGCCCCTAAACCCCCGCCCACAAGGCCAGGCCCTGGACCAGGCCTTAAAAATGGCCCCCGTCCACATGGCCAGGCCCTGGACCAGGCCCCAACAACACCCAAAAAATCGAAACACACACAAAAATCACCCCAATTCAATGCCATCCATGCCCTAAATGATGTTTAAATTCAAGAGACCCCACAGAAAGACATGGCCCATGCACCACTGAGTACCCCTGGGCATGATGGATGAAAGCTAGGCAGACTGGGTGCAGGCCTATGGCACAAAGCACACTGCCTGGCTTCAAAATGGCCCCTAGACCCCCACCCACATGGCCTGGCCCTGGAGCAGGCCTCAAAATGGCCCCCACCCACATGGCCAGGCCCTGGACCAGGCCCCAACAACACACACAAAATCGAAATACAAACAAAACTCACCCCAATCCAATGCCATCCATGCCCTAAATGATGTTTAAAGTCAAGAGACTCCACAGAAAGACTTGTACCATGCCCCACTGACTACCCCTGGGCCAACTGGCTAGTGTGGCTTTAACACGCACCCCAAAGTTAACAAAAACTTCTACATCAAACAGTGAGCTACTCAATAACATGCCATAAATGATATTAAATTCAACAAAACTCACAGAAACAGTGGTATCATGCACCCATGACTAACCCTGGGCCTACTGGATACTGTGGCTACCCACAATATACTTTTTCAAAGTTGTGAAAAAGTTTATAAATTGTAGTTGCAGCAACTGCAATGCCCCAAACAAACAAACAAACAACTCCAACTCAAATCCAAAAGTGATCCCCCAAAAAAGTCCTCAAATACAAATATCCAGCAGCAGCCACAAAGAGTAATCCTTCCAGCTCCAAATCCAAATGAAAAGTGACCAGGACATGGGCAAATCACTGGGAGGAGCCTGATGGACAGGAACAGGAAGTTGGAGAATGTGGGGCACTTCCTTCCTCCTACCCACCCAAAAATGTACTGCTTGCACAAAAAAATGCAGCCAAATGTTAATCTGAGGGGTTATTCTGATCCAAATCATCATTTTCAGGAGGTTTATACTGCCAGCGATAGATTTCTTGTGCAGAATTGCAATTTGTGCAATTTTGGGAAAACGAGCTGTTCAAATCTCCCGCCAGATTTCAGCTGCGCGTCGCATCTCCGTCTTCACAATTGTTTTCTCACGCGGCGCGTGATTGCGGGCCCTTATGACATATTTGCGTTCAGCAACTCTCGCAGTGCAGGATGGCGGGACGCTAGGACGTAGTCGTGGTCAAAAAGTCTTGCGCGATCACGTAGCAAGATCGAAAAATGCCGCAGCGCACGCAAACCCGGAGGAAAACAACTCGGGGAATTCATAATCACGGTAAGTCAACGCCGCTTGCGCGAGATTGTATTTTTGAAGCACGACCAAGCAAAAGAAATCCGCCAACTCGCGAATTACAAATTCTTTCACAATTTAGCACGATTCGCGGACTGTGAAATTGTCAAAAATTCGCAAATTCCGACAGCGGAACGGATTTTCAGCCCATGCTTACCATATACCACTGATACATCAATTCACTCACCTACATACACATACACACACTCAGTCACCTATACAGCCCCTCACTTATACACTCACTAACCCATACAGCCACTGACTCACACACTCAGTCATCCATGCAGGCAGTCACACACCCTCTCACCCAGTCACACAGAAATCATACACCCATACAGGTACTCAGACACCCAATCATTCACCCACACAGACACTCACGTACCCCCTCACCAACCCATACAACCATGTAGACACCATCTGACAGACTGATACAGACATTCTCAAAGCCTAGTCACTCACCCATACATTCAAAGAGACACCTAAATACTCCCTTATACAGTAAGTCATGCACCCTCGGAATTATCCATACATGCAATCATACACCCACTGATTCACCAATACACCTTGGCATATATATTTAACACTCATAAACCTTTTTTAAACTCTCACAGTCACTAGATGATGTCATCAGTGATGTAATTTGAGATGTCATCATTGATGTCACTAACCATGTCAAAGTGATGTAATATATTAGGGAATAAGAAGTGCATTGCGGGTGCGCAATTTATAGTGAGATACATATATATATATATATATATATATATATATATATATATATATATATATAGATAGATATAGAGATAGATAGATAGATAGATAGATAGATAGAAAGATATAGATATAGATATATATATAAATACATATATATAAAATGTAATCATTTACACCATTAAGCATTTTAAAAATTAAATATCAATTAACATTCTATGTATTTATGGATTACTTAACTAACAGCCCACACAATATATTCCCACAAATCTAGCAGCTCACACTTACAATATAACTAAAACAAATAAGTATAACACAACCAACATAATTAATAATCATTTAAATATTTATTAATACATTCATTGTTAATTATTACTTAATTTTCCACCCAATAGTTCACACCTACTACATAACTTAAAAATATCATTCTTACACAATTTGCAAAATTAATAATCAATTAAAGAATTAATATTAATATGCTGACTAATCGTTAATTAATTATAACTTAATTACACCAGAGCCTTACCTGGTCACTTGCCATCGGGCACAGCCGTGAGGGGAACGGCGGAGGCGGGTTGAAAGACGCCGGACCGGAGCAGATCCAAACTACAAGCCCCAGCAGCCTGAGGGGCGGAAGCGCGAGCGTGACGCGCCGAGAGCGCCCGGAGGCGCCTGCAAAAGGCTGACCCCCCGGGAGCTCAGGGGGGAACACCAGAGCCTTACCTGGTCACTTGCCATCGGGCACAGCCGTGAGGGGAACGGCGGAGGCGGGTTGAAAGACGCCGGAGCAGATCCAAACTACAAGCCCCAGCAGCCTGAGGGGCGGAAGCGCGAGCGTGACGCGCCGAGAGCGCCCGGAGGCGCCTGCAAAAGGCTGACACCCCCTCTCGCCCCGCGAGTCGCGCACGGGAGCGACCGGGAGAAGCCCGGGACAAGGGCGGGCCCTCTGTGGCTCTCGGAGGCACGAGGAGGACGGGACGGGCCCTTCCCCTATCGCTTACTCCATAAGGTACTTTCTTGTGACTCATTGGTCACCCACCATTTGGGAACTGTTGATACCGTAAATATTGTTGTTCACTGCGGTTGGGACTATCTGCTCGCTGTCACTAACAATTTTGTTTGTTGTACTGTGTAGTTACCCATTTCCTTGAATAAGGGTAAGCAATTCTCAGCATGTCTCCAAGGGGTACCCGCAGTAAAACAGCTGCCACTGGGGCTGGCCCTGTGACCGGCCCCATCGACCATTTTATAACCAAGGCCAATGATGCCATCAATCAGGGCATTAGCCTTTTAGAACGCAGGGTATCACAAGATCTGGCACATGCCAAACGCTCTTCACTTGGCCTTATTGCGCTGCTACTACACCTGCACAGGCTATGCCAAACAACATCAGACCCTTACTTGATGTATGTGCTGACATTCATACCATTCCTAGTGAGGTCAACCTCTCAGCCTCCATTCCCCTGTTAGATTCAGACACTGATATCAGCACGGACTTAGAAAAAACTCCAGATCTACCCATCAACCCCTCTCCTAAAGCAATATCTGCTGACAACACCAGGCAACTGAGAGGTAGACGAGAGGGTGCAGTCCAAAAACAGAAATTACATGCACCGAAGCCCCGGATTACTAAGGCCAGGAAATATGGCCGGGTACAAAGAAAGTCTGGGAAAAATACCAACTCTGTCCCTAACCACAATGCGAGCAGGGTCACGGTAATCTCTCAAGGGGATGAAAGCGAAATGGTCCAGCAGGGCAGAACAATGGATACCATTGATAACACTGACAATGCACACGACCCTATGTTGGAAAGGTTGGGGGAATTATTAAGCATTTATTTATCCCCCATTGAAAATAGGCTTACTCGAATAGAAAAACAATTAGCCGAATTGAGTATCCCTATTAAGAATTTCCTGAAGGAAGGTCCTGCAAAAAGCACAAATAATAGTAATACCACTAAAACAGCAGGCACCAAAACCAATATTCCTCAGGCACCTCCAACAAACTCAAACACTGCACACAAAGCTCCACCTGCCATATTGGTTATTGGTCCAACCACTAGTCAGAAAAAAACACCAACATTGCATATCAATAACGCAGCCTCAGACAAAAGGAAGGACCCTGGCACTAACACCAACATTAACACTAAACCACCAAATGGGACTACAACAGGTCAGTCTGCAATTTCAACAAGCAGCCCTACCACGGCCCAATCAATACCAAAAACAGTTAGGCAAGTCCCTGCCCGCATTAACCTTCCGCCGGAATGCGGCGCATATGTATTAGTGTTAGTAAATGTTACCAAGCTAAGGAAGGATCAGGACGAAAATCCCACATCCCTCAAAAACAAAACCTTGCACTGGCTAATTGCCAATTGCAATTACCCTATCGATGGTGCAAGGGAGATTATCAACACACAGCGAGTGGGTTGGATAGGCCCACTCAGGAAAAAATTTGAGGGCGACTGTGTCACCATAAGCTTTAGAAACCCACAATGGGCAGAGAAAACCCTTGCTAGTGCCCCTTCACCATCGCCCTGGGAATTCAACACCACACTCCTTCCCTTAGGATACTTTTACAGAAATCTGATACCCCCCGAACAAGCCACGGCTAATCTCCCCACAAATCCTTACCGGGATCTGAACTTTGGAGCAAGGATTAAATCACCCCTTTTTATCCAGAATCAGAACCCAAACGCCATCCACTCTAACAGCCGTAACTGGCATCCTCAACCCCCAATGCCAATCCCAACTCCCAACCCTCCGCAGTACTTTCAAGCCCCAACCATGCATCAGAGCAATTACAGAGATAGGCTTTACCCAATCTCTAACCCGTTCCAGTTTGCACCGATGACTGAAACTAGGCCAATGTATAACATCCCCACTTACAATCGGTTCGATTACTTATCTTCTCTAGACGAACAGGACTGACTGAGTATATCGACCAACAAAGAAATGTGCAACGATGTGAAAGCTTGTAACTCAGAGGGTCTCACAACTCCAGCTGTATTGTACCAGGTCCAAACTGCTTTTACAGAAACTATATTGTCTGACAGTATTCTGGCCATTTCCAATGAACTACCTCACTATGATAATGGGAATACTGGGAACAGACTCGCTAAGCATGGAACCAAACATGGCTTATCAATTTTAAGCTGGAATGTTGCAGGCTTAGAATCTAAGCTCTCGGACCCTGCATGGATTGAACTAATTAATGATGCGGACATACTTATGTTTCAAGAAACTTGGGCTGTTGATAATCTGTACATTGAAGGCTACCACTGCTTTAGCTTGACATCAGCAAAACCTAGTCTCGGTCGAGCAGTGGGTGGTCTTTTTATGGGGATTAGAATTCTGGCTGGCGGTACAATCAGAGATCTGAAGCTAGATAACCTTGCCAATCCCAACATTCAAATCCTGGAATACAAACTGAAATCAAAGACCACGATTTATTTAATTAATTTTTACAACAATGATTTTTATGGTGTACCGAACAAAAACTTTGTTGCATTATCTAAAGTTCTAAATATGATTGATTGTTCCTTATCAGTAGATACTAAGACTAGCATTCTGATAGGGGGTGATTTTAATGTGAAACTTATAGAGAACTATGGATCTACTAACCCTGATTATTGTGATGACCGCAGGGGTTTGGAACTGATTAGAATACTTTCTGATTTTGATCTTGTTGATGTAATGAGTGTAGGGTATGATATGAATTTTCCTTATGCCCCCACGTTTAAGGGCAGGGATAACGGTTCAATTATCGATTACATATTTACATCACCACTGCTAACAGATTGTTTAACCAAAACTTCTGTGGTGCAAACGTCTTTCAGTGATCACAATCCATTGTTAGCTATTTTTAATTTTGTACCCAGTCCAATTTTTATGAATCTAAATGGGGCAAGGGATATTACACCCTCAATTGATGGCCTTCGCCTAAAATGGAGGGGAATTGATTGTGGGGCCATCATAGATACTATTCAGGAGACATATCCCGATTTGTTGAAATCTCTCTCTTCCCCAAGTATAAATAACGAAAAATTGATCATAGACTTTGAAGCTTTATGCTCAAATATAAAAACCCTCCTGTCAGTCCCACTCCCTAATGAACGCAAAGAGCCACGGCGGTTTGATTCATCTTGCTCCGTGGCGAATAGAGATTTAAGAAAGGCCCTCTCTGCCAAACCCAGGTGCAAAGATGTAGTTCGAACCGCCAGGAAAAACTACAAAGATAAAATATCGGAAAGGAAGGCAAACTTGCTCTCCGAACACTGGGATAAGCTGGTCATCAGTGCCAACCTGGGTGGCAGTGGCCCATTTTGGTCGGCTGTCAGGAGAACGAGGGAAATGGGCAAAGAGCTTACACAAATCAGCTGCAATATAACAAGTGCAGCCTGGGAGACCCATTTTTCTAAAATGTATGCTGCCCCCTTTGACGAGCATCTTCTCCCTAATACAGGCCAAACAGAAGGTTTACGGATTTTGGACCAAGAAGTCAGGAAAGCCATAAAAGAGAGCCTAGGTAACAAGGCGCCCGGACCAGACGGCTTCCCTATCGATATTATCAAATACAACGCCGAGCTATGGTCACCAATACTCCTTAACATCTTTAACAGTCTCCCACAAGTAGCCATGCCTGTCACCTGGGCTACTAGTATCATCGTTCCTATTTACAAAAAGGGAGACAGATCAGACCCAGCAAATTATCGTCCCATTTCCCTTCTGGATAACACTTTAAAAATACTAGGACGTATAATTTATAATAGGGTATTGGAATGGGCGTCTGATACTGACTTTTTAGATCCTTGTCAGATGGGGTTTAGGAGCGGGGTAGGAACAGTGGAGCAATGTCTAAATCTAAAATTGATAATCGACAAATATTGCATTGCCCGCTCATCCCCTGCCTACCTAGCTTTTATGGATCTCTCATCCGCATTCGATCTTGTGAACAGATCTAAGCTTTGGTTAATTCTCTTGTCCAATGGCCTTGATGCAACTCTAGTTAGATTTTTAGCCTATCTCCATACTGACCTGAAAGCACGGGTACGCATCGGGATGGGCGGAGAGGTATCGGGAGCCATTGAGATAGGGAGGGGGGTGAGACAGGGGTGCGTTCTAGCACCCCTGCTGTTTATCATTTACATCAACGGCCTGTCCAACTGTCTAAAGAAAGCCACCCCTGATGTCCCAATAATTCTAGGCAATCCCTTACCTGTGCTTTTATATGCAGACGACGCTGTCCTTATGGCACGTACACCTAACGCCCTACGTCTGCTTGTACATAGTTTTGTAAATTTTATGGAGGGACTGGACCTGAAAGTTAATTTTAAAAAGTCTTTTATCATGTCCTGCAGGCCGGGCAAAAGGAAACTCAGCACAATTCGAATTGGAACAGATAAACTAGAATCTGTTCATAAGTTTCCTTATCTGGGGTTGGTTTTCGCTGCGAACAGCTCGTGGAGTGGGCATGTGGCCCACGCCACGAGCAAGTTCTCGAAAGCCAACAATTCTGTCCTGAGTCTCCCCCGCCCAAAGAAAATTGGCGCCACAAAGGCTTTTGTTAAGATTTTTAAATTACAGTGTTCTCCTGTCGCTACGTATGGAGCTGAAGTTTGGGGATCGGATAGTAGCATTAGTATCCAAAGAGAGGAAAATCGTTTCTGTAGAAAAGTGCTGGGTGCACCGATTTCCTCTTCTGATTTTATCTGCCACAATGAACTTAACCTCCCCTTTATAAGTGATTTTATCAAAGCAAGACCAGTTCTCTTCTGGATTAGAATCTGGAGGAATGATGCTGCTGTCCTTACACAAAACATTATCAAGGACTGCCTAAATTGTGAAAATGGCATGCAGATTCCCTGGTTCAAAGAAGTTCTTAAATCACTTAATGAAATTGGTAGAGGTATTTTGTTCACTGATCCAACGGCAATCGAACCAAAGGATAAATTCGAGGTTCAAAAAGCATTTTATGCACTTTATCGCAATGAGCGCATAGGAAGAGAATCTCAGAAATCAAGGGTCAAGAAATACATAGGAAATGGTCTCTGTATGCAAATTATGCCGCCCTACCTTTCACTCCCCATGTCAAACTGGGAGCGATCTTTATTATTTCGCTTAAGGGCTGGAACTGTGAAATATTTGCTGTCTTTTCCTTTGGGGTACCGACATAGTACAAACCTTACTCCTTGCCCTTGCGATGGTATAAGCACTCAAGATGATTTGCACTTTCTATTTTTCTGTAAATTTTATGTGAGATATATCAAATGGCTTTTAACCCCATATTTTAGAAAACATAGACCTTTCACACTTCAAGAATCTTATATGTTGCTGGACACTGATGAACTGACCTTTCGCACTAGCACTTTTTTAAGACTAGCCATATGTGCACGTAAGACAATGGAAAGTCCCTGAAACCAGAATCCAGTCATAATGATACTACTGTAAAATTTTTATAAGATAATGAAATTCACTGCTCAATCACTGTATGAATTACTTTGTTATCATGGAATGTTATTTATATAATTGTTTTGTATTACATGTACATGTGTGTTTTTGCTGTGTTCGGTACTTTTATGAATTTTATCAAATTCGAATAAAGGTCTTTTGAACTTTGAACTTTATAACTTAATTAACTTTCCACCCTATACCTGTACAAACCCAACACCCAGCACCAAATATACAACAAAAATTATAATTATTATGCAATTTACATATTTAATAATCAAATAAATAATTATTAATACATTAATCATTAATTGGTAATTAATTAATTAATTAATCCACATGCACTATACCCCTACTAACGCAGCAGCCCAAACTTAATATATACTTTAAAAATATAAGTATTACACCATTTTCATAATTAATAATCAATTAAATAATTACTAATAAATTAATAAGGAATTGTTAATTATTATTTCATTGCCTTCTCACCCTATACCCCTACAAACTCAGCAGCCCTTACCTAATACGTAACTTAACAAATGTAATTATTACACAATTAACATAATGAATTATCAAATGAATGATCAAATAATTAATGAATAATAAATGAATAATTATTGCTAACTAATTGTACTTAATTAACTTCCCACCCTACACCCCTGCAATCCTGGCAACCTGCTACGACAATATAAATTACTTTTAGCAATTACATTTCAAATTATGTATCTACTGGTAAGCAGTGCCCTTCTCCTCGCCAATGTGAGACAGTCCTCCTGGACTGTGATATTTTTGGCCAACCGTCCCTGTTAGTGCCTGTCCCACCACTCATACTTCAGACCTCAGAGGTCTGAGTGACGGTGCCTAGAACACCGAAGTCATGGACACGCTTCTGAGCTCCTCGTAGCCCTAGGTTCTCAGCCCCTTACACTACCCACACCTGGGAGCCATCTCACCCATTCCCACTTCTCTTCCACTTCTACTAGATACCTACACCTCTCACAACTGCCTTGCTGAACCTTTTGCATTTTATTAAGTGGAAGAAAATTCTCCACTACCTGAGAAACATGCAGATGTATTTATTTATTTATTTAACATGTTTTATATAGCGCTCGCTGGACCCGGGGGTATCAGAGCATTTACATGAATATTTGTTGCAATATAGCAAAAATTACAACGAGGTAGTACTCAGAAACCAATGCAAGCGTTAGAAAGCAATTTAAATATTACACAATCTATACAAAAAACAAGTAGGCAAAAGGGTTACAGCAAATCAAGAGAGATTAGGCTAGTGAGAGAGGGAAAGGATATAAAAGGAGGGGGTAGGGTATGGGAATGGGGGGAGGCAAGGGTGGGGGATAGTTAAGGCAATATCATACAGCTATACATAGATAGGATTAATTGAATGTAACAGGATAACAAAGAGGTAGAATTCAAAACCCAACAAGAAGGTCAAAACAGCTCAAGATTAACATCGTCATATTACATGAGTTGAAAAGGGTTGCATGCGAGTCTTGAGAGATTAGCCTAGCATGGGAGGGAAAGCATGGAGAAGAGGGGGGAAGGGGAAGTGAATGGGGGTAGTCTGAGGAGGGGGGGAGTATTCGGTACTATCTGGTGGAACGGGGCATGTCCTATAGGGAGGACTTGAGGGAGTAGTTTGCAGGAGAAGGAAGATGAGAGGGGGGAGGAGAACAATAGGAAGTAGGGGTGAGATGAGCAACCAGGGGCAGATTTAAGGACCCCAGTATTTGTTCAGCAGTAGAACTTTGAGGTCTTTTTTTGAAGCTGGCGTAAGATGGGTTGCAACGAAGGTCTTTGGGGAGGGAGTTCCAGATGTCCCGTGCCTTCCAGGAAAAGGAGTGAGATTGTGTGGTTTTCTTGTTTAATAGAGGAGGTACAAAAGTGAGGGTGTTGGAGGTCCTCAGTAATCTAGAGCAGCCCGCTATGTGAAGTTTATCTGTGAGGTACTGCGGGGAGCATTGTTGCAGGGCTTTGTGCGTAATGCACGCTGTCTTGTAGGAGGCTCCACCTTCAATGGACAGCCCCTTGAGGGCTTTAAGGGTGGGGAGATATGATCAAACTGTTTAAAGTTGCATATGAGCCCAGCGGCAGGGTCCAAACCGATTTGATAGGGGCGAGGTGTGCTTTAGGAGTTCCAGTAAGGATGGCGTTCCCATAGTCGATTTTTGACAGACCCAGCGATTGGATGACTAATTTAAAGTCGTCTGCTGGAATTAAGGGTTTTATTTTCTTTAAGTGATGGAGTGTGCAAAGAGCACTTTTGGCTGAATTTTATGAATTTTTTATGTGGGGGATAAGAGTAAGGTTCAGGTCAATGTTAAAACCAAGTAATTTTAAAGAGTGCAGTAAGGTCAGAGATCCAGGGTAGAATGGGGAGAGAGTTGTTCTTACAGGAGAAAAGAATGATTTTGGTCTTTTTTGGGTTGAGTTTGAGGTAGTTGAAGTGGAACCAGGATTGAATCTTACTCAAGGTATCATTGAGGTGAAGGACATCTGAGCGGTATTGAATTTTATAGTAAAGTTGGGTGTCATCGGCGTATAGGTGGTAATTGATACCCGCTTGTTTAAGGATGAGGGTGAGGGGTTCCATGAAGAGATTACATAGAGAGGGAGAGAGAATAGAGCCCTGAGGGACCCCTAGGGAGATGGGCAGAGGTTTAGAAAAGCAGTCATGGATTTTAATTTGCTGGGTTCTGTGTTGGAAAAAGGAGGTGAACCACTTGAGGACTGAACCGTTGAGGCCAAAACGATCTTCAAGTGTGTTAAGTAGCGGAGAGTGATTCAGAGAATCAAAAGCAGTGGAGAGATCAAGGAGAATGAGTAGGGAGGAATTGCCTTTGTCAAGGGTGTGCTGGATGTCATCAATTATGTTTAGCATTGCCATTTCTGTACTACAGCCCTTTCTGAAGCCAGATTGGAACGAGTCTAAAAGATTGAATGAATCAATGTGCTTATCTAGTTGTAACAGGGCACATTTTTCAAGAGCTTTTGAGAGAATAGGAAGGTTAGAGATAGGACAAAGGTTATTTAGGTGACTAGGGTCACCAGCTGGATTTTGGAGGATGGGAGTGATTTGTCCCAATTGTAGGGAAGCAGGGACACAACCAGAGGTAAAGGAGGAGTTGATGGTGGAGGTCCAGTAAGGGGTAATGATATGTTTAAGGTTTTGGACAAGGTTGGATGGGAGAGGATCATTAGTGTGAGAAGATGGCTTCAGTCCAGAAATGACATTGAGCACATCAAGTTCAGTGACAGGATGGAAGTCGTGCCAAGAAGCATTATTTTTTAGTTCAAGTATGATGGGGCCGGGTTCTAGAATCGGGACGATAAGAGGGACCGATAAGGAGTCATGAGGGAGCCTTGAGAGTGAAGGAGAATTAGAGGAAATGTCCAGTGAGGGTAGTGGGTTAAGGAGGGGAGTTAGAGCGAAGGATTAATCTATTTGGAGATTTATTCTATGAAGTAGTTGGCAATTTCCTCGCATCTGTCAGTGGTGGCAATCACCTTGGGGGGGTGCAGAGGAAGTTTGGTTTTTCACAATGCTGAAGAGTTCTCTAGGTCTGTTTTTGGTCCGATCGAGTTGTGAGTGGAAGAATGATGTCTTCGCATTCAGGATGTGTTTTTTATAGTTGGATCTAGCAGATCTGAGGAGAGAGAGGTTAAAGCGGGAAGGGTTTTGCCTCCATTCACGTTCAGTGGATCTAAGTGTGCACCGCTCATTGTTGAGATCTGGATTGAACCAGGATTTGGAGGAGTTTTTCTGTTGTTTTAGTTTGATCGGGGCAATTTGGTCAAGGACCTCAACAATGGATTTATTAAAGTGTTCGGTGAGGTCATTTGCATTTTGTGAGGGAGGAGAGAGTTGAAGTTGAGCTTTGACTTTGGCCTCAAGTCCGCCTGATGGGATAAGGTGAAGATTCCTGGTCAGTTTCATCTGTTTGATAGTTTTGGGTGGAGGGGGTAGAGCAGTGTTGGAGATCGTGAAAAGGATGAGGTGGTGGTCTGACCAATCGATGGGAACTATGGAGGAAAGGAAGGCCAACTCATTGTTAGTAATGATAGCGTCAAGTGGCTCCTTACAGTCATATATTGCTCTTGTCCAAGAAACACACTTAACCTCATTTAAGTCTCTGAAATTGAAGTGGCACTGTGTGGGTATGGCAATTTGTATAAGCCTCTCCTCAGCAGCGTGTGCTCCAATCTCCCACTCCTGCAACTGTTCCAAAAAATGTAGAAGATCTATCCTCAGACGGAGAAATCTTCCCTGTAAACTTCTCAAATTCTTTGAGGATGATGAGGCGCATTGGGTTTTCACTAAGTTACATTTCCCTGACCGGACGCTAAGTGTGGGATCCCTCTATGCGTCTAACACTGACAAAACCAGCTTCCTGACTCCCTCTCCTGCACTCTTCTGTTCTTTGGCTGCACCAACTTACTATTAGGGGGGGATTAGAACCTGGCCCCTGACCCACTCTTAGACCAAATGTGATGACTGGATTCCTGCTCCGGGATAGACAGAGTTGTTCTACGCGACCTCCTGACAGACCATGCCTTAGTTGACATATGGCACCTCTTGCGCCACTCAGATAGAGACAACACTTTCCTCTCTTGCCCCAACAGTACCCAGTCTTGCATGACTACTTACTCCTCCAGACCACGCTTCTTCCCCTTGCTACTGGGTGCAATATCCATGAGGTTGTTGTCACAGATCACAGCATGGTCTGCCTAGACCTGCTTCTGGCTCCACTCTCCCCCAAACACACACAGGCGGATGAATCTTGGTCTACTTGCAATCAGAGCACAAGGAATCCCTCTGGCAGCACATTCACTCCTACTTGCAGGACAATGATAGCTCAGTGGGCCCCCACCGGATGCTCTGGGCAGCCAGGAAAACTACCCTCAGGGGTGCCATATTAAGGACTCGATGGCTGCAAAACTCCTGTTCTGTAGTGCTTTCCGGGGGGTCGATAAGAGGCGGTTTAGAAGCTCCATCAATGATACACAAAGTCCCCCACAGAAACCCATTTCTAGGCCTTTAAATCACCAAGATGTATCTTAATGTGTTTTCCACAGCAGCAGCAAAAAAGCTGTAGTCAAACTGCAATGTTGTAAATACGATCAGTAAGTAAAGTCAGAGGGGCCCCTGAACCAAAGGGACAGGGCTCCGTAAGAGGCTGTCAAGTCAAGAGTAATTCCATTTGGGTTCACTATTCATTCACAAGTTGCATACATACACACTGTCACAGTCATCATACATCCTCCACAATCCTGATTGAGCCAAAGGCCACACACTTTAACACCTTAGCTGCTTCGCAAATATCCCTCCCCAGTGCTGCGCTGTCCATTGGAACTAGTGCTGAATGGACGTCCAATGGTCGTGCGCAGCACTGGGGAGGTAGCGCTCGTGACGAACGTTGGCCGTCAGCAGCGCTTAAGAGGTTAACTTGAAAAATCATATTACAAATGTAATAACATTCTCATTATCAATTGTCAGTACAAGCTTATTGTTAAAAATAAACACTGTTAAAATGAAAAAAGCCTCAATACAAATATGGTAAAAATACAATATTTAGATTCAATAGGGCAGATAGAAAACAAACAAGAAGGCAGTCACATATGTCATTGATTTGGCCAAGCTTGCAAGAATCAGTAAAAACACATCATAACAATACGAAAAAAATCGATCCAAACACCTCACATAGAGGTACACTCAATAGTTCATGTAGGCATAATTGCACTTGCCGCCTTAGAGTTTCTGTGGGATTTTATTGATGAACACTTCGCGTTGGCACATTCCAGTCGCCACCTCACACTCAATTGAGGTCCAACCTCCGGCAGAATAATGACACCCAATATAGAGGCTGATAGGCTCTCTAATTCTGTATTGTGGGGGTCAGTACTCATCTGATTCCTCCCCTTGAGGCTTCTAGAGCTCTCCGTCCCTTTTCATCTGTTTGGTAGTAGAAACTCAAGTGTGGCTGAGAAAGCTACCCTGAGAGGTGCCCCAATAAAAGCCTCAGTGGCTGCAAAACTCTGGTTCTGTAGTGCTTTCTGGGAGGCGCTAAGAGGGGGTATTGAGTTGACTCTCCATCAATGACACACATAGTCCCCCAAGGAAACCCATTTTAAGGCCTTGAAACTCACAAAGACGCATCTTAATGCTCTTTCCACGGCAGCAGCTTAAAAAGCTCTATTTAAACTACAAAGGTGTAAATATGATCAGGGCAAGAAGGTTGATCATTTACTTGCAGCACAGCTGCCCCAATGTGAATCACAGCTTGTTGTCCCAGACCTCCAGAACAAAACTGGAACACTCCTCACCCATTCCCAAGATATCATGGGAAGGTATGCACACTTCTAGTCGGCACTTTATCGCTCCGAGTTCCCCTCCTCCATAGCACAGATTTACGCCTTTCTCCAATGCCGTTGCTTGTCTTACCTCACTGCTGAAGGACAGGCTTTACTAGAGGGAAACATAACAGTGGAAGAGGTCAAGGAGGTCATAGCCTTGCTCTCCTCTTGCAAATCCCTGGGGGAAAATGGGTTCCCTGGAGAGTTCTACAAGAGAGACAAGCCCCTCCTGACCCATCTAGTGACCTGTGGCTGTACAGAGGTAATTGTCTCACAATCTCACGGCCTACTCTCCAGCACTGCTACCATCACGGTCATCCCCAAGGAAGGCAAAGACCCGCTGTAGTATACCAGCTATTTGCCCAATCTCCCTGATTACGGGGTCATCTTTGAATTCTTACAGATCTCCACTGGCACATCAATGCCAAATCGGAGGAGCGACTGGCAGTTTCCCTCAATGCCGAAAAGGCATTCGATTGAGTGGAGTGGTCATACCTTTTTCTGGGTCATGTCACGCATTGGTCTTGGCAACAATTATATTTTTAAGGTGTGCCTCCTCTATTGCTCCCCTAATGCATTGACCCAGTGTGGGGGCTTTGTGTCTGGCCGCTTCATGATCCACAGAGGTACATGCCAAGGCTGTCCCTCTATGCATTGGTGTTCCTTCTAGAGATGGAACCGCTCTTTACTGCCATTCATCTATCCGCAGAGGTTTCAGGAATTTCCATTGCCTCCTCAGAAGTGAAAGTGACCCTCCATGCTGATGATTTCCTCACTCCTTCCGTAATATTCATCATTGACTGTTTTTCCGTCATATATGGATGCAAAATTGATTTTGTCAAGAGCGAGGCTCTGTCTTTGTCTTTGATAACTACCGGAGTCTGCCTCCTTTCCAATATCATATGATGGGTGCCCCATGGGCTGAAATATCTTGCCATTAAGATAAATAAGGGTCTCCATCGGATGGTGGGGGACAATTTCCTACTGCTTCTGAACAGGTCCAAGCAAGACTTTTTCAAATGGCAATGTCTGAATCAATCTTTATGGGGCTGTGTCCAAACTGTAAAGATGATGGTAGAACACAAATACAACTACACCATCATCATGTTTCCTTTAGGGATACCTCAAGTACTCCTTTTAAGGTATAGAGGTCGATATGAGGGTTATATCTGGAGCGGTAGGCACCCAGACAGCGAGCTACTAACCTTTGGGCCGATATAACGTCCGGAGGCCCACCCAACATTTCCTCCTACTACCTGGCTTTCTACCTCCCTAAAGTGGCCCCCCCACTTGGGCGACTCTGGATCAGCACCATTGTCGGTCAGCATGGAGTGCTACCTCAATGGGTCAGTGTGCCCGACACGACTATGTTCGTTCCGAGTTGGAAACACAATTCAATACTGATGTCCACGGCAGGGCATGGAAAATGGCCCATAGGCTAATAGGCTTTGACCCTTTCCTCCACAGCACAGTGCCAGTGTGGCACAATGCAGCCATTTGCATAGCTGGGGCAACTTTCTACTGGACTATGTGGAAGGCCTGGGGAGTAGTGCAGTTTGACCCCCTCCTGGGTGAGGATACTCGTAAACTGTTTCCATTGCTCAGGCAGGAGTTCAACCTCAGACAGGCAGATTACTGGAAACATCGCCAGCTCTCCCACTGCCTTTAGTCTGTTCTTGGCACTCCCCTGATGGAGCTTCTGGATTCCTCTATCCAATGATGCCTCCAACTCCGGGAGGCTATTGGCAACTAGTCTCCAGACTGTATGGAGTGCTCATTGGGGAAGCCCATTCGAAACCCACATTGTCTGTGACACACATCATGTGGCAGGCTGCCCTGGGTAGTAAATACACTCCAGCACACTGGGTGGGCCTACTCTACACTCATGATAAAGTTCTCTGGGAATCATGGCTTAAATTCTTGTGGAACATTTCTATAAAACACACACGCAATGCAATGCAGTGCAGCAAGCCACCTTGCTGCGCTATGCTGTGGGAAAGGTTAGAAATGCACTGTATTTCCCAATATACTGCACATTCCTGTCCTTTCCTAGTGCTGGCGCACATTTGGCTGCATATTGCCAATGCAGACACTCTTGTGTCATGTTACAGGTGTGCATGGTTTGCAGGCAGGATTGCAGAACACTCCGATAGAGTGAAGCAACAAAGAAGAGAAATAAAGATATTTCTCCTTGTTGTACCTCTGGTGGGCAGGCATACAATTCTGACGCATTTCCAGGTTGACCCATGTTGGTATGTCTAGAAATTGTATATCTAGGAACGTACTCCTGTGGCACAGGAACATTGATGACATCCAGGTGTTTTGGAAAGGGGATATTGCAACATGTAAGGACTTCTGTGGGCGAATCAATACCTTCAGGCAATACTTGTGCTTTATGAGCACCATTTCTGGCACATGCATCCCCTTTCCGGACCTAAGATCGGTTTGACAAAGGGCAGACTACACACAACTGTTCATAAAAAACCTACAGACTGTAACAGTTTGCTACTTTTTGGCAGTCACCACACCAAAGCTGTCAGGGGCAACCTGTCCTTCAAGCAGTTCTTGCGACTGAGATGAAACTTCAGTACTGTCCAGGACTATGATAAAATTGCAGTACAACTAAAACAAAACCTCAGACAACATGACTACCCCGCACACAATATTAACACAGCCAGGAAACTGGCCCGCAATAGTAACAGAGAAGCCCTACTCGAACAGAACCCCAAGAACGACAATGACATCTTGACTTGTGTGACAACATTTATCTCAAATTCGAACAGCATCAAAAAGATAATAAAAAAACTTTCGGGTATCCTACAGACAGGGGGTTCTCACACTGCCACCCCCAGATTTGCATTCAAATGCACTAGCAATCTTAAGGACTTCCTCGTCAACACTAGACCATTACCTGACATCCGCACCAACCAACCTCCCCTATGGGCCCTTCCTCTACTACAGGCCACTTCCCCTGTGGGCCATGCTCTGTTTGCCCCTGATTAAAACAACGAAAGAGATCCAACTATCATCCACCTTCAAATGGGTTCAAAAGTGGCACACCAACTGTAAAACAAGCAACTGCATTTACACCATCACTTGCCCCTGCAACTTGCGTTACGTTGGCATGACCCCAAGATTAGCAAAAACTAGGATTATGGAACACCTCAGTAACATCCGTTGCCACAGACTCCAGACCAAACTCTGTCAGCACTTTCCGGAAAAAGGTGACACCTCCAGATAGTCTCAGATGGACCATCATAGAGGCACACCCACATCTGAATAAGCAGGCACTCTTTAGCAAAGCAAAACACGCAAGATGATGGACGGAATGTTGCACAATGGCAAAACATTCACCCCAGTCACAGATCTGGGTTTAATCCATAGTTATTTTGCTCATCAAGCCACCCCAGTTCAGACATGGCCATATGCAAATCAGTGTTGACCCTGTACCTCACAGGGAACAGTCCAGCCAGAACTGCCAAGCCATGTCTTCCCTGGACCGGAATCAAGCATCCTAGGACCAGTTTCTGGCTATCAGACTTCTTCAGCCAGGATAGCTTGACTCGAGTGGCTTAGTGAACATGGGGCCCACGTCTGGGCATACCCTTCCCACATAGGGTGAACAGTAAAACACACAAGATGATGGATGGAATGTTGCACAATGGCAACACATTCACCCCCAGTCACAGATCTGGGTTTAATCCATCGTTATTTTGCTCACCAGGCCACCCCAGTTCAGACATGGTCCTATGCAAATCAGTCTTGACCCTGTGCCTCATGGGAACAGTTCAGCCCGAACTGCCAAGCCATGTCTTCCCTTTACCGGAATCAAGCATCCTAGGACAGGTTTCTGGCTATCAGCTATCTTCAGCCAGGATAGCTTGACTGCATTGGCTTAGTGAGCAAGGGACCCACGTCTGGGCATACCCTTCCCACATAGGGTGAACAGCAAAACACACAAGATGATGGACGGAATGTTGCACAATGGCCATGTCTTCCCTGGACCAGTATCTCTTTGTTCGCCCTAAGTTGGCAGGATATGCCCAGACGTGGGTCCCTTTCTCACTCTGCCACTGGATTCAAGATAGCCTGGCTGATGAGGGTTATGAATCCGAAACCGGTCCCAGGATGTTTGTTTCAGGTCCAGGGAAGGCATGGCTTGGTAGTTCGGGCTGGACTGGTCCCCTGAGGCACAGGGTCAGACTAATTTTCATATGGCCATGTCTGAACTGGGGTGGTGGAGTGAGCTAAAGAATGGTGATGGATTAAACCCAGATCAATTGACTGGGGGTGAATGTTTGATTTGCTCAAACACTCCATCCATCATCCCCTTTGGTATCACTCTTTAGGAAAAAACAGTGTTGGATTTTCCGTCTGTCCTGTGACAGGAACCGACTAAATGAAGATATCCCATGGAGTGAGGTCAACAGATAATCTGACATAACCTCGCCCCCACACAGTTCCAATGACATCCTTTCTTCCAAGCAACCAATCACTGAGCGCTCCCTACGACATGTAGTAGTTTAGGTCAGACACAGCACCCCACATCTGCCCACCCCTCCTCTGAGCATCCCCTTTGATATGTGGTTATTTAGGCCAGCTCAGGTCCCCCTACTTGAGTGCTCCAACCCACTCCTCTTGTTGAAGGATTTTTTTGACAGACTCTTTCCTCCTCTACTTCATAGGCTCCTTCCTACATATATTCGTCAGGAGCGTTCTTAGAACTGGCCAGCTTCCGACTTTTTTTTTTTTTTTGAAAACCTTTATTACAATAAAAGGAATACAGTTGCAGACCTACAACCACAGGGGCCGGCTGTCAGCAATAAATATCAAAGTTGCAATGTTACACAGCTCATCAGCCGACAACCCGTGGGCCCGGCAGCGATGTCGCACAACATTGTAGAGAACCTGTGGCGATAGGGAGGATAAATGAAAGGTTTCACATTTTACATTTTATAAAAGAAACACACAAACAAAAATGTTGAGGCAATAAACTATACAGTAAGTGGCTGTCCCAGGCAGGAGGGGGAGCGATCCCAGCTAAATGAATACATTTGATGAAGAATTGAGGATCTTGGGGAGGGAGGGGGGCCGAGTGCAGTCAAGCAAATCATAAACAATAGGATGTAAGAGCCAGGGAATGCGTGGTCACGGGGATAGAGGAATGTCAGGGACTTCTACAAAAGGGGGGGGTGCAAATCTCTCCATGATATGAGTTCCAGTGGTTCCATATCCTCCCCCACTTCTTGGGCCTACCCCGGGCAACATACACAATCTTTTCTCTGAACATGCACCAGTCCATGTTTTCTTTCCTTGTTGAGACTAGAGGTGCCCTCTGAGACCCCAACAGTTGGGCTATGTTCCTTTTCGCTATCATATTGCCAAGGGTGGCCCATTGAGTCTGAGCAACGCTATAGTCATTTGGCTCCCAGACATTCAACAAACAGCGTCAGGCCTCTGGCAATAACGAAACACCCGTCACCTCTTCCATAACAGCATGCACACGGTTCCAAAATACCACAACATCCGGACACTCCCATAAAATATGAAGAAAGGTAGCAAGCATACCGCAGCCACGCCTGCACAACCCATCCACAGAATAACCCATACACATCAGGCGTGGACCCGTGACATAGACTCGGTGTAAAATCTTCAGTTGCACCAGCCGGAGATGCGCCGGAATCGCAACTTCCTTGGGGGAAGATATCGCAACCTGCCAGTCTTCATCATCCAACTCCAGTCCATCGCCGGTCCAAGCCCCCCGAAGCTGTACGAGTAGGTCCGAACGATCATTAATGAGTTTCTTGTAGATGAGAGAAATAGTGCTATCGGGGACGTATCTGTCAAGCACTCTATCTTCCAGAGGAGAGGACTCTGGAATAGTGGTTCCGACTGGAAAGACCGACTCAAGCGCATGGCGGATCTGGATATAACGAAAGTGCCCCCTATCACTTAACGCGTATTCCCGTTTGAGTTTATTAAAAAGTTTTGATTCTGTTCTTGACCCAGAGATCTCCGACCGTACTAATACCAATGAGGTCCCATTTGTCGAATCCTTTTGTCGTCCAGAGACTGCCCAGTCTCTCTGCCGCGTAAAGCGGGGTAGCTCTAGTCAGTCTATCTGACCACCCCGTGGCAGCGGTTTCACTACCCCACACCCGTACCGCAACCCCGGTGGGGCCAGTCAGATTCTTCCTAGCCGATCTAGAGTAGAGCGCCCTATTGTAGTTACCTCCCGGTAACTGCCATCTATCCATCTCGAACGCGGGATTTGGGACTGGGCCGTACATTGCGTGGTTGACTGCACTTAATTGGGATGCCCAATAGTATTGTTTGTTATCGGGCAACACTATGCCTCCATCGTACCAGGGCAAAGTCAGTTTCGCCAATGCAATGCGAGGCCGCCCGCCCCACACAAGTTTCCTCTGGAGGCCTGATTCCTTCGGAAGCGGACGCTCCACACATCCCCTGGTCCCACCTGGGTATTGTTACTCTGCTGATTTACTCAACTACAGAAATTAAATTGTGCTGCCTCCCAGCGAGTATTACGCTCGATCTTCAGCTTTTGTTGTTGTATGCCGATCGCTTTGCCTGGCTTTAATTTGCATATTTTATTAAAATTGCCTCCATATTTGCTTACTAGGGCTGTAGTAGTATTAATTTACTTTGCCTGCCAAAGTGCAATAGTGTGTAGCCTGCCGACAGCGTTACCCGGTTATCTGTCCCGGTTTCGCTTTTCCAGCCATCTTGTTGTTGTTGTTCATAGGAGCCCGTCCCCTCCACCACGAGCCCGCCTCCCAGCTGCTCCTCCCTCGCCCCTCCCCCCTCCACTATTCACATATGACAGATGGTTCTGCGTGCAGCGTGTTCACGCGCAGCTGTCGCGCCCCATGCGCGCCAAAGGTGCGCCAAAGGTAAGCCCGTCTACGCCCGTCCGCGCCTGGACCGCGCCCAGCGCCAGACCCCCTGGCCCCCGCAAAAGCCATTCCACCCGCATTACTTATGCCGCCGCGACTCTCCTTATTTATTTATTTTATTTATTTAGCGATTTATAGAGCGCCTGGTGACCCGGAGGCATCCCCGCGCTATGAAATCGTTGGAGACATGAGGGGAGGGGGAGGGATACTATTTGGGAAAAAGGAGAGTTTTCAATCTTTTACGAAAGAGGAGGTGACAGGATTCCAGACGCAGGCTGCGGGGAAGTGAGTTCCATCCTAAGGACGCTTTGTCCGCAAAGCGTTGGCCACAGGTGCGTACCTTCCTGAATCTAAGGACAGTGGCCAGGCGTTCGTTGTCCGAGCGCAGGAGTCTGGGATTTTTGTAGGGGGTGACCATGTCTTTCAGGACAGCTGGGCCTACACCGTTGATGAGTTTGTGGGCGGTGCACAGGGCCTTGAATTCTACCCTCTGGCGCACAGGAAGCCAATGTAGGGCCTTGAGGGCCGGCCTGGCCGAAGCTCTGGGGGGGAGACTCATAATGAGCCGCGCCGCCGCATTTTGAGTGCGTTGAAGTTTCGCCAAGGTGGCTTCGGGGGCACCGAGGTAGACGGCGTTGCTGTAGTCTAGCCGGACAAGAATGAGACCTTGAACCAGTAGTTTTCTGGATAGGGGAGGAAGAAGTGGAAGGATCTTGCGGATGGATCGCATGAGTCCGAAACAGATTCCTGCTGTTTTGGCTGCCTGGGTCTTCATGGTCAGCTCAGGTTCCAGGAAAACAAAGGTTAGGGAGGGTCAAGGGGACTATGTTTAGAGACCTACCAGACTCAATACCCCTAATCAAACTACCAAGAACAAAAAGAGTCGGAAGGTCTGTTAAGCTACGTAGCTGAGTTTATAAGGTCCTTCTAAAATGACCCTTTTGGATTGCACTGAACCAGACCAAATGGTAACATGACACGATAATGTATTTGATATCCTATCAGCCCACCCATCTGGCGGAGCCTCGTCATGTAGGACGTCTGACCAGGTGGTGAGTCCAAGCCCAGATGTATTGGCTAGACACCACACACTACTGGTTCATCATATGAACGTGTCCGTGCCACTGAATGGTGCTGAGAAAATGCAGTGCAAAACAGGGAATAAAGAATAAGTGATCTTAAAATGACGGTCGAGGTAAAGAAAAAATGTTTTTATTGAAGATATTCACCAAGACGCCAGATTAAAAAAGAGTGTGGGACAGTGTGAAATAATCACTGTGATGCTTGGTTGTGTTAAGGATCAGGCCAACATGTTTCTGCCGAAGGTGAAACTACACCGGCATTCTTCAGGGCCGAATACACAAAGATGTTGCTACTGCAATGATACACTCAGACAATTAATACAAAGTGCAGACAAAAAAAGGACAGACCAAATGATTTGTTTAAAGTACTGTCCAAACTATTGGTGTGGTCTAATAGACCATCCTACCATCTCCTCCAGATCAGTAGTTAATAGAGGTAGAGATCCTAAAAAAGGAAACAAAAAAAGACAACTAATATTGTTTGTTCTGCCATCATGATGGACTAATCACAATATCAGGACCAACATATAAACTCAGCTAGGCTGGTCCCTATTAGGACGTCGAGCCGTCGCCGGGTGAGGTGAGGCTCGACTCCCACACATTGCTGGGTAAGTCTTTGAAAGCATTGTTCATAATTAATGTTCAGCAATGTCTGGTGGTTGACTTGAATATGTAACCTTATTAACATGTGGCCGTCCTAATAGGGACCAGCCTAGCTGAGTTTATATGTTGGTCCTGATATTGTGATTAGTCCATCATGATGGCAGAACAAACAATATTAGTTGTCTTTTTTTGTTTCCTTTTTTAGGATCTCTACCTCTATTAACTACTGATCTGGAGGAGATGGTAGGATGGTCTATTAGACCACACCAATAGTTTGGACAGTACTTTAAACAAATCATTTGGTCTGTCCTTTTTTTGTCTGCACTTTGTATTAATTGTCTGAGTGTATCATTGCAGTAGCAACATCTTTGTGTATTCGGCCCTGAAGAATGCCGGTGTAGTTTCACCTTCGGCAGAAACATGTTGGCCTGATCCTTAACACAACCAAGCATCACAGTGATTATTTCACACTGTCCCACACTCTTTTTTAATCTGGCGTCTTGGTGAATATCTTCAATAAAAACATTTTTTCTTTACCTCGACCGTCATTTTAAGATCACTTATTCTTTATTCCCTGTTTTGCACTGCATTTTCTCAGCACCATTCAGTGGCACGGACACGTTCATATGATGAACCAGTAGTGTGTGGTGTCTAGCCAATACATCTGGGCTTGGACTCACCACCTGGTCAGACGTCCTACATGACGAGGCTCCGCCAGATGGGTGGGCTGATAGGATATCAAATACATTATCGTGTCATGTTACCATTTGGTCTGGTTCAGTGCAATCCAAAAGGGTCATTTTAGAAGGACCTTATAAACTCAGCTACGTAGCTTAACAGACCTTCCGACTCTTTTTGTTCTTGGCAGCTCAGGTTCCAGCCAGACTCCCAGTGTCTTAATTTCTTTTTTCGGGGTTGGCACCTCACCGAAAACGTCTGGCCAGACCGACGGGGGAATGGTTGTCCATTTCTTACCCATGAGCATGATTTCAGTTTTCGCTCCGTTGAGCTTCAGAGAGGACTCGCTCATCCAGATGTGAATGTCCTGGAGGCAGTTCAATAGGTTGTCTGGGTGGTTGTCAAGGTGAGATAATGAGACGACCAGTTGCGTGTCGTCCGCATAGCTCACTATTTTTATCCCGTAAGGGATAACGACATCCTCAAGGGGGGGCATGTAAACATTAAACAGGGTGGGACTAAGCGAAGACCCCTGGGGGACTCCACTTGAGAGTGGTAGAGGGGCAGAGTGTGAGTTGCCGTCCTAAACCAGGAATGAGCGGCCTGATAGAAAAGAGTCTATCCAAGCGAGCGCAGCGCCCGCGATTCCTGCCCTGGCCAGACGATGGAGAAGGACACGGTGGTCCACCGTATCAAAGGCTGCACTGAGGTCCAGGAGGATCACTGCCACTGATCCTCCTGAATCCAGAATGCACCTTGCCTCCTCGATGACAGCGAGGAGTGTGGTGTCCGTGCCATGGCCGGGGCGGAATCCAGTTTGAGACTGACGCAGGAGTTTGTTGGCCTCAAGGTACTGGGATAGTTGCACATTAACCAATTTCTCAGCCATCTTGCTAATGCATGGGAGAAGCGAGATCGGTCTGTAGTTGGCCATGTCATCGGGGTCCAGTTGAGGTTTTTTGAGAAGAGCCTTGACAACAGCGCTCTTCCAGTTCGGAGGAACAGAGCCTTGCGAAAGAGAGATGTTGATTAGTTCCATGATAGTGGGAGCTATGCTAGGGGACACTGTTTTTAACCCCTTCCATGCTGATGACGAACCCCAGCCGTCATGCACTACGGTGCTCGTGTGCTGATGACGGCTGGGGTTCGTCATGGCCCGCCCCTGTTCGTTTGTTTACCGCACAGGGGCGGAAACGGGCCAGCAGCGAAGGGGTTAAGAATCTTACAGGGGCCGGGTCAAGGGGAGAGCCGCTTTTCATTTTGGCCAGTGTAGCGACTACTTCGTTCAGAGATACTGCTCTGAATGTGGACAGCTGAGGGTGTGGGCTGTTACCCATAGGGTTAGTGGCCGCCTCTTTGTCCGTGTGGTTGGATGGACTGGTAGGTGGGAGGGAGGCTAGTAACCGGGCAATTTTGGAATCGAAGTAGGTAGCCAGTTCCTTACTTCTGTCCGGAGGAGGTGGGTGCGATGAGGGTGGCACTGGTATTTTAAGTAGTTCTTTGGCTATGAGGTAAGATTCCCTCGCCGAGTTGGTGGAATTTTGTATTCTGGCGTCATAGTAGGTGGCTTTGGCAAGCTTCAAGGTGGATTTATAGATTCTTACCGAGCTGCGGTAGGCGTCCTTACTGGCATGGAGCCAGTCCTTTCTCCACGATCTCTCTGCTTTTTTGCACTCTTTGCGGAGAGATCTGAGTTCAGGGATGTACCAAGGGGCAGAGCACATTTTCCCGTTTTTTTCCTCACAAGTTTTTATGGGGAGGATGGAGTCGAGGGAGGTGGAAATCCACTCCCTGAACTGTTTGTCCGCAATGGTCGGGTCATCCGGGAGACTGGGGATTGTTGAGTTTAGGGCTCTGGACCAGTCCTCCGCCGAGAGTCTGGCCCAGGCCCTATCCCTGGTATAGGTGGCTGGTTTGTGGGGTTTTCTGAATGCCCCTGGTAAGTGGATAGTGACCAAAAAATGGTCCGTCCACGGGAGTGGGAGAGACTCTTTAATTTGTAGGGGATGGATGTTAGTGAACACTGGGTCTAACAGATGTCCCTTATTGTGTGTGGCTCCGGAGTTGGCAAGATGGAGGCCGTAGGCCGCCAGGTCATTGATCAAGTCGGATGCCCCTGTGTCTAGAGGGTCGTCGAAGTGTATGTTTAGGTCTCCTAAAATCGAGAAATTGGAAGTAAGATGGGCCAAGGATGATACGGATTCCAGGAGAGCGACTGCAAAGGGGCCAAAATGGCCAGGGGGGCGATATACCAGTAGGCCAGACAGGGTACTAGTCGGGGCTAACTGGATGGTAAAGAGGCAGCTTTCGGAGTCCAGGATTTGGGCATCGCTAGATCTGCAAGAGAGGTGATCCCGGTAGATGATGGCTAGTCCGCCTCCTCTGCCGGTGGAGTGTGGTTGGGACTGGATAAGGAAGCCCGGGGGTAGAGCCATGACTACATCCGAATTCGAATGGTCGGTAATCCACGTTTCTGTAAGGAACAGTATATCCAGGTCGTGGTCTGCTATGAGGTGATTAATGAGCAGGGCATGCATGGGTAGTGACCTGCAGTTTAATGTGGATATTTTAAGGCCCGGGGTGGGACTGGAGGTTTGGGGAGTTGTAACTGGACTGGGTTGCAGATAATACAGCTAGTAAAGGGTCCGTTTAGATCGTGTACATAGTTGCAAGTGCTGTCATTAGTGGGTCTGAGACTAAGAAGGTCTCGACGGGAATAGCTTACCCTTGTGGGAGCTGGATCCGGCATAGGTTCTGGCCCTAAGCCCGGTCGTGCGCGGACAGGTGCAGACGGGCTTGCCTTAGGTGCTCCCGCTGCGCTCGTCCGCTGCGCTTGCGCGGCAGGCACATTTGTAGGGGGTGTAGGGGGCGTGGCCTCCCGTGTGGGCGTGTCTCTGCCTTGAACTGCGAAGGAGGGAGGGAATCCCTGGTGCAGCGTTAAGATCCACTGTGTCAGGGGGTCTGCGGGGGACTGCTCGGCGAGGTGCACAGTGCCCGTGAAGTGAGTAATAAGGTTTTTTTTTAAAAGAATCAAACACAATTTTAAAAGAGTAAATCCTCCGGCTTTCCGCCTCAGAGGTCAGCACAATCTACTGTTGCGCTTTTCGATCGGCGCTTAAGTAGGCTAGCGGGTGGGCGTGGCCTCAGGTGGGCGTGGCCTCCCGTGTGCCCTCAACCCCGGCCGCAATCCACAATGCTGCGTAGCTACCCCAGGATACACCCACGGTCCTTTCTCCTACCACTCATGCAAGTTCACCTGCATCAGGACCCATGCCAAATCCTCCCCCCCAAACACAGCTCCGATTCTAACCAACTGAATTGCATTCTGCTGAACACCCTGGTCCACAGACATGCCACCGAACTTTTGGACCTACTCGACACTACATCACCGGACGTCGCCTTCCTTACAGAAACTTGGATGAACGCCTCATCAGCACCCGACATCGCCATAGCCATCCCGGACACCTACAAGATCATCCGAAAGGACCGCATCAACCAAACAGGAGGAGGCATCGCCATCGTTCATAAGAACACCATCCGAATCACGACCAGCTCCGACGATAACCTCGCTACCGCCGAACACCTTCACTTCCAGATCCACGCCGACCCCAGAACCACACTTAGAGGCACCCTCATCTACAGACCACCAGGATCCCGCACTCAATTCAATGAAGACATCACTGACTTCATCAGCCCACATGCCCTCACCTCCGAGAATTACATTGTACTGGGAGACCTCAACTTCCACCTGGAAATCAAAAATGACAACAATACCACCACCCTTCTGGACAACCTGGCCAACCTCGGACTCAATCAACTTATTGACACCCCCACCCACTTAGCCGGACACACGCTCGATCCTATTTTCAACTCCAGCAAACACATCTCCTTCGATCGCACCACAGCTCTCCATTGGACGGATCACAGCTGCCTCCATTTCAGCTTCAAAAAGACCACGACCCACATCCCGCCTCAACCTATTCCTCGAAGAAACTGGAACAAAATCACCACTGACCAACTCTTCACATCACTTAACCAAAACCCCCCCGCCATACCATTGGACCCAAACCAAGCTGCCACTAATCTCATATAATGGATCACCCGCAGCGCTGATGAATTAGCACCCTTTAAACACCGTCAGATCAAACCAGGAAACAAAAAGGCCCCTTGGTTCAGCGATGACCTTAAGAAATCCAAGAAGTTATGCCGTACCCTCAAAAAAACTTGGAGAAAAAACCCAACCACTGACAACCTGATCGCCTTCAAGGACTCGATCCACAAACACCACCAATTGATCCGTTCCTCCAAGAAATCAGCATTCAAGGATCGACTCGACAACAATGCCCACAACAGCAAGGAACTATTCAACATCGTCAAAGAATATACCAACCCCACCGCCGGCAACAACGACATCACTCCTTCCCAGGACCTCTGCGCCTCCCTATCATCTTTCTTCCACAACAAAATAGCCGACATTCATAACAGCTTTGTAAACCTGTCCGAAGAACAACCCACCCCACCCAACTGCGAACCTAAACAACGCCCTCACAACCTTTGTGCCTGGAACCCAATCAAGAATGAAGACACCATCCGCCTTATGAACTCCATCCACTCGGGATCGCCAACTGACCCTTGCCCCCACCACATTTTCAACAAAGCAGACTCCATCATCGCAGCCCATCTCCGCGATGTCATCAACTGTTCTTTCAACTCCGCCACCTTCCCGGAAAGCTGGAAACACGCTGAACTCAGCGCCCTTCTGAAGAAACCCACAGCTGACCCCTCTGAACTTAAGAGCTACCGCCCCATCTCACTCCTCCCCTTCCCGGCCAAAGTCATCGAGAAAGCCGTCAATAATCAACTTGCTGCCTTCCTTGAAATCAACAACTCCCTGGACCCTTCACAGTCCGGATTCTGAGCCAAACACAGCACCGAAACCGCCCTCATCGCAGCTACAGACGACATCCGAAAACTACTGGACAATGGAGAAACAGTTGCCCTCATCTTACTTGACCTCTCCGCCGCCTTCGACACAGTATGCCATAGCACACTAAAAAAACACCCTAACAACATCGGAATACAAGCAAAAGCTTTGGATTGGATCATCTCATTCCTCGCTGGAAGAACTCAAAGAGTCCGCCTACCCCCATTCAAATCAGAGGCCACCGAAATCATCTGTGGTGTACCACAAGGATCTTCACACAGCCCCACCCTCTTCAACGTATACATGAGTCCCCTCGCATCCATCGCGCGACAACACAACCTCAACATCATCTCCTACGCTGACGACACCCAGCTGATCCTTTCCCTCACCAAAGACCCAAATACCGCCAAAACCAGTCTACACGAAGGAATGAAAGAAGTTGCCGAATGGATGAAAAACAGCCGTTTGAAACTCAATTTGGATGAAACGGACGTCCTCATCTTAGGATCTTCCCCCTCTGCCTGGGACGACTCGTGGTGGCCACCTGCCCTAGGTACAGCACCCATACCTACCGATCACGCACGTAACCTGGGCTTCATCCTAGACTCCTCCCTCTCGATGACCAGACAAGTCAACGCCATCTCATCATCATGCTTCAACATCCTACGCATGCTCAAAAAAATCTTCTGCCGGATCCCGACCGAAACAAGAAAGACAGTCACCCACGCACTGGTCACCAGCCGACTGGACTATGGAAATACCCTGTACGCCGGGACCACAGCTAAACTACAGAAAAAACTACAAAACGCCTCAGCCAGACTCATATTGGACATTCCCCGTCATGCTCACATTTCCGCCCACCTGAAGGATCTCCACTGGCTCCCCGTCAACAAGAGAATAACGTTCCGCCTCCTCACCCACACAAGGCCATCGACGACCTAGGACCCGAATGCCTCAACACAAGACTGTCCTTCTACACACCCACCCGCCAACTGCGATCATCCAATCAAGCCCTCGCCGCAATTCCCCGCATCCACAGATCCACTATGGGAGGAAGATCCTTCTCCTACTTAGCGGCCAAAACCTGGAATTCTCTCCCCACTCACCTCCGACTTACACAGAACCACCTCTCCTTCAGAAAGCAACTCAAAAACTGGTTATTCGATAAGTAACGCACCCCCCTCCCTCAAGCGCCTTGAGACCCTCTGGGTGAGTAGTGCGCTATACAAATTCCTGAACTTGAACTTGAACTTGAGGCTCTCAATCTCGCGGAAATAACTGGTAAGCATGGGCGAATTTTGCGGATCTCGCGTTCGCGAATTTTGCGGATTTGCGAACTCGCAATCCGCAAAATCCGCGAATTCCCGCGAATTTGCGGATTTTTTTTTTTTGTGTTCGCCCGTGTTTCTGCCAGTTCGCGAGGGTTTTTACAATTTCGCAATTTGCGAACTTACCTGTCGGGTCGCAAGTTTTGCGAACTTGTTGTTTCTACGTGTCCAGCCTGTTTGGGACACTCTTCTTCATCACTGCCACTCTCTGTCAATCAATCAATCAATCAATCAGTGATACTTGTAAAGCGCGCTACATACCCGTAGGGTCTCAAGGCGCTGGGGAGGGGGGTGCCGCTACTGCTCGAACAGCCAGGTCTTCAGCTTCTTCCTGAAGGAGAGGTGGTCTTGGGTCAGGCGCAGGTCGGACGGGAGGGAGTTCCAGGTCTTGGCGGCCTGGTAGGAGAAGGACCTTCCCCCTGTAGTCGCTCTTCGGATGCGGGGGACGGCGGCGAGGGCGTGGGTGGCTGACCGGAGGTGGCGTTTGGGAGCGTAGAAGTTGACTCGGCTGTTGAGGTAGCTCGGGCCTTGATCGTGTAGGGCTTTGTGTGCGTGGGTGAGGAGGCGGAAGGTGATTCTCTTGTTGATGGGGAGCCAGTGAAGGTCTCTCAGATGTCCGGAGATGTGGCTGGATCGTGGGATGTCGAGGATGAGTCTGGCTGAGGCGTTTTGGATCCGCTGGAGTCTCTTCTGGAGCTTGGCGGTGGTCCCGGCGTAGAGGGCGTTGCCGTAGTCCAGTCGGCTGGTGACGAGGGCCTGGGTGACGGTCTTCCTGGTCTCTGTGGGGATCCACCAGAAGATCTTCCGTAGCATGCGTAGGATGTTGAAGCATGCCGAGGAGACGCTGTTGACTTGCCTGGTCATGGAGAGGGAGGAGTCCAGGATGAAGCCCAGGTTTCGTGCATGGTCTGTCGGTTTGGGTGCGGTGCCCAGGGCGGGAGGCCACCAGGAGTCGTCCCAGGCGGAGGGTGAAGGGCCCAGGATGAGGACCTCCGTCTTGTCCGAGTTCAGTTTCAGGCGGCTGGTCGTCATCCACTCGGCTACCTCTTTCATCCCTTCGTGTAGGTTGGCTCTGGCGGCGGCGGGGTTGTTGGTCAGGGAGAGGATCAGCTGGGTGTCGTCGGCGTAGGAGATGATGCTGAGGTGGTGTTTGCGTACGATGGCCGCGAGGGGGCTCATGTAGACGTTGAAGAGGGTGGGGCTCAGTGATGATCCTTGGGGGACGCCGCAGATGACTTCGGAGGCCTCTGACTTGTACGGTGGTAGGCGGACTCGCTGTGTTCTTCCGTCGAGGAAGGAGATGATCCATTCCAGCGCCTTGTCCTGGATTCCGATGTTGCTGAGGCGCCGTATTAGGGTGCGGTGGCAGACCGTGTCGAATGCCGCGGAGAGGTCTAGGAGGATGAGGGCCGCTGTTTCTCCATTGTCCATCAGGGCTCGGATGTCATCGGTGGCGGCGATGAGGGCGGTCTCGGTGCTGTGTTTGGCTCGGAAGCCGGACTGTGAGGGGTCGAGGGATCCGTTCGTCTCGAGGAAGGCGGCCATCTGCTTGTTGACGGTCTTCTCGATGACTTTGGCTGGAAACGGGAGAAGCGAGATGGGGCGGTAGTTCTTGAGGTCGGTGGGGTCTGCTGTTGGTTTCTTGAGTAGAGCGCTGAGTTCGGCGTGTTTCCAGCTTTCGGGGAAGATGGCGGTTTCGAGGGATGTGTTGATGATGTCTCGCAGGTGGGGTGCGATGACAGCGTCGGCCTTGTTGAAGACGTGGTGAGGGCAGGGGTCGGTTGGTGATCCGGAGTGGATGGAGTTCATCGTGCGGATGGTGTCTTCTGTGCTGATCGGGGTCCAGGTGTGGAGGGTGGTGGTGGGGTGGGGTGGCTGGTCGGTCGTGGTGTGCGTTGGTTGGTTGTTGAAACTGCTGTGTATGTCCGCGATCTTGTTGTGGAAGTATGAGGCGAGGGAGTTGCAGAGGTCTTGCGATGGGGTGATGTCGTTGTTTCCTGCGCTGGGGTTGGAGAGCTCTTTCACGATGTTGAAGAGTTCCTTGCTGTTGTGTGCGTTGTTGTCCAGCCGGTCCTTGAATGCTGTTCTCTTGGCGGCGCGGATCATCTGGTGGTGTTTCCGGGTGGCCAGTTTGTAGGAGGTCCTGTTGTCCGGTGTCGGGTCCCTTTTCCAGACTTTCTCGAGGGCTCGGCAGTTCTTCTTGGAGCTCTTGAGTTCGTCGGTGAACCAAGGGGCCTTCTTGCTGCCGGGTCTGTTGGGCGGGGTCCTCAGCGGGGCGAGCTTGTCCGCGCAGTTGCTGATCCACTTTGTGAGGTTGTCGGCGGCCTGGCTGGGGTTCGCTGAGCTGGCAGGAGGGTGTTGGCTCAGGGAGGTGGCGAGCTGGTCGGCTGTGATCTTGTTCCAGCTTCTGCGGGCAGCCTGTTGCTGGTGGTGGTGGGTCGTCGTTCTTCTGAAGGTGAAGTGGACGCAGCTGTGGTCCGTCCATTGAAGCTCTGTGGCGTGGCTGAAGTCGATGTCTGTGCTGGATGAGAAGACGGCGTCGAGTGTGTGTCCGGCGAGGTGGGTGGGGGTGGACACCAGTTGCTTGAGTCCCAGGTTGGCGAGGTTGTCGAGCAGGGTGCTGGTGTTGTGGTCGTGGTTGTTCTCCAGGTGGAAGTTCAGGTCCCCCAGGAGGATGTAGTCATCGGAGGGGAGGGCATGTGGGCTGACGAAGTCGGTGATGTCCTCGCTGAATTGCGTGCGTGGTCCAGGGGGTCGGTAGATCAGGGTGCCTCTGAGGGTGGTGTTCGGGTTGGTGTGGATCTGGAAATGCAGATGTTCGGCGGTGGTCAGGGAGTTGTCGGTGCTGGTCGTGAGACGGATGGTGTTCTTGTGGATGATGGCGATGCCTCCTCCCATCTGGTTGGCGTTGCGGTCCCTCCGGACGATCTTGTAGCCCTCCGGGATAGCGATGGCGATGTCGGGAGCTGAAGAGGCGTTCATCCAGGTTTCCGTGAGGAAGGCGACGTCAGGGGCTGTGGCGTCTAGGAGGTTCCAGAGTTCGATGGCGTGTCTGTGGACGGAGCGGGTGTTGAGCAGGATGCACTTGAGGTAGGTGCTGCTGGAGTTCGACTTGGCGGGTGCTGGTGCGAGGCAGGTCCGGGTGCAGGAGAACTTGCAGGCGTGGCAGCTGAACGGTCCGTGGGTGTGTCGTGGTGTGGCTTGATGGCAATCAGGGAGTCGGCCGGAGTTGAGAGCGATGAGGGTGGCGGCGGAGTACGTCAGGCGGGTTGGTCGGGCTCTTCGGGGGCCGGGGGTCCTGGCACTGGGCGCGGTCCAGGCGCGGACGGGCGTAGACGGGCTTACCTTTGGCGCGCCTTCGGCGCACAATCGGCGCGCCCGCTGCGCGTGACCGCTGCGCGTTCGCACGGTCGCCATTTAAGGCGGAGTGCGCGGGTGGGCGGGGCAGCTGGGAGGCGGGAGCAGAGGAAAAGGGGCGTGGTCAGCGGTGGTGGCGGGAAGCGGGAAGCGGGGAGTGGAGGCGGGCAGACAGGAAGGAGAGCGCGAAAACAGGAGGCACAATGTGAAACAGGACGCAAAAACTGGGAGTAAACAAGCGCAGTAGATTACAGAACACAAACAAAACAGACGGCAGCGGCGTCAGCCGGCCACGGGGCAGAGGGAACAGGCACAATAGATCGGCAAAACAACAAAAACAGACGGCAGCGGCGTCAGCCGGCCACGGGGCAGAGGGAACAGGCACAATAGATCGGCAAAACAACAAAAACAGACGGCAGCGGCGTCAGCCGGCCACGAGGCAGGTAGCGAGGCAGAGGGCAGAACGGAGTGGCACACGCAGCAGCTGGTGGCCGTGCGGCGCGGGGGTGTCACCACTGCCACTCTCTGACTACTCATGCCACCCTCTGGCCCACCCATGCCACCCTCTGTTTCATCACCACACCCTCTGGTTGTCCAGTGTACATTATTTTCGGCAAAGCAAAGCACACCTTCCCTGCCTCAAGTGACCTGAATTAATTTGGGGCTGATTAATGTGTCACAGAATATTTTTTTAGCTGGCACCTGCTTCCTTAGTGCGCCCTGATTAGTGATCTTTTGCACTTGCTAAGTGCTTTCATTGTTGCAAAATTAGTTACAACACCTGCCCTGCCCCAACTGACAATAATGAATTAGGGGCTGATTAATGGATTTTAACTTCCAGCCTGGCTCCTGCTTGTCTCCCTTAGCTGTAATTCAGGACCTTTGTGGCATATGTGTAACTATTCTGAGGTTCAGAGCAGGGTCACATAATAGTTTCAACTGGCAACTGAACTCTGGAGGGGCCCCTCAGGAAGCACTACAGGAAATGGCTACTAATGATGAGCCTGAACTTTTGAACCTGGTAAGTAGTTACTTTCAGTTTTGCTAAGATCGTATTTCTGCAATTTTGCACTTATTCGCGGGGCGCGAACTCACGCGAACAGTGCGAGCAGTGCGAGCAAAATCCGCTGCTCGCGGATTTGCGGATTTTGCGGGAGATTCGCGAATCTCGCGGATTGCGAATTTCCCGAAAATCCGCAAAATCCGCGAGCGGAACGGATTTTCCGCCCATACCTAATAACTGGCAGGCACCAAATCAAGTGTGTTTTGGATGGCGTAAAGGAATCGGGGAAGAGACATCATCTTAAAAAGAGCTGCTCTCCCCACCGGGGACAGCGGAAAGCCACACCACGCTGTAACGTCCAATCTAAGCCGGAGGAGCGGAGGAAGCAAATTTCTCTCATAACGTGCAGCGGAGTCCAACGATATATAAATCCCCAGATACTTAAAACCGACGTGCGAAACCGGTATCGGACAGATGCGGGGCAAGGGAGGCAATTCTCCAGTAAGCGAGTAAATACAGGACTTGGCCCAATTAATTACCAAGCCAGAATTCCACCCGAAGGAACTCAACACGTCAAACAGTACCCCTAACGACTTTCGAGGGGAAGTTAGGTAGAGCAAAATATCATCCGCATACAACGATATACGATCCTCATAGTCAGGGGACCACCGAATTCCCTTGAGCGATGGTTCTCACCGAAGCCACGCGGCAAGGGGTTCAAGGGCGAGCGTGAAGAGCAATGGTGACAAAGGGCAGCCCTGCCGCTTGCCTCTTCCGAGAACAAAAGGTTCCGAGGCCCTACCGTTGACCACCACCTGGGCCAGAGGTTGCTCATACAGGAGTCTAACCCGTCCCGATGAAACTGGGGCCAAACCCAAATTTTGCCAGGGCCGCCCACAAGTACGGCCATTCCACCGTGTCGAAGGCCATCGAGGCATCCAATGACAGCAAGATGGCCGGCTCACGAAGCGCCCCCACCCTTGCCAATACGCCATGTAGACGGCGAAGGTTGAGCGCGGTATTTCAATGGGGAATGAACCCCGACTGATCTGGGTGTATCTAGTCGCTGAGCACCTTTATCAGCCGATTTGCCAAAAGTTTTGCCAAAATCTTTGGCTCGGCGTTCAGAAGCGATATCGGCCTATACGATGTACATTGGTCACGGGGCTTCCCGTCTTTGTTGATGACAACAATGGACGCCAGTCTCTGATCTCGGGGAAGAGATCCAATATCTCGCGATTCCAGAAACATTTGACGAAGATGCGGCGCCATTTTGTCGGGACACAACTTATACAGCTCGATCGGGATGCCATTCGGGCCTGAGGCCTTCCCCGAGCGAATGGAGCGGCTAGCGAGCGCTATTTAATTGGTGGAAAATTCCGCCTCCATAAGCTCCTTGTCTGACTGCGACAGGCTAGGCAGCGCGATATCTCTGAGTAGCAAATGTGAGTCTTCCTCCGGTCAGTTCGAAACCGGCGCGTAAACCTTCTGAAAGTGCCGGGCAAAGACTCCAACTATCTCAACTGGGTCCACAACCCGCACTCCATCCGCTCTTTCAACAACAGGCACCACACGATTCAATCTATCTCTTTTATCCAACCAAGCAATCAATTTTCCAGCTTTATCACCAACATCATACAGACGCCCCTGTTGCTCACGACTCATTACCTTGGCCGCATCAGTCACCAGAGCCCTGTAGTCAGACTATTTAAGGGCTAAAACATGCAACCCCTCAGGTGTAACCCCAGATTCTAATTCTACTTCCAAAGCAGTAATTTCATTCTCCAGACGTACCACCTCCTCATTTTTGCTTTTCTTCGCACTGGCGATCAAGGACAAGGTTTGACCACGAATCACAGTCTTATAGGCCTCCCAAAGTGAGATGGAAGAGGACACAGACCCCACGTTCTCAGCAAAGTAATAGTCCATGCATTTGACCACCTCGGCTCTAGTTTTAGGATTACGATGGTGCCAGGGGTTAATCGGAGCCAACCTGCCCTCAGCTCCCAGCTGCACATCAATAGTAAGCCAGAGTGGGGAGTGGTCTGAGATTCCCCTGGCTAAGTGTCAAATTTCCCTCACAGAGACCGCCTGCACCGCCGGTATTAGGATATAATCAAGCCTCAAGAGACTCCCATGTGCTCTTGAATAGAAGGTATATTCTGCCTGTCCGGGGTGCAGTTGCCTCCAACAATCCACTAGACCCAGTGCGTCCAGGAAGTTGCCCAGCCATGTTTGTGATTTTGGGAGAACCCTGGGGGGACTACGATCCTCACTACCACAGACAGCCGAGTTAAAGTCGCCACCCACAACTAGCATACCTTCGGGGAGACCCAGAACCACCCTTCCCAGATCAGAAAATGTTGTGGACTGCAAGCCTGGCGGGACATATACAGAAAGTACGGAGATCGTCTTTGCCTCCCAGCGGCCCGTAATAGCCCCATATCAGCCCCTATCGTCAAGCACAGTGTCGTCTATCTCCAGGGGGAGGGAGCTCCTGACAAGAACGCCCGCCCCCCTCGACCCAGTAGTGAATCCGGAGTGTGCCACAAGACGATGGCCCCGTCTATTCAATGCATGGCATGTGTTCCCTATCAGATGCGTTTCCTGCAACAACACTATATCCGGGGAAAGACGCTTCAAGTATTGCAAAACTATCCCCCGCTTTATCCTATCACCCATAACATTGACATTCCAACTCAGCACCCTCAGCCCCCTACCCCCATCCCAGAAATGAGAACAATGCCCCCCCCCACAAAGAAACAGGCACAGAAATCGAAATATGCAGCAAAGCGTGACCTCAAAATAAACAAAGAAACAAATACCCCCCCACCACCCCAGAGAAATCCCCAAAAAACACCCCTCCACCCTGCACCCCTGCACCCCTGCGGTAGACTAAAAACCACCCCAACTTGCAGGGTGCCTGTCGCCCCATTAAACTAATCTACAAAAAGAGAGAAGAAACCCCTTGAGGAGGAAGAGTCCGGATTCCCCCGCCCCCGGGTAGTTACCAATATATGCACACAAGAGTTATCGAGCCACTGCTATAAGTCTATAGAGCTCGCACGCTGGTGAGTCCTCACTCCTCCTGTTCCTCCAGGCCACCTTCAGCGCCCCTCGATTGTTCCGGGCGATCTCGCTGTGCCGGCAAGGTATCGAGCCAGTCACTGACAACCTCAGGGCGGTCAAAGAAGATCGCACGTTCCTCATATTCAATCCTCAATTGGGCCGGGAAAAGCATGGCGTACTTCAGTCCCAAGTCGCCGTTTTACCCCCAGGAAACCCATGCGTTGCTTCTGCACAGCCTGTGTAAAATCCGGGTAAAAACTGATCGATGCATTTTCGAATTTTCTGGGACCATTAGTTTGTGATGCTTGAAGAATAGCATCTCTGTCCCGAAAATTGAAAATCCTGGCTATGATAGGCCGCGGGGCGGCACCCAATTTAGGCTTCCCGCCGGGGACTCTGTGAGCACGCTCCACTGTGAAGAAGTTACTGAGGCCCTGAGGGTGTTAAGTGATTCCATACGAGGTCCTCCACAAGTAGATCTGTAGATAATTCAGTGGTCTTCTCTGGAGCACCGATGATGCGGACGTTGTTGCGCCTAGCCCGGCTCTCGAAATCATCCAGCCGACGGGCAAACAAGTTGTTAGATGATCGGAGATTGCGAACTTCGGTCTGAAGATCAGAAACATCAGTAGTGAGACTTGCAGTCTTAATGTCAAGGGACTTGACCCGCTCATTGGTCTTCGCGAGGTCAGTCCTAATTAAGTTAACTTCGATCGCCACCGTGTCAATCTTCGAGGCCAGTGTCTCGTACTGCTGGCCCATAGATGTCTTCACACTTGCAATGGCGCCCATGACGTCCCTCAGTGTCAGTTCTTCAGTCGCGGGAGAGCCATCTCCAGTCTCGTCCAGAACCTTACCCACACCACTAGGGGATCCTTTCGGGCGAGTGAAGCGATCCATAGTATTAAATTGGGTGGTACCCCCTCGGTACGTGCCTTTGGTGACCCGCTTCTCACTCTCCGACTTGCCCGCCATATTGAGCAGCGAGCCCTGGCGGGCCTTTTGGGACCTGGTTAGAATGGCTCTCCGCAAAGCTGACTTGTAGATTCCGGGGACGAGGGTGAAAGACAAGCAAGGCCTGTGCCTTGCCGATAGCAAGGCACAGGCCAGCAGTGTCAACAGGCAGCAAGTCTCGGTAGACAAAGGCCAAAAACGAAACTGAAAGTACCACAGGGGCAGCGGCCGATTCCCACTGGCCGTTGTTGTTCAATTGCCGCCTGGGTACCTCGGGGACTCAAGTCCCTGGATGGTCATCGATGTAGGCCGCGAAGTTTCGAGGGTAGTAAGTCCGGTTCCCGGCGGCCAAATCAATTTTTGGAAAGAGATCCAGTGTCAGCAGGGTGTCAGCTAGAAGAACCTGTCGTCTATATCAGGATTCATGACAGGATAGATGCGGGAGGCGGAGAGGGTCTCGGGAGCCCTGTGCTCACGCGTCCATCTTGGATGCGCGCGAAGCTCCTCCCCAGCTTCCCACTTTTTGAGAGTCCGGTGGCCACCCCTTTACATTATTTCGACTGGGCTCTCCTTCTTTCACCGGGGCTACTAATTTCCCTCAGACCCCAAGATTTTTTTCATGGGAGTTAGACTGCCCAATATGGTTCTTCAACATGAATGCACATTGACACACCACTGCCACACATTTAAATTGGCACCAAGTGACTAGCCCCGACCGTTCACCACACCGCGAGGCATTTGGATATAGGTTTTATTTTACCTAGCTAGTGACCCCCGTGCAATGCATACTGGCATACATGGCAATACCTCTATATTTGTTTCTACCCACCTTCCTCTATTGACCAACTTCATATCATGAATAAGCAGCCACTGGAGTACGCATGGCAATATTACTATATGCCCTCAATGTCTGTCCACCTTTCAATGTCACCCAACTTGACATCATGATCATGTAGTCACCTGAATATGTTCAAATCCCCACACTCAAGATGGCCACCGCCCATTTCGAAAGCGAGCCGGTCACACATGAGCGCTTACGTGCATACGAGCATGTGCGCGCAGGCTGTTTCCAGCACTTAAGCTGAGTTCAGCACCTCTCCGAATACTTAAACCAGACCCCCTTCACTCTTCCGGGATCCTGTGAATACGATTGCTTCACTGGGGGCACCACTGAACGCCTGCATGGCCTGCACCCGTTTTAGCTCATCTTCATTGTTTTTCTTAACCATGGCAATACTTTTATTTGATTTCGAACCAACAGGACTTTAACTTTTGTAACATACATCCTCTGCCAGTCACTCGATGGAGCCTGACCATAACCAAAATCCGGTGAGTCCCTGGCTGCAATTATTTGACAGTGGCTGGTTCCCACCACCCTCATCTCAGTACCATAATGTGTGTCACGTTTGCCACGTTTAGCTTCTATGACTTTATACGTTAAACACTTCTAAGCTGCACTAACAACCCATGCATGTGATTTCGAATGTTTTTACTTTGGAGACCGCTGTGTCCATTGTTTATTTTGATTAATTATGATTTCTGTTATTCTGTTTCCTTGCCCTTTTATTTGTACAGGTCGGGCCATTCTATATGTAATAAAAAGGTACCTCAGTGTTAGGAAGCAGAGAGCTTCACCGAGCCAACCACTGTGTAGATAGTGTAGTGTTTCTGGTCCTGACGATTCGCCACTTGATTTCTTACACATAGGGCGATAAACATGTTGACCATCCACTTGTAGCCACCTCTGACCATTATATCAGTGGTGACACCATTGATGTTTTTAGTTGGGACCAGTGGGCTCTCTGATTAAATTCATTTTGAAACACCAATGCGCCTCATTTTAGCCCTCCACACACCATTTCACCAAACACCTTGTCCACATCTACACCAGGAGGCCCCACACCCACACCACATCTAATGGCTTGGGAAAAAGATCTCCGACAAAGAGCCACTCATAGGGTGCCTGTCAGCCATTGCAGTGCCGGCCTGACGAGGAGCAAGCCCTATGATGAAGCATGACACCCAACCAGGTGTGTGAGGGCCCCACTTCCCAAATTGGGAGATACCCCATCTCCACCTGAGGGTCAGAGTTTTGACCGAACCAGCCTCCTCTTTCCTCCTCCACAGGAACTGCATACCTCTTCTTCTCATATCTGGAAATGTGTCAGAATCCGTGGATGAATACGTGGGAACACCCTTGCTCCACCCGTGACACGCCTCCCTGCCACAGAGTAGCGCATGGCAGCGATTTGCGATGCCTTGCTTACTCTAGATTTATCAAGGCACTCAGGTCCACTCAAGGTTGCCCTTGTGTGCCTTTATAAATCTCATTTGTGTTTTGCATCATCCTTGCGTGGCAACGCAAAACCTTGATAAATATGCCTTTTGTATTTCAAGATCTACATGAATGTCCCTGTAGAACTCCCTTCCTATCCACTTACGCCTTGAAAAGCAGTACCCCAAATTTCGTAAACATTTGAAAACCTAGCTTATTAATCAGTAGAACCCTTTAATCCTCCCTCTGGCACTTTCCTCTTGTCTTGCATTGTTACATCTCCAAAAAAGCTGTTCAGAAAGACCCTGCTTACACAAACCAACTGCTGGAGATGCCCTGGAGCTGCGTGCGACCTGGTGCATATCCTATGGGACGGCCCAAAACTGCGCGCCTGAAATGGACGTCCACACCCACTGGTGGCTAGCCACTGCTTTAGCTGTGGTAAAAATGTGCATCCTTCGCCATCGATGCTTACCAACCCTCATCACCTTCGCGGAATGGGTGGTGGAATTCCACAGGGTGGATCTGCATGACCAATTCACATATAAACTAAATGACAGATTGGACGAGTTCGACAGGGTGTGGGAGCCTTCCTGGAGTCAGTAGACACCTTAACCTGAAGCCCACTACTCCAGGCAACCCCTTCACTGTCCCCTCTGACTTGAGCACTTGGCTGGGCATCCAGCAGCCACCTTATGATACATTGTGTACCCCTTTCCATACCCCTCATTCGCCAGACCTTCACTGAAGTGATAACCTACACCTGCACTCCCATTCTCAACCAGTGTGCCTCCTATGCCATACAATTGTTGCACCCTTTTGGCCTTCCATCGCCCCCTAACATGGTTGCCCACCCGTCTGCATCCTGTCAGACTGCCGATCTGTCACCTTTCTCCTTATCCCCTAAATTGGCTCCATCCCCCCTCACCACACACTGGGGAAGATTTACAATAAACTAACGCAGCGCGGTGCAGCAAGTCATTCTGCTGCACTGCGTTAGTTTGGAAGCACAGGGATGCAACATATTTACAACAATATGTCGCATCTCTGTGCTTCCCCCTGCACTGGTGCACGAACTGCTGCCATGCGCTGACGCAGGCATCCTTGCACCATGGTTCAAGGATGCCTGCGTCACAGGGATGATTTTTTATGTGCAGGAAGGGTTCCCTTCCTGCACTTAAACAATCAGAAATGCTGTTTTCCAAATTCTATGTGTACTGCATTAGCACACATAGAACTTGGAAAACATTATTTATTTAAAGGATTGTTTATGTGCAGGAAGGGACACCTTCCTGTACATAAACAATTATTAGAGGTTATTTCCTCGTTCTGTGTGTGCTACAGAATGCAGTACGCTTAGAAAGAGGAAAACAACGAGGAGAAATGAATACATTTCTCCTCGTTGTGCCTCCCTGCGCCGTAACATTCAGATGCATTTCCAGATTTACAATTTCTTGTAAATCTGGAAATGTGTCTGGTTCCATGGGTGTTGCATGGGAACACCAACAGCAACACCCATGGAACGCCCCTTTCATGCAAAGTGCTGAGTGTAAAGGGGCTGTATTTACAAGGACAGGAAAAGCCACGCATGGTGGCTTTTTCTGTCCTTGTAAATATGGGGCAGAAAAATGCCCTGCCAGTGCGTCACAAAATATGACGTTCTGGCAGCGCAATCAATCAATCAATCAATGAAGCAATGGGCTTGTAAATCTACCTCACCATTCCTCAACCCCTACTCTGACTGATCTTGGTTTTGATATTCTTGTATGGTTCATAAGGCTGGTTTTACACGCCCTTATTGGGGCTCTTCTCCCCATGGCTTGGCCATGCCCGGAAATCAGAGGCCTGCCTCTGCCCTACCTACTGCCTGCAGTGAATTGTTATGCCTACGTTAGCTTAGTTTGCACCAACGTCCGGGACTGACCCATTTATTTCCCTGAAAATTATCCCCAGTTTTATCAGCTTCTTCTATGGGGATCCAGCATTCCCGTTTATTTACCAGCCTGGCTGTGATGATTTAATGCTTTGTTTTTTATAGAAGATAAAAATAAAGGTTGCAAAAAAAATTCATAAAAAGATAACTTAATAAAATGGCATCTTACAAGGTTTATAGTATTATTGCGTACAAGAATACATAGCATTTTTTTGTTTTGTTATTTATTTGTTATATTTTCATGACCCTTGTTTGTGCTCCTTGATACTCTTTTACTTCTGATGGAAAACCTTCATTTCTAAATTAATACTCTCCATATAGTTTGGGGGAAAAAAATTCCTCTGGGTCAGTAAGATGGGATTCATAATTATTCTGTTGGACAATAGGAGTGTACAACATTTTTCTCCAACATTAGTCTACGTATCTGTTAGACCTGGCACCATTGGCGTGGGTCTCCCTTCCATTTTTGCTGTTGCCTCATGTATTTGTGCTGGTGTTAGATGCTTTGGGTACTGTGCCACTGCTGTCCAGTGCCACAGTGCAAGTGCTCCCTATTGTAAATTGATGTAATAATCAGTGGTTCCATGTTTGGCTATTTGGTTTACTTGTCAGGCACTGAGTGTGCCCAGGGCGTGTAAATCCAAATGCCGCTGGTGGGCCTGCAGCACTGGTTGTGCCACCCACAGAAGCAGCCTTGTAAAATGTGTCTAAGGTCTGCCATTGCAGAACCTGCATGCAGTCTGGTACTGTCATGCTGACTGGGCAAGTGCACCCAGTTGCCAGTCCCTAAACCTTCCCTTTTCTTCATATCAGTCACCCCTATGGTAGGCCCAAGGACAGGGTGCATTGTAAGTATGAGGTAGGACAAGCCCTAATGTGTGTGGCATGTCCTAATAGTGAATTACAACCATTTACGTTTTTCACTACTGCAAGGCTACCTGTTCTCCATAGGCCAGAATGGGCTGTTAGAATATTACATGTTTATAATCCTAACTGTCTCAGAGAACATGGTAGAAATTCGAGTTTAGTATGCCTGAACTCGGAATGATAAAATACATATTTTAGTGATGTTGGTTTTAACATTCTGTGTTTACAAATACCACTTTTAGAAAGTAGGTATTTGCTTGTCTAACCTTTCAAGCCTGCCTCTGCTAGGTTGTGTATTCCTTTGTCTGGTTTTGTGAGTGACAGGGCTGGAGGATTCCATGAGACAGGATGAGTCAGACCAATGGTGGATAGAGAGACCTGCATCTAGATGGGAGTGTGGAGTTGCATCTGAACCTTGAATAGGGCTGTGCCTGCCTTCCACAATGCTGGCTCCACCTCCTGTGGGGCATCTGATGTGCCTGCCCTGCACTGAGAAAGAAAAGGAGAAGTCTGGTAAACAGAGTGCTTCAGAACTAGTTTGGACTGGGCAAAGGCCCCTCTCCCCTCAGAGAACAAAGGATATTGGGGTATAAATATTGGGACCCTGATCCCATGAAATCTGATCACTTTCGACTACAAGAAGAAACCTTTACTGAGGAGAGGAACCTGAAGAAACTGAGGAGATACTATTCCCAACCTGAAGTGCTGCTTGTGGGATTGGCCTGCAGTGCTTGCCTTACTGCCAAAGGAAGGAGAAAGGAACTTTGTGTACTTTGCTTTCAACTTGTGAAAGATCTCCAATGGCTTGGAAAAGAGCTTGCCTCCTGCTGAAGTCTCAGGGACATGAAACAATCCGAGAGAGAGAGAGAGGGTAGGAGGCACTCTTAGTCCCCCGGGTTATGTATACAAAACAAAAGAAGAGTGTCATATGCAAAGGTGTCTAGGTAGAAACACAGAGGCAAAGACTGTGAAGAAAGACTATAGAAAGATACCCCCTTGTTGACACATTGGAAAGCTTCAAGGGTGTTATGAGAAGCCCTCACTCACCAATCTGGTTGGTGACATGCTTCATCATCGGGCCCACCAGGAGAAGCAGAGTGCCTCCCCGGTGTGCTACAACGCCAGATTACTGCGGAGATGGATTTTGTGACAGTGATGTGAAAAGTGATGTTAAAAATGTCTAATACTGTACCAACCAAAATGATTTATTTACTGGTCAGTTTAGACATGGTTAAAAAGGTTATGTGTGGAAAAACTACAACAATTATGATGGGAGTTTCCACTTAAAGTGGGGTCAACATGTTTCTGCCCTTTATAAGTGTAAGAATTACGTGGGCTTTCGTCAGGACCGTGTAGCGTGTACCTTGGCGGTATGGGCGCGCTAAGGCCCACCCTAACCGAAGGATGTGAAAGTTAAAAATTGTGCTATGTGTAAAAAGGTGCAAAACAAAACACAAACCACAAGTTGTGGGATTTACCTCCACTCAGAGGAACCTGTATAGTCTGGAAAAGAAAGAAAGACAATGTTTGATAGTTTATGGTTGTCAGGACAGTCTCTGCGTTTAAAACGCTATAGATTGGTCTAGAGATAGACCTGGTGCCATAAATCTATTTTAGTGCCAGAAACGCCGTATGATTGCCACAGGGGCATTACAGGCGTGTGGGCATGCACTATGGCGAAAGAAATGCAGGCCGTAGGACAGAGCGGCTATATTACAGCACTCGTGGATAGCGATCAATTGACCAATGGTTTTGGCCTGAAGTGCTAAATCCTACACGTTATAGGGTGACACACAAGTGTTGGATTAAAAGATCTCACTTGTGTAGTAAAAGATCCACGCCCCATGGGTCTCGGGAGGGGGGTGGAGGCGAAAATGGCACACCCTGTAAGTAAAATAAAGGAAGAAAAGCCTCGTAAATTTCAGCGGCTAACAGTGGTGACAGACAGGGAATTTACTTAGCTCAAAGTTACTGATGCGAAGGAATCTTACGCCCGCAACGCCTAGCACCCTCTTGGCACCTAGCTTCTCCTGCTCCGGACCCCGTGGATGTGGGTCGCGGCGCCGGGGACGCTAATATGAAGTGCCGGTGGGTGACGGGGTAGGCGGGGCAACTGCAGCCAATCGGAGGCTGCCCTCAGAGAGAGGCTTAGAGGGAGAGTCCGGAAGGGACCAATCCCGGGCCGCTCTCAGAACTAGGCTTGAGAAGCAAGCTTGCTCGTTCTGGCTGTACTCAGAGAGAGGCTTGGGACGGAAGACCCGGGCCGACGTGGAAACGAGGCTTAGTGCCTCGGTCACTCGGACATTCAGGTTGGCTCTGCAATGCCGATACGTTGCTGGGGAAACAGAGACTCGTCTCCGTATTGGGGGATGAATCGGGGACAGTATAAATTAATTATTACCATCTAAAGTGAAAGATAAAAAGGGGGGGTTGTGATTATATTAATAAAGAGAGTTATGACAACAAAAATGTTGTTGTGTGAAAGGACAAAAGCAAGATGTTCGCTTAGTAAGGTGGGGAGCCTTTCTAGAGGCTAGTTGAGATGACTACAAAGACTGGCACCGCTGGGGGCAAAGGGCTGGTGATGTGCCCCAGTTCACTGTATATTAACAGGTATTACATCAGGTAGTTCAGCGTTTCAGTACTGTGGACCAAGGGATCTGATAATTTAGGCCATCAAGGTGTATACCCAATCTGTACACCCAGCGTTGTTCTTTTTCAAACAGTATGCTTGCAGTGTTGGTTGTTGAATCAATTTGCTCTATGATGGTCCATCTCAGGTCATTTGGTGTGTGGTTATGTTGGATGAAGTGCTCGCTTAGTTTTGTAGTGACTTTGCGGCATCTGATATTGCTGCGATGCTCGCAAATACGTTGTTTGACTTTGCGAGTCATCATACCAACATACCTCTTCCCACATGTGCAGGTGATAAGGTATATGACGTTCATGGAATTACAGTTGGTATGTTTCTTCTGGAACCATGTTTTCCCTGGTTCTAAGGAGAGTTCTTTTGTATGGGTCGTTAAGTGACACACGCTACAATTAGAGCATGGGTAGTGCCCTACTGTTGGAGGGAGACCCCAGGCGTTAGTGATAGATCCAGAGATTGGATGGTTCAGTTTATCGACCTTGGGTCGTGTATTCACCAGGGTATCTTTGAGGCTGGTTGCTTTTTTGAAGGAGAAAAGTGGTTTCTGCCAATCTTTTCTGTTGCTCCTGATTATAATCCAGTGTTTGTTTACAGATTTCTTCATCTGGTTTGAGAGGGTACTATAAGTGGTGACACATGTTAAAGGTATTTCCGTTGGTTCCTTGATGGTCTCCTCTAAAAGGGCTTCGCGTGGTTGATTTCTAGCCCGTTGGTTGCCCTTCTCAAGTATCTTTGTCGGGTAGCCTCTTGATTTAAGTTTCTGTGTTAAGTCTGCTGCCTGGCTTTTGTAGTCACTGACACTGCTGCAGTTCCTGCGTATCCTGAGGTATTGACCATAGGGAAGGTTCTCCCTCAGTGGTCTAGGATGGAAACTCGAAAATTCCAATAGATTGTTTTTTGCTGTGGGTTTACAGTGTGTTTTTGTGGTCAAGGACGTGCCACTGACCATGATTTCCACATCCAAAAAGATGACTTCCTTTCTGCTGTAACTGTGTGTAAACTTGAGATAAGTATCCAAGGTGTTGATCCAGTTCAGAAATCGCTCCAAGGACGCTTGACTATCCTTCCAGATTAGGAGGACGTCGTCAATATATCTCCTCCATAATCCTATGGAGGAGAAGAAGGGGTTGTCAGTCGGTAAGATGTGTCTAGATTCAAAATCGTAGACATACAACCCTGCTACGCTGGGAGCAAATGTGCTGCCCATCGAAGTTCCAGTGGTTTGCAGGTATAGTTTGCCCTTATGTTCGAAGTAGTTCTCTTTGAGAGCTATCGTCGCACACTGGAGTATAAAGGATTTTGGTGTTTGGTAATCCCAGACGATGGAGTCTAGAGCTGTGGCTAGAACTTTCAATTTTTCGTCTTGGGGGATACTGGTATATAGGCTCTCGATGTCTAGCGTTACCAGGATGATCGAGTTAGCCTCAAAAGTGATCCCTTCAAGTAGTTGTAGCAAGTTTTTTGTGTCCTTGAGATAAGTGATGCTGTTTTGTATCAAAGGCTTTAGATAATGGTCACAGAAAGTTGACAGGGGTTCCAGGAGGGATCCAATGCCTGACACTATAGGTCTTCCTGGTGGTGGAGTTTTGTTTTTGTGAGTTTTAGGTAGGGTAGAGAAATATGGAATGGTTGTGCCACCTGCCATCAGAAAGTATGCCTCATTTTTAGAGATGTATTTGTTTTCTTCTGCTTCCTTCACTATGTTATGGATCCGGGTTTTTAGTTCCGGGGTAGGGTCTTCCCCCAGGAGGGTGTAGTTGGTTTCATTGCTGAGAAGATCCATACAGACTTTCTCATAGTCTGAGGTGTTCTGAATAACGATGCCACCCCCTTTATCCGCAGGTTTAATTGTAATTCCTCTATCATTTTTAAGATTCGTGAGGGCTTGGTATTCCGCGGCAGAAAAGTTATTAAAGGGAGTAGGTGTTGATAAAGCTTCTATATCCTTCAACACGGCCTGTTCAAAAGCTACAATCTCTGCTGGGATTGTATGTGGTGGTAGGTTGAATGTTGATTTCAGCCTCAGATTGGTATCAGATGTGGGGACATCGTAACTAGAGTCTTGTTTAGACTCAAAGAATGCCTTTAGTTTTAACTTTCTGAAAAACTCCGCTAACTCGCAGTGGAGTTTGAATTTGTCTGGTCTGGCAGTGGGAGCAAAACCTAGGCCTTGTTCGAGAACCTTTGATTCCATGGTGGTTAGGGTTTTGTCTGAGAGATTGGTTATCAGACTCCCTGGGCACTTGTGCCTGGTGTCGGGGTTTTGCTCCTGGTATGATTCCCTGCTGGGTCCTCTGTTTCCCATGTGATATGTTGGTTGCCTTGTCGGTTGCCTCTTCTCCTGCCCCTGCCCCTGCCGCCTCTCTCTAAAAAAGGCATCTGGTGTTGGTTTTGGGGAAATTGGGGTTGCATATAGGGATTCCAACCCATCATGTGGAAGGGTGGTGGTTGTTGGAAGAATAGCGGGGGCTGACCATTGCCTGGGGTCCCAAATGTGGGCCATCTTTGTTGCTGGTTATAATAGTTGAGTCTGCCCCTGCCTCCTGTGCGACCCTTTTGTTTTTGGCTTTGGTTGCTGGATGTGCTGCTAATGGAGGAGTTGCTGTCCGAATCCACAGAATTATTGAGATCTTTGCGTGGAGCAGTGTAATCAGTATCTGAATAGGGATATACTTTCTTGTACTCAAATCTCTTTAGGACTTTCTGGAATTTGGTGACTTTGGACTGCATTAGAGATTCTTTGTACTCAGCTAGTTCTTTGTTTATCTCATCCAATTTTTTCTTGTAGCCTGTTATCGTGGTTTTAAAGTGGGCCTCTGTCTGTTGGATCTCTATCATTAAGGCTTCCGATAGTCTCAAGGCTGTCTTAATGATTAAGACCAGCCAGTCTCGAGTGCAATGCCATGCTATCATGGCCCATTCCTTCCGGACTGTTGCATCATTCAAAAATATCCTTGGGGCATTGGTGACCAGCAAACCCCTAGGTTCCGGATTTGTAGTCAAGTATTGCTTTAGTATTGTTCCATGTAGGATTGTCCTTATCCGCTCTCTTTTTTGTTCGGTGAGTTTTTCCCATTCAGAGGTATGGGAAATAGCTTGGGATATTACCGGATCTGCAAAGATATTGGGATCTGCTAGTAATTCATCCACTTCCGCATCAGAAAAAGTGAGCCCAACATTTGCCATTTTTATGAAAGATAAGAGGTTCACACCAGGAAAAGGTCTATCGGTGTTGACCTTGATTTAGAACTCTCACAGCTGTGGGCTGCTAAATATCATGAAACAATCAGAGAGAGAGAGGGTAGGAGACACTCTTAGTCCCCCGGGTTACGTATACAAAACAAAAGAAGAGTGTCATATGCAAATGTGTCTATGTAGAAAACAGAGGCAAAGACTGTAAAGAAAGACTATAGACAACATACTTCAACCCCCAGCCCCCCAGAGTTCTTGTGGAAGTGCCTGCTGCTGTTTTGGGTCTTCTGAGGAATTGCGTGTCGCAAGGAGCTGGAAGCGCGACTCTGTCGCTGTGCCTGCTGTCGCAACTCCGAAAGAGGGTGTCGCCGCTGGAACTGTTGCACTGCACCGCATCGAGAGAAGCGTGCCGCAACAAAGAGGAAGCATGTCGCCGTCGCCGCTACTGCTGTCGCAACTCAAAAAGGAGGCTGTTGCCGCTGTAGCTGTCGCATTGCACATCATCAAGAGAAGAGTCTCATAACGAGGTTGGAGCACGTCGCCGTCGCTGTGCCTGCTGTCGCAACTCCGAAGGAGGGTGTCACTGCTGGAACTGTCGCACTGCAGCACATCGAAGAAAAGCGCCTAGCATCCCTGAGAAGCGCACCGAAGTCGAAGCTGCTGCCGTCGCATCATGGATGTTGCCGCTGTAGTTGTCGCATTGCACGGAAGCTCCACGCATCGTGGGAGAAGAGTGTCGCAGTTTGAGCAGTTGCCGTCGCATCGCTGAATAAGGGTGTCACTGCTGCAGTCCACGCATCGAACCGAGTAGTTCTCGCATCTCTGGAGAAGCATGCCGCATCTGGTAGATCTTCATGTCTTTATTTCTTTGCACCTGAACTTTGCCGCATTTCCCTTGTGGCAACATTGCTTGTCGTGGAAGTGCAACGCAACTTAAGATACATTGACGCAAAGTGTTGCATCTTAAGAACTGAACTGAACTAAGCTAAATCTACCATCTTAAAGTAACAGTATTGTGTATTTTTGTCGTTCATGCGCTTGTGGTAAATCTATATAAAGTATACTTATTTTTTATATAAAACCTTGTGTGGTGTGCATCTGCAGTGTTGTCACTGGGTTACATTCATGTGGTCACAAATGCTTAACACACTGCCTAGAGATAAGCCTGTCTGCTCATGTCAAGCTACCAAGGGGGTGAGCAGTGATTATTTTAGGAGTGTAATCCCCTTATCCTGACTAGAGGCAAGGGTCCCTATTCGTCACAAGTACCTACCTGTGCCAACTAGAGACCCCCAAATCTAACAGTATCATATTAAATTTAGCACATAGAGTGCCCACGACAAACTCATATTTTCCATTTTTTTCTTTGTGACATTTTATAGAAAATAAAAAGCATTGTGATGAATCTCAAATGTAAATGAACACAATATATTTCTTACAAGTATCCATTTTCTAAACTGCCATGATTTTGTATCATCATTCCAGAAGTTCCAATCAGTTTGCAGTTGCCCATATTTATCGTCCCTCAATAACTGTGTGGATACAAAACAGAAGTAATTATGTTTTGAGCATGGCTTGTTCTCCTGACTTATAACTTTGGGACCAATGTAATTGTTGGGGGATGGAGTAATCTCCGTTGGCCTCAATGAAAGTACTCCGGCCCCCAAATTTAGAAATGACCGCCAAGCCGGCAGGGCACAGGCAGTCAGTTAATCGTAGATTCTTGGTTGGCCACAGAGCTGGTAGACACCGAGGCATCAGGTCTTGAAAAGTCTTGCGAATTCCTTGCACCCTTTGGAAAATGAACCAGGGCAACCAGGCCATACCATGGTCCTCTGGCACAAGCCCCAACTTCCAACTGCCCCAGGAGAGTGTTACAGAGTACCTCTGGAGGGCTAGGGACAGTTGCTGTAGCGCCATCCCACAGCTCTGCCCTGAACACCGCAGGACCACTGTCCCGGTTGTAATAAGATTTAAAGCCAAAACAATCCAGAATTCGCAAGAAACTGCACATAGCCCATTGTCAAGTTCATAAACAAATGCTCAATCTACAAAGACAATAATTTCCTGCAAGTCTTAGAGCAACACAAGTGGGTTCGGAAACTCTCTTCATGCTGACAATGCTTCTATGTATGCAGTGATTCCAACAGTGGCTTGTCAAAGAACCCAGGGGCATATTTACAAGCCCCTAAATTCACAGGAGCATCAATTTTTCAATCGCTCCAGTGATGTTGTGCCATTCCACAGATTTAAAAGGTGGACCTAAGCCACTTAACATGGCTTAATGCCACCTTGTAAATATGCACCTTTCCACCCAAGTCTGCTGCGGCAAAGGGGCGGGCAAAAGGTGTTGCAGTGGGTGTTCCACAGCAGCACCCATTGCTTTTTGACACTGCCCTAGATTTATCAGGCTGGGTCAGTGCCAAAAACGAAGGCTAGGTAATACCTGGTCTTAGAATGGGGATACGAGGAGAAATTAATAATTTCTCCTTGTTTTTAGCTCTTTCTATGTGTATAGCAAATCGCCATTATTGGTTGTTTACGTGGAGGAAGGAAACCCTTCCTGCACATAAACAATCGTCCCTGCAGTGCTGGCACGCTTGCAACATTGCGCCAGGGTGCCTGCACTGGCACCAGGCAGTTTTTTTGCGCCAGCACAAGGGGAAATACAGGGATGCACTGTATTTTGTAAATACAGCACATTTAAAATGTTTGAGTGTGGCGTTATCAAATTTTGCGTAACAGCGCTCTGGCATTTTCTTGTAAATATCCCCCCAGTTGCTTTCAAGTGGGAAGAAGAATGTGATGACTTACTTCTGCATGGTTACTTTATCCCCGAAGGTGATACCTGTACCATCTGCATTTCCGTTGCTGATATAAAAATTCCCCTACCCATAAAACGGATCTTGTCCCCTGCTGTTCATCTTGCTTCTGTCACATAGGGACTGGTCTATGATGTCGGAAACAACAGTATCTTTATGGGTGGAATTTAATGCTATGTATCTATTCCTAAACACATTGAACCAGTTGCCTTTCCAGTGTTTACTCCAATCAAAATCCCAAGAAAGATCTTTCCTCCCTGAGTATTGTTGATCTGCAGTGTTATATCTTATCAGACTAGAGCTTACTATGTTTGTGGCAATCAGGCATATGTGTTGCTACATAAGATCTTTTTTGGGTCTTACTATCCTGCTTATGTTGTGCCCACCATCAGACAATTTGCTATGTTAACTCCTGCCCTATGTAAGAGACAGACTAGAAACATTTCAAAGGCACTAGGGGCCAGATGTAGGTCGACATTTACCGACCGGTAAATAGCCAATCGAGATGTAGATGGCATGTTTTACAATTTCGGTAAATTTACCGAATCGGTAAATTTACCGAATCTGTAAAATACCGATTCGGTATTATTACCGATTCGGTAATTTTGAGATGTAGGTGGGACTCTTCTGAGTCCCACAGGCCTTACCGAATCGGTATTTTACCACCCAATCCAATTGGGTGGTAAAATACCGATTCCAGGTGTGCATGCACATGTGTGCATGCACACCTATGGCATGTGACAGACAGACATGCCCTTAGGGCATGTCTGTGTGCCACATGTCACACATGCCTTAAATCAGGGTGCTAGAGGGTGTCAAAGTGACACCCCCTGCACCCTTGCAAGAATCGTCATTTACCGAATCGGTAAATACCGATTCGGTAATGCCCATTGATTCCTATTGGCATTGAAGCCCATAGGAATCAATGGGCATTACCGAATCGGTAATTCAATTACCGAATCTTTCTACATCTCCCCCCTCCTATTTTACCGATTCATAAATACCGAATCGGTAAAATTCGGTATTTATGAATCGGTAAAATTACCTTACCTACATCTGGGCCTAGGTTCTTAACTTTCCCGATTCCAAACTATGGATGTGTCTTTCTAGTAAAGTGATCTGCTGATATGCGAATGTACTGAAGGATGTAGTGGGTTCAATTGCTAATGCTCTTCAGCTAACACCCACTCAGTTGGTGTGCGGTTAATCACTTCCGGCACTCTGCACCCTCCTGACACAGCCGCTTGATGACTCCACCAAACAGCATTGCAGCAAAGTGGGGGCAAGCAGACTAATAGAGGCACAAGGTAGCTGAGTGACATCTCACTATCCCAGGCTGTAGTTGTTGGCAGTTTCTGTGGTGTATTCACGGGCACTGGAGCTCCTCTATCTGTTTGTTCGATGTCTTTCAGTTCCGAGGTCCACTCACAGTATGAGGTGTGGATCTAGGTGGGCAGTCCCTGCACTTGATGGTTGTGTTGATGATGAACATGATCTGGAAAGGACCTCACCAGGGGGCTGGAGCAATGACTTTCTCTGGGGAACCTTCAGATTCACCTAGTCACACCAGTGTAGATTATGACTGAATTCAGTTGGCCTGGTGGGCAATGCAGCTTGTCCCTGAGAAGAGATGCTGTGGAGACAGAGGATCAGTTGTATGCAGTATTCTAGAGTAACATCATCAGATAAATGCAAACCAAGATACTGCAGAGGTAGAAGAAAGAATCCAGAGTCTGCCCATTAGGATTTCCCATGGACTCAAAGTAGCCCTCTGGATGGGGTTGGCCTGGATTGACATAAGTGCTAAGAGTAGAGCACTGGGCTATTTAAGTGTTGTCTCCTCACATATCCTAAGCACTCTACTTTTCAGAATATCATTGTAACACTCATTTCCCCCCCAAAGACACAGGGTGGTACGCATAGTAAAAATGTACTCAGATCCCAACAGCTTTGCATAGTTCCTGGTCCACAGAGAACGCAAAGTGAATTCCTTTGTCACGCTCAATCTTGAGCAAGATCCTGAAATGGGGAAGAAGCCTTGTAGTAGTTTTTTATCTGCAGTTGTAGCATCAGCTCAGGCAAAGGGATAGGCTTTGATTCAACCACAGCACATACACACTAGCACCAAAACATAAGCATACAAATGGTATTGTGACATTTGTATGAAGTGAATTTGCGCATGCACAAAGGACCTCTAGGGGCAGGATGAACTATGGGTGTAGTTTTAAATTTTTTACCACCATTGTAGGCCTGATATACAGCACATGTATGACAGTAATGTTGAGCTCTTGAAGAGAAATAGGGTTCAACACAGCGAGTGCCTGTGTCACTAATAACACCATCTCAACTAACACATGCAATACCATGATATAAGTGAGCCAGATTTGGGAACAATACCCTAAGCGCCTGGCTGCCTGAGTCAAAATTTTCCAGGCTGAAGATTCTACATTCCTGTGGGCATGACCTCCTCAGCCTGGAAAAGCGCTTGGAGGTCCTCACCTTCGGACCTGGGCACTTCAGTTTTAAGCCTTAAAGTGCCCAGGGCTAACTGTCCATCAGTGATGCCTCGTCACTGAGTAGGGTGTGGTCAGCATTTTCTCTGACCCCATCCCACTCTGGACCCCAACACTCCAGGCCCACTAACTTAACCAATACATTCAATGCACACACACATGCACCAACCATTCACAAGCATGTAGACACACACACACATTCAAATATATTCATACACATGAACCCAACATTAAAAAAACAACTTAACTATCCACTGGCGGTGACATCTGGTGGCGGGAGGTAAGCCTTGATCATTCATGGACAATTGAGACTGCTGCCTCCTCTCATTGGCTGACTTTGTTATGGGTCAACCAGTGAGAGGAGGCAGCAGTCCCTTACTCATGGCAGAGTGGGGTTTCGTAAGGTGTGCAGCATTGAAGAGGTAATCTTGTAGTTCTCCATTGAGGGTTGTGGTGAACGGTGAAGTTGAGTTCAACAGCGGCATCGTACCAAAGAAGTGTGATGGAAAGAATGCTTGAATTAATCTCAGTCACTGGCAATTTCTAAGGGCCGCAATCCAGTCCATCATATGCAAATTTGTATTGGTCCTGCTACAATAGGAACAGTCTAGCTCAAACTGGAAGGTAAGGTTCCATCTAGATGGGAACACAGGCAACCCCAAACTGGTTTAAGGCTATTTAGGCCTTGTCAATGAGGTATAGCTTGAGTCCTGTGGCACAGTGAGTACGGAAAACATGGTTGGGTATAGTTGTTGCACGTAGGAAGGTAAGAAGGGAAATGCCTGGTCTGAAGGCTCTTCCCAATCACTTAGGAGGGAGGTTTGAAGGTACATTCACGCTTCTCCATTGGCCCAAATTGCTATTGCAAGGGGAAAGTTTGTCTATTGGCCCCCATGCATCTGATCACAGCCTGTTGTGGTTCGCAGAATGTCTGCATGGCTGAAACAGGGTACTGCTTTCAAGATATTCAATGAATAGGATCTGCAGAGTGAGTGAGACAACTGTTACTGCCCCTCAACCAGACTGAGGGCATATTTACAAGAAATTGACAAAGGGCAGCTTCACGAATAATTTTGCTGTGCTTGCCTAGGCCAATTTGAAAAGACAGGAATGCACAGTATTTATAATATACTGTGCATTCCTTTCCTTTCAGCCAGCGCCGGTGCACATTTTGCAAACGTGCACCATGGCGCCGGGTGCCTGTGTTGTTGGCAGGATTGTTTTTGTGCACCTTCCTGCACAAAAAAATCACAAGAGATGTTTTCCTCTTCCCACCTGGAAAGAGGAAAAAACTAGGAGAAGTGTAAACATTTCTCCTCGTTACTCCTGCTCTAGGGAGGTGTAAGGGTTTGGTGCTGCCCTAGGATTAACTGATGTTGTAAACCTGGGGAAGTGTCAAATTCCATGGGTTTTGAGAGGAAACACCCCCAGCAACACCAAGGAATGCCTCTTTCACGCAGAGTAAAGCAAGGCAGCAACTTGAGCTGCCTCCCCCTACTCCATATCTTCAAGGCCATGGAAAGCCAGACAGGGTGGCTTTACGTGCTCTTGTAGGTATGGCTAAGCCCTGCGCACCACTAGAACATCACGAAATGTGGCGTTCCGGTGGCGCACAGGACTTGTAAATATGCCCCAAAGTATGCTGATTCAAAGACTTGATGTTACTGCTAGATAAGAGGCGAATTGCTATGTACTAGAAGGCAACTATTGTACCGATCTTGAGTTTCAAGAAGTAAAACGATGGGCCGCAACAGAAGCGGACACATTAAGGCCTCTTTCTAAACGAACAGGGGTCCGAATGGGATATGACGAGTGGGATGGACTGATGGTCAGGCTAGAGGAGTAAACAACCTTTACAACTAAACTTTTACAACGCACTACCATTACAACGCGGTCATTACAACGCAAACCATTACAACACATTGCGCTGGGGGGCGCTCTAGGATAAGGAATACGTTTAATTTTCTATCCAACACCTTCCCTAGTGTCCACGGGGACTGGAGTTGGAATAGAAAATTAAACTTTTCACTATCCAGCACCTCTAAGCGCTATGCGTTGTAAAGGTATGCGATGTAAAAACCGCGTTGTAAAGGCAGGCGTTGTAATAGCCTGCGTTGTAACGTCATACATCCGGCTAGAGGTGATGTTGGATGATTGCACCCCTTGAATTCCTAGGATGATATTATATTAACGGCAGTGGCTGTAATACATTGGAACAGCTATCTCGTATCCTAATGTACTCAATTGTTGGTGCCCCCCAATCGCATACCTTATTTTCAGCATTGTTCCATGTTTCCTATTTATATTTGTTTGTTGCTATCTATATCATCAACATGTAACTCAATAAAGATCAATGAATTAAAAAAAACATTACTGCCCCTCCCAAGTTTTCTGCTCTAAAATCATGAATATCAGTTACACTACTACCTCTAATTAACCGGACTCCCCACTTCTACTAACCCATTTATCCTGTTGCCATCTGCCCAGACAACACATTTAAGTAAAGAAAAAGTATCGAATAAGTAATCTGTAATCACAAACAAATTAACATATCAATAAGAAACCGTTCATAAACAACAAGACATCCTGCATCCAAACTCCTCATTGAGAAATCTCTGTCTTCCCTTTGGTGCTTCGAGTTGCCCAGTGGAGGTCCTTTCCAGCTTCGACCAATGCTGCTGGCAAGCCTTGATGGTTCCTGTTCAATGCACCAATTTGTGCTTCATTTGAAAAAGAAAAAAAAAATATTGATTTCTACATGAGTTGCTTTCTTTGCTTCATGTTGTGGTTGAGTATGAAAAGTGTTTAATGATGAAAGAAACATTAGTCTCTGAAACACCAATTTAACCAGCAACGGGAACCCTTGAAATCATTGATGAATGCAAGCTCCTTGAGTATCAGCAAGACTGAAATATAAACTTTAAAGCTCACAGGTTTCAAGTATCATTCAGATGACAGACTCCTCATAAAGAATACAAGCAGGTGCTTAGCTGAGCCCACGTGAACTGAGGAAATGGATTTCAAGACTTACAGAAATGTTAACATTTTTCACAAATTCACACCTCAAGTGCACAATGGCAGTGAGCCTCAATGTCAAAGACAGTCACATCCTGTGAGCAATATTAGCATGAAAAAGAAAATATGACTGAAGCAAGTTACACTTACACTAAGACAGACAAACATATTTAAAATTGTCCACACACAGGTATACTACTTCACGTACTCATGAATGCCTTTGTGAATTAGCCCTGGAGTCATTATTGTGACTCAAATGCAGAAACACTTAATTGTTAGCATTATGGTAAAGGAATGGGTGCTTTAAGCAGTAAATGCTGAGGCCATGTCTTCCTGACTGAAAAATTTGAAGAGGTAGAACTGGTAGCATTTTTGTAAATCCAAAATAATAAGGTGATCTATTGTCATATTTCTTAATGAAAATAAAGATTTACATGCTTAAATATATATTTTAATACTTAATATGAATTTTTGGTATACTTGAAATAAACATACTGTATAATAGCAGTGTTTGAAGCAGGCTGAAAATGTTATGTTTGAGGGGAGTTTGCGTTTGTTTTAGTTAGTTGCTCAGTGTGCTAGCTTCTGGCTGATCATTGCCTCTGGTGTAGATTTTTGCACTACAACTCATATTTACGTGCCATGTGTCCCCTTGGCCATCTTGCAGTTCTAACAAACTTGACCTGAAGCTAAACAGTCAGATCTTTGATCACGGCCTCACAACTTCAGTGTGTTATCTGGCTGTGTGGAAGTTTTGTGGCAAACCCGTCTCTCCTGGTCTTGGACATTAAGTTCCACCTCTGCCATTTCTCACCCATGTTGGTGGACAGCCCTACTGTGAGGACCTGGCATGTGCGATCTACCTACATTTCACAGATGCCAAGTGTTTCTACGTCACAGTGTTTACTTCCAATCTCCATCCTCATCATCCCCTGAAGAGTTAATGGAACAACTAAGTCCCTGTGGAAACTGCCCACAAGTATCTCGAGCCAGCATAGAGCTGCATCATCCAGCTTTTGGTACCCCAGATTTATATATTTCCATCCTGTATGTGTCTCCTCTGAACCTAAGATCCTACTGAAGAAATCATCTTTGCAACTCTCTTGAGAGAATGGAGATTCAGAGATCAGTTCAGTAGGTCCACTCTGCTCAGCAGCTTCTCCAAAATCCTCTGAAACCACTAAAATATTCTCTCTTCATCAAATAATCAACCACTTTGCTATCAGCTCACATTCCAGCTGACGCCAGCTGCACTGATCACAGCAGACTCAGTTCAGGCACCAATGGCATAGCTAGGGGGTGGCTGAGGAGAGAGGCTGCACTGTCTTTGGGGGCGGTGGAGGTGAGCAAGTCGTGTCTGTCGACTACCACCATACCCCCGCTCCCGAGAACAAGTCGCTCGACCGCCGCTAGACACCCCCACTGGAACAAGTCGGCCGTAAGCCCCCCCCGCTCTTACCTGCACCAGGTGGCAAGCTTAGGGCCCACCCTGGTTAGCAGTGGGTCTAGCTATGCCACTGGCAGGCACATGTTGTAGGTGCCCATATCTGTACTCCGTAGACTCCGTAGACTATAATGCCTCTCCCCAAGTCCCAATGCACCAACTTGAGGTTTACCCTTGAGAGGTGCAGGAACCCTATGCTTCCAGAGCTGCACAGAAACCTAAGGCCTGCCTTGTAGACTTACAAACTCTCTTCACATTCCCTACTGTATAGGCACAATGCTGCTTCTCAAGCAAAGCAAGACTAGAACCTCTTCAACAACGTGCATGACACCCTAATTTAGTCTCCATTACAGACATACTTCATTAATCTCCTGGAGAGACGAGGAGACCGTCCTTTGTGGCTTTATAGTCGCATCCTTCAAATGCCCTTGGTGTCTTATTGCTAGTCAGGTTTGCATGCAGCAAGAGCTGCAGTCACATGTGGAAAATATTAAACTAAGCATCTTTGATCCTGCTGCGGCATCTCTTCAAACTTTGAGTTAAAATACTAGAAAAAATATGAAGCAGAATCCAATGTAGGCATGCCAGTATACAGAGCACTCTTGAATCTAAGCAGCTTCTGGGTCTAAAGAGCGGTGCATTTGGTGAATATTGCAAGAAGGCGCTCGTTGGGGGTTATCTTGCCCCAGTGCCCTGAGGAGAGTCATCTCAACATTCCTCGTTTGGTCATTGGTCGACAGACGATTTCTGTACCTATTGCGCGCGTTATTTACTAATTGTTTATTTCGCGGGCCTTTCGGAATTTTACGGTTTTTTCTTTCAGCAGGAGAAGTTGCCTGCTGAATACCCCGAAATCTCGGAGTGAAACTCCAGGGAAATATGCCCGATTTGGGAAAGTACAGGGATTTTAAGGGCCATTCATAAGGAGGGCCCAAAAAATAATAAATGCGAATTTGTAATTTTGACGGGCTCTGTAACTATTGTTACGGTCGGTGCCCAAAGGAACGTATGGACCCCTTGGATGAGTGCCTATGTCCGGCTCCTCATTACTGACATCATGCACCGAGGGTTCTCTGCAGTAGGACGGGCGCAGCCAATTGAGGCTTCCTAAATGCACCGTTTTCCACCTAATAATCTTGTAATTACTTCGACAGAACTTTCGCCATGATCTTCTGCTGCTTTGACAGGGAAGGATTAAAGCCAGGTGTAAAGTGGTCGCTTCCTGTGGGCCTCCTGTGGGCATTGTTTGTGTTCATTCAGTAAGCCAGTGGCTGGGGCGGATGTGACGCTTCTGCAAAGGCGGCCTTCAAGCAGGGGAGCATTTACTGGAGGCCTGGATTACTTAATTGGGCGCACTCGAATCCACCAGGTATAATCAAGGACCAGTGTGGCTTTAATTAATAGGGCCGCAAAGTCTTTAAAGTTAATGAGTTCAGAGCGCGCGCTGCACACCTAAACGGAAGCTGTGTGATTTTGGACAATGTTCTGGCTAATGGTAAGAAGGGCTCCGGGGATTTCAAGTTCTCTTCTCTGAAGGATCACAAAGCACTTTTTGGACAAATGAGTTGGTCTGGTGTGCTTTCATATCATACTTTTATGTATAAGCAGGCTCACTGGAATTATGCTGCAGGGGAGGATCAAATTGTGCGGAGGTGCTTACTGAATTATGCAGTATGAAAATGTAAATTATACTGCATAATGTAGTACATTTTGTGATGGTATAACCCAGTTAATTTTTCATTTTTACACGTTAACACTATCTGGGCAAAGGTTTCACGTAATTAGTACCTGTCTGACACCCAAATAAAGCATTAAGCAACACAAAGATGATCAGTCAACCTTTGCGAAGGGCCTTCCACTGGGCAGCAACTTGTGTTGCCACATTTTTAGTAAATTTTAGTACGTTTAAGCTAGAAACACTTTTTCTTTAACAAAAAGTTTGGATTATGTGGCAGAAGTGACAAATCCATAACTATGTGGAAACGCGTTGGCCGTAAAATCGTATAATTCCAGTGACCATGTTTATAAGGGACATAAATAACAACGTTTCTTGTTGAGGAAAGTAGTTAACAGACTACTGGGCGGTTGATAAAGGTAGGTGATTAGAGCTAAAACAGCCAGAAGACAGACAGGCCATCCGCCCATTCTGATTGTTTGACCCTGGGATTGTCATTCTGGCTGCACTGGTGGACCAACCGCTGGGCAGCTGTAAAACTCGGATATTTTGAAAAACAGTCTTATGGATAATCGTTGAGGTCTTAACAGATTTCTGTTCCTACAGGAAGCCAATTAATTGCATGCAACAGTTCCTGAGTCCCACGTTTTGTAGTCTTTGCAGACAATAGATAATTGTATTTCTATGGCTAAATAACGCTGTGTAAGAAATTTGGTCACTGGTTGGGGGGGTGAAACCTTACTCAAGCAGCAACCACAATCCTTATCAGGGTGAAGTCGCAATCAAGCCCCAAATTAACCTGTGCTCAACCCCCTGCTAGCTTGGTACAGAGCATACAAGCCTAACTTAGAGGCAGTGTGCCAAGAATGTATGCAGCCCTTCTAACTGTAATAAAGTGAAAACACAACATGAGACGGGGTGAAAGTCACAAGTTCAGGCCAACCACGATGGAGTGCGGGTGGAATACAGGGACCAGGTTATTCCTGATGAAAGAGTTCCCTTTCAAAGAACATTCTGATGAACGAGTTCCATTAGCGGTGGAATTGGCGTGAAGTCCAGACCTTGCGCTGCCGGACGTCGTTGGCTGTCACTGTAGTGCGAAGAGTCGGGTTCGCTGGCACTTCGCGTTGGCGGGTGGCGTGGATGGCGAGATCTCGGCATGAATTAACTCTTTGTCTTTCAAAGAAACCAAACACTTCAACGAAGCTCAACTGGAGCTACACCAAGGGTCCAGGACCTGAGGGACACCATTTGGGGGCATGAACTCAGTCCAGCAAAGGCCAGCAGAGCTGAGGCAGGTCAAGTTGCAGGTCCAGGCAGCAGGTCAGCTAGGCAGTTGCAGGAGTCTCTGGAGCTTGTTATGTCCCTGTAGCTCAGAACAGGAGGTCAGCTGGCTGACCCTTGGAATCACTCCAGCCTGGGATGAAGAGTGCTGGTCCAATCTTACTTCTCAGCAAGCAGGGCTGCAGGCAGCAGAGTAGCAGCATAGCAGAGTGGCAGTCCCTCTGGCAGCAAAGCTGCACAGCAGTCCTTCTTCTGTAGTATCCACAGGCCAAGGAGTGTACTGAAGAGCTGGTGTCTAAGGTCCAATATTTATACCTGGTGCATTATTTGAAGTGGGAGAAACTTCTAGGGGATTCCCTCTGGTTTGTTGTCCCCTGCCCTATCTCCAGGCTAACTGCAGGGGGCATACAATCCTTTTGCGTGAAGGCAGAACACAGCCTATTCAGGTGTATGTAGATCTTTGCCCAGATCTGCCCTCCCATCCTGCCAGTGATGGCCTATCCAGGCACACCTAAGCTTTCCATTGTGTGCGACTGTCAAGGAGGAATACACAAAGATCAACTGCCAACGACACCCAGTCATGTGACCCAGAGATACACTAAATGGCTATGGCAGGAATATACCAACTTTCTAAAAGTGGCATTTTCAAAATGGTAATTAAAAATCTGACTTTACTATAAAAGAGGATTTTTCATTACAGTTCCACAGACACCAAACATGAACTGTTTACTTGTTCCCATTTGAAAGTTACAGTTTATTAAATGTAATACAGTAACTTCAATGTAATCCTATGTGAGAAGCAGGCCTTCAAGTAGTGAAAAACAAATGTAAGAGTTTTTCACTAGAAGGACATGTAAAACTTAAAAGTAAATGTCCTATGTTTAAAATATATTGCCCCTGCCCTGTGAGCTGTTTTGTTCCTACCCTAGGGCTGACCTATATGTATTAAAATGGAAGTTATAGGCCTGGTAAAAGGTTTATTTTGCCAGGTTGAAATGACAGTTTACAAATGCACACACAGGCTACAATGGCAGGCCTGAGCCATGTTTAAAGGGCTACTTAAGTGTGTGGCACAATCGGTGCTGCAGATCCACTAGTAGCCTTTAATTTGCAAGCCCTGGGCACATGTAGCACCACTTTGCTCGGGACTTATAAGTAAATTAAATACAACAATTGGGTGTTAGCCAATTCTACCATGTTTAGAGGAGAGAGCACAAGCACTTTTACTCTGATTAGCAGTGGTAAAGTCAGCTCCGGTTTCTTTGTGAGGGGGTGTTGCCCTCCTCGCCCATTGCAGAGGCGCTAAAGGTAAAAAATAAAATGGCAGTGAAATTATTTCATGACATTTTGTTTTTCATGTTTAGCGCGTAGAAGCCTTCAGCCGGGATAAATGGAGGCGTGTCCTCCTCTGCTGCCGATTGGCAGTATGAGGATTGGAGGAGCAAGATGGACTCTCCAAAGTATGCATGTCAGTTTGGCTGGCTCTCTTGAGCCGGCCAAAGTGACATGCGAACTTTGCAACTTTCCACTCCGCTGCCTTAGAAAAGTTGGGTAGAGACCAAGCACAGGCCTAAAGGGCCTGAAGGAGCGTCCAGCTAGGACGCTCCATCCAATTCTGGTGCTGCTATCATGCTGTTTAGAGTAGCACCAGGATTGGTTAGTGGAATTTCCCAGAGGCAAGAGCACGCTGAGCAACATATGAGGGACGAGGAGGATGTCAGACGTGCAGCAGGCAAGGTAAGTGACTTTATTTTGTATTGTTTACCACTTGCCTTGCCTTCATGCACGTACCCACCCACCCACCCATCACTTAGTTGTCTTTCCGCCCCACCGGTGCATATCGGTACCAGCTGCTCCTGGGTAAAGTGCGCAGAGACCCACAAGCCAACAAAAATGGGTTAAAAAGACAGAAGGGTGAAGAGAAAAAATCTGGAGATGACCCTGCAGAAAGGGACAAGTCCCCCATGCTGCAATTCAGCTAATTCTCAGGAATACGAGAAGTAGGAAACTCCTTTGCCACCATGCCACTGATTCCAAACATTTGTTTAATGGTCATTATAAAGGGCGTGAGCTTTTTCGAAATGAATGGACTTGGGCAGTCTTGATAAGTTCAAACATGATAGGCACACTGCAAATCAAAAATTATATTAGCTTTTGTAATAATTCTCTCTGCCAGGACATGGGATCCTTACCAATGAAATACTACACCCCCTGTCTTATACAGATACTAAACCCCTATAGAGTTGCGGATCGAACTTGCGCTTAGAAACTGGTAATACTGTTGTGAGGTGCTATATACGCTTAATAATTAGGCAAATAAATATCAAAGATACTAATGTCTTTTTCGAATAATGGATTCATGTTTGTATTTTTATTTATTTATTTTTTAAAAATATTTTTATTAATCCATGAAGCCACATCAAAGGACAATAAATACATTTCAATTGTACCATCAATGGTTACTCAGATGGTCCTACACAAGAAAGAAAGAGAAAAAAAAAAGATCCAGCAGTGCTAGCATAGAAAATACTTTTAGTAAAAGCAGGGAAATAGAGTCCAACATATATCCAGCTCTCGCATTGTGTCCCCTCTTTACAAAAGTACTAAAGTGCTTGGTGCAATGTACAACATATTCAAATATTACTTTTGATCCAGGGAGAAGAGGAGAGGGAAAAAGTGTAAGGTGCAAAGTGCAATATAAGCTATATCGTAGTTCCATAAAATACATATGTTTATTTCTTAGCATTTCATTCATTCAAATAGGAGACCACAGGGGCCCCAAATGTCTCTACCTAGCTTCCTCTTCCAAACCCCTTTAGTGCATATAAGCAATACTAATCTTATGACCAAAAACTTCTTCCCAGAATTCAAAAATCATTTTTTTAATTAATGTTAATTGGTCACACTCACTGAACATGTGTATTAATGTTGCAGGGCCCTTACGGCATCTGGGACAGTGATCATTCTCCCTTTTGCCCCAAGCATGTATCTTAGCATGGGTAAAATACAAGTTAAAAATAGTTTTGTAGGTCTGGGCCTTTAAACTAGCAGACATAAGTAATCGTGATGATAAATGTAAACACATATCGATATCTACGTTGGAGTTGTCGAGTTTGTCTGCCCAGGTACTTTCTGTATGTTCTATATCAGCTTGTAATTTATCCAGCAATAGACCATAGATAATACCCATTCTTGTGTTCTTTCTGGCTACAGCATCAATTATTTCGTTTCTCCCCAAGTTAATATTTGGGACATTATGTTTAAGCATCAATAGTATCTGAATGAATTTGAGGTAGTGCCCATTTGGAAGGTGACATTTTTGTTGTAGTTCTTCAAAGGTAGTGGCAGGGTTCTCCCCCATAAGGTCACCTATTGAGGTAATTCCTAAGGATTCCCATTTCTTTGAGATGGCATCGTTCCCTTGCTCGGGGAGTAAGTTAGAGTACCATAAGGGGGTATATCTATTACATTTTGAAATATGCATATGTTTAGCTGTTCTTAACCAGACTTTCCAGGCGCTAGAGATAACTTTGAATTTAGTTTTTTTGTGATAGCTTCCCTCCACTTCTCTCAGAAGGAGACCTTTAGCCTTCTGACCTAGGGACAGTTCGTAAATGGAGGGGAGTGGTACAGCCTCGAAATCTTCCGAAAAAGGATTTGAATAAAGAAGCGGGCCATTTGTTGGAGAAATGAAGCCCAGAAGTAAAACACCAGATTGGGAACTGCTAAACCTCCTCTATTATGGGGGAGTGACAGTCCTTCAGAGATCTTCTAATTTTACCCTGTTGCCACATAAATTTAGACATGAAAGATTCTAGCGTTTTAAAAACCTTATCATCAGGAATCAAGGGATAGTTCGAAAGAGATAGAGCACCCTAGGGAGGATGTTCATCTTTTCCCCTGCCAATTATTGATAGATGTAAGCTGTTTACTCGTTCTAGGTCTCTCTTAATAGTGTTTAGTAAGGGGTCGTAATTGAGTTTTGGGATTTGTGTAACATCAGGACTTATGCTGACGCCGAGGTCGTTGCAGATGACGTTATCCATGCACAGCACAATTGTTTTTTCTTTATTTAACGAATACCAAGAGTAGCGGCCGTAGACTTGAGTTACTGCCATTATTTCAGACAATGCCTCTGAGGGGTTAGGTGTTAGTACCGCAATGTCATCGGCATAAGCCAATACTTTAGTTTCAAATTGATTAACCACTATAGGTGTGATTAGCGGATTTTCTAAAAGTTTCAAAATTAAAGGATTTATATAAAGGGCAAATAATATTGGGGGAACATGGACAGCCTTGTCGTGTGCCTCTGGATACTTTAATTATACTGGACTCAGAGCCCATTATTTGTAGTTTAGCTTTAGGATCTATGTACATAGCCATTATAGATTTAACAAATTTGGGGCCGAAATTATACCGGGTCAATACTGCCCATAGAAAATTCCAGGACACGCGGTCAAAGGCCTTATCGGCATTCAGAAGGATCATCAACATCTGGCCCCCCGTTGCTGACATTATATCTTTGCCTGGGATAAACCCAGGCTGCCATGGGGAGACCAGATGTTCGATGACACGCCCAAGCCAGATGGCCATTATTTTGGCATATAGTTTGGAGTCAGAATTGATTAGGGAAATTGGGCGATTGGATGATAGTTGATCCTGAGGTTTGCCCTTTTTAGAAAGATAATTATGTTTGTTTCTCTCCATGAAAAAGGAGGAGTACCGCTCCATTGAATTCCCAAGAACAGATCGTTTATAAGCGGACCCAGTGTATGGCTAAGGATTTTATACAATTCTAGGGGAATTCCATCCGGGCCTGCAGCCTTCCCGGAGGCCAGCGAGGACATGGCAAACTGAACTTCCGTGAATGTAATCTCTTTCTCTAGGTCGTCCCTGATGTTATCTTCTAGAATATTATTTGCCTCAGGATGGTCAAGAAGATTGCTCAAAAACACATCTGATTCTGCACTGCTAGTTCTATTATCGTCCTGATACAGGGTCTGATAATATTGTTGGAAAGCGCTAATTATATCAGGTGTCTGTGTAAACGTTTGCCCTCCTGATTGTATGTTTGTGATGGCATTATATGTAATTTTCTGGTGTGTGTGTAGAGCCAGTTGCTTACCAACCTTTTCCCCATTTTCATATACTTGTTTCCGATGTGTTTTATACATTTCTGAAGCTTTCTGAGTCAGTCCGGAATTAAGCTCGGTTTTTAAAACCAGCAGTTGGTACATAGCAAGCTTCCCATTTTTACCTTGCGCTATTTTCGCAATATGATCTTCCTCGGCTCTGGCCAGTTCGCACAGTTTCTGATGGTACCCCATACTATATTGCTTCCATACTCTAGCTTGGTAGCTCATTGTTTCACCTCTTAGAGCTGGCTTAAAGCAGTCCCACACAGTATTCCTAGAAGCACTGTATCTATTTATGTCAAAAGATTCTTGAGCCCAGGTAGTGATGTATCTAATATATTCATTGTTAGCTAGCAGCTTCCTATCAAAGGTCCAGTTTCTACGTTCTCTCTTAGCAGTTGTAATATTGACTGTGAGGGTTAACGCGTTGTGATCAGAAATGATTTTAGGTTCTTTAATAATTGTGGCGTGACTGGCCAGATCATTTGTTGTAAATAAATAGTCAATCCTGACATATTTACTATGAGGGTAAGAATAATACGTGTAGCCAGGGTCAGGGTAGTTCTTAAGATCCCATATGTCGCTTAGGCCAAAGCTATCGCAAAGTCTACTGATAGCTTTAAAAACTTGTGGCTTACGACCAATATAATGTGATTGTGCCTGGCTATTAATTTGGTGGCCTAATGAGTTGTTTAGATCACTGCATAATATTAGTGGGCCCCTTATAGTTGCAAGTTCAAGCTCAAGTTTCTCAAATATAGTAGAATCGTCTTGATTAGATCCATAAACAGAGCAGATAGTAATACCAAGACCCAATTTAATAATAGCCCATCTACCCTGAGCATCAACAAGTTTATTGGTGGCTTGTCCCAGGAAGGTTTTAGCCAGCACAGCTACCCCCCTTACATTAGACGTTTGAGTGGTACAAGCTAATACATTATGGGCTAGATGTAGGTAGAAAAGATTTACCGAATTTAAATTACCGAATTTTACCGATTCGGTAATTTAAATTCGGTAAATCGATGGGTCCGATATGTAGGTATTCCAGATGTGCTGGAATACCGAATCGGACGAATTCGGTATTTACCGATTCGGTAAATACCGAATCGGTAATGCCCATTCATTCCTATGGGCTTTGAAGCCCATAGGAATGAATGGGCATTACCGATTCGGTATTTACCGAATCGGTAAATACCGAATTCACAAGGGTGCAGGGGGTGTCACTTTGACACCCCCTGGCACCCCCAAAACAGGCTTGGGTGCCATGTGGCAGGCATACATGCCCTAAGGGCAGGTCTGCCTGTCACATGGCTAGGTGTGCATGCACACATGTGCATGCACACCTGAAATTGGTATTTTACCACACAATAGGATTGTGTGGTAAAATATCGATTTTGTAGGGCCTTTGGGACTCAGAAGAGTCCCACCTACATGTGAGATTTACCGAATCGGTACAAATACCGATTTGGTATTTTACAGATTCGGTAACTTTACCGATTCGGTAAAGTTACAGAATCTGTAAAATTGTCTCCCTACATGCGAATTCATGTATACCGGTCGGTAACGGCCGAAAATACCGATTTTCGGCCGTTACCGACCGACCTACATCTGGCCCTATATCCCCTAATTTTAAGAAGTTCCCTCTTATCCCAGGGCAGGTGTGTCTCTTGGAGACAGATAATAGCTGCTGGATTTTGGTATATTATCTCACTCAGACGTTGGCGCTTATCACTATCCAAGAGACCTGAGACGTTCCAAGTTCGTATAGTTAACTTCCCCACGATGGTGTGTTTCGTAGCTCGTTATGTGCCTGTATCCTTACCTCACAATATATTCCAAAATGTGTTTGTACGGACTTAGCCTTGATTACACTATTTTCTGAGAATAGTTTTGATATAAAAGAAAAAGTTTCTCTTGACTTGGTTCTAGTTCTGTTTTGACTTTTTTTACGAGCTCCCCCCCACCCATTTCTCCCCCCATACTCCCCTGAGCCCCCCCCCCACACCTCCCATTGAGACATCCTGGGTCATAGGGCACCCAGGTGTAGGTGTCAGTGAAGACAGTGCGTTTCAGCTTGCCCCGTGGCCTGATCATCAGTATGTACATCTTGGGTAGATAGGATAAAGATAAGTTAATTCACTTTGTTATAAACCAACCCAAATATTTAAGAAATGCTATCCCCCCTCTGTTTAGCCTTTTAACATTGTACCCCCGGTCTCTAGTCCACTGGCGTAGATGTTTTAATACTTTGATCTTTCAGTCATTTTATCTGTTCTTTAAAGCCTTTTTGTTATTTTCCGGTGTTTTGCTTGGCTATCTCTGTGATTTCTTTCAGGTAGGATTCAGCCTGGACTTCGCTTATAAAGCTTTTAGTTGTTCCCTTATAGGTGACTTTGAGGCAGGCCGGATTTTGTAAGAACACCGTTGCTCCGATTTGCTCAAATGGTATGAACAATTGCCTCATTCTCCACCTCCGTTCTACTGTGGCGTGAGCAAAGTCTGGGCGAGCGAAGAAGGTAAAACCTTTGTATTCTTTCTTATTTGCGGGTCTGGCAATGTCGTAGATTGTCTCTCTTAAGATGAAGTTCCCAAAGTTGACCAACATGGCTCTTGGGTATTGTGGGGTTTTATGAATGCATTTAGGGGATACCAAAGGGAAGCGATGAGCACGTTGAATTTCGCTACTCAAGTCCTAGGCTTGCAGTTCGGGAAATGTTGTTTTTAAGAGATTGGCCATAAAGCCCCTTGGATCAGTTCCCTCCGCGCCTTCAGGGATCCCGAGAAAGCGCAGGTTATTTCTCCTTCCTCTGTTTTCAAGATCTTCTACTTTTTGCATCAGTTCTTTGATAATACCTTCGTGCTCTTTTTCTTGAGTTTGGAGCTTAGTGACATCTGACTCGAGATTTTCTGTGCGAGTTTCGACGGATGCCATCGATTAGAAATTTCAGAGCATGTTTGGCCTACTTTTTGAACAGTGCCTTGAAGTTTTTGTATGGCAGCATGATTCCTATTGCTGTCCGTTTTAACATCTTGATGAAAAAGTTTGATGGAGTTTAGTATTTCGCTCAGAGATGGATCAGTTGAGTTTCCCAATCCGCCGCCGTGGTCTTCATTATGTTGTGAGGTTTTTTCTTCTGAATCCTCCATGCTGCGCCTGAATGATTCAGATTCTCTAGTATTTTTTGTGGTTGAGTCGTTTCATGTAAGGTTTGATTTTTCTTTGGCTTGGTCCGCATTGCTTCCAGGATCCGTGGTTTCATCGTAAGACATTTTACTGTGTCTTCTGTCTCTTGTTCTCTTTTTTTCCAGCTTTTTCTTTGGAGTGATGTTTTGAGAGGGTGCCCCTGATTTCCCTGGGGCTATGATGTCGCAGGCTACTAGTTTGTGGCTAGAGGTTCTTTCCTTTGGATCACCTTCCTCACCTGCCTCAGTTGAGTCGCTTTTTGCGCTAGAGATAGAAACTCCTGTCTCATAAATGTCTGAGTCAGACTCTTCGGCGGATATTTTGGACTCTAGAGGTGGTTTTCTGCCGGGAGAGGATGTTTGTACCATAAAGGAAGAGTGTTCGGATCTCCGGGGTTCAATTGGGTGTATAGGCAGGAGTTCGCTTTCTTCTGATGTAATTGTAGGTGAAGTAGCGCTTTTGACCTCTTTCCCTTTTGCGTTATTTGGTAGCTTTTTCTGCCCTTCCTTGGATATTGGTATAAATATGTTCGAAATCCGGGGCTGTGAATCTACCTGTTGTCCAGTGATTTTTGCAGCCACTTTCAGGTTTTTAATAGTCTGTAGTCTCTTCACCTTTTTGGCCAATAACTCCAAATTATCACTATCATTATCGTATTCTTCAGTATCCATTACTTTGTCCTTTTTGTTTGCCTTCTCTTTGCCTTTTATTTTATCCTTGACTTTATCCTTGTCTGTGTCCGTGTCCTTTTCTGGTTTCTTATCAGAGATCTTGTCTGAGTTTTTCTCGATGTTTTTGTTTTTGTTTTGGTCCCTGCTTTTAGGTTTATCCATAGTGTTACTGCTATTTTTCTCCTCGTTGTTTTCTTTAGCCTTGGACCCTCTAGCCTCTGGTCGTCGCTGTATATCCCTTGTTTTCTGAACATTGTTAGAGTTTTATATCTCTTTTGGAGACTCTTCGGGCGCTACGGGCGCTTCGGGTACTGCCGGATCCGTTAGATGAAGTTGGTTCAATTATCTGTTCGCTTATTTGCTCTGATATTTACCCCTCAGCCTCCGCTAAGTCAGCCATGTCGTATATCCAAATCTGTACCTGAGCCAAGACCTGGTTTTGTGTTTGTGTTTGTGTTTGCCCACTCAGCTGTGTCTGTGTCAGTCCTTGACTCAGTCTTTGTATTATAGCTGTAACTGTTACTGTTGCTGCTGCAGTTGTAACAGCTATGAGGGGTCCTTGCCGACAGCTAGAGCAGTAGCTAGAGATTGGTCGGATTTTCTCTTTATCTTTAGCCCGTCTATCATAGGCTTTCACATAGGCTTTCACATAGGCTTTAACGTCGGGGCATCCTTATGCAGCCACATAGATGCCACGCACATCCGGGCTATAGCTGTAACTACAAAAATCAGATATTGATGTCTATATACAAGCTGATCATATCCATCTCCCTCCATTACCCATAACAACACATGTGATGCAGTCAATTTAATCGGGCCCGAGCAGTTCCGCCAATAATTTTTGTATGTCCCTAAAAATTTTGCTTAAGTGCCCACATATAAAAAATATATGGACAAAAACACTTGTCATCATTAACGCCACCCCATTTTAATACCTTAGCTGGAGTATAATAAAGGTTAAAAATGGTCTTATAGTGCTGTGCACGAAGGTTAGCGGACAACAATAATCTCCCCGCCAAATCAATGGAGTTTTCCATCCGTGTCCCTTGACACCCAAGTCTGTTATCCCAATTCGTATTTTGCCTATCCAAATCCCCTTCCTTAGTTTCTAATAATAAGTTATATAACAAGCCAATGCGTGCCGCTTTCCTTACACCTTCAATTACGGGGTTTATATGAATCTTCTAGTGACTCTTAAGTAGATAGTCACGGATTTACAGGTATTTGAAAAATTCTGTTCTAGAGTGGTGATACTTCTCAACCAAAATCTCAAACAACATCATGTCCCCATTCTCATAAAGGTCCCTGATGGATTGAATACCTTTTGTCCTCCATCTATCTATTATTCTGTCCCAGAATATTGAGGGCAAAAGCAAGGTGGAGGAGAACGGGGTATAGTGAGAGACCCTCTCGAATCTGTACCACTTTCGCACCATTGACCACACCTTATACGCAGCATTCAGAACCTTGAATCTGTTTTTTTTGTAGTAGCTAGGTTCCACATTGACAAACAACCGATTTTTCGCATCACTACCCAATAACATTTGATATATTGAAGGTGATTCAGCAATATCAAACAGTTTTATCCCTGTAAATAGAATAGTCATGAGCTGCAGCATACAAGCCAGATAGTATAAAGTAAAATTCGGAACTGCCCATCCCCCCTTTTCCTGTGGCAAAACCATATAGCGCATTGCTCTCTGGGGTTTCCCTTGTGCCCATAGAAACCTTGCACATATCGACTGTAGTGTAGCCAATTGCGCACCTGGGATTTCTAAAGGCACAGATCTAAAAAAGTATAAGACCTTGGGCAAATAAGCATTTTAAAAACGCTACACCGCCCAACAAGTGTCAGATGTAAACATTCACACCGGTCTAGCTGCCTTCATACCGCCGTACTCAGTTGACTTCGACTAAAGATTTCAAACATGTTCTTATTGTAACCCCTAGATAAGATACCTCGCTTGTAACAAGCTGATCATTAAAACACTCCTGGTTTAAACATAATATTTGTGTTTTAGACACATTTAATTTATATCCTGACGTGGCTCCGAACTCTGCTGCTAATTGTTCTATCTTGGAGATGGCCCCCCTGGGATTAGGGGTGACCACCGCCACATCGTCAGCATATGCGAGAACCCTATAATGCTCTTGTTTCCAAATTACTGGTTCTATTCCTACATTTTACTCTAGCATCATTAAAAAGGGGTTAATGTACAAGGAGAACAACAAGGGAGAACAGGGACACCTCTGCCTTGTCCCCTGTGTTATATTTACTGAACCAGACTCAAGACCCATAATACATATCTTAGCCGTAGGGCATCTATATAAAACTTGAATAGCCTTAAGGGAATGTTGCTGAAAACCCGCCTCCCGTAGTACCGCCCATAAAAATTCCCACGCGACCCGGTCGAACGCTTTTTCGGCGTCTAGTAAAATCAAACTGAATTTATCCCCCGTAGTATTGCCTATATCCAATAAAGTAACTACACGGCTAATATGATTAGTAGTCCCCCTCGGTATAAATCCATGTTGCCGTGCTGAAACTAGCGGAGTAATAACGTCAGCAAACCGAGTCGGGAGGATTTTGGCATAAATCTTGCCATCTACATTTAATAATGATATTGGCTGATACGAACTTGGCTGTTCGGCGGGCTTGTCTTTTTAAAAAAAAACTATTATGCTGGCTTTATCCCAGGACAACGGGGGGAGGGGCTCCTATCTGTGCCTGAAGAAAGGTGGTATGCATATCCATTTTAAGTTCCTCAAAAAAAGTTTTATATGCTTCTAGTGGTAGCTTATTGGGCCCTGCTTCTTTTCCCGTGGCTAGAGTATTAATAGCTCTTTCTAGCTCTTCCATAGTAATGGGTTCCTCAAGTCTTTCTGCATCTAATATATCTATTTTTTACAGTCAAGGCCCTTTAGCAGCTTTCCGTGGCCGGTATATCTAGAGGTTCACCTGTGTACAGTGCCTCATAATATCCCTGAAATACTTTTAATATCTCTTCATTGGTATCAGCCAAGTTCCCTCCAGCATCCACTACTGGTCCAATTCTTTGGGCCGCTACCCTTGATCGCACCCTTTGTGCCAAGCAGCGGCCGGTTGCCTCCCCATATTCATAGCTTTGACCCCTAATGATAATATGTTTCTTGGCTATTTCTTCGCTCCAGAGTAGGTTAATTTTAGCCTTACAGCTAGCAACGTGCACCTGTATATCCGAGATCTCGAGCTCAGCCTGGATCCCCTGCACGATTCTTTCTTCCGCTGCAGCCAAATTGCCACATAGCTCCTGCACATGTATTTGTAGCTGTTTATGTATCCCAAAGCTCAGGGTTTCACCCCTGAAGCCCGCTTTTAAGGAATCCCACGCTGACCCTATTCGAGCCGTGCTCCGATTAATAGCCAAGAATTGCTTGACCCACACTTTCATATGTGTCACATACTCGCTATCCAAAAGCAGCTTCTTATCAAATGAAAATGTTCGAGGTCAAATTCCAATTTTAAACATGTTGAGGTACAATACAAGAGGGCCATGATCCGAGGAGATCCGCGGGTGAACCCTAATGTTAGCACCAGACAGTAACAGCCCGGATAAAAAAAAGTAATCCAGCCTTACCAATTTCTGGTGTGGATGTGAAAAAAAGGTGTACCCGGCCTCCGACCCCCACAGTGTTGCACATGCATCCACCAGGCCATGATCTACTACTAAAGAAAGACTGCTGTGCCTTAAAGACTTACGGTTTTCTTCCGTTGTAAGACTTGTTGTTATCATGAAACAGCCCTACTTTTAAATGTATATTCAAATCTTCACTTATAATCAGTGGGGTGGGCCATAGTGCAAGTTCAACGTTTAAGCCTTCTAATACTGCAGCTTTGTCATAATTTGACCCATATATTGAACAAACAGTGCACTTTTGCTTACCTATCATACATTCCACAATGACCCATCTCCCAGCTTTGTCTGCTAATTCTCTCCCGGTCCCCCGTATATGGCTTTTAGCTAAGATAGCTACCCCCCTTATGGTTGTGGATTGCTCTGTGCATGCTAACACATTAAGCCCCAGATCTGCCAATAGTTTTCGTTTACTCCATGGGATATGAGTTTCTTGAATGCATACCAGATCTAATTGAAGTAATCTCAACTCTGCCAAAATCCGTTGTCTCTTGTTATAACTATTCAATCCACAAACATTCAGGGGGCCAAGGCGAATGCCAGCATCTTTACGCCTATCCCCCGTTCACATTCATCACAATCTTGAGCATTAGGACCATATGACCAAAACTTTTGAATTTCCTCATTAATCTCATTGTAGCTTCATGGATTCTTTTTCCCCGTGCCCCACCCCCCTCCCTCTCCCTCCCACTGCACGGTTTCAGCCAAAGCCGTGCCCTCCCCCACCTCCCCCCCCAAAAAGGCTAGGAGACCCAAGGCCTTCATGATGGAACAAGCTTTTATCCCCCCGGAGCCCCCCCTGTTTCACTATTTGCACAGCTGTGCGCTTTTTTTTCCTTTAGCACCTGCTTTCCCAAAATCAGAGAGATTTCCAATGAACCACCCCAAAAGTGCAACAAAAAAAAGAAAAAAACCTAATCTAGTCCATACATATCACTGTTGCTAGATAGAAGAGACACATCTAGTACCTCATATCACTTTGCCTAGGTTTATCCATATATTAATTCTTCAATGAATGCAAATATTCCTTAGCTGCTGCTTCTGTGGTGAAAAAGCGCACTTGCTCATTATATATAATCTTAAACTTAGCGGGGTTCAATAAAAAGGCCTGCGCCTTTTTATCCCTGAATGGAGTAATGAGCTGACCCAATTGCCATCTTTTCTCTACGGTAAGGGGACAGTAATCAGGGCGCACAAAAAACTCTATCCCCTTCCCCTGTTTCTTCCGATACGGTCGCGCCAGATCATATACTGCCTCTCTTGCCAGAAAATTGTTAATTGAGATTAAGATTGCCCTTGGTCTGTTTACATTCTGCTCTGTTCTGTTGCGCACTGTAAATATGTTTGTATTTTTAGATGGCAGAACAGAAGACAGAATTTTGGAAGACCAATTTGTATTTTGAAGAGCTATACCACCTGTGGAAAATTCTATGACAAATACAATGGATGCAGATGTTTGCAGGTCACCCAGCCTTTCTTTGTTGAAAGCTAATTATACCATAAAGCATGTTGGCGATTGAATGAAGCAGTTTAAAATTCAAAGTATAAAACATTTTTTTTTTTGCTAAGGGAGGAAACAAGTTGGGTACCTCTTTTGTGCTTGCCGTACGACTGAATCAAAATAAATCATTTAACCCTTCATCAAGGTTAGTAGGTGATATATAAATACAATTAGACGGGAAAGGATAAAACCAAAGGGAGAGGGATTTGGGAAAAAAGCATAAAAGGGAGATCCTTAGTGAAAATAAGAAGTCAAGTTATGTTAAGAGACATAGCTTTGTCATCTCTTTAAGTTCAAGACTGAGGATGCCAAGACATAAGCTGCATCAGGGAATATTGTTATTCCATTGTTTCGTAATCCAGTACTATTGAACTCGGGATGTCAAGTAGAGTTTTCACGCTGGGTTCGTCCCCTCCCCAAATTCCTTCCAACAATATAAGAATCCAGACAGATTCCTTTCACCACAGCTTTCTCTTACACAATGGGTGAGTGGGTCTCGCTGGTAGGTGTCCTCTCCAATGTTTTTTCAAGTCTTACCACCTTATTGCTCCTGGACCGCAGAGACGTTTTAAGGCATGGGCAAAGTGGGCTCTGGCCCAGGGCCCCAACCCTTTCAGTGGACCCACTTGTAGAGCCAGCTCTTTTCAGCAGAGTCTTGACCTGATGAGTTTAAATAATTGTTAAACAGATTGTTTTAAATACCGTTTCCCTTTAATTTATTTTTATTGTGGGTGATGTGTGAGAGTCTATTGCAGGCATTTTGTAGAGAAATGTGTTTATGTTTCATGCAACATCCTTAAAAAAGTTTCCTTTAGATCAAAACATGACCTTATAAATGAGAAATGGAAGGGTGTCAGAGATTATTTGCAGTAAGATTAATGAGCAGCTGCTGTGTTGTAATATCGAAAACACATCACTATTCCTGAATATTGGATGCAAACACAAATAACATTTGGAGGAGTGTGCCTGTGTATTGTCTTTGACCTGGCCAAAGAGGGTATGAAAGAGCTGAAGTAAAATAATAACTGCAAATCTGTTCCGGACAGTGGACCCCAAAATATGTTTGGCTCAGAGCCCCCAAAATCCTTAAGATGTCCCTGCTGGACCGGTCTTTTTTATTTGGACCAAGAACAAGATTTCACTAGTTTTGTGGATTTGAGATATTGTTAATGATTGTTTTATTTTTTTCCTTACGTTGTGGGGAAAATTGAATCATATCTGGCCAGAATTATAATTAGTCCGAAACTGAGGAAGCAAGGGCCGTCAGTTCAGTGTCTATAAAAGCAATACGCAAAAGACTAGGTAAGTGTGATGCAACTGGCTATGGAAGGGGAGGTTTTAATGCCCAAACAACTTGTGGAACCTAAGGAGGTAGGTCGTGTGCCCCTTCCACATGACTAGCTCCAAGAAAGATGCGCTGTGGATGCTGCTGTCTCAACAACTTCGTGTGGGTGTGTTGGAGTTGGAGAAGAGCTTGATTTCAATGTAATGGAGCACGAATATATAGGCTGCCACAAACCATATATAAAGGTGCCACGCTCTCTGGCCACCACTGTCAAGACATCCCAGAAGATGAAGTAGAAGAAGATACCTCTTTGAAGTCATGTTTAGACAGAACATCCAGATAACAAATCACAACCCAGGTGCGATGTTCAGATACATGCTCTGACTGCCAGTGCACTCATAGACTCTGGAGAGTCAGTAAAGGGAATGAGCACAAAAAGTATATTTGCAAGAAAGAACTTGGATGAATCTAGCAGCAACCAAGACTAGAATTAATGACTTTGAAGTTGTGTCCCCTCTGTCACAGGCCTGCACATTTGACACTATCAAGAGTTATGAAATAAACTCGATCAAGGCAAAAATATGTGTTCGTGAAAGAGGCACCAGGACATTTTTTGTAGAACATCTGAGGCTCATTTTGCTGGATAAAAGTGTGAGAAGAAACCACATTGGGGAAATGCTACTTGATTTGCACACCTATTCACAAGATTAGCATGCCTAAATCAACATGCATTGGCAAAGCCAATAGGTCGCTCCTATGCAGAGCTACTGGCTTTGCCAATATGTTTTAGCAATGTTGTACACCAGAGTGGCTGCAGTTCAGTATGGCTAAAAGTTTGTGGGGTAGAGGAGAGTGGCGTAGAGTGGAGTGTTGCACAAGTGGAGTAGAGTGGAGTGTTATGGAGTGGCGTTGAGTGCAAGGGAGAGGAGTGAAGTTGAGTGGCATGGAGTAATCTACAGCGTTGTGAGTGTCATGGAGGGAGTAGCGTGTCCTAGAGTGGAAGGGCACAGAGTTGAGTGGAATAGAGTAGATTACTACAGCAGAGTTGAGTAGAGTGTTAAACAGTGGAGTGGTATAGAGTGTTGTGGAGTGGTGTAGAGCAGGATGGAGTAGCATAGAGGTGTTGTATAGAGTGAGGTAGAGTGTTGTAGAGTAGAGTGCCGAAGAGCAGAGTAGATTGTATTAGAGAGTGGAGTGGATTGGTGTGTTGGGAGGTACACTGACTTTGCACCATATAGTGGTATTGTACAGTCAATGTTCCCCCAAGAGTGCCACTTGGGAGGGGCATATGGGTGTGTCAAAATCCACAAGATACACCCTCTTCAAAGGGAGGCTAGTCTGCCTTCAGTGGTTTCGATAAGTAGCCCTGTCTTTTACTAATGCGCTGTCTTCAGAATAGGCGCAAACTGTCAGTGCTCTCACCTGCAGTGAGGCCATCTTTAAAAAAAAATCATCAGCACTGTCCTGATTTGAACCTGGTGCACCTAATTAAGGGTGTGCCAGGGTGTAAGCATGGGCAGTGCGTCCAATGTATTTTTATTTAAAAAAAGAATGAGGGTAGCCTGTCTGTCCTGGCATTTGGCTACACACCCACCTCTGGAGCCTTAACATCCTTTCTGCATTCCTTGGATAGTTTTGACATATGGGCCAGCAGAGGGGTGGTAAAACTACCTATTCTGCCTCCCACAGGTGATAGAAAGACTATCAGGTGTATGGGGGTAGAACCTGATGCCAAGACAGGGAATCTTACTACACAATTCCTTTTTGAACACTAATCCATAGTGTCTAGTGGGCTTTCTGTTCCTCTTAGCCCTCTGGTGGCAGAAAGACTATTTGGTACCAAGGGTTGGTAGCTTCAGTTTAGTGCCAGAATAGGCAAGCTCTGCACCCCATAGTTCCCGGATACCCCCAGTTTGGCCTGCACCCCCCCCCCACCACCCAAACAAGGTACCAGTAGATCTACAGAGAAAGCTGGCTTTGTGGATCAGTTTATTCAACATTGGCATATCACACTTGTGAGAAACTGTCATAAAAAGCATCAACGTGAAAATACACTCGGAAACACAGAACAGTCACCAAACCGATAAGAAAGGCACATTAGGAATGAAGACATCATTCGAAAGTGGCAATAGATTATGTGCAAAATACATATGGGGGAAGAACATTCATCTACCTCCAAAGTGCATCCTCCGCACCGAGGCTCATTTCACAATCCTGAACACCATTGGACCATACTGGTGCAACCACCTGTATCGACGAGGAGCGGATGTGCTTCACTGTACCCTTTTTCCCGTTATGGGCACCGCCCCTGATCACCAAGCTCCCCAGGGGGCTGCGAGGAGGTGGGCAGGAGCAGCGAACCCCGTGCCCACCACCAATGATCTATCTGTGTGCCCTAGCCCACAAGCTGGTGTACATCATCTGGTTAGCTCAGGACTGCAGAACCTTAACCCTTAGTGCTGCCCTGGGGAGTCTGAGTTTGAGGACCCCCCTGTTAACTGGGGGTGACTTTAGTATTCTAGACACCACCACAAGGGTGACCAGGTCCCAAAGGTCCATCAACCCCCCCACCACAAAACATTGACTGTGCAAATGCCCAAATATACCTGTTGAAAAGGTCAGTCCCTGCGGACGAGAGCTGGAAACCATCTTCGTGTAACATATTGTTGCCCTTGAGAAGTTTGTGGGGGATATTCCGCAGGCGACCTGGGACCCGAGCACAGCCTAGACATTTCAGAGTTCAAACGCTGCACCAATACATTGATCAGTCTAGACTTTATATTCTTCCCCTAGTTCCAGGGTGCCACCTTGTGGGACCATGCAATAGCTGCCTCAACAAGGGCCTTACCCAATTGTGCCCTTCAAAATTGCCTCCCTGGGGCCCTTACGGCCCATCCTACCTCCAAAGTGTACCACAATGAGATCCGGGGAGTGGAGTCCCTCACAACCTCTGGCTACCTGAATCAACCATTGCAGCTGTGAAATATGGAGCCCACCAATCCTGCACCACCAGAAGGAGATGTCACGTAGAACAAATGGCTTGGGTCCACGGAGCAGTTGCAACCTGTAGGCCGCCCAATGGATAAAGGAGTGACCAACCACCCACACAACCCTGGATGGCATCCTACTAAAAGAACAAAGAAAAATACAAATGAATAGGCATAAAAAAGGAAGCAAATCATGTACCAGTTTTCATTGTAAGTCGGGGTGAATGGAACGCTTGTATGACTTCGATGACCAACGCCCCCACATTTTAACTTCTTCAGCTGATATGTCTGCTCCAGCCGCCTCTGTAGCTGCCAACAGAAGGGGTGTAAACTGGCACCGGTAGAGGCAGTCCCCATTCAGGTGAATGAACAAAGCTGGAGACGCCGTGTCAGGACGAATTGCCAAGTAGGACCCCACTCGTGCTAAAGGATAGAGATAAGAGCCTTTGGCCCCCTTGAGTTTGATCACAGCCCCCTCCCTTCCTGATCCATTTTGGACCTTCTCTACCATATCATCAAGTCGTCCTTGCCTACCTGCACATCTGCCCACTGAAGACCAATGCTCATGCAGACTTTACCAGTTCACCAACCCTAAATGCGCCGTGAAAGGACATAGTAAATGCTGTGGCGAAAAGTATTGTTTCATATAGGAACTGGCACACCCTAGGCAGAATAGCTAACAGGCAGCCCAGTAGATGTGCATTGAGGGGACGCCTGCCGTCCTTCTCTGAACCCTAAAGTCTAGCCCACCCAGCCAGCGCCTTCTGAATGAGAAAATAATTATTCAGGTCAGTTGCACTCTGTACTTTGGCGAAGAACCTTATTGTTGAGAGGTGGGCCTGAGCACAAGGTACTGTCTTGCCCAGTTCTCTCAGGTTACCCAGAAACAGGCAGATCACATCCGGATTGAACATGGCAGGGTATAATATGCACACGCAAGAAGGACTTATAGTTTGCAAAACATTTTTTAGTAAGACACTCCGGTAAGGCGGGACTCCAATCTTCCACAGATATGACTGGAACTCTGTCATCTACTCTGCTGCTTGCTGGTGGAAATCCCAAAATTCTTGTGGCGAGATAAGGCATCTGCAGCATTATTACAAATACCAGCATTATTACAAATAGCTCGAGATGAAATGTTAGCTTTCAAACACAAAAGAACAAGATATTTAAGCAATCTCAGAACACATTTTCACAAAGCCCCTTGTCCGATAATAGCCTCCACTACTGCCATATTGTCTGCACCAGAGGATAATGCTCCTATCCCTGAGTTCCTCCACCCAAATGGTCACCACCACAGCGATGGGAAACAGCTCAAGAAAGGCGACATTTCTAGTGATGTTGCTATAATGCCATGCAACCGGCCATTCTCCCCTACACCATTCAGAGCCCAATATTGCTCCAAAACCTACGCTGCCTGCAGCATCTGTAAAGAGGCCTAGGGCGCAAGTAGAAATTATGTATGAAGGCCAAAAAACAGAGCCAATAAATTGCTGTATGAAGGTACACCATATCCTCATGTCATGCTTAACCTCACTAGATAGCGGTACAAAAGGGGGTGGTAATGGACGGAGCATCTGAACCAATCAAACACTCACACCCAGTCAAAAGATCTGGGTTTAATCCATCACCGTTCTTTAGCCCACTCTGCCACCCCAGTTCAGACATGGCTATATGCAAATCAGTCTGACCCTGTGCCTCATGGGAACAGTCCAGCCCGAACTGCCAAGCCATGCCTTCCCTGGACCAGAAACAAGCTTCCGAGGACCGGTTTCTGGCATTCCAGCCGTCTTCAGCCCGGCTTGCTTGAATCCAGTGGCAAAGTGAGCAAGGGACTCACGTCTGAGCATACCCTGCCACACTTATGGCGGCCAAAAGAGGTACAAAAGACGGTGGTAATGGACCGAGCATCTGAACCAATCAAACACTCACACCCAGTCAAAAGATCTGAGTTTAATCCATCACCGTTCTTTAGCCAACTCTGCCACCCCAGTTCAGACATGGCTATATGCAAATCAGTCTGACCCTGTGCCTCATCGGAACAGTCCAGCCCGAACTGCCAAGCCATGCCTTCCCTGGACCGAAAACAAGTTTCCGAGGACCGGTTTCTGGCATTCCAGCCGTCTTCAGCCCGGCTTGCTTGAATCCAGTGGCAAAGTGAGCAAGGGACTCACGTCTGAGCATACCCTGCCACACTTATGGCGGCCAAAAGCGGTACAAAAGGGGGTGGTAATCGATGGAGCATCTGAACCAATCAAACTCTCACACCCAGTCAAAAGATCTGGGTTTAATCCATCACCGTTCTTTAGCCCAATCTGCCACCCCAGTTCAGACATGGCTATAAGCAAATCAGTCTGACCCTGTGCCTCATGGGAACCGTCCAGCCCGAACTGCCAAGCCATGCCTTCCCTGGACCGGAAACAAGCTTCCGAGGACCGGTTTCTGGCATTCCAGCCGTCTTCAGCCCGGCTTGCTTGAATCCAGTGGCAAAGTGAGCAAGGGACTCACGTCTGAGCATACCCTGCCACTCTTATGGCGGCTAAAAGCGGTACAAAAGGGGGTGGTAATGGACGGAGCATCTGAACCAATCAAACACTCACACCCAGTCAAAAGATCTGGGTTTAATCCATCACCGTTCTTTAGCCCACTCTGCCACCCCAGTTCAGACATGGCTATATGCAAATCAGTCTGACCCTGTGCCTCATGGGAACAGTCCAGCCCGAACTGCCAAGCCATGCCTTCCCTGGACCGGAAACAAGCTTCTGAGGACCGGTTTCTGGCATTCCAGCCGTCTTCAGCCCGGCTTGCTTGAATCCAGTGGCAAAGTGAGCAAGGGACTCACGTCTGAGCATTCCCTGCCACACTTATGGCAGCCAAAAGCGGTACAAAAGGGGGTGGTAATGGACGGAGCATCTGAACCAATCAAACACTCCCACCCAGTCAAAAGATATGGGTTTAATCCATCACCGTTCTTTAGCCCACTCTGCCACCCCAGTTCAGACATGGCTATATGCAAATCAGTCTGACCCTGTGCCTCATGGGAACAGTCTAGCCCAAACTTCCAAGCCATGCCTTCCCTGGACTGGAAACAAGCTTCCGAGGACAGGTTTCTGGCATTCCAGCCGTCTTCAGCCCAGCTTGCTTGAATCCAGTGGCAAAGTGAGCAAGGGACTCACGTCTGAGCATACCCTGCCACACTTATGGCGGCCAAAAGCGGTACAAAAGGGGGTGGTAATGGACAGAGCATCTGAACCAATCAAACACTCCCACCCAGTCAAAAGATATGGGTTTAATCCATCACCGTTCTTTAGCCCACTCTGCCACCCCAGTTCAGACATGGCTATATGCAAATCAGTCTGACCCTGTGCCTCATGGGAACAGTCCAGCCCGAACTGCCAAGCCATGCCTTCCCTGGACCGGAAACAAGCTTCCGAGGACCGGTTTCTGGCATTCCAGCCGTCTTCAGCCCGGCTTGCTTGAATCCAGTGGCAAAGTGAGCAAGGGACTCACGTCTGAGCATACCCTGCCACACTTATGGCAGCCATAAGCGGTACAAAAGGGGGTGGTAATGGACGGAGCAGCTAAACCAATCAAACACTCACACCCAGTTAAAAGATCTTGGTTTAATCCATCACCGTTCTTTAGCCCACTTTGCCACCCCAGTTCAGACATGGCTATATGCAAATCAGTCTGACCCTGTGCCTCATGGGAACAGTCCTGGCCGAACTGCCAAGCCATGCCTTCCCTGGACCGGAAACAAGCTTCCGAGGACCGGTTTCTGGCATTCCAGCCATCTTCAGCCCGGCTTGCTTGAATCCAGTGGCAAAGTGAGCAAGGGACTCACGTCTGAGCATACCCTGCCACACTTATGGCGGCCAAATGCGGTACAAAAGGGGGTGGTAATGGACGGAGCATCTGAACATCTGAACCAATCAAACACTCACACCCAGTCAAAAGATCTGGGTTTAATCCATCACCGTTCTTTAGCCCACTCTGCCACCCCAGTTCAGACATGGCTATATGCAAATCAGTCTGACCCTGTGCCTTATGGGAACAGTCCAGCCCGAACTGCCAAGCCATGCCTTCCCTGGACCGGAAACAAGCTTCCGAGGACCGGTTTCTGGCATTCCAGCCTTCTTCAGCCCGGCTTGCTTGAATCCAGTGGCAAAGTGAGCAAGGGACTCACGTCTGAGCATACCCTGCCACACTTATGGCGGCCAAAAGCGGTACAAAAGGGGGTGGTAATGGACGGAGCTTCTGAACCAATAAAACACTCACACCCAGTCAAAAGATCTGGGTTTAATCCATCACCGTTTTTTAGCCCACTCTGCCACCCCAGTTCAGACATGGCTATATGCAAATCAGTCTGACCCTGTGCCTCATGGGAACAGTCCAGCCCGAACTGCCAAGCCATGCCTTCCCTGGACCGGAAACAAGCTTCCGAGGACCGGTTTCTGGCATTCCAGTCGTCTTCAGCCCGGCTTGCTTGAATCCAGTGGCAAAGTGAGCAAGGGACCCACGTCTGAGCATACCCTGCCACACTTATGGCGGCCAAAAGCGGTACAAAAGGGTGTGCTAATGGACGGAGCATCTGAACCAATCAAACACTCACACCCAGTCACTAGATAGCTGGGTATGGTGGTGTTTCTCTCTGAGGCCAGCTATTGACCTAGCAGTAGACCGAGAGAAGGCACGCGCCATGGGGGTGATCCGCAACGTAAAATTCAGTTGGCCCACTAACACCTGGAGCTGATGGAGTGTCCCTTTCCTGGACGACAGTACAGTGTCAGTGGACTGCCTGAAAGCCTGAACCTACTCAAAAAAGAGACGGCATTCCCTAGCCACATTGTCAATTTCAATGCCCAAGAATGTAAGGCACGTGGAAGGACTCAAGGTCTTAGCCGGTGCAATGGGCACCCGTAAGACCCTGAAAATGGAGATCAGTGCATCAAGTGTCCCTGCGCAAACACCTGAGTCTGGTGGCCTCAGGACCAGGAAGTCATCCAAGTAGTGTATCACATCTCTGTGGCCTGTGCGTGAAGTGAATACCCATTGTAAAAGGATGCTGAACTGTTCATAATAAGCACAGAACACGCTACATCTCATTGGCATACACTTGTCATGGTATTATAAATTGAACCCCTAGAAGGTGGTAGTCATCGGGATGAACTGGGAGGAGCCTGAAAGCAGACTTGATGTCCGTCTTCGCTAGCAGTGCCCCCGGCCTAGCTTGCATACTATTGCCAGGGCCTGGTCAATTGCCACCCATTGTCTTTGTCACCAGTGACTGTGAAATGGAGATAAACTGGTGGCTTGGCTGGTGATTCATCTTAGTATCTGTCACAAGCACCATAATTAGTTTGCCGATGAGATGCCACAATGTCCCAACTGGTCCTATAGAAATATTCAGTGGCCAGAAAAGTGGAGCATAGCAAGTGTTCTGACAATTGTAGGGATGGCCTGGATGTGGGCTAAAGGTGAATTGAGCTTATGCCAGACAGAGTGCTCACTCCCACGGTAGTCTGACTCCGACGGGAGCCTGATGGCCCAAGGGAAATAAAGTGCCCTTGCGAATCAGAATGCTCTATTTTTAAACTGGTGCTCCCTCAAGAGTCTCTCGAGCCTCCCGCGGACCCATCCGTCCAGATATGCAATTATTCTTTAACCTTAAATCTCAAAAACTACTTAACAAATGTACACCAAATTACAAAAAGCACAATCTGCAAACCAAGATCTGGCTTCCTGCCAAATTTGGTGTAATTGTGTTTAGCAGATTTTACTGTAACCCTTTTTAAAGAAGTCTATGGACAATGCATGGGGATTTTGTGTTTTGGGAGCTTCCTTTTTTCTTGGCCCTCGGTTGACTGATTACCCAGAATCCTTCCATGCACAAACTAGTCAAAAGGTAGCACCCTTTTGGAAAGTTTCGCCAAATGGGGCCAAAGTTATTAGCAAAACAAAAAAATGCATTTCCTAACTATAACCTCACAGTGATGTCTTACCTCTAATGATGCTAATTACCATCATTTATATGTTTCCAATTGTGGGATTTGTAGTGCTGTGATGTCAAGTCCCACATAGTCGAGACAACGAGAGGTACACAGTTCCCCGGGGAATTGGGAAGGGGAAGAAGGAAAGGAAAGGAAAACCAAGCGAAAGAGAGAAGAGAAGGGGAATTCCCCTTTTGGAACTTAAAACCCTCACACACCCAGCAAGCTAGGTGTCATGCTTCATCATATGGGTTTTTGCTCCTCTTCAGACTGGCACTGCAATGTCTGACGGGCACCCACGTAGGGGCTATTTAGCGGAGATCTTTTGTTCCTGCCAGTTGTTGCATGTGGGTGTGAGGGTAATAGAAGTGGTGTAGTCGTGCAAGGTGTGTGAAAAAATATTAAAATATTAAAACAGGTTAGGTAATCCACGGATTACTTTAATGATGTGGTTAATTATCTTATTAAAAATTAGTGAGGGAGAAATACACACTGGAACAATGGTCCAGTAGTGTACATACTACCTGGAGGTCGACATGTTTCTTGCATTCATTGCAATTCTTCAGGACCTAATAAGTGAAAAACTGCACTACACAAATAGGGGGTATATACAACCTGCCTCTGGAGGTAAGTATATGCGCAGGCCACTTGGTCCTGCCTTCTACTGTCCGACCTAAAATAGAGTGACAGAAAAAATGAGGAAAGTCCCACAGAGTGCCTTTGTTCTCCCTTTACTGGTTTCAGTTGCTTATGCATTAATCCCACAACAATACACAATAGAAGAGTAATAGTACTCCTCACTGCAAATAGCATATTAACATTAACCCACTGACCCAATTGGCTGATGGATGGGATTTGTAACTCATGCTTCTATACATGGGCAGTACCACAACAACAACAAAATCCTCTAGTTTTATGGCATCCTACCAAACAAACAACCTGCAACCAACCAAGAATTCATGTCTGTAATCCATCAAAAAGTAAGAAATATTCACCTCCTAAAATAAAAAGGGATTTTGAACATGCTATTTCATAAACACCCCCATAAAACTCCATCCTGAGACCCAGAATCAAGACTACTACTTCCATTTTAAGTAACTAATTTGCGGACACTTACAAATGCCATAGGATATAGTGCATTTGTATTAAGGCAGACGGGATATTCGTCTTTTTTTGCATGTGATGGAGTAGCCCATCTACCAAACTCTAAACCCGGTCCTATATCACTAACAGTCAATTTGCCCATAAAATAATTAAAGAAAATCCCTCTACATTTTATTCCTGTGACTGGACCTGTTCAACATGATTGAGTCTATTAACTAAAGCATTTACATATCTCTGGCCAAACATCTCTGGGTACACGTGTCCTTTATTTTAAGTGTGCAATTCTCTGCCACAAGTGTAGAAAACTCTGTTTGCAAAGGTGTTTGTTTTGTAATAAATGTGGAAGGACAAGTGGGACTGGTACGAAAATAGTGAATATCTGCTAATAAATTGGTAATGTTGAAGGAAAAATAAAGAGGGGTTTCGAAAGGTAAATGCAAGTACTAAAACACACCTACAAGAGTGTGACAATTTACAATCACAAAAGTTAAAACCTACATCTACTAAAATAATGAATTCCTCTGGTTTTGAAGGAGTGAAGTGTCAGCCTAACTATAACTAACCCTGGGCGGAGACCTCCGCTCCGCCCGCAGAGTGTGCGGAGATTTGCCTTCTCCGCGTTCTGCAGAGAATGCGGAGAAGGCAAATCTCCGCACACTCCGCAGCGGAGCATAGATGGCCAGCCCCCGCCTCCACCCCCTATTAAGAAGTAAGTTAACAGTAATTAAAAATAAACTTAAAACCACTTACCTCTTTACTGCGGAGCCCCCGGGCTGCCCTCCTCCTCTTCCTCGCCACACCAGTAATGCTTGAGAAAACTGCGCATGCGCTCTCACCCGCACATGCGCATTTCTTGCGAGAAATTAGCATACATGGGCGCGCACGCATGCGCAGTTTTCTTAAGCATTACCGGTACGGCGAGGAAGAGGCGAAGGGCAGCCCGGGGATGCCGAAGTAAAGAGGTAAGTGGTTTTAAGTTTATTTTTAATTACTGTTAACATACTTCCTAATAGGGGGGTTGGAGGCGGGTGACGTAGCGGAGCTCCATGAAGTTTGTTTGCAACTCCGTGGACCTCCGCGTAGCCCTGCTACACCCACTACGCCCAGGGTTAACTTTTGGAATTTTCTATGCAAATCCCAAAATGAAGCCCACACTCAAGAGATAGTCCTTCAGGCAGTTGTTTTATACTTTTCACACGTTTCGACTGCAACGCAGTCTTGATCACACACTGGATGTGTTGAGCACCGCACAATATATAGAAGAAGTGAAACATAGAAAAAGGAGATTTAAATACACAATTATGTTTTTTTTCACATGACTATGGCATCAATTTTGTAGTGTCTACTTTAGCATACTTGTGCACCTGGGTATATCAGGTATATCAGGTATAGTATGTTTTTTGTTTTCCATATCCTTAAATGGTTGAGCGGATTTACGTGAAATTTGACAGGAACATAGATTATGGGATGGAAAGGGTCTTTTCTGTTATTTGGCCTGTATTGGTTCAGTGGTTTTTAAGTTATAAGGGACAAAAATGCAGGGATGTATTGAGCCACTGTAATTGTGTGGTATATACAGTAGTACATGGCAATGACACAACACAATATTATTGGCCAATGATAGCACTGACAAGATAAAAAGGCAGCCATATTGTTTACACCACATTTTGTGTTTGTTCTGGGATTTAATGGGAAATATAGCTTATTACAGATTTTTTTACATATATAAACAAATGAGGCACTTTAGGAAGTGTGTAGAGTTAGGGAAACATATGTTTATTAGTTTATATGCTTTAAAAAAAGGTTTGCTGAGTACCGCTGTACTTCCTTGAAACTATCTAGGAAGTACGGGGGTACCTACTGAAATTAAAAATAAATTACATATGACAAGCTACATTCTTCGATTGGCACACCAATCCACTCCACACTAGGACATGCCATTACACTCTACAACAGGCCACTTCACTCTACGACACTCCACTCCATTTTTTGTCATTCCACGCCACTCAAGTCTATAACACACCATTGCACTCTACGACACACCACTCCATTTTAGGACACGCCACTTTACTCTCCGGCGCACCACTCCACTGTACGTCACTCCACTCTATGTTTCTCCATGCTACTCCATTTTACAACATGCCATTGTATACTACGGCACCCCACTCCACTCTTTGACACTCCACACCACTCCACTCCACTCTACAACATGCAACCCTACTTTACAACATCCCACACCAGTCTACGCTACTACACTGTACATTACTCCACTCTAAAACACTCTTCGACATGACACTCTATGACAGGCCACTCCACTGCACACTACAACATGCCACTTCACTGTACATTACTACACTATACAACATTCTACTCCACTCTATGCCCCTCCACTCTACACCACTGCACTCCATGGTATGAAAGACCACCCCACTCCACTCTACGCCACTCCACGGTATGACACTTTACTCCATTCTGCGCTATGCCACTTCACTCTACTCCACACTACTCCACTCTACAACACTCTATGCCAGTCTATAATACTCTGCTCCACTCTACTCCACTCCATGGAACTCACTCTACTCAACTCCACACCACTTTATTCCATTCTGCTCTATGACACACTACTGCACTCTAATCCACTACTCCATCCTACGCCACTCCAATCTACACCACTCCACTCTGAGATACAAAACACTGTATGGCATGCCACTCTACTCTACTCCATGGCATGCCATTAAACTCCATGCCACTCTACAACATTCAACTCCTCTCTATGCACTTCCACTATACTCTACTCCACTCTGACACGCCACTCTATAACACTCCACTCCACTCTATGCTATGACATGCCACTAAACCCTACAATACTCTACTCCACTCTATACCCCTCCACTCTATACCATTGTACACCACTCGACCATACTGTACAACACGCTACTGCACTCTAAATCACTCCACTCCACTCTATGATATGCCACTCTACGACACACCACTCCACTCTACAATACTTTTCTCCAAGCTACAAGACTCCATGCAACTCTACTCTATGACATGCCACTCCACTCTATGACATGCCACTTCACTATTTGCCACTCAACTATACGCCCTTCCACTCTAGCACACTCTATGACATGCCACTCTGTCATGCCACTCCACTCTACTCTATGACACGCCATGCCACTTCACTCTACAACATGCCACTACACTCTATGGCACTCAACACCACTGCACTCTATGACACACCGGCCCACTGTACAAGATGCCACTTTACTCTATGAGATGCCACTCCACTCTGTGGCATGCCACTCCGTTTTACAGCACTCCACTCGACAGCCCGCCAATGCACTCTACGGCACTGCACTCGCCAACATTCTATTTCACGATATGCCCCTCCACTGCATGCCACTCTACTCTACTTTTTCTAGTACGCCACTCCACTCCACTCTATGACACCTTACTCCACTCTACACTACCCCACCACACTCTACTCCACTGCAAGACACTTTACTCTACTACATGCTGCTCCACTCTATGCCACACCGCTCCACTGAATGACACTTTACTCCACACTTCATTCTATGGCACTGTATGACACTTTACTCCACTCTACACCACTCTACAACACTTTACTCCACTATACGCCACTCCACTATAAATTCTCTACTCTACTCTATGGCACTCTATGACACTCTACGCCATCAGACCACACTATACGCAACTCGCTCTATGCCACTCCATGCCACTTCAATCCACTCTACTCTATGACACAATACTCCACTCTCTTCTTCTTCACTATTCCACTTTACGTAACTCCACTCTATGCAACTTCACTCTATGACACTGTACCCCACCCCACTTCACTGTACTCCACAACACACCACTCCACTCTGCTTTACAACACTCTACTCTATTCTATGCCCCTCCCCTCTATGCCACTCTAATCCATTCTACGACACGCCACTCCATGACACACCATTCCGCCCTACTCTATGACATGCCACTCCCCTCTACAACATGCAACTCAGCTCTATGCCACTCTACTCTACTCTACAACACTGTATGACACACCACTCAACTTTACGACACACCACTCCACTCTATGACATGCCATTCTACCCTATGACACTCCACACCAATCCAGTTTACAACAAACCACTCCACTCTACACCACTCCATGCCACTCCACTCTACGACATGTCACTAAACTACATTCTACGACATGCCACTCTACTGTATGCTACTCCACTCTCTGACCCTCCACACTAATGCCCAAATGTTCAAACCAATTTTGCATTTCTTAACAGTCTGAATCGTTGTTTTGGCTGCTAAGAAATGCTAAACTGGCTTTTGGTATGTGCGAAAGGCATGTGCAGCATCACAAAAGGCGATTTCTACCCAGTAGAAATTGCATTTTATGATTCGCAAAATAGGAAATTGCGATTTGGTAACTGCATGTACATAGCATTTTCTTAATTGCGACTAGTCGCAAAATGGCCATTTAGGAAATGCTATTACTATCTAATCGGATCTGTTGGTAACCAGGTGCAAAATTTAAAAAAGGTACCCAAAGTGCATAAAATAAGGTACCTAATATGTCCTTATTTAACTTTCAGTCAGTTGATAACAGGAGCAGAGACGCAGGACCCGGTGGCAAGCTAAGTTTAAAAAAATGCATTATTCTTTATAATGCACACCCTCCAGCAATCGCGGCCCCCCATGTGACACCTCTGTGACACCTCGCAACCGCCCTCACCCTGCTACCCGTGAGCCATGCTGGCCGCCGCTGCATGGAACACCCCTTTTTATACTGTTTACTGCTTGAAGGGGCACATATTTACAAGTCCATGAAAAGCCACGTAAAGTTGCTTTGCGTGGCCTTGTAAACATGTTGTGGCACATTGCACAACCGAAACATCAAACACGTGACATCACGGCGTTGCAAGAGTGCCGCTAGGGCTTCATAAATGAGGCCCTTGGATAATCGAAGAACTACCACAGTTCATCCTTGGAAAGGTCCTCAACGTCTTGGATCTCATGCCATTGCAGCTAGGAGCACCAAGGAGACCACCACCACCACCCCTGACATGCATCACTCACCTGGACAACTGTTCCATTCCCTTTGGGTGACAAATGGACCTAATCCCCTCTAAGCTTCCCCTGTAGACCGGAACTTCAGCAACAGGAAGATGGAGACCAGGGACCGCCGAAAGCCAGAGACTCTCTGGAACTGTCTTTAAATGTGGAAGAAGGAGAGACACACAACCAATCAACATTAAATTAGGTTTTCTGCTATCTGAGGAGTCACATCTGGGGGCTGCACAGACTCTGCACTGGATGATCATGTCACAGTGGATCCCACGTCGCTGGGGGAGCGTTCAGGGGCAGTGTTGGGATCCTGTCTCTGAATACAAATATCATCATCGGCGCCTCATGCAGCTCCTTCCGCCTCTCTTGTACAACCTGCTGCAGATTGGGGGTGGCTTGTACTTGTGGCGGAGATGCCTGCTCCCCCTACACCTCCCAGTACAACTGGCTCCACAAGTGACAGCTTGTTACGCAGACCCTTCACTCCCTGTCTGCAGCACCTGGCAACCAGTAGATTGCAGCCAGGTCCTGGCCTGTTCAGCGGCGTCATTGATTTGCATGTCAACATCTGGGATCACTTGCAGCCTTTACGGGTAGAGGAGGGAGTATTTCATGCCCAACTCTCGAAGGCATTGCTTAACCACTAGAGAAAAGTCCCATTGCCTCTGCACCCCCGTGGCGTAGTCAGGGAAGAAAATAACTGTGGCGTTATCCACTTTCATCTCCCCCAGCTTGCCTACTTCCCTCAGGACACTATCATGATCCCTGTAGGAGGTGGAATAGAAAGGGTCTAGGACCTGTCCCCGGCAGCCTGTGGCTCCATGGCACCCAAAAGGCAGCTCCACCCGCACCCCTACTCCGATCTAGCAGTGGCAACCAGATTCCGTGTGCCCCAGTGAGTGACGGAAGATCAAGAGGTGCAACAAAGGGCCTGGACCTGGGCCTGAACTGACCCACGTGCTCCTGGCACCCGCCACCACCAAAGGCCGGCATCAGCGAGTAGAACCAGTTAGTAGAGTAACCCACCAGTCTTGTGCGATGCCCTCCGTGATGTTGGTCAGCAGCAGCGCAGGGATTGCTCAGGGCACGGTGTCCAGAACCACTGGTGCTAGGCCTGGGCCCGACTCGACCCCCAGGCCTCTTCAACTCCATGTTCTGCCTGCTCCTCACCTGGACAACAATATTGTGGCTCAATCCGCCGCCCTCTCTCCGAATCTGTGACTCAGACAGCAGGATCCTCAGCCACGCAGGATTTAACAGGCCTGGGTACAGCAGTCGCCACCAAATCCACTGGCGAACCATTGATGCAGGTGCTGCAACAGGGTCCCCTTAGGCATGAAGTTGCAGCGCTCCCACCACATAAGTTCAGTGCAGCTCAGGGGCCCCATTTGCCACAGCGTACAGGCAGCAACACATTCTCCGGCCTGTGATGCATAGAGGCGAGGTCCAACATTGCCAATCTCCTCCGTGCACCCCGGTGTTGTAGTGGTGCGTGTTATGCAATGCAGACCTCCCTCTGTCAGTGCGCAAGAGCACCTCTACTGATCACAGCTCCAAGGGGTACCAGCCGGTCTTCTCACACAAGTCCGCAATGTGTCTCCATGCCACCTGCCAGACTTTGCCACCAGGTGAGGGCGATCGCCAATGCCTCAATGTCTACCACCACAGCCTACAGGCTTGGACCCGATACGGGCCCTCTCCACTGTCAGGCAGCAGTGACTCCACTGCCCTGCCGCCTCCCACTCTGGGTTTCAGACGCAGGCCCAGCGAGGCCTCCGGGCCCCAGCGACTGTCAGCACTTCCAGGTATCGGCTGCCATGATGTTGCAAGCATGGCACTATGAAAAGTGCTGTGTCACTGGTTTTCCCTAGCGATGTACATACCACTTTTCATAAATTAGGCCCTGATTCTGCTTTTTTCTCTTCCACTGGTACACTGGCTGGTCATCCTGGCTGTTGGGTGGTTTGGGAGGGTTGTTGACCTGTGCTGAACTTGACCCTGGCTGCTCCATTCTGCATTCCATTGTTTTTATTTTGTTTTTTTCATTAGAGGTGTATTTATAGGCTTTGTTTGCCTCTACAGACTGAAAAGGGACGTTGGGTGACTAACATGATTTTTTTGCTGCTAATTGGCCCTTCGTCACTTTTCTCTCACTAATGTCAATTTGTTTATCGCTGTGACGCTAGTGTTAGCTGCAGTTTTCACCATGGCTAACTGATTCTATCGCCATGTAGCAACTTATTGCACACCCTCATATCTGTCCCTCTAAATGTCAATGCCATATTTAAGAATTTTCCATTTAGACAAACTATTCTAAACTAATCTGTTTCTAAAAATGAGAAACCTGGCCCTGTACAATAAAGTCCATAGAGTTGGTTATAACTGCGGGTAAAATTGCAGTTTATTTGACCCTTTTGAAACCCTATTAAATATAGATTATTTAAACATTACTATCCCTCAACCACATCCTCCTAGTAAAAAACATAACCTTCTTGTGATCTTCAAGGTTTTTTTGTATCAGTTTAATTGGAACAAAACTTGGTGTTGTCAAAACCTCCTACCATATTTTCTTGCATAGATTGGGTTTGATTGACAAAATGTTATAAATATTAGCATAATAATGATAATATTTAACAATAATAGGTGCATTGACAAATATATTTTGGCAAAAATGCATGGCAAATCACCATTTAGTGTGACTTTGTACCTACAAAACATCACCTGGCACTTACTACCTAATCCCATTAATGTACATTTGGTTCACAGAGCTGCACTTTGGTCAGCAGTGATAATAAACTGATTTGCTTTGTTTCTAAGCGGGCATATGCTTTCTGTACTTCCACCACCCACTATGCATATGTTATTTTCGTACTTCCAAATTCAAATCTCTTTATTTTTCCAAAACTCAGTACTGGTTGATATGTTTGATTTTTATTACATCGGGTTTGCAGTCATGAGGACTACAAAGTAATCAGGAGCATGTACAGCAGGAGCTTTCAAGTGTTAGTCACTTGAGCATTCCTTAATTGTTTACATCCTACCTGCTCTGTTCAGGGATATTTTAGCAGCTTTGTACATGTCATTCTGAGTGAAGCTGATGTAAGTATACACAAGTCTTCCCATGATTTCTTCCTTCTTTATGTTTTTCCACAACTGTCATTTTCTGGATAAGTCACAGATTTTCATTACATTTCTTAAATAATATTTCTTTACAGTTAGAGGAACAGAAAATAATTGAGTGACAAGCTCAAGTTCATTTTGGGAATTCTTTCTACTCTAAAATAAATGAGCCATGAATGTGTTCACTGAGTATTGCCTTGGTCTATTTTTAAGGCTGCCTATAATGAAATTGCACTTTTGCAATTTCTAGTAGTGAATGCGAATCCGTAGGATTCGCTATTAGAAATTACTGGCTACATACATTCCGTTTTGCGACTCCCAAATAGCAATTTCTATGGATTCGCTATTTGGGAATCACAATTTTGGAATTTCGTACATATGGGCCTAAGACTCTGTATGACATACCACTCTATGACATGCCACTTCACTCCACTCTACGACATACCAGTCCACTCTATAACACTCTATGACACACCACTTTATGACATGTCACTCGCCTCTACTCTAAGCCACACCACCCCACTCTGCGCCACTCTACATTATTCTGCTCCACTCTTTGCCCCTCCACTCTAAACCACTGAATAAACATATCCCGCTGCTCTCAGAACAGAATATGTTTGACTCAAGTAAATCTGTGGAAGCTAATTATCAGACTTTCTTTGATCAGATACATCATACTTTGGACCTGATCATACAAATGAAGTTAAAAAATAGAAACAAACCATCAGCCCCGTGGTATAGTGAGGAACTGAAACTGATGAGGAAAGAATGTAAACATGCAGAAAGAAAATGGAGGAGGGGTATGATGAAACAGATAAAAAAAACTTTGAAAATACAAATGGTCCTATACAAAGAAGCAATTATTGAATCAAAAGCTGAACACTACACTAAAATCATCTTGCAGGCTCCTAACAGTGCTAAAACCGTTTTTAGCATAGTGAAGAACAAACCAGCTTGTGTGAGTAGTAAGATCACAGCAACACAAAAGCTCTGTGTTGATCTTGCTGTCTACTTTGACAAAAAGATTCACAAAATTATTGACGGGTTTAAATCGAACCAAGCATCTAGCATGGGTGATGGAAATATGCCAGTCATACTGTATTGACAGAATCCTCGCACTCGTGTTTGCATGAAGTTTGTACTGGTAATTGAATGTATGTTGGTGCTGAATGAGATCTCCCTTCTGGGTCGTGGGAGTCAAATAACAGAATATGATAGCGTTATTCCTGCAGGGAACGACGTCCTCATAGAGCACTCAGAAAATAATGTTCCTTTAACTTTCAATTCTTTTCAATAAAGTTTTATTCAAAAAGTTTCATTTTGTTGATAAATCATCTTTTCTTCAACGTTATAATCATTTTAACAAATCAAACAATCGAACGCCCAATGCATTTCGGGCAATGTGCCCTTCTTCAGGGGCATTGTATTCTGTTGAGGACAAGAACACAACTGTGATATAATCGTCAAACCCACAAAAGTATCAAACAAGCATTTTTAAAGCAAACATTTTTAAATCAGGTCTCTCACTCAATGCTTGTTTGATACTTTTGTGGGTTTGACGATTATATCACAGTTGTGTTCTTGTCCTCAACAGAATACTATGCCCCTGAAGAAGGGCACATTGCCCGAAATGCATTGGGCGTTCGATTGTTTGATTTGTTAAAATGATTATAACATTGAAGAAAAGATGATTTATCAACAAAATGAAACTTTTTGAATAAAACTTTATTGAAAAGAATTGAAAGTTAAAGGAACATTATTTTCTGAGTGCTCTATGAGGACGTCGTTCCCTGCAGGAATATGCCAGTCATACCATCGTTGCTGGAGAAACAGGAGGAGGGAACAGACGCAGATCAATGAGCGACACTGAAAACATTTTCAAATTCCTTCTGAGGAAATGTTCGACAAATTAGCCCTGCGTGTTACCTCCGGCTCACCACTGAATCCCTTTCCCTCAGAGGATATGGAAAGAATTCAATTCAGAACTCTTCCCACGGCTATATCAAATCTGTAGCCAGTCACTGGACAAAGGAGAAGTACCGGAAGGGTGGAAGCAGGCAATGGTGACTCCATTGCTTAAGAAACCTTCACTTGACCCTCTCTGTCCGTCCAACTATAGGCCCATCTCACTGCTACCGTACCCAGTAAAAATTCTGGAATGAGTAGTTAGCAAATCCATCTCTCTCTTCTTAGAAGGAAATAATCTGCTAAATGAAGCTCAATTTGGATTCCGCCCTGAGCACAGAACAGAAGCGGCCTTAGTCACAGTCCTTGATGACCTAAGAATGTGTGCTGACAATGGCAATCTGGTTGTACTGGTGCTACTGGATATGTCAGCCGCTTTTGATACAGTGAATTATGGCATTCTGTTGGAAAGCCTCAGGAATGTAGGAATCAAGGATCAGGCATTAAAATGGCTTCAGTACTATTTGACGGGCAGGCAGCAAGCAGTGACGATTCCTTCTTTTAGATCTACAAAATGTGCTGTTCGACAGGGGGTACCGCAGGAGTCAGCAATAAGTCCGATCCTATTTAATATATATCTGTGCCCACTCATCCCTATCATTAAATCTTTTGCCATTTAATTAATAAATTATGCAGTCACCATGGATAACTTCCATGAATGTATGCAAAGCACCACAAACTGGCTCAGATTTTTTTTTTACAATTTAATGGTGAAAAGACGGAAATTGTGTTTTGCAGCATGAATAAAATAGCCCCCCCCATATGTATTTATTTTCGGCTTACCCCTTCTGATAAATCACTAATCCCAGCAAAACAGTGCGCAACCTGGGGTTATTGATGAACAATAACATTCAGTTGGATTCCCAAGTCAACAAAGTAGTTGGTACTTGCTTCTCCCTGATCAGAGCCTTGCGAAAGATCCTTCCACTTTTGCCAGTCTCCTCCAGAATACAAGTGGTGAGGTGTGTAATCTTGAGTAGGCTGGATTATTGCAACCCCCTGTACTTGGAAGCACCCAATGTACTGGTAAGAAAGCTGCAAAGAATCCAGGCCATAGCAGCAAAACTAGCTCTAAACAGGCATTGGAGTTCCTCTACATCTTTAGCTTTGAGGGATCTCAATTGGCTGCCGATTAATCAGAGAATACAATGTAAATTTCTTTTTTTCTGCTCTCTAGAGCAGCTCATGGTCTGGGACCTAAACAACTTCAGAAAAAAATCTCTTGGTATGCTCCCTCAAGAAACCTCCGCTCAGCAACTGCAAATCTGGGGAACTCCACGCGATTTAAAAGAGCTAGTAAAGGCGGCAGAGCTTTTAGCTCTGCAGCCTCACGGCTGTGGAATGCTCTCCCCCCTAATATCAGACAAATTCAGGATCTACTTCAATTTAGGAAGTAGCTGAAAACGTGGCTGTTCCCTAGAGAGGAATAACCCAAAAAGACACTGTCAGGACATTATTCTCTTCAGATATTTTTTTTCTCTCTTATTTCTCTCTCTGCTGTTGCTAGTTTCAGGGATAGCCGTCTTTTTTCTGGCTCTTTTTCCGGCACTTTTGACATCTTTCTAGCACTTTGACATCTTGGTAACTCGCAGCCCAAGAAAACCCGTTGGGTGACAATGCGCTATATAAATACTTTTTACATTACATTTACATTACTCCACTCTGACATGCCACTCCACTCTACTCTATTACACGTCACTTCACTGTATGACACTTTACTCCACTGTATTCTACGCCACTCCACTCTACTCCACTCCACTCTTTTCCACACTTCTCCACTCAACATAACTCTAAGACATCACTTTACGCCCCTCCACTTTATGCCACTCCACTGAACTCCGCTCTATAACACTCTATGACACTATATGCCTCTCCACTCTATGACATTCTCACTCTTCAACACTTAAATCCATTCTATTCCACTATACAGAACTCTGCTTAACTCGATCACGCTTTATGCAACTCCCTCTGTGTCACTGAATGCTACTTTATTCCACTCTACTCAATGGCACACTACTCCAGTCCTGTCCACTCTACTCCACTTTATGCCACTCCACTGTACGACACTCAACTAAACGCCACTCCCATCTACAACACTCCACTCTATAACACACCACTACAAAGTGCAACATGCCAGTCCACTCTATCCCACTCCACCCTCCACCCCTCCATTCTAAGACACTCTACCACATGTCACTCTATGACGCGCCACTCCACTCTATTGTACAACATGCCACTCCACTCTATGCCATTCCACTCAACTGTAAGATACACCATTGCACTGTATGGCACTCTACTGTGCACCACCCCACTCTACTGTAACACACGTTACGACAAGCCAGTCTATGACACACCACTCCACGTCACTCTAAGACATGCAACTCCACTCTATGGCACTCCACTGTACAACACTCCACACCATTCCACTCGGACATACCAGTCCACTCTACAACACACCAGTCCACTCCACTCTATGACATGCTACTCAACTCTCCACCACTCCACTCTATGCCCCTCCTTTCTAAGACACTCTATGACACACCACTCTATGAAACTTCACTACATTCTATTCTAAACCATGCCACCCCACTCTGTGCCACTCCACTCTACAACATTCTCCTCTACTCCATGCCATTCCACTCTACAACACTCTACTCCCCTCTATGCCACTGTACGACAATGTTCTCAACTCTATGCCACTCTATGGTACTCTGCCTAAATGAATGGCACTTTACGCAACTCCCTCTATGCCACTCCATGCTACTTTCCACCACTCTACCCTGTGACATTTTACTCCAATCTACTCCAGTCTACTCCACTACTCCACATTATGCCACTCTACTCCACTGTACGACACTGAATGAAATGACACTGCCCTCTACAATACTCCACTCCACTTTATAAAACATCACTCCTAAGTTTGACATTCCACTCCACTCCACTATATTCCCCTCCACTCTAAGAAACTCTGCGACACCACTTTATGACGCACTACTCCACTCTATTGTACGACAAGCCACTCCACTCCACTCTATGCCATTCCACTCTACTCTAAAACACGCCATTCCGTTGCACGTTACTCCACTCTAAGACACTTTACGACATGCCACTCTGACAGTCCACTGCACTCTACGTCACAGTACTCCACTTTACGGCATCCCTCTCAACTCTACTCCACTGTACGACACCCTACTCCACAAAACTCCTCTCTACGCTACACCACTCCACTCTATGACACACCACGCCACTCTAGGAGACGTCACTCCACTCTATGACATGCCACACCACTATACACCACTTCCCAGAATGTAAGACCTATTTGAACAGACCATAAATTAATGCCAACTTTGCCAAGCCATGAGGGAGAGTATTCATCCTGTCAACATATTCACAGAAGAAGAATGCAGTTCTGCATGGATAAGTAACTCTTGATTTCTGTCTTCTTCCAGATGATCAATACCTTCTGGTACTACTTGAAGCTTGTACGAAACACATGATTGTCAAGACAGCCTCCTCAAATGCATTAGCCTGTTAAGCCCAAATTAGAACAAGCATTGGCATAGCCAATAGGTCTCGCTTTTGTGACCTTATAAGTATTTAGGTTTGCAGCACAATATCCTTTCTGCAACAACATCAGCTGTTGCATGGCTAAACCTTGTACCTTATAAGTGTTTAGCAATGCAACAGTTGATGTTGTTGCACCAACGATATTGTGCTACATAACTAAATACTTATAAGGTCCCAAAAGTGAGACATATTGATAATGCCAATGCTGTTCTGCTTGAGTCTATAATTTATTGGTCTTGGAACAACAATATTTGATGTAGGATTCAGCCTGTAACTTCCAGTGTAGCAAAAGACATGGTCACGGTGACTTGCTGGAAGTTTAGATAAGGAACCAACATTACATAGCAGCTATCAGTCCCTTTTAAGCAATAGCCAAAACACTATAAAGTAAAACAAATTATAAAGGTTGCTACTGTTTCAGGCTTCTCCCCTTTAATGCAAAAGAGCAAGGCATGTTGGCATGGTTTAATGTCATGCGAGCTAAAAATTCTCTTCAGGTATTTTTTTTGTTCAATTAATAAAATCGGACAGACCGTTAAAATATGTGTCAAACTTTCTTCTTGCAGTTGGCATAGTCTGCACCTTGTATTCTGTGGTTTTGGCTGCAAATTCGAAATATATTCTAGTGTTTGACCTACCAATTAGGTAGATAGAAAAAGAGCTAGAGAGCTAGGTATGGTTTAAGTGAGCGATAGAGAGAGAGCTAGAGATTGGGAAACGGTAATGTTGAGAAAGGGAAAAGGGTGCGGCCTAGAAGGTATTGTGTAGAAAAAGAGAGGTGACTTAGAGGCAGACAGGTAAAATAGTGACGGTAGAGAGCGGGGCAAAATGGAAGGTAGCATAAACAGAAGTGGTAGAGAGAGTAGTGAGAGAGAGAGAGAGAGAGAGAGAGAGAGAGAGGGCTGATGAACAGAAAGAGGGGAGGGGATACAGAGAGACAGAGGTGAAGAAGAGAGACCGAGCTGAGGCAGAGAAAGAGTGGTAAGGTTGATACAGGTGTAAAAAGAAACAGAGGGTGATCAGGTACATCATGCAAGCCCAGCTGGGCAGGGAGCCCCCACACCCCACAGGGCTGCCTCTAAACGTCAGAACAATGCATATCTGGGAGACACCGGAGAAACAATGATGCTGAGAGAGAGAGAGATTGTGGAGGGAAAGACAGGGAAAGGAAAATGCACTAAGAAAGGAGTAAGGTAGTACTCATGATATCCCGAGGAACCAGAAAATCCCGATCTGCCAAAGACCTGCTGCTGCAACCAGCACACCTCCGGAAGAAAAAAAACCTACAATTGGGCCTTCTCGGGGGCTGTACCAAGAATCTTGAACTCTCTCCCACCCTCCACTAGAAGACGTCCGTCCTTGGCACACTTTAAAAAGGAGACCAAAAAGTTCTTAATTGGAAAATACCTCATCTAATGAATACCTTTCAATCACCTCATCAACATGTTCCACCCTCCACCTCTGCATTATCCAAGGCCTCCACAAATGAAACTTTTTCCTGCACTCCGGGGCATCCCCTCAAGTGCTGAGACTGCGTGTATGTTATACCTTCCTGCTTTAATTTGTTCACTACTTTAATATTGATCCCCCACGTAGCTTGGACCGTCTACTTTAATATTGATCCCATACGTAGCTGGGACCGTTGACGGCACGCACCTCATGTATAATACATCCCCTTGTATTTTTCATCTACTTGCTTTATTTTTTCTCGTATGTAGCTTGAACTATAACCTGCGTGCTCCTCCCTTACAATGTATCCCAAACTTTCCCAATGTGATCCCTCTTATCCTTATGCTTTGTATTCCTCGCTCTTAATCCTGTAGAGCGCTCTGATACCCTCACGGGTCTGGTTCGCGCTCTATAAAACTATAACATAAATAAATAAAAGCGATGAAGTAGAGGGAAGAGCAGTAGAATGAGGATGGCGAAGCGGCGAGTGAGTGGAGAGAGGTGCAGCGAGAGGTTTGAGGGAGAGTTTAGGCAGAGAGGGTAGATTGAGAGGTAAAGATGTAGGCATGGAAAGTGACAGAAATGAAGTTGTGTGAGGTAAAACATACTGAGGTTCAAGAGGCATTTTGATAATGACTGATGAGGAGACATAAGTGAGCTAGAGAGAGTTGAAATGAAGATGGGGTAGAGATGTAGAGAGAGGTAGAGAGTGAGGTAAAGCTAGAGGGGTGAGGCTGAATATGTGAGATGTAGTATAGAGAGAGGGTGGGGGCTAAGATTATTTTTAACATATTTCTTTTAACTACCTGCGAGCCTGAGGGGTTGGCTTGAGTAGGCTGGGCAAGCCCAGGTGCAAAGTTAAAAAGGAATTCCAGCTTCCCTGATTGCAAGTGGGGATTTATAAGTCCCTTCAAGAGAAATTGCTAGAACTGACTGAAAATGTTACATTAGAAACGTGGCCACTTGGGAGCTGTTGCAATGCGAAAGCACGTTTTGTTTAAACCTCGGAGCAGAGGAAACCAGGTTTGAAGCATAATAAAGATTCCAGTTCCTTAGTCCTTAAACAAAGCGACCCCGCGGACAAGGAAGACGCGGCTGCTGCAATAAGTCTCTCAATTGCGAGATATTAAGCTATTGACATTGTAAATGACGATGCCTTTTATTTATGTTCAAAAAGCCTGCAGTAATAAAAGGCATTGTTGTTTACAATACCAATAGGTTAAAGTTTCGAAAATGAGAGACCTATTGCATTGCAAATGCTTGTTTAGGTCTGGAGCAAGATTTTAGGTCTCTTTTCTACCAATGAAGCGTTGTTAGATAACTTGTATGTTTGTATTTGCTGAATGTATGTATTTTATGATAATTAGCAATTTTGTATTTTTATTATTGCACGCGTCCTGGTGCTTACTGTTGTGCTTTATGAATCTACCTCTCTGCTGTGAGCGAGTCCTGTGGCTTCCTGGGAAGCATTTCACGGTGTGTAAATCTGATATAACGGGGGCGGGACATGTCTGTGAGGCGCTCAACGAGAATTAACATTTATGATCAAATATTAACTTCTAGTCCTGTGTTTATGCCCTTAAGATATCAGGGGTACCGGCACATCCTGGCAGACTTGCAGGGGGCACTGTCTATGGCTGCAAGCAAAGACCCCTGTGCACCATCATTACTCAGGGCGGATTAAAAATCTGTTCTCTGTCGTCCATGCTCTGTCGTTTGCACCGCACTCGCTGTAGATTAGGTTAACCGAAGTAGAGCGAGAGCCCCGCCTTCCACCCCACGCCCTCCCTCGTCGGAGCTTCTCCGAGTCCCGGCTCAGCCACTGGCCCCCTCCCCCAAGCGATGACCTGTAGCAGGGACTATGGTATAACGGATCTTCACTTCTGAGGTGGCTTGCTTGGGCGGTTAGGTCAACACATAGCTCTGTGCAGGGGGGAGGCAGACTCCAAGAGAGCTGTCCCTTGCAGGAAGCTGGACTCTACCTATGTTCATTCGGTTGCGGGGAGGTGGAAGACGGCTGCCGGAGAGGAGTGGGCTTGGCGAGAGGCGAGGAAGATGGCTATTGGGGTGTGGTATCGGTCGTGCAGGGGATAGGGCTGGGAGGAGAACGGGGGCTAGGCAGACCCAGCCGTGAAGAAGGGGCGACGTGAGAAGGGCTTGTTGCAGAATGTGAAGAAGGGACTGGCGGGCAGGAAGCGATGAGGGAAAGGCGCATGCTCAGTGGAAGGGAGAGGGCTGGGGGTGGGCGCTGAGGGAGCAGTGCAGGGGACAGTGCTGCTGGGGAGTGGGGATGGCCTCCAAGGCTGTAAGAGGGGGCAAGGGTAGTGGAAGGAAGAGGCGCCTGGGCTCAGACATGGAGCAGTGCACGCTAAACAGCAGTGGCTGGTGAAGAGGGTGGTTGCACTGGGTACTGCCGGTGCTGGAAGAGGGTTCTAGTTCTGCCATGTGCTGCCAGACTTTAGATGGGAGAGGCGGGCGGGAAACCGAGGAGCACCAAACAGCAGAGGTCTGTGGCGGAGGAGTTGGAGCTTCTTTAAGGGGCAGTGTCCGAGGAGACTAGCACTATATGTAGAAGCAGTGAGGTAAGGGGGGCAGCGGGGGCACAGACTACTCCTAGCACTGTAGACCGGTAAGTGCCTGTAAGGGTTAAATGAAAACGTGGAGCCTTCTATGTTGTATTCATTAATGCGTGCACTCTCTCAGCGGCAAATCACTATTCTAAATTTTTTTTAAATCCACATAAGCTTTAATAATCGTGTTTTACAATTTGTCAGTGTTTTAACATTTGTGAGTATGCGACAAACAAGCCAACATTTCGAACCAGGAGAGAGGGGGGGGTTACTGTCCCTCTTGATTAACTTTTGAACGGGGTGAATTTAGACCGGAGACATGTAAAACAATATCTTTAATAACCCGCACTGTAATTCAAGTGTGGCCCCGCGGCCGCAAATGTCAATGGGCATTCAGTAGTCAGCAAAGGGGCGGTGTGGTGTCATCAATGGACGCATGAGAGGGGCTTAACAGACAGACATACAATGCGCATAAGTAAACAAGCACGGCAAGGCGAGACCTAATAAAAGGACGTGAGTGGTATGCACGTGCTAAAGGAAAAGTGAAAGCAGGCTGGCGAGTGGCGTGCGATGTGCGCGCATTATGTCGAGAGCGGAAAGCCATATGGCGCCTCTGCTCGTCATTGTGTGCGTATCCGCACACTCTAGGCTATCCAGCTTTTGGTAGGACTTTTAAAAGCCTGTTCACTAAATGTCTGGCGGCGCTTGCACTGGCTCAGGCGATACCTACAAATAATGGTTACATATAGACTCGATCACACTCAAAACTGATAATAAGCATCCTTTTCAAGCACAAGATTTTCAGCAATACCTAGAATCCTAAATGGTGGAACACCGGAAGAATACTCCACAATTGTCTGAGGTCAAAGGAAAATTGGTTTGAGTCATTAGAATAATAAATAAGGCACTATGCACAGGGGTTTAACAAAAAAAAAATTTAATGCAAACTACTTAATTTATTGGGCATATATTGCAACACCCCTCACTGTACCACTTGATTTACCCTAATATCGCTCGTGTTTAGCCGTGCTATGAAAAAACACCTTACTGGTTACACATCAGTGGACGCCACCATCTTTGGAGATTGAAGCAGCCAATGACAAGGTTAACACAACAATAACTTAGTCAGCCACAAAAGAGGTGCAAGACCCATACATTTGTGAGTGTGAGATGAAGTTGTTGTCCCTAACAGGAAGTTTAGGGTGCTTTTCCAGAGTCAACCATGAACTGTAATTAATCCTAATGTGCGTAACACTGAAGTATATAAAAAAGTGCTTGATCCAATGCTTGAATTAATCTCAGCCTCTGGTAATTACTTAGAGCCACATCTGAGTCCATCTTATTTTGAACACAATGTCACCTCCATTTGGATCAAGCCTTATGCAAATTAATCTTGACCATGCTTCGATCAGAACAGTCCAGGCCGAACTGCCAGACCAGAGCCTCCCTGAACCGGAACCCAAGGCCTGCTTCACCCACATCAGTTGGGTATAGCTTGGTTCCAGTGGTACAGCATGCACAGGACCCTTGTCTGGGCATACCCGTCGCACTTAGGGCATCGCACTTAAGTATATATAAAAAGTGATGGATAGAATTCTTGAATTATTTTAGCCGCTGGTATTTACTCGTCCTGCATCCGGGTCCATCATTAAAGGCGAAACCGATCCTGAGTTGCTAATGTTCTGGTTCAAGGAGGACCTAGCATGGCTGTACGGAATGGACTGTTCCCATTGGAGAGGTGAACTCGTGGATCACAACACAGGTCTAATGCTCCATTTCTACTACCTAAACAATCTATTCATATCTATGATCAAATGAATACTTTCCTTCACTTATGGGGCCCAAATATGAGTTGCTCGGTGCAGGGGTGCTGAAATAACCCCGTCGGCATTCTCTGATTCCACCTGGTAATTGCACATGCAGTTACACATTGTTTTTTTAAAACTCAGAATGGGAAATAACACACAGACCAGGAGACCAGGATTACAGGGACCTTTTCTGTATGTGGATTTCACATTTAGTGGGACATGCCACTCCTATTTACCAAATGCTCTGAGCTGGTTGTGAATAGGAGTGGGTACAGATATGGGTTGCAAGGTAGGGGATGGGGCATTCAAAGAATTGAGGAGCCTCTGCACACTTGTCACTTGATTTTAATGTCTGTCTTTTCCAGATGGTAAAACTGGACCGCGCTCAGAAAATTCAGGTGCAGGAACCTAGGGGTACATATTACCTCAGATACTGTTCAATCAAACCCTAAATATAAAAAGTGTAAATTGGGTTCTCGTTTTATTGTAATTTATGTATCCTTTTGTACACAGTTCACCCTGTTGGTTTCAAGCCTGTCCGCGGGTTGCTCTCCTGAGTGGTGAATGAATTGACACTTGCAATCTTTCTCTTGTACATAATGGTGTTTTGTGTTCAAATAAAGAGGCGTTAGGTTCTCCTGTCTAATGCTGTTTCAGTCATTTGTATATATGTGCTACTCCTTTTACACTATGCTTTACTGGAACCTAGAATCCACGTACTGGGGGTATTTTAAGTATTGATGTTGCTGCATTACAGTATGTCTTCTCTACTTGAAATTGGACCGCTGTACAGTACTTTAAATTCTTTCAGCATTTCTATTGGGTTGGATTTCAGGGTCATTTCACGATTGTTTCATGTGCAAAAGCTTTGGACTGCTATGAGAAATACTCCAAGGGGCTGATTTTCAAAGGTCGAGTAGCATTCGCTCTGCGCCACAAAACCTTAGCACTGCCCCACGTACGTGAAAGTAAATAGCATTGCATCATATTTACAACGCAAGGCGTTGCGAACTAGCGCATGCACAAAAATAGTCTTGCATCTTAGCGTAAAAAGCATGTGCATCATGCACTTCGGTAAAAAAAAATTACGCAAAACACTGCAAAAGGATGCAACGTATTTTGGTGGAAGTCCAAAATCAAGAAACGGCAGAGAACCTTCCCCACAACCCATTCCTGTAATTTAGTAGGCAGAAGAGGATCCAGCTACCAGTATATCCATGTGGATGAGTGATATTCTCTGCTTGTAGATTCTTTCCTTCCTCTGTGTTTTCTTTTTCGCCAAGGCAACTATCCGCTGATGGTGACGGACAATGACCATCTCCATGGTTGCCACAGCCCGTAGATATTTGTTGTGCTTCTGCTGGTAGATCTCTCAGTAAATGGCTCCAGAACTTTTTGTGCCTGTTTTGTACCCACGCTATTTTTTCTGTGCTAATCTTTTTTGCACTGCTTCGTGTCCCTTTGCGTGACTCCTGTGAATAAATAAATCCGTATTTCTAAAGCGTGAACTACTCACCCTTACGGGACTTAAGGCGCTACGGGGCGTTGTGGAAATTAAGTGAGCTATTGCCCAGAGTTACATGGTGCTGAGCTGAGCTGCTGCCGGAGATCGAACCGTGAGCCCGGTGCTCCAAAGTCAGCTGCCCTGGCCGCTGCACCACACCTCTCCACCTGTGCCTACAGGGTTTGGGAGCTTTTTGCATGGGTAACGCCCTGACACACCCACTCTGCATACATTAAATCGACTTTGGCGCAGAGTGACGCAAAACTGTTTGTGCGTCACGCTAACTTCACAATATGGCGCAAATACTTGCATACGCCTATCTGAAAATGTGTGCGAGGTTTTGCGCCACTTTGAATCATGCGAGCGCCGGCGTAAACACTTTGAAAATCTGCCCCCAGGTATTTACTTCTTAGGGTTCTGTATGGTCTCTCATCCAATGAGGGCACACGCTATAACAGCTGTGCTTGTTCCTAATTGATTGATTTTCTGTTCTAACTATATGCCTCAAGATCCTCTGTAGGGTGCAAAGTACCTGTGCAAACAATGTCCCCCGATCCAGGGCCATCTTAACAGCATTATAGGCCCCCGGGAAAAGCATAGCAGTGGGCCCTGTCTACACAACCAGTCACAGGAATAAAAATGTTTAACGGAAAATTAGTTTGAAATTCTGGTCTGCATGGGACCTTTATGCTTGTGGGGCCTCCAGGCAACTTACCAGCGTGCCCATGCGTTAAGGCAGCACTGCTCGGATCCCATAGTGCCACAAGTGATGGCTGAACACGCCTATGTTCCCATACATTTAGGTGATGTAAATTTCCTTATTGGTCTTATTCTGTTTTCCCATTTTAAGTCCAATTAGGAACTCCTTGACTTTCAAGAGGACACTTTTAGCCACAATGAGGAAGGCACTCTTTAGGACCGCTGTGTCCTTTTTTCAAAATCTCCGCCATCCTTCTACTTACCAACACAAAGAATGTGGGATGAAAGGGTGTGTAGTGATAAGAGGTAGAGAGAATTGAGAAAGGGTGTGAGAAACACTAATTGGTGCTTATGTCCTCGAACAGACCTGCCTGCTGCTTTGAGGCAGGGGTCTCTGAATTGCTTTACTTATGAACAAGGATCCCTGGACAATAGATGTGAAGTCTAGCCTGCTCATGGGATTCGTGGGCTTTATCTATATTTCTCTTTTTTCATCTGGACCAATTAGCTAGATAAGCAATACTGCTTCCAAAGGATTGGAGTATCCAGTTGTCCTCATTCACTGCTCTCCAGTCTCTCCTGAAAGAAGATAAGTTGTACTTTGATGCATGAATACTTCAACCCACAAGCCACTCATGTTTCACAATATGTGCATTGGGTACTCCTTCAATATTTTTCCTTGTATATTATTGTTAAAGACACTAAATAATTGTTAAAGACAGTATATAATTATTAAAGACTGTATAAAATTGTTAAAGACGGTATATAATTGTTTAAGGCTGTATATAATTGTTAAATGAATGGCAACAATAGAGGAGTAATAAAATTAATATGGATCAGGTTTTATGGTTCACACGATTTAATAATTGAATATTTTATATTTTACTACATTTTCAATAAAACTCAGAAAATGGAAAAGAATAAAGAATTGGGAATAGTTGAAGAAGCCGCACTGCTGTCGGCACTGCATCCTGTTCCCTTGTATAGAACTAGATTTTCACAGACTAACTCAAAATAGGCGACATGGGGCCATATGTATCAAAATAGCATTTTGCGATTCTCAAATAGCGATTTTTTTAAAATCGCTATTTGAGAATCGCAAAATGGTATGTATGTAGAAATCAGCTTCTTTTTAGCGATTTCTTAAGATTCCTTAATTGCGATTAGCAAATTGCTAATCGCAATTAAGGAATAATTTCCCATTCATTCCTATGGGCCAGGAGGCCCATAGGAATGAAGGGGAAATTTGCGATTAGCAATTTGCTAATCGCAAATTGAGAATATTCGCAAGGGTGCAGGGGTGTCCAAAGGACACCCTGCTGCACCCCTGAAAATGACATGTGTGCGCATATGGCGCACATACATGCCCTAAGGGCATGTATGAGCGTCACATGGCACCTTTTGTTTTTACAAAAATTGCTTTTTGAAAGGAATTCGCAACTTACCACCAACTTGAAGTTGGTGGTAATTTGCGATTCCTTAGGGACAATTAGCAATATTTTTTTGCAGTATACATTGCATTTAAGGAATCGCACATTGTGCGATTCCTTACATGCAATCGCAAAATAAGGAATCGCAAATTGTGCGATTCCTTATTTTGAACCACATTTGCTTCATACATACCATATTGAGAATTTGCATTCGCAAAGGCCGAAATTCGGAGAATTTCGGCCTTTGCGAATGCGAGTTTCAATGATACATATGGCCCTAGAACTTTAATAAAATATGCAGCCTGTTAGTGATATAACCAAACTGAACTTTTAAAAATGACCAAATTCTTTAAAGTTGTTTTGAGAAATTTGAGCATATGCAAACTAGAAATGTGATGAAAGTTAGATCATATCTAAAGTAAGTGAAGCAAATACTCTGGCACAAAGTTGCCTTGCTTGTCACTGGCTCTACCAGAGCAGGAACAATTAGTACAAGGCATGGCCTCATTAGATTCTCACATGTATTTTAGAGCCCTTGGCATCCTTCACTCTCATTTGAGATTTTGCGTCATAGAGCAAGACAGAGTTTTGTGTGTGACCCAGTCATTATATCCACCTCTCCCTGATGTCCAATTTTTAGACGGAGTTTTGAATTACTGGAAGTGCTGATGGAATGCTATTCTATTATAGCACCCAGCTGATGGTTGGTGGAATTGTGGAAAGCTTTTCTGTTTTTTACCTATCCTGTGTTTTAAATTCCTGGGTCAAGGACAAGTAGGGCTAAGAGTTATGACGATTACCACTAAGTAATCGGGGCATTGCTTCTAATGGTACTTTTCATGAGTTTCTTTCCACAAGTTATAACATTGGCCTTCTACACTACAAGGCTGAATATGCATCTGGTGGTTCTCGGACCGTTAGACTCATGGTGGAGTGGTGTTGGTGGTCTTGTGACTGCCACATTATGACCATAGTGGTTGTGCCGCCCTGGGACCGCTTCCACCACCAGGGAAATATCATTCCTTGGCAGTGACGAGGCAGTCCAGAGGCATCCATATGCTTGGCGGGACCGCCGTAGTCCCACCAAGCATATTAGCAGTTTCCTCTCCACCAGGGTTTTCATGGCGGTTCCTCTTCCATGAAAACCCTGGCAGAGAGGAAATAAAGGGGACCCTCCAGGACCCCCTTGTACCTCACAGCATGTGCCCACCTGTGTGCATGCACAGAAGTTCAAGCACAGCATGGACTTTTCAGTCCATGCCGTGCTGGAACTGTTTTTGACATTCCCTCTGCAATGCCTATTTTCCAGGCACCGCCGTGGACACGCCAAAGGAATTGTCCAACAATAACAAAAAAAGTAATTATACAGCCAGTGGTTCTCATGTACGTTTGGTTGTGCGGTGGCGGGGTGGTCCCGCTGCCACACCGTCAAACCTGTAATCGGCCCCTAGGTGCTTTATGGACATCACAACGTTTTTGATTGTCTCTTTCAGAAATTGGGATATGACTGAGACTGACTACAGCTACGGGAAGAGAGTACGGTAAATTCCAGACATTTTCTGAGTTAAGAAATGTGTAATTTTTTTGGGGGAAATCTGTATATTACAATTTTATTTTTCGAGCATACATGAGCTTTGCATTTGTACGAACTTTTGCGTTACGTAGGAGTTAAGAAACTAGTCATAATGTTAAAGGAGTCCAGAAGGTAATATTCTGCAATCCCATTTGGAGAGTGGGCAGGTCAAGTACATAATGTGTTCTTAACCGTGAAATATTTCCAACTGATATATTATCTCGCGTTTTAGGAATGCCACACAGCCTGTAACTACTGCTGCATATTTTATTGAGTAAGAAAATGAAATAAAGTGCATTAAAAAAAAGATGTCATTGCAAACATAGGGGTTTCTCTGTGGACCAAAGAAGCTACACAGTCCTATAACATGTTGAGACAGTGGAGGGGCGGGATAAAGAGCTAGTCTATTAATTGTAATAGATGTTCTGGGCTTGTTTCCACAGAACGAAAGTGTTGGCCTGAGCTAGTTTTGGACAGCAATGGACACCACACAGGAGTCCTGACCTACCATTCTCATATAAGGCACACCTGTGCTTTGTCCTGGTGAGGTTCTCTGTGCATTTAAAGCCCATTTAAGGAGGCTGAATGTGGAGACTGTACTAAGGATCCTTGACTTTCCCTCTAAAAAGCTTGCCAATAAGACAAGCACAACGCTAGGTTTCATCTTAAAGAAATCATGAGTCCTTAGCTTAGGCCATGGAGCCGTGGGCGCGAGGAGTGCAGGAGCCAACAATCTGCACCAGGAAGGGGAGGATGCAAAGGATGCCGGGTGGTAATTACTGTTTTTTGTACTGTAGTTAATCAAATTGTCATGCTTTTTAGGAGGTAAAATGCAGCACAGACAAATTACAATACCTAATGGAAGGGCGTCTGCCCCTCCTTCATGATTATTATCCAAAGTGTTGGGTGATGAGTTCCTCAGACAAATTGTATCTAAGGGTGCTGTAATATTTTTGGTAAGGATGGTGCAGATTCATATATTAACCCCTTGTCGCTGTTACTTGTCCGAGTCCTCAAAAGTGGGGGTGAGCCCTTCTGCTGAAGAGAGAGGACCCTTCTGGCTTTAAGTACATACAGTACATACAGCGCATCCATGGTGTCGCAAGGAGGACCCTTTATTTTTATTTTTTTTAGTAGAAGCTTGGTTGCTTGACTGGGTCAAGATGGGGCCCATGCTTAGCTGAGTACCTTGTTTTCCCTCTTGATAGGTGTCCGCACTGTTTGCTGTAGTTGCGTATTTTCAGAATTCAGTCATTGTTTTTAGAATTCATGCATGCTGTTAGTCTCAAGGTGTGAGAGAAAGAGACTGAAAGGTGGCCCAATAGTGCAAAACACCTGCACAAAGGCAAACATACATCCATGTTTTCAGAATGACGTGGATTTGATCAATAGGAAAATATGTCCACTTCATCATGGATGTTTTAAGGACTGCAACATTTCAGTGTCGAATTTCTTGTGACTGGAGGCGTAGACCACTATTCCTTTTCAAAATGTGAAACCGTTGAGGCGTTTCCATGCTGATAATATTTGTGCAATAAAGCTTTTTCTTTGTTGTTTTGAGACAGGGGTCTCCATAGGCTGCCCAGAGCAACGTGAAACCAAGGTACAAACACAAGGACAGGAAGGAAAAAAACGAAATGACACAAGGACGGGGAAAAACCGAAATGAAAGCCCTTCATGGTCCTCACAACCCCTTAGCATTATAAAGTTCACAGCTGCGCAGGCAGAAAAACGTCGTCACACACGTCCAAGGCAGTGTGAATAATCCTTTCTGGAGCGCGGCCTGCAAGCTGCACCGCTTTTGTCAGGTGAACTTGAGTTAGGTCATCAGCCTGGCCCCTATCCCACCCCCTTTGCACATTCTAACGCCCGGGGGCATCTGTGGCCCTGGCTATCATTGAAAGTGAAATAACAGGCCGACGTTGAACTAGGAGGCTATTCCTTCAAAGGAAAGCAAAGCCCGCAAATGACACTACCCCACTCCAGTCTCCTGCAGATTAAAACGGAACACGGAATTCACGTTTCACTGTGCGGAAATTAAGCCTGTTACCTTGCCCTGCGCCCGGGACAAAGGAGGCCTTATCTATCTGTCGGATCGGGTTTAAACAAGTGATAAAAAGTCGTGTGTGGATGATTGGCACTCTATAGAAGGCGGCGCGAGAGACGTTTAGCCTCATGAATGACGATGAAGCAAGATGTCGTGTCGGGGCACACTTCAGAACTGAGCAATGCACGGCAGAGCTTAGCTGGTGCTCCCGAAAGAGCGAATTACAAAAAAAAAAGCATACAGCTCGCTAAAGCATGAAAACGGCCCTAAGAAGATTAGCTGCCCATGTGTATATTGTAAGTTATTTTAAATGTTATGCAAATGCGCTCAATGTATGTCACCCCCGTGCAGTCATCACACACCACGTCCAATCAAAGGGACTGCGCAACACTGCCTGTATAGTGGCTTTGCTTTGCCCAAATTCCCATATGTTTACAACTAGGCTTTCACACTTATGTGGCTGGCACCCCGACTTTATCTGGCCACCGCTGACTAGTATTGATGAGGGAGAGCAGCTGCTAGGTTTTTTTTCTTGGTAATGTCATTTTTTCCCTCACTACATGAATTAAGCTTGTTTCTCACTCTTTTGATCCCATGAGCCACATCATCTACACGCACTTACAAAGGTACCATGAAGCTTTCGCCTTTTTATTGCCATGTTAGATGCTTTGGTATATGGTTTGCCCAGATTGTTGTTTTCTTTGCAGAGCCTTTAGATATTTTTGAAAAATAATCTGCTCACTTGAAGTGCACATTCTGGGAGTGGCTTATAGTTTTGAACTTTCTACTTTCCCCCAGAAAAGCCAAGGAGAATCTTTATCTGTTTTGGGAACCCATTGGCATTTGGTGTGATAAACAGAACATTCCATGAAGAAGGAGGCCTCCTGGAATGTTTCCAATGCACCCGTTAGAGTGAAGTCTGCCACATTTAATTCCAGCTTTGGTAGTTCTGAGGTTCATTTCTATTAAATAAAGCTCAGGATCAGGAAATGGATGCTGAGCACATGCTGAGTGTAGAGAGCCATAACAGTTCAATAGAACAAGATCTGGTTAGAGCTGTTCCACTGTAGTCGGGAGGTACCTGGAGGAGAGTGAGCCACCATTTCCTGGTGTCTGGTGGTGAAGGAGGAAGCTCAGAAAACTCACTGAAGCATCAGGTCTCAGTGTGCCATCCCACATGCTAAGTGAACTTTCAATTTCGGTTGGAATGCCAATTGTACAGAGGCATTAATGGCCGGTAGACTTTCACTCTACCAATGCTGCGGATGCACCTTATTTTTTGAGTTCTCCACCATGGCAGAAAAGTGCGACCACACAAGTGGCCCCCTCTTCCAAGAGAGTAGACACTTTGGGAGTTTAAAACCTGACAGTAATTCTGCCAGTGCCTATAATATTGCTGAATTCCCATCATCAACGTGGACACTGTAAATGTACCCCAAAAGTCCATGTGCATTGCTGGTACTAATGTTAAGGAGACAGAACTTAACAATTGGTGAGATTCTGAAATACTCTTCATGAAGGTCTTTTAAAGGTCTGTCTAAAACAAAACTGATGGTGGATCACGTTTTTTGGTAGAGTTATACATCAATGAGAATCAGAGGTATCTCCACCAGTGGAATAGCATTATCGAGGAAATTCCAAATTGGGCGACTTGACCTCTGAGGGCGAAGTGGATATTCTGTGTTTTTTTTATAAGAACCTCTGTTGCCATCCGCCTTTTAATAGTGATCTTATGGCTCAGTGGACTAATGCATCCAGCGCTGAAATTTGCATTTGACCTCATGGTCTCAAGTTCAAATCCAGGTGGGTCATCTTTGTCTTTCATCCTTCTGAGGTCAACAAAATCAATTCCATTGGGTAACCATAAATATCTGCCTTTCAGCACGAAATACCCTAAGTTGTGAACTTGCACTTTAGAAATACCCATAATGTTATGTTAAGATAATCAGGTTATAAGTGTGACATTAGACACATTGGCTTCGAAGAGGACAGTGCCACACTTTGTACAATGGTTCAACTAAACTTTGGCAGAGAGGGTGTCACAGGCTGTATCATGTCTGCTGAGATGTTCTAGAGGACGCAGGCCTGGCTTTGACTTTCCTGGAATTTCAGTTAAGACACATTCAAAAACATTAAAATAGTCTTTATGAAAAGGTGGTATGTTCTGACAGTTCTCTTCTTACATTGGCCTGTTGTTGTGTAATTCACATGTTAATTCCACCCTTATAGTATACAGCATGTGGTAAGGGGTCAGCCCACTTCAGCCATTGGTTAACTTTACTTTGAAATGAAATGAAAATAAAATGTATATAGCACAATAGCTACCCTCAGGCATCCTAGCGCTGTGGAATAACGCAAAATAACAGGAGAAGAGCGGGTTAGAGGCATTCATTGAAAAGAATGGTTTTTAGAAGCATTCGAAATGAGAGCAGGTTAAGTTCCTTCCGCAGATGCAGTGGGATGGAGTTCCATGAGTTAGCAGCGTTATGAGAAAAGGAACGCCCGCCCCATCTAGCCTTCCTTATTCTGTGTGAGGTGACTAGGAAGGAGGACATAGAGCGGAGGACTCTGGAAGGTTGATAGGGAGTGATCATGGATTGGAGTAAGACTGGGTCCTTCTTCCAGAAGGCCCTATGAATCAGGCACATGGCCTTAAAATGGATCTTTGCCTTAATTGGTAGCCAATAATGGCTCCTCAGTGCAGGTTTCGCTGATTGGCGACGGGGGACCTGCAAGAGCATGCGGGCAGCAGAGTTCTGAATGACCTGGAGCTTATGCATGGTGGTTTGGAGGGCTCCAAGGTAGAGGGAGTTCCCATAATCCAGGCGATAGAGGTTGAGGGCCTGAACCATGATCCTTCTCGCCTGAAAAGGGAGGAGGGGGAGGATCTTACAGAGCATCCTCAGGAGGCCGTAGCAAGTGGCTGAGATTTTGGTGACCTGATGATTAAAACTGAGGGAGTGATCAAGCCACACACCAAGGCTCTTGATCTGGGTCTTCGGAACTGGTGCGGGATCGAGACAGTTCGGTCAGAGGAAAACCGGCTCGAATGAGGGTGAGCTGCCCAGGAGCATACGTTTGGTCTTATCCCCATTCAGCTTGAGGCATGAGTGTTCCATCCACTTGGCAACTTTCTCTAGGCACAGGCCTAGGGTGCTAGACGACCTCTCAGGGTGGTTCAATGCCACCACGAGCTGCGTGTTGTCTGCATAAGTGATGATTCTAATGCCAAATGGATGGGCAATCTCAGCCAATGGTCTCATATAGATGTTAAACAGCGTGGGGCTCAGGGAGGAGCCCTGAGGAAACCCACAGCTGAGAGACAGCCAGTTGGAGACAACATCACCCTAAAGACCTGAAAGAACCGATTGCTGAGAAAGGATTGTAGCCAAGTTATGGCCATCCCGGTAACTCCCATACCTTTTAGCAGGTGGAGCAGGTTGCAATGGTTAACAGTGTCGAAGGCTGCACTGAGGTCAAGTAGGATGATCGCTGCCTTGCCTCTCTGATCCAGTATCCACATTGCCTCCTCAGTTACTGCCAGAAGAGCAGTTTCAGTCCCTTGTTGAGCACAAAAGCCCGTTTGGGAATGATGAAGGAGATCGTTGGATTCTAAAAAATCTACTAGAGTAGAATGTATGTGCTTTTCCAGAATCTTACTCATCGAAGGGAGGAGCAAAATTGGGCAAAAGTTGGCTAGATTGGACTGGTCAAGATTAGGTTTCTTTAAGAGGGCCTTTACCAGAGCACACTTCCATACGGGGGAACAATTCCAGAAGAGAATGGTGTCTGCAGCTAAAATCAGGGGGGAAGGAGGGGCAGGATCAATAGGGGAGCCCGACTTTACTTTTGCCATGACCAGGTCCAATGAGGCAATATCCAGAGGATTGCCCTAGTGTAATTTGGGTTCCGGCAAGTGGCCCCAAAGTCAGTGACATAGATTGTTGAGTCTGGAAGGCCGGAAGGGACATGTAAATGTTGTAAATTTTTTGTTGGAAAAACTCAGCCAAGTTATTGCACCTAGTAAGTGCCCCCTCTGATGTTGGCTGCGGCTGAGGTAAATTAGTGAGGGACTTGGCGATTCGAAAACTTTCTTTGGAGGAGTTTGCTGCTAAGATGATTTTCTCCTCATAAAAAAGCGGATTGGGCAGATTTAATTTCAGCTTTATATGATCTAATAGACTCTCTGTTATTAAGTTTCCAGGAATCAGAATAATTTTGTCTCTAGGAGGGTTCCAGTCTTGTGCACGATTGTTAAAGTTCTCTCAGTTTGGGAGAGAACCAGGGAGCAGTCTTAGGCCTGGCTTGTTTATGGGTGGTTTTTGGGGGGAGGACTGCATCAAGGGTGCTTTGGATCCATTTATTGAATTTTTCATTGCCCAAAATGGGGTTTGGGCCACTGGCTGGTTAAGTGTCCTCAAGAGCAGAGATCCAGAGCTCAGTGGGGAGTTTTGCCCAGTTCCGTTCCAGAGTAGATAGTACATAAGGGTAAAAAGTGGGTTCATGAATTTCCCAGATTAAAGGGATTAAAAAGTGGTCCGACCAAGGGAGTGGGGTGGGGATGCCAACAGTAAGATCTTGTAAATTACTGAAGACAGGGTCGAGTGGATGACCTTTGATATGTGTATGTTTAGAGACTCTCTGAGTGAGCTGAAGTGCGGAGAGATTAGATATAAATTAGCTGAATGGTCAGAGGGGTTATCCATATGGAAATTAAGATCTCCAAGCATCGTAAAATTATAAAGTGTACAAGCTAAGGAAGCAACAGTGGTAGACAGGGCAGTCAGAAATAGCCCGAGTGGGCCAGGGGGGCGGTATATCAGCAGACCCGAAAGGGTGTTAATCGGAGATAAATCAATTGAGAAGGCCGGGCTTTCGCTGTCCTGTAAAGGGTCTGTAGTCAGGGCCGGACTGACTACCAGGCGTTTTGGAATGCTGCCGAGCTGGGGGCTGATTTCACTGTGGTGGGGGCTGATTTTGTTGATGGAGACCTGCGTGTGCTAAAGAAAGCAAAACGAATTTCATTCAGCACACGCAGGTCCCCATCAACAAAATCAGCTCCCAGCTCAGCAGCATTCCAAAACGCCCGGTAGCCAGTCTGGCCCTGTCTGTAGTGATGCAGCAGTTGAAAATGTCCTTAAAAACAATAGCTATACCGCCACCTCTACCCATCTTGCAATCAGCCCTGAGTGAAAGATACCTAAGGGGGAAGGTTTGAATAAGGACAGAGTCCGCCTCTGGGTAAAGCCAAGTCTCTGTTAGAAAGAGAGCATCGGGTTTTAAATCTTCTAGCAGAATGGCAAGTTCAGTGGAATGTTTAGGAAATTATCGAAAATTTAGGATGAACATCCTCAATGAGAATGGGGCTGCAACGCGCATCTCAGCTTTGGAGCATGGCTGGAAGGAATAATCACAGTAAGGGTATTGGGAGATTTTATTTGCCACATTAAGAGAGTATAGGCAATTCGCTTAACAGGTCTTTCTCAGCGTATGTAGGGTTTGGGACCTGTAAGATCTACAAGTTCCGGAAAAACAGGCAGGGATGTGGCCCCTGGGCCCGATCGGGCGCAGACAGGCTTGCCTTTGGCGCGCCGCTGGCATGCCCACTGCGCTAAGAAACTGACATTGCCTAAATATTCCCTAGTGCTCCACCCCCTCTGGTCACCTGTCTAGAAATGGGGGGGGGGAGAGAAAGATGCCGGCTGCTCCCTCCACAACAATCGGGTAAAACCTGTGGTGGACCGGGGAGCAGCGCGAGTGAAGAGGCAGAGGAAGGTACAAATGAAGGTTAGAGCAAAAGAGGCATGCTTTTTAAAACAGCTGAACAAGTTACAAATAATGACATGCAACCAGGTGCGCTTTTGCGGATTTTCGGGAAATTCGCAATCCGCGAGATTCGCGAATCTCCCGCAAAATCCGCAAATCCGCGAGCAGCGGATTTTGCTCGCACTGCTCGCACTGTTCGCGTGAGTTCGCGCCCCGCGAATAAATGCAAAATTGCAGAAATACGCTCTTAGCAAAACTGAAAGTAACTACTTACCAGGTTCAAAAGTTCAGGCTCATCATTAGTAGCCATTTCCTGTAGTGCTTCCTGAGGGGCCCCTCCAGAGTTCAGTTGCCAGTTGAAACTATTATGTGACCCTGCTCTGAACCTCAGAATAGTTACACATATGCCACAAAGGTCCTGAATTACAGCTAAGGGAGACAAGCAGGAGCCAGGCTGGAAGTTAAAATCCATTAATCAGCCCCTAATTCATTATTGTCAGTTGGGGCAGGGCAGGTGTTGTAACTAATTTTGCAACAATGAAAGCACTTAGCAAGTGCAAAAGATCACTAATCAGGGCGCACTAAGGAAGCAGGTGCCAGCTAAAAAAATAATCTGTGACACATTAATCAGCCCCAAATTAATTCAGGTCACTTGAGGCAGGGAAGGTGTGCTTTGCTTTGCCGAAAATAATGTACACTGGACAACCAGAGGGTGTGGTGATGAAACAGAGGGTGGCATGGGTGGGCCAGAGGGTGGCATGAGTAGTCAGAGAGTGGCAGTGGTGACAGAGAGTGGCAGTGATGAAGAAGAGTGTCCCAAACAGGCTGGACACGTAGAAACAACAAGTTCGCAAAACTTGCGACCCGACAGGTAAGTTCGCAAATTGCGAAATTGTAAAAACCCTCGCGAACTGGCAGAAACACGGGCGAACACAATAAAAAAAAAAAATCCGCAAATTCGCGGGAATTCGCGGATTTTGCGGATTGCGAATCCGCAAATCCGCAAAATTCGCGAACGCGAGATCCGCAAAATTCGCCCATGCTTAGCTCTGCTGCGTCTGTCAGAGTGACGATATTCTTCCTGTTCACAAGGAAAACATCCACACACAAAGTAATTCCCTTTCTGGGTATTTTGAGTCCAAAATATGTTTTTTAGCCACTCTTTTTTCTATATCTAGCCTTTAAAGCAGCTCTGGAGGTCTTGGCAAGCTATTGTTTTCCAAACAAAAATATAGATTTGATATGCATATATATATAGGCGGGGAAGTTAGCCTGTTAAATGGTCATTGTCATTATGCATCCACCCATTACAGCATACATTATGGTGTAAGGTTTAGCCCACTTTTTCCATTGGTTTCCTTCACTTTGAGTGACGGCAAAATTCCTGTGCATTCTGAGTAAAAAATGTTTTACCTGCAATTTAAGTGCCCAGTTAGATGGTATTTATTTTTAATCTTTTTTATTTAAAGTTGTCATTATAAAGATTTTAAGTGACATTGAGCATTGCAGCTGCCTGAGATTTTAATAATTAGTTAGGTGATGATTTATTCAATGCATAGTACAATGGAAATGCTTGCCCTTTAAGAACATCATCAATAAAAGAGCTGCATCTGTGATTTTATCAAAATGTAAACTTTTTAATCCAAGCAGATGACAGTGACACTTTGGAGGCAGCATGTTTTCTTTTTTTTTGCTGTCTATTTTGTGGCACATGCTGGCAATAAAAAATAACCATCTTACCAGCTTGCCCAGCCCAGATATATTTTCTTGGCCAATACATACTTTATATTGTCAAGGGCCCAGCAGCTCTTCCCGAAATAACGTTATACAAAAACTATGACAATATCAAACAAGCATTGACAAAGCCAAACGACTAGCAGCCAACACCAGACCTACTGGCTTTGCAAGTGCTTGTATTCCTTTGCTAGTAAATTCCTGAGTTTAGTATACTAGATGTATATTGTTGGGTGGATAGTGCCCTAGTGAACCTAAATAGATAGATTTGTTGTCAAAAGTAACTTTGTTTAACGTTTCTCCTTAGATTCAGATAGAGATACCAGCCAGACACAGGGCAACTGAAAAAAGTGTATTTGTTTTTTTTGTTCAATTTAGTTCTAGGGGGCAAAGGCTCCATAAAAAGAGCCGGGGAGCGGTGGGAAAGTCTTTCCCTCGTCGCTCCGCTCTAGTAGACTTCACCTCGCCAGCCCCACACGCCGAAGGACTTTCAGAAAGCCCAGGTTCCGTAAGGAGGATTAATAACAGAATAGATAAGCTTTCCGGTCTCCCAAATTACAGACGACTGCGCATCATTGCATACTGGGGAAGCGTTTTTTTCTGCAAGAAGGGTTGCACCTTTCCAAACTGGGCAATGATTTTTTCATGGAGAATGTGCTAGCCCGGATGTTAGAGGTAGCAAACAGGACCTTCGGGTCAGCAGCGGATGGGGATGCTAGATAGTTGGTCAATTATTCTGGCCTGTGGCAGTAAAGTCCTGATTGCTAGGTCAATTTTACATTTCGTAGTAGGCATCCCATTGTTTAATGGGGATGCCTGGAGGGGACAGTGGTCCCGCATTACATTCCAGGGGGAGCTTACGGCTGGAAGGCTGAAGGGTGCTGGGGTAGGAAGTGCCGCTTCCGTTAGGCCCCTGTGGGCCAACCCCCGAGCAGGCGCATGGGCGCCAACGTGGCATAACATCAGTCCCTGTGAGGTAGTATTGGGGGGCGTAGGGGGTGCCCGCGGAAAGGAATCTGATGGGCAGACGGGCCTCCTGCGCAAGATCACTCCTTTAAAGGGGGCAAGTGGTTGGGAGCAGTCATGACCTTGCACGAAGGCTCATCCAGGATACGCAGAAAACAAAGTGTACATATTACAGTTTTAGGTTGGGTATGGCTATGTGTTAGACTCATGTTAAGGTTAGCCATCAAAGATGTTTAAATATGTGTATTTGAAATGTTATTGAATATGTTTGGGTTTTTCTGCTTATAAAAAATTGTGTTCATACATTTTAATTATATTTTACTCATTGTAATAAAAATACGTGTGGGTTTATCCGACCCCTAATCCAATTTTCTTTTTTGGATGATTTATTATCGGTGCCTCTGGGGAAAGAGGGGTGTTGCAAACAACAATCCCGGGATCCCTGTCTGGAAGGGAGTATTGGGGGATCAACAATTCAACCCATGAGAGGGGACTCAGCAATACCAGGTCATATTACAATCAGGTGGCCTGCCAATTTTCGGTCAGCGGTGGCCTGTCAACTAAAACCTTACTCTCAGAGTAAGGGTATCTGACTGCCTCCCAATGTAGGACTAATAGTCTGATGTCCTTTCTCTCTGTCAGAAGAATGATCAGAAGAATGAAAACAATAACCGCCACACCCTCTAAATCCAATGTAACTTTTAGACTGTTGGATTACTTGACTCTGTCCAGTCCTTACTTGAAGGAGGGCTAGTGGATGTGATTTATGTGGATTTCATCAACTGTAAACACTGCCCCAGATAGTAAACTAATTGGCAAGCAAAGTGCCTTAGGAAGGATTGAAGGGCACGGCATTGAAAGATACACAACTTGTTCAGTGACAGTAGGTAGATATTGACTGGAGCCAAGATTGGGTAGGGAATGACCAGCTGAGTGCCACAAGGATTAATGCTTTCGTCTCACCCTTTTTAAGCCATGCTTTCAGAAAGACCTATTGTCTCTTTTGGTGAGTAGTCTCTTTCAACCATTGGATTTTTTTGACCAGCATCTATAGCAGGGGTCTCCAACCTTTTGTGTAGTCAGGGCTACTTCTGGCCAGGGAAAATCGTCGTGAGCTACTGAACCCGAAGCCACTCGCCCATTTTTCCGAGAGACCCTCACACGCCCAGTTTCATTGACTTTAAGCCTAATTTCATCAGAGCCCATACTGTGCATTTCTGCCCTCCGTTTCACTCGTTTTTTGTGCCTTTCTGCTATCTGTTTCGCTCGTTTCCCCCTTGTTTTTTGTGGCCTTCTGCCCTGTTTCACTTGTTTTTTGTGCCCTTCAACCCTCTGTTTCACTCGTTTTTGTGGCCTTCTGCTCTCTGTTTCACTTGTTTTTTGTGGCCTTCTGCTCTCTGTTTCACTCGTTTTCCCTTTGTTGTTTGTGCCCTACTGCCCTCTGTTTCACTCGTTTTCCCCTTGTTTTTTGTGCCCTTCTGCCCTCTGTTTTCCTTGTTTTTTGTGCCTTTCTGCCCTCTGTTCCACTCGTTTTCCCCTTGTTTTTGTGCCCTTCTGCCCTCTGTTTCCCTTGTTTTTCGTGCCCTTCTGCCCTCTGTTTCCCTTGTTTTTCGTGCCCTTGTTTCCCTTGTTTTTCGTGCCCTTCTGCCCTCTGTTTCCCTTGTTTTTCGTGCCCTTCTGCCCTCTGTTTCACTCGCTTTTCGTGCCCTTCTGCCCTCGTTTTCCACTTGTTTTTCGTGCCCTTCTGCCCTCTGTTTCCCTCGTTTTTTTGGCCTTCTGCCCTCTGTTTCACTCGTTTTCCACTTGTTTTTTGTGCCCTTCTGCCCTCTGTTTCACTCGTTTTCCCCTTGTTTTTCGTGCCCTTCTGTCCTCTGTTTCCCTCGTTTTTCGTGCCCTTCTGCCCTCTGTTTCATTCATTTTCCACTTGTTTTTCGTGCCCTTCTGCCCTCTGTTTACCTTGTTTTTTGTGCCGTTCTGCCCTCGATGACGTCACAGGAGTCAGACTCTCACGAGAAGAGTCTGCAGCTCCAGGAGAGGAGCGTCATCCTCTTCACCCGCCCCCACCCTCAGCTAAGCTCAAATCCGAGCAGCTGGTTTGGGTGAGGGCGGGCAAAAGCAGCCGGAAAAGTAAATAGCCCATGAAGGGCTACACAAGCTACTCCCAGGGTCTTCGCGGGCTACCGGTAGCTCGCGATCGACCGGTTGGAGACCCCGGATCTATAGTCTTCAGACTTTGTCATTCACAGCTTGGCTCACCACAAAGAAGTATTTTCCTGCCACCTGAGTTAATGACTGTAAGAATGTGTCTTTCGGCTTTCAATGGAATACTTGCATTGAACTGCATGAGGGACATTTCTACAACAAGCCTATCTATGGCCCCCGATTCTCATTTTGCCCCTTTCATTTTTGCCACCTGTGCATGCTCCTGTTGGCTCCCTTCCATCTGCCCTCTTTTCTGTATGCCTTGCTCTTCCTTTCTCTCACTAGGGACCTGCTTTTGTTACTTGTTCCCACTCCACCCTTTCCAGTGTGCTCCTCACGCCCCTTCCAAACCGCCTACTTGTATCTCCCATCTGCCTCTCTATTTTTCCCCTGTGTGTCCTCCTCCCCTTTTCATTTGTGCCTCCAGGGCCAGGTATTTTTTTTCTTTTACTTGCGTATAAATGAATGACTATGGGGCATATTATCAACAGAATGCGATAACTATCACAAATCGCGCTTACCGCATTTTCTTTTATCGATGTCAATCGCTGGTTGACATTGCCGTGTTAATGGCGTATTAGCAACGCTTTGATCAGAGGCAAATTCAAATCCAGCGATAGACGGCGATAAGCAGCAATAGCGTGAGAAACCAAGCAATAATTAGTAAGCTCTAATGAAAAGCTTGCTAATAGGCAAGTGTGAACTTAACCACACAATCCACCTCCAATACAAAAGATGGTTAAGTCAACTTTTAAACAGGTGTTTTTCCTGCGATAACCGCGGTTAGCGCGGCTTTTTAAATCACTACGCACGTCCGGTGCCACGCTGTTAATAGTGCGAAGTTGTGTTTGCGTCTGTTTTCATGTAGTATTGTTAAGGAATGCCTACTCTGCATGTCATTAGCGATAAATATCACTGACATGCACATCAAAAAAAAACTGCAGGTATCTCAAGAAAACAAGCTCTAAAGCATGTTAGCGTGTTCTTGCTGATAGTGTGATAAAAAATTTGCCGCTTTTTCGGTGATATGTGCCGCTAAAGCGAACGATTTCTTGATAATTTGCCCCTAATTGTATTATTTATCAAACAACATTGGTCCCATGCATACAAGAGAGTTGAGAACAAATAAAATATAGACAGAGTCAATCTATATTTAGAGAGACATGTCCAGCCGGAGAGTGGTCTTTCAGAGTTTTTACTCAAAATTCATGTAGTTAAATCACACAAAGTATCTTCCGTGGAACACAAGCCTGTGCCCAGCACTTACAGAACGGGTACAAAGGGTGGATATAGAAAGCAAAGAAGGGCTTTATAAGGCAAAGCAAGTTTCTCTGACATAAATGCAATTGTACAGAGTATCACAACTAAGCACCTTAAAACACATAGTAATCACGTTTTAGTTTTAGTGCTTAAAAGGTCGACGGCGTTTCGGACCCCTAGTAAATCACAGGGTCCATCATCAGGACAATTAACATGAAAAGCCTTAAAATTGATTTAGCCTCTAAATGCCTAAAGGGGGGAAAAGGAAAAATATATACATTTAATTACAAGGATTATGGTTACAAAAAATTAAGGGGCATATTATCAAGGGGGTTTATCTCCGCTTTTTTGGCTTTAAAAGCCAAGAAAGCGGAGATAAAATTATCTCCCTATTACCTAGCTGCCGCTAACACCAGTTAGCGACAGCTAGTAGGAGATAGCAATCATCTTGGGCCCCACTTTGCATGTCAGTGATATTTATCACTAATGAGATGCAAAGTGGGCGTGCCAAGATGTTAGCGACTGAAAACAGTCGCTAACATCGCTATCTCCTATTACCAACTTTTGGAGATATTCGCGCTAAGCGGGAATATCTCCAAAAGCTAACACCTGCCCTGAGCAGTTCTTAGCCATGTTATCCAATGGGAGGTGGATAACATGGCTAAGAGCATTAGCTCGCTAATGCATGAATATCGCTGACTTTTCTGCGATATTCATGCTTTGCGGCGATTTTTACCGCATTTGCGTTAAACCTTGGTAATACCAAGGTTTATTTGCGGTAAAAATCACCGCAGCGCTGCGGTAAATTTTTGTCTCTAACCAAGCAATAGCGATAATTATCGCTATTGCTTGGTAATATGCCCCTGTGTGACTTGAGGTGACCAGTGTGTGGCGCGACACTGGTTAAGTGCAAGAAAATTAAGTGATCTAGTAGGTAGTAGAAAGAACAACCTGCTTTCTATATCCACCCTTTGTACCCGTTCTGTAAGTGCTAGGCACAGGCTTGTGTTCCACACTGGCTGACCTGTGGAAGGTACTTTGTGTGATTTAACTACATGAATTTTGAGTAAAAACTCTGAAAGACCACTGTTCGGCTGGACATGTCTCTCTAAATATAGATTGACTCTGTCTATATTTTATTTGTTCTCAACTCTCTTGTATGCATGGGACCAATGTTGTTTGATAAAAAAGTATGTTCCCCGAGGTCCCTGCTGACTGAATTGGGGTCCCTTGTTGTTGTAAACCTAATTGTATTATAGCACTTCCTTTCTTCCAGTGTCAGAGAAACTAAAGAAGGACTATAGTGAAGGCTCCCTTGCCACACAACCTTTATTTGACATATAAACATTTCTAATGCTGCATGCAATATCAATTAAACCCTGACCCAATGGCTTTACTACTTCTTGTTAATCCTAGTATTAGGAACAATAATATTACTCTGTAGCATTTCTAAGTGCTGAATTAACATGTTACTATTACCAAGGGTAATGGAACGACTTAGAATGGAAGTCCGAATCTGCCTTGCTGGAAATCAAACTTGTGACATTCAAATCACTACAGGTGACCATAGCAAGCATCAAATCACTGTGCCTTCATGCTTCCTCTTTGTAGGTAACCCAGGAGAAGTTGAAAGATGAGAAAAAATCTGAGAAATTTGAAATTTGGTCAGAATATTGATGACTAAAAGTCCATAATGGCCATCTAAAATAACAGTGACACTATAAATTCATCATTGATGCATCCACTCATCATACTATCTGATGGAAAAAGCAAAAAGCCGTTTGGCTTTACATGCACCCTATTAATGAACGACAAAACACAACATCTTCATATAAACACATCAACATAGTATGCCAAATGGTGCTATTGATGTAAACATTTTGTAATAGGCGAAAGAGTACAAGCACAGATAGGCATTACAAGTAAAATGAACCCTTTATCTTGAACACAACGTGAAATAGAGAGATTGGCTCCACATATGTAACTCTGCCAAGAGGTGCACTGTACCCCTAAAATCTTACACCTAAAAACACATCTAATGGGGTGGATAGGGGATGGTATTAACTGCAATCCCATGAGGCAATGTGTCCCAAGATAAGGTACATATCAGCATATAGAAAACAGTTTTTTCAATGTGTCCCAAGATGAGGTACAAACCAGCATATCAGAAAACAGTCAATTAAGAAGAAAAGACTGACTTAATAAATGAGATCTAGAGTAGAATTAAAAAATGTATAAAAATATATTACAAAAATTCAAAGAGTACAATACAAAAATAGTAAAGTGTATTTGCAGCAAATCTTATTTCAATGCATAAGGTCAGTGCCATGAAGGCTCTCTACAATAGGACAGTACAGAATAAAAGGCAATTTCAAAAATAGAGTAGGTGTAAATATGCAGCAAAATCAGTAAAAAATCAGACAGTATACCTGGTAGCATAGAAAGGTCTCATCGCTCACCCACAAACTATAGGGATTATTTAGGAAATGTTCCCATATAACAGTATGAAAAGTACAAAATCATGGTGGTGTGATCAACATTTTTTTTGCAATAAATCAGAATACAGAATTCAAAATCACCATATAACCCTACCACTTAAGAACTAACCCACTACATGAATATTGATTCAACACCTCTAACCCAAAGCCATCTGGAGGTGTCAGAACTAACTAGTTAAATAAACAACAGTGTATCATTGTGAACCTATGCAATACTGCGTGGAAGCAGAAGATCCTTGGAAAAATGTTACATTATTGAGCCTACCTTGGAGAGTCTTCCTGAAGAGAATGCTCCACCAAGAAAAAAAACAAATGTGACTTGCTTGACTATGTGCAGCAGAAATAATTATACAGTGAATGTAGCATCTATTTTGTACAAGATGACGCTGAGGACTAATCGAGGCCTAGTTATCATGAGCCAAGAAAATGCATTCCGATAAAAATCATATCAGGCAGCTCATATGAAAATCGTTTCAAAGACAATAGCTCCATGTCAGTGTTCATGTGGGAATTTGACTATGGTATATTTGCTCAACACACTATTAATAATGCATATTCTTGACTAGTACTACTCGCTCAGTTCTCATCGGCTTTCACTGGTTTGCTGCCCAAATAAAGGGAGGAGGTCGTACGACAAAGTAATTATTCAAATATTTGAAGGAATTCTGAAATGCTGAGGTTAGGACAACTGCATATACTTTTTTTTCTTTTTTATTGCAAGCAAAAAATTCCAAGAAGCTAACCATTCTGGTTGAATTAACATAGCAAGCCTTGACAACTCCAATCCATTTAGCTTACCAAATGCAAACACAGACATTCACAATGCTGTTTGCTTGTATTGCATGCACAAAAACGTATGCACGTCAGAGCCATACCTTCTGGCAAGAAAAGGTTGGCTTTCTGTATAGAATGAAAATAGTGGATAAAGAACTGAATATGGCAGAGTGACGATTCAATGTGCCTTTAAGTAGGCAAATAGCCCCTCGTGCATTCCAGTGGAAGCACTTGCCAGAGGGTGGAATGATACACCAAACAGCCAATAGCATTAGCTGAAAAAGCATTACTTATCTGTATGAAGCCAACGCCCACTCTACATATTTTAAAGAAGTGGTAGCAATACGTCAGAGAGAGAGAGCTGTGCTGACAAGCCAGACTTAAAAAAATGCCTTCCATTAAATCAAAGCATTTGACTCGGCATTGCTTCTAAAGGTGATGGGAATAGAGATGAGGTGAAAGGACGGTTTCATTGATGCTGTTAATTATACAGACCACATAGAAATACACAACAGCCTTCCATTTTCTTCACCTAACCCTTTGGAATTTGTTGACTTATTTGCTCGTCCTGTCCGAGGGAGAGTCATAAATTGTTTTTCCTGTGAGAGAGGAACAGATGCAGGAAGCCACGGGGGAGCAGGGCCCTATGTCCGAGGTGCGGGATGCAAAGTAATATATAAACATTTTGGAGATGTCCTGTTTTGAAGGCCGGTCCCTGAATGGCCGGCTCACAGTTGGAGAGGTCACAGTGAGTGCACTGACCACAAAGCTCCACTCGGACTGACCTCAACGGCCATGTCAGGACAGGAGACCCATGTGGGAAAAGGAAGAGAATACAACACCAAAGGGGGACATTGGAGGCACTCTCTATAATGAAGAGCACGCTATCTCCACTAATTACATCGCACTGAATGCCGGTGTACTGCAAATGTGATTGTAAGCTTAATCTGTATTTGCGTTTTCATGGCATCGAATTTCTAAATATGTATTTATTGCATTTAAAAATATGTATCGATATAGCAAATGTGTTTTGCAATATTTTGACAATAAATATATTAGCAGACACAACTAGAATGAGTTTTATTCATATTGAATTGAGTTGAAAACACTACAATTTATATACATTCTGTTTGCGAGCTCTGGTCTGATGCAAGCCTGGGAACAGGTAAAGCAAGCTTCCACCTCCTCCCTAAATTTCCCATACTGGAAAGGAATATGCAATAATACAGCACAATGTACTTAAACCTAAACATCCCTAGGTTCTAATTCTCCTTATATAATAGAGAGATACCAAGAAAAGCAATCTGGAATAGAGTAATCTATGAGATAAAGGCGAATTGCATTTCAAAAGTGATTTCATCCCAGAGGGATTGGCCAAAGAAACGCAATTTTATACACGTTGGGGCATTTTTACAAGGGCATTGCATCGCCGGAGCGTCACTTTTAGGACGCTGCATTGGCGCAATGCCATGCTCCATATTTACAAAGAGGCATTAAGCCACTCTGTAAATATCGTACCATTTCATGCAGGTATCTGCTGGAAAGGGGCGTGCAATGGGTGTTGTTGTGGGAGTTCCATCTCAACACCCATTGCTTTTTAACGCTGCCCCAGATTTACAAGGATCTGTAAATCTGGAGCGGCACCAAAATCTAATGCCACTGAAAAGCAGGCGTTAGTTTGGCGCAATAATGAGAAATATTTCTCCTCGTTTTTGCTCTTTCTTTGTGTGACGCATTCTGCAGCACGAGTATAAGGAGCAATTCACCTTTAATGATTGTTTATGTGCAGGAAGGTGTGCCTTCCTGCTCATAAACAATCATCCCTGTAGCACAGGCATCCTTGCACCATACTTGGCAGCTTTAATTAGTGCCAGTGCAATGGAAAACACAAGGATGTGCCGTACTCTTATGAATATGGCACATCCCTGCTTTTTTTAAATAATGCAGTGCAGGGCTGCTAAACTACTTGCAGCGCTGCACCATTTCTTTGTAAATGTGCCCCTATGCGTGCGGCATTCTGCAGCGCACATAGAAGGAGCAAATCACCTTTAATGATTATGTGCAGGAAGGTGTCCCTTCCTGCAAATAAACAATCATTCCTGCAACACAGACACCCTTGCACCATGGCTCAAAGGTGTCTGTGTTGGCGTTAGGCAGCTTTTTTTAGCACAAGGGAAAATGCTTGGGTGTGCTGTATTCTTTTGAATATGGTGCATTCCTGCATTTTTAAAATGATGCAGCAAAAGGATGTCCTTTGGGGCCACCTATCCCTCCTGTACCTCCAGTAAGTTCCACGGAGCTGGATTACGGAGAGGTCGTCGGAGGCCAAGCCCTCTTTATCTATCACTCTGCAAATGCACCTCCTGGCTCACTACTAGCAGGGGGATGAAGTCCACTTGGCTATTAATGGTCCTTGAGGGCCAACTACCCCTCCTGTTGCCTCCAGTAAGTCCCACACAGTAGGTTTGTTGAGAAATTTTCTGTGGCTTCGCTCCATTTCCCCACCACTTTGCAAGCACGTATCCTGGTGCACTACTGCATGGTGGAAGAAGTCCCCTTTAGTACTGAAGGGGCAAGGGGATGTCATCCCATCACCAGCAGTGCGCCCAAAGTCACGTTTGTAGAGTGGTGGAGAAGGAGGGCATGGCCTCTGACCACCTCTCAGCAATACCATTGTGTGGGGCTAACCGGAGGTAACAGGAGGTCTTGTTGGCCCCTAAGGACCCTCAGCAGCCAAGTGGACTTAATCCCGCAACCAGCAGCGTGCCAGGATGTGCATTTGCAGAGTTGTGGACAAAGGGGGCAGGACCTCGGCGAGTTGCCATTTTTTTTCTCTTCTTTTTTAAGCGAAGGGGAGCTGCGTAGTGCACAGGAGTGGAGGCATAGAGTATAGTGACTTTCGCAGGTTGAGGGCTCACTGTCAGAATAAAGTAAGCAGTACTCTTATAACCATAGAAATCTTTATTTCATCTATGCAGGCAAATGGTAAAAGGTTTGAGAAAAGAGGTTCAGAAGTGGTCTGGTGGTATTGGAGTGTTGCATCATCAAGGTACTGCGCAGTGACTGACTCGCAGATGCCGTAGCCACGCTTTGATAGTGTGACCTCTGAAAGAGCGGTGCTGGTATTAGAGGATGGATTGTGAGCTTGTTGGTGCAGAGAAAGTCAGAGATTGAAACAGGGACTGACCGAGACCCTGCAAAAATGGGTAATTCCTTGTCAAAGAAGAAGGATATAAACAAGGAGAAGTGTCCACCCAAAGGTGCTCCAGTTAGAGAAATGGTGGCAAAGAAAGGGTTACACACATGCACGTGTCTTAGCCAAGGGCACGAATACATGTTCATGAATGGGGAACTTCGATTTCCCTTGAGCTGGACTTTCCAAATCCCCTGAATAGAGATTTTTATGAAGAGTATGTATCACTTAAAACCCTATCCTAGGCCCACATTGTTTGAAGCCTGAAATCTTTGGGAGCAATGGCAAGGGAAAAGAAAAGAAAGAAATATGTATTAGAAATCCGCAGTAGAGCTCATTCACGGAGAAGCGTGCTTGAGAAAAGACAGAGGAAGTGGAGTGAGTAAGTCATTGAGGCCATTGGGGCCTATCCCATGATAGAAAGTGAAGAAAAGGAAAAGGAGAAGCCAAAGAGGGAAAAAGACACGGATAGTGAGGAGGAAGACACCTTCATAGATGAGCTCCTTAGCAAAATACAACCCCCATATAATGCAGCAGCTGCTGCACCGAGTGCTCCCACCCCCATAATGACTGAGACAGGAATGGTTTTAGAATACTCTAAAGATATCCACGCTCCCCCAAGTTATACAAAAATGGCTGTCTCATGCCTTCCTGAGACCCCCCAACCCTTAGTGGTAGGCACCCTGCCTTTGTCAAGAGCTACAACCATTACACTGGCTGAGGCACTTGTTACCACCATTCTGAGTCAACCTAGCCCAAGTATATCTCAGGATTCAGCACCGACACCTGAGATGGCATTATTATCCCTACAAGGCAAAAGTGCAATCAGTGCCGAGATAGAGGCCAGACAACTAGTCCAGATGTACCAGTCAACCCGCTGACGACAGGGAAAACCCCACAATGAATTAACATCACCCAGCTGAATACAGAATTTGGAGAAATCGTTAAGAGAAATGTGGGAATGGATTACCGGGGACATTACGGTGAGAACGTGTTGCTCTACATGAGTAAGGAGGCAGCGAGAGTCTGCATGAATTGGAAAGGTGGCGGGGAATTATAATGGGTATGCCCAGGGGAGGGTGTCTCCAGGATAATAGATTTGGTTACAGCCTTTTACGACATCCTGAACATGAAGTATGGATATGTTTATATAATAATATATGTGTAAGCCTCTTGTTAGTGGTAGGATTGTAGAAAGAAGCAACATCTTTTTAATTGTGTCATTAGGAGTAGCTGACAGTTGTGATGTTTAGGAACCTTGTAATGTATTGTCAATATAATGTGTAATAATGTTCTAGACAGATATGTTGACACTTGTGTTTTATTATATAGGTTCTTTTAAATGTTCCGACCATAACCAGTTTGTTTCAGAGTCATAAATACAGTCTTGAGAAAGATGGTGTTATAAGGTTTACCATTGAAACACATTGACGCCCCTTTTTAGAAACATAATCCGTGAAGATGCTGGAACCACAGAGTACTTATCAGCACTACAGTTTCGGGTTCCAGTTCCAACTATTGTCTTATCATGGATGTGTGTCCCTTTAATGATATATTGTTATTTCTTTTGTGTGTACTCTATTTTTAATGATGGTGCTTGTACAATATCTATAAAGCTCTGAATCAATTTTTGAGTTTGTGTTAGTGATGTTACAAATTAATACTTACACATTAAGGGCCAGATGTAGGTAAATCTTTTTTTCCGACTCTTAAATACCGACTCATACCGAATCGGTATTCAAGAATCAGAAAACGGGATGTAGCTAAAAAATCTGTAAATTTTACCGATTCGGTATCATTCGGAATATCCAATCGGTATTTACCGAATTGGTATTTCTTTTACAGATTCGGGAAATACCGAATCGGTAAATCACATTCAATCCTATGGGCCTTCTGGCCCATAGGAATGAATGGGATTTGCCGATTCGGCACATTCCGTATCGGTAAATACCGATTCGGTAAATACCGATTCGGCAGTTAGAAAATCGACATGTGAGCCTGCTAACCAATCAAGGACACCCTGCACACCCCACAACCAAGGCCCAGAGTAACCAACCAATCAGAATGAAGCACCCCTCCCCAGTACCTGGGAGTGGTCACACCCATGCAGGTGTAGAGCAACTGAACAAACAAATGAGCTGAAGTGAGAGGAGCTGACTATCCAGAGCCAAGCTGTTCAACAGAATGGAGTCTCAGGAAGGGCAAAAGGATGGTGGAGAGCGCAAAAGAAAAATCAAGTTCAGCCCAGCAGAACTGCAGGTGCTTGTAGAAGAAATTGTGAGTCACAACAACCAAATTTTTGGAAAACAGTCTCTGCATGTTGCAGAGTCTGTGAAGAGAAACATATGGCTTGGCATACAGGCAAAAGTCAATGCCATTGGTGTGACGCACAGGAGATTGATGACATTAAGAAATGATGGTACGACCTGCGCATCATAGCAAAAAAGAAGATTGCTGTCCAAACAAAGGACGTTAAGTAAGAACAGGGTTAACCCAAAGAAGTCGCTGGGACCTGGGTAGCTAACGTTAAGAGTAAGGGGTCCCAGTGAAAGGAAGAGCATGTAATTACACAAAATATTGAAATGATACTAATCAACAAATAAAATACCTCTATAATGTTTTAATCACATTATAGGAAGGAAGCGATACTACACATTCACAAAGCGTACACATTTGTCGTGGTATAGGTGCCCCTGGGGGGGAAAGGGGAAAGTGATAAAGTGAAGGTAAGGTGGGGGAGGGTTTAGTGACAATAAAAGCGCGATATTGATCAGATAATAGTAATAAGATTCAAATGTTTAGTAGTGGACAAAATAAACAGTTAATCCATGTCACAGTTTCAAATAACATGCCCCAATGTCCATTTTATGTAGAAATAGTGGGTTGAGCGGGGCTGTTGGAGGGTAGGGGTGTATGTCGACGTTTCGACCCTTGAAAAGCAGGATTGGTCGAATTCCTTGCACATGGGTCTTCTTCAGGACGGGCGGTATATTAGGGGCAGCCAACCTAGTGTTAAAAGGATTATTCAATTAATTATATGTTGGACAAGTCTTAAGTCTGGTCTAGGTGGGTAGGGTAAACAATAGACGTACCTGAGTACATCCAGTTGGGGATGGAGTTATTCCAGAAAAAGGTCCATGACATTGGTTCAAAACCTTAAGAAAAATTATAGTTACACACATTAGAAATATATTTATCAGATTGAATCTGCCAATTTAATAAAAGAAAAAGCCAGGGGACTTACTAATAAGGTAAAGTCCGAATTATCAGTTGGGTCCTAGTGCTGGACGGAAGGCCACTCGAACAATCTAACCAAAAGGGGGAAACAACACTTAGGATTGGACTAAGTATAGCCAAAACTCGATTACAGAATTCAAACCGGGGCGGAGCTTACCGATAGGCTTGGAAGTCCGCTGGTGTATTAGGAAGTGTGACGAGGGTTCGCTGAATAAATCAGGCGCGATTTCTGTAGGGCAAGGAGAGCACAATGAGGCGTCATAGTGGAAGAATGATTAATTAGTTGTATATTAGTACCGGTGGGAGGCTGGTGTGACAGGAGGTGGTAGGAGCAAAGCACCAAAACTGACTGAGATGGAAGAGCTTGTTGAATCAACCCTGGAGCCAGAATGCATCCATGGGATTGGAGACTTGGACAGTACAGCAAGAGCAACTGAGAAACAAGGTAAGATGCTTGGACCCTAATCCACACCCATTACCCTGAACCCGTACCCCACTGTGTATAATCATTACACTCCAGAACAGCTCATACTTGGGGCCAGCAATGCATCATGGGAGACGTAGTCATGATTACATACATGCAATGCATACACCATAAAATTCAGCAAGGCATGCCACACACATCTCCAAACACACAATGTACACTAGGCAAATGTGTGTAAACCATGTATTTAAGAACTGCACACAGGTGAACAACACCATTGACCCTATGTCCATTGGTTTTCACAGGAGAGTCCTCACGCAGTACAGCACCAGCAAGGGAGGAGAGGGCACCAGCAACTAACAGAAGAGAAAAAGAGAAACAAAGCACAGGTCATAGCGCTGTAGAAGGAGGCAACAACACAACCCAGGAAGCCTCAACTCCAGAGCGAGCCTCAACACCTGTCCCGCTATCACCTCTATTGTTTGGATCACCTGAATTGGAATCCACACCGCTTACACCAACACCAACGTCCAGGTGGTCCATGCAGGGAAGGGCAAGTAGGCCTGATGTGCCCCCTCTGAGGATCCTGCAAGCCTCAGATGATGAGGATGAGGATGGAGAAAATCAAACAATCCCACCTGTGGCTGGCAAGGCCAGAGCACAGAGTTCAGCAGGCGCTGCGCAGACCAGTGTCCTAGGCAGGAGGGCATGTGAGGGTGGCGATGGGCAGGAAGGTGGGAGCGTCTTCTGTGGCCTGGAGGCCACAATGGTAAAAGTACAGCACATGCAGGCCAAGGCAATGTTGACCGTGCATAGGCAGGTGCGCAGCATAAACTAAAAAATGTCACACATAGACAAGGGAATAGGCCACATTGCTGGTAGCATGGAGGCAATTGCCAAGGGGATGTCAGACATCTCTACATACATGGATGTACTGTCTGATAAGTTGGACATGGACCAACTAGAGCATTGCAGAGAGCGGCAGTGTATCCGGCAGCAATCCAAGGCACTGAACAGATTTGCTACAGCTACATCACTACTGTGCCGCCGCTCAATAACCATGCAGGATGCAAATGTGCACTGCTGCACAGACTGGACACGGGGCATGGGAAGAGTGACCTCTGCGATGGAGCAGATGCTCACCACTCAAACAGGCACTGCTGGTGACACAGGTGTGGGGGAGACTGAGGGGTCCACCAGCAGGAGTGGCTCCAGCACACCTGTACCAGAGGTGTGCAGGATGCTGAGTCAGGCCCCAGCCAAGATATTGAAACCCAGCCACGTAAATCCCGCAATGTAGTGCGTTGCCGTAAGCATTGAACGTTGCCTAAAATCCACAGGACTGCTCACAGTGACGGCAACTGAGCACACGCAGTCATGGACACGGACATTGATGGACAAGGGCTTTTGTTTTTAATTCATGATGTAGTGAATATTAAACTACACTTGTCAAACACTATACCTGTCTGTGTGTCATACATTACCTAGAAATATCGACATGTAATCTCTGACCGTCTCAATCTTCCATCTGTTGCTGCTGCTCCTGTTGCTTGGGGGTCTGCATGTTCTTGATCATCATCAATGTCTTTGTGATGTGTCACCTCCACCTCTGTGCCTTCTTTGGTGGCAAGATTGTGCAACATGGCACAGGTCACTATCATCTTGCAACACAGGATGGGGGTGTACTGCTGTGCACCTCCACTCTTGTGGAGGCAGCGGAACCTGCTCTTGAGGAGTCCAAATGTGCGCTCCACTACGTTGCGAGTTGACCTGTGAGCCACATTATAACGCCTTTCACCTCTGTTAGTTGAATTGAGGTACGGTGTGAGCACAAAGAAACGCAGGGCATATGCACTATCGCCTAGGAGGGAATGAGAGGTCCATGAGTTACATACACATGACACATACATCTGCCATTCATATCAGGGTGTGTTACACTTACTTACCTAGCAGATGTCCATCACCAAAATCTCCTGCAACAAGCTGTGTGTATATTCCGCTGTTCTGGAAAATGTAGGAGTCGTGGATGCTCCCAGGAAATTTGGCCACTATGTCTGTGATGATGTTGCCAGCATTGCATATCACCTGCACATTGATGGAGTGCATCGACTTACGATTTCTGTAGATGTGTTCAGTGGCTGCAGGTGGGCATAGTGGAATGTGGGTGCCATCTATGCAGCCTATCACATGTGGGAAGTGTGCCAGTTGATAGAAGTCTGTCTTTGTTTTTGCAAGTTCCACAGGTGTGTCAGGGAACCGGATGTAATGTTCCATTCTCTGCGTCATAGCATCCAGGAACTTCCTGAAAAAATGTGACAGGCAGGTCTGGGACACCCTACCTGCCACAACAATCACACTCTGGTAGCTCCCAGAGGCAAGCAGGTGTAGGCTACACAGCATCTGCACATGGGGTGGGATGGCGTGGGCCCTGGGTGTTGGGTGATCCAGGTATGGGTGGAGGTCCCTAATCAAGTCCAGGATGGTTCTGGGGTGTACCCTGTACCTCTGCAGTATCTCTGGCTCAGTCAGTTGGAATAGGGTGATCCTCTACCTGTACACCTGCTCCTCCCTTCTCCATTTCCTCACTCCTGCTGCCTGTAGCCTTTGCCGCCTCGCAATCACATAGAATGCCGCCATTCTTGCAAAACTGTTGCATTTTGGGCCCTTTTTTATAGCCTGCACCTGGTTACCACCTGCTTTCAATCCATGGAAAATACCAACTCTTAAATACCGAATTTCATGGAATTCTGTATTTTTGGCCTTTCCTACATCTCGATGGGCCTTTTTTGCCATTTCTTATTTATCGATTCGGTAAATAAGAACTCGGTAAATACCGATTCGGAATTTTACTGACTCTTATTTACCGATTCGGTACATTTTTAACACCTACATCTCATTTTCCAAATACCGGTCGGTAAATGCCGAAAATACCGAATATCGGCTGTTACCGACCGGTATTTGCCTACCTACATCTGGCCCCAAATGATTTATGTATTTTATGATATTGCTACAAATAAATACATCTATTATTTTTTTAACAAACCAATTTCTTTTTTTGGATTGTTGACTTTGGGTATATGGTTATATTTCCCTTATGTGATTGGTTTATGGTAGAACTGTTGTGATTGAGGTGAACATGTTATATAGGTAGATAAGTCTTTAATGAGTCTTCAAGTTTAGTCCAAAGGAAACTGTTTTTGTTATACAGTTGTATTGAACCCAATTCCTTTGGTTTCAAGGGGTCCCTATCATTTTTCTTATAAGTAATTAATATAACCCAGCGAAAGAAGTTCCGGTAGAATGCTAGGATGTGTGTGAAGGAGCTAAGAATGTTAAATGTGAAGGGTTTGAGGACACATGTGAGGGAATTTATCGAAAATATTAGGGAATGGAGTGATACTGAGGTGTTTAGAGAGTTGTGGTCCAAAAAAGAGAAAGTCAGGGTAAAACAAAAGAAAGAGGTATCAATGGAAGATGAGAAAGGAGCAGTAGGATGAGATGCAAGGGAGTATCCCCTGCAGGAAGTGCAGGGAGTTGCATACGTACATTTCCCATAGTTGCGGTCAGACCTTTTCCATTTTCTATACACCCTTGCAAAGCTTAGAGAAAATCCTGATACATGGTACACCCAGATGGAACAGATGGTGACTACTGCCAAAGTTTTGTGGTAAGACTTGGACTTATTATTTAAATTGGCGATTCCAAAGCACCTGTGGGCAGAGTGTAAAATTCAGTTTATTTGCCAGTACAAGAACAGCCTCAAGTGGCAGGAACGAATGCCCCTTTGCCCATCGTCAAAACCAAATACAATGTTATGTTATGTTAAGACATTTTTAAAGCGTTTGGCTGTCCCGGCAAAGGGACGTCCCAGCGCTGATTGCCAGGAGAGAGGGTAGGAGAGGAAGCTACTGATCAATGAAAAAAACAGGTCTTCACCGACCTTCTAACAGATAAGTTATAAAACACCTAAAAATTAATGCTCACCAAAGGAGATGAATGGCCAAAAATCTTATGAACCGCTCATGATGAGAGAAAAGAGTCAGTGTACATTTACTTTGAGAGATTGATGCGTGTGTGCAGAACACACAGGGGATTGAAAGACCTGCTATGAGACAACATGAGAGTTTTTATTCGGTCCTTCGTACAAGAACTGAGGCCGAGATTAACAGTCAAATTATCCAAGGTATTCTTTGCTGGCAGAGCAAACCGATTGACAAGATCTTGCAGTACGCAAAATACTGTAGTGACATGCTAGAGGCAAAGAGAAAGGGACTTAAGTGAAGTACATGATAGCCCAAATTCAGTTGGCACAGAATGGAGGGCTAAAGGGACTTAAGGTACCTCTCCAAGGACCCAAGATAGATCCCAGTTACGGAATGACAATGCAAGGAGTCTCCTTGACCTACAGTGGGAGTATCCCAGGAATGGGAAGAGGTCAAGAAAATATGTCAGGGAACTGTACAAGTGCCCTAAAGTTGGTTACTTCATGTTTCATTTGCAACATGGTGGAGCATTGGAAGCAGGAGTGCTGTGCCAACCCAGACTGACTCAAGACAGATTCCCAAGGTGCAAGTCCAGCAGGGCAGGGAGAGCTTCTCCCAACACCTATCTCCTGTACAGTAGCCCGAAAAGTCCCTAAATCTGGAGCATTGCTTAATTCCTTCACTCTAATGCAGGTGCAGGGGGGTATTCCACATTTCTAACCAAACCGCTGAGTATCCCAAAATCCAATGACATCGCAATGTGGCCCAGTCCCCATGCTGTTTGTGACTTCCATATTTTTCCACCAGGACCAATGACGGTGCCTGAGGGGGTAGGAGGAGTGCGTCCTTGGCACAGTCCTGGAAGTGGATCGGAGTGGACCATATGTGGATGGAGAGGTTAATGGACATCCTGTATCTTTCCTAATAGACACAAGAGCCACTTGTTCAACGATTAGAACAATTGAAGTCCCTTACCTACCCTTCTCGGGTAAAGAAGTCCAAGTTGTAGGAATTCCTAATCAACAACGTACCAACCAGATTACTGCTCCCATTCCACTAAATATTGGAGATATCAGAGAGCAACATCAGTTTGTGATTTGTGATGTTATCCCCATAAACCTGTTAGGTTGCGATCTTGGCTGCAAATTCAACTGCGTCATCTATTGCACGCAGGATGCGGTACGAATCAAAACTCGAGCAGTGAATGCTGAATCTCAACCACAGTCCCTCTATACTTATGATCAGTTTGCTACTAAATGTACTTATGGCAAGTGTAATGTAAGTGCCTATTAATTCTTTACATAAAACTTCAAACAACTCTTTACTGTCACTCTTACAAGAATGCTGCAGCATTAGTTATCGAACTGGACCTATTAAAAAGAGTGAGGATTCCCATCAGAGAGCACCAAAGTCTGTATAGGGACTACATCGCCCTGGTCCTAGCTGTAGCTGTTGGCGTGCTCCATGAGCTGGATTTTAGGGTACGTTTGTGTGCCACTGGCACAAATGCTAAACCGCCAGCTTGGCAGCAGGCTCTGCAGCAGGCACAATGGCATGTCTGTTGGCGAGTGAATGCGCCGAGGAGGCGGAGGGGTTTGGGGTCTTGCTCCAGTTTAGTTAGTCCGCCACCTCCGTTTAATCAACGACGATGAAATAATCCCTCGGTCCGTCTGCAAAGCGGGGACGGATGAATCCATGCGTGGAGGTGGGGACTGGCGGCTCCAGGACTGGCTTCACCTGCGCTTGGAGCTGTCACTGCGGGGGCCAGCTCCCTCCGCTGAAGGATGCCCTCCTCACCACACACTGGCCCCGACCATGAGGGGTGAAGAGACAAACTTGGGGGAACAGAGTAGGGAGGGAGGGAGGGGTGAAGGGCGCATAGAGACGCTCCCGCTACGTAATTGTATTCACATTAAGGCCGATTCTCGTGATGGTTTCGCTTTTTCACATGGTTGAATTGTAGGCTAAGGGCTGAAACATAGACGGCTCCAAGCACAACCTACCCTAATGGTACAAGATGCTTTGCGTTAGATGCGCTTGAGTTTATTTTGTTTTGCTCTCTGTGACGCAGTTAGCGTTGGCCAGTTAGCCCCACGGAACGCTGTCTGACTAACTTATATACCAAGCGCAGTCGTAAACCGTGCAGCCAACGCCTCCATTGTAAGTCACCTCGCCCTGCCAACAGGAAGAGGGAGAAATCTGGGGCTGATAGGTGAGTGGGGATGGAAGAGGGGGTGAATGCTGAGACAGGCAGGCTGGTGGATTGGATATGTTGGGAGAATGGCGGGTGAGTGGATGTACGTCTTAAGGGTGGATGGACAGGGAGACGGATGGATGGACTACAAGGAAAGGGTCTGTGGGTGGATAAAGTATGGATGATTAGGTGGGTGGGTGTATGGCTAGATGGGTATGGTAGGGGGATGGTGCGGAGGATTCATGTATTTAGCGAAATATGGATGGATGGACGGGGAGAGCTTGAAGGAGTAATGGAGGAGGAAGGGATCACCGGGGATTAATGGAGGAACTCATTCAGATGAGTGATTCCTCAAAAGTCGAACCCAGATTGTTTTTATCACAACACACATGGTAGTAAAACATAAGAATAAGTAATTTCTCCGTATGTATCGTGATTTCCGATTTTCAATACATGCACGTGATACCCACGTCATCTTGTCATCAGGGAGTCGGCAGGCCGGTGTGGCTGCTACACTTTGGGCGCTTGTCTGGCCGAGCGCCCCCTGCTCCCAGCCATCATGTTAATAAGAGTTGATCTGAAAACACTGCCATGCCCTCTCTGGCTCAGAGCCACGGGGCTAGCGCAGGCGACCCTCTACCGAGGGCATCTGCAGCCGGGCCACTAATGAAGGGAGCAACCCCGCGCTCCCCGGCCCCAGCTCTAATTAAAAAGACCAAGATAAACACTCGAGCGGCATCGGCCCATTATTGTAGGGTTATTAAAAAGAAAGAAGAGGGGCATTCATGGGCAGCTTAGACCGCTTTATATTATGGCTCGGGCAGGCTTCTCCACAAAGAAGGTCAGGCGGCGCCTTCTCGTTCTGCGAGATAGCTCAGTACGTTCGGCAGCCGCTGCAAAGATGTATGTGCAATCAGCGTCGGACTGGCCTATAGGGCAATTTGGCAGTGCCCGAAGGCCTAGTCTGAGAGGTCAGTGTGTGGGCCGTTTTATTGGCTGTTTGTGGGCTTGTTTGTTTTTACTGCTAATTTCCCTGATAACAAACTGAACTAACTGAAACTGAAAACAAATTGCCTGCAAACACTTATACACCGTGTCTTTTTAAGTTAAAAACTGCCCCAACTTGCACACATGGGCCACTTTTTAGCGATCTAATTCACTAATGGTATGGGGGATACATTTATTTTAGCGTCTGGACCTATTTTCTATACCAGTCTGACCCAGTGGGAACACTGTGCCCACCCCTAGTATGTTGTGTGAACAAGGCAGTACCTTGGAATATGTCATGTGCACAGGGCATGCATAGCGGAGACATGCAGGGCATGGCTTTAGGTGTTATAAGTCACAATATTGACAAACAGAATACCAGGGAGGTAAGTATACTTATTTGTATATACAGGAAATTCTGAAGGGTGTGTCTGAAACCCTTTCTCCCCCCACTCCCCTGGCACGTTTAGATTTTTAATTTCAGTTTAACACATTAGATTATTTTCATGAGTGTGTGAAATCACATCATTTTGTTCACATGAATTCATGAAAATTCTGCAGCATTGCGTGTAATTTATGCTTTTGGTGTGCTAGTATCTTGCATGAAAATTTCAGGCCAGGGTATGGCTTGTGGTGTAAAAAGGTGATCCTAGATACCAGCAGGCCACTGGCTTGAGCAGAAAGTGATCTGCTGCAGCACATCTCCTGCAATCAAAAATTATGCAAATCCAATTCTGTGAGATTCCAAGAAATTTGGGGCATTTTTGTGCAACTCCAAATTTGTGAATTTTGCAAATTTCATTAACACAATTAAAGATTTCCCAAGTTACATTACTAATGTCCAAAGGAACTTTTATTAAGATGAATAAACATAAACAGAGAAATTACTAAGATCTCTCCGCCACCAGAAGGCTGACAAACAATTCAGAGTGTGATGTACATTGTAAATATGGTCATTATCCCCAACATATATGGATATTAATCTAGTCTATCAAACTCCATATGAGAGTATATTCTGTAAAGTGCCTCTAAACTGAATTCCCTCGAGATGCTCTTATATATTGGACTGAAATAAAAGAAGGCACAGTGATGGAAAGTGATTTGCCTAAGATCACACACTTTGGTTAAGTGTGGTAGCTGGGTTTTGGGTCTGCAATCCAGACACTCAGTATTGCCTCTCATGGTATCCATATTAATACCAATGCTTTGTGCATAGCGATAATGGCCTTTCCAAAAAAAGGACACTTTGTGTTAAGTAATGCTGTGTTGCTACATTCACAAATCACACGAGAAATCAATCAGTTAATCAAGAAATCTTCCTAGAAACAAGTTGGACAAACCAAGTAGAAGTCAACTTCCAAAGGCGAAATAGCGCAATATTTAAGGAGCAGGTCTCAGTTAATTTAACAACAATATAGAGTACACCTATATGCAAGTTGTTCTTCACCGTACAGAGTGATGTGTAAGAAGCCCGCCATCTGCAGAGATGAGATGCCTACCGCCCCAGTGGAAGATGTAAACTAGTTATGCAAAGGAAAAGGGCCACAGAGGCCTATATAGAGTCTGTTGTCACACCCCCTACCAACCAATAGACCAGCCTTCTATAATTTGTAGCACCTTCAGCAATATTACAGTGATGCACTTTGAACCATTATAATGATGCTGTCCAGGACAGGATGGACTGAAACCATCCGCCTTTGAATGCCAGCAAAGTACACCTGATGCTGCCTGATTCCAGATCCTACTGAGCAATGCTAAGAAGAAATGAGACTTAGATAAAAAACGGAGGTACTACGACTTCTCTATAGAAATGTGAGTTGCATTGAAAGCGTCGTAGACCAGATGCTAGCATGGAGGATCAAGTAAATCAACTAAAAAAAAGTGGTAGATTCTGTAGAAGAACGTCAGTAAAATGACAGCTCTGTCTGGTAGAACAGCAGAAAGCAGCAATTGCAAGAGCTCCCATTCGCTCCCTCATTGACCATTATAATATAATCAAGGTAGGTCTTCCAAACAAAATAATAATGCATAGTACACCAATACACTGCATTTTGAGGGTGCATCGCTGTTATCTACATATCTGAAGCTCTCAAATGCAAATATCTTTCCAGGGAAACTGGTATCCCTCCATGTTCCTTGTAAATCACTTGTGGGTAAAATTCACCACAGAATGTTCCTAGAATTGGACAACTGTTTGTATGACAAAATGTTGGATGCAAAAATATCAAAATACCATAATATCGGGGTAGAAATATCGCCTTTCCATACTTTCTATGTAAAGGACAAAATATCGACTACGCAAATATAGAAGAGCAATATATCACCACAAAATAGGTATGTATATAACATTTTTAATATTAAATAGTATTTTCACTTAAAAAATATATTTACTGAAAAAATACATTTAATAATACATATACTATAAAAAATTTAAACTACGTTCTTAAACTTACAAAAATGAAAGAAAAATATATACTTTAAAATAAATGCAAACTAAATAATCATCAAAATAAATAAGTAAATACAATTAAGAAATAAACGTGAATAAAACATACTAATGATTATTAATGTAAATGTAAATGTACAGGAATTCATATAGCGCAAATCACCAACTGGTCTCTAAGCGCTTGCTTAGGAAACCCGTCCTGGTATTCCCCTGTGAGATAACCCCGCAGGGTATCCACAAGGTGAAAGCCAGGCATCCCGCTGCCAGGGGCTGTTGTGGAGATTAAGCAAGCTATTGCCCAGAGTTGCAGAGTGTGAATGTATACCAAAAAAGGGAACACTGTTCCTAATGCAAGGTGCAAAAGTCACCCATGCACAAGGGTGCAAAAAAGTCACCCGTTTAAAACCAGGGGAAGAAAAGAGAAAGAACAGGGATCCTAGGTAACAGTCCCCACTAGTGATAGGAAAACCATCTTGTTGTCCTCTGTTGCCCTCACACACCCCGAAAGGTGTCATGCTTCATCATTGGGCAGTTGCTCCTCGTAGGGCCGGCGCTGCAATCCCCTACGGGTCCCCCGAAGGGTCTCTTTATTGGAGATCTTTTTAGGACTGCTGGTTGATGCATGTGGGTGTGTGGGGTGTGGGGAATGGGTTCAATTGAGGGTAATAAATTGACGTGCAAGTGTGATAAAAATAGGGTCACCATGCAGCGAAGGTAAATTGGTGTACCCAGAGTAGACTCAACTACTAATTAAAATCTAGCCCCACTGGCATACTATGCCCGGGCATAGAACAACATATGTCAACATGTTTCGCGCCTGTATTGCCATAAGGATCGTTGGCGCTTCTTCAGGACCAGAGCTATAGTGTGTAAAGTGCACGTGAAAAGAAAACTAAGAAATACCCTCACATAAATCAGGGCGGCGCAGTAACCTGTATGCCCAGCTTCTGGCTACAACTGCATGGTGAAACCGCTCCTGATCGGTACCTAGGAAAGAAAAACAGTACAGGGTAGGTCACATGTATTAACATCAGGAACACCTTTTTTTCAGTTTAGTAAAGTTTTATTTTATTTAAGAAAAAAGTACAGCATAATATAACAGCATAACAAAAATCAGAACCAGTATGAGAGAACAATGAGAGAGATATGGAGAGGAAAAATGGTTCAGATAAAGTATGAAAAGGAAGAAAATGGAAGAAAGAGAGAAAGAGAAGAAAAGAAAAGAAAAAAGAGGGGGAGAGAGAGAGAAGGAGGGAAGGTTAGGGAGGGGGATAAGAAGATAAGAAGGTAGAGAAAGGCAGCCAGGTAAGGTCAGATTTAATTTTTAAAGTGACAGAAGAAGAAGAAGCAATTGCAATTCTATGCTCATCACATATGAAATTCCACCATGTATGTACAGACAATTTAGTATTATCCTTCCAACAAGACAAAATTACTTTGAAAGCAGTTGCAATGAAAAGATCAAATAATTTAGCATTATAAGAATGTAAATCTAAAACATCAGATAGGGAACCTAAAAAAACGTGCAGCGATGAGAATGGTTCAGAAAAATGAAAAATACGCATGCAATAATCCCAAACTGAGCTCCAAAAAGCAAGAACAGAGGGGCAATCAAACAAGAGGTGTATGAGTGTGCCAGGGTGAGAGGAACAAGACCAACAAAGGGGGGAGGAAGAAGAGGAGAATTTTGTTATGCTAACAGGGGTAATAAGAGCTCTATGGTATAGAAAAAAAAGTGATTGAGTAATTCGAGCTGAAATCGAAGTCTTAAACAATTTACACCATAAGCGATCCCAAACATCAACAGATAACGAGAAAGATAAATCAGTTTCCCAAACAGTTTCAGTAATGGTTTTAGGTCTAAGACCAACATTATCTAATAACAGTTTATAAATTAGAGCAGCTTTGGGGATTTGTTGAGTAAACAAAGGATATAGAGGAGTGGAAGGAGTAAGGGAAGGAAGGAGATCAAAAGTAGGAAGGGTAGATAAATGAGATAAAATGGCAGAAGTAATAATGTCATATTCTTTGCGAAAATGGACAGGTAAATCAAACATGGTTTGCATTACAGAAAATGAAATAATGGAGGAATCAGAGAAAAATTGGTATACAAACATAATATCCTTTTCTTTCCAATACTTGAAATAAAAAGATTTACCCTTATACTTAAGATATTTGTTATACCATACACTAGAGGAAAGAAAACATTGTAAGGGGGATGAATTTTTCGAGAATACAGTGTGCAGCAGAGTATGTGAGTATTTCAGTACAGGGTGGGTAGTCATGAATGAACAATTTGACATAAAAAGAGATTGTTGGAAAGTAAAATCTTTTAACAAGGACCGTTCCACTTCAATCCATCTGGGCAGAGGGGTATCATTGAAATTGAAAGCCAATGAGAAAGCTTGCTTTATTAAAAAGGCAGAGTGGTATGACTGAAAGTCAGGAAAGCGAACCCCACCTTTAGATTTCGGGCGTATAAGTTTATGTAAAGCAATACGAGGTCTTTTATTATTCTACAGAAATTTGGAGCAGATGGAGTTCAGCCGGTTGAAATATAATTTAGGGATTTTCACAGGAAGCATGGAAACAGTGTACAAAATATGTGGGGAAATCATCATTTTAATGGTGTCTAATCGACCCCACCATGAAAGGAAAAGGGGAGACCATGATTGAAGAAGTGATTGAATTTTTTGAGTAAGAGAGGTAAAGGTCAGTTTAAGTGTTTCACCTAAGGCAGAGGAGAACCAAATACCCAAGTATTTGATCTTGGAGGGACACCAGGCAAAATCAGTTGATGCAAACATATATTGGTAACAGGATGAATTTAGGGGTAGGACCTCCGTTTTGGAGAGATTAAGCTTATAGCCAGAAACAGAGGAGTATAAGCGGACTTCTTCTAAAAATGGAGGATGGGAAGAAACAGGATTAGCCATGTAGACCAGGACGTCATCGGCATAGGCCGAAATTTTCGTCTCAATCGACGACAATTTGAACCCATTAATTAGGGGGTTAGAGCAGATTTTAATGAGGAAGGGTTCAAGGCAAAGAATAAATAGTAAAGGGGAAAGGGGCAACCTTGTCTCGTTCCTCTGGATAAGGGGAAAAATTTAGAGAATTGATTATTAACAAAAACACTTGCACGAGGAGCAGAATAAAGGAGTTTAACTAAAGAAATAAAAGAGGGACCAAAACCAAACCATTGTAATGATTTAAACATGAAATTCCAATTAATACGGTCAAACGCTTTCTCAGCGTCCAGGGATAGGGCAGCTAGGGGGGCTTTAAATCGTTTACTGTGTGAAATAATATTGGCAAAAACACGGGCATTGTCAGCAGCAAGTCTACCTTTCACAAAACCAACTTGATCTGTGCTGATTAACAGAGGAATAAGGGATTCGAGGCGGGCAGCTAAAATTTTGGCAAAACTTTTACAATCTTAATTAATCAGGGAGATGGGACGAAAGTTTTTACAAAGAGAATGGTCTTTGTCAGGCTTGGGGATTATGATTATTAGGGCATCCAAAAAGGAGCCAGAGGCTTTGGCATTAGTAATAAAGGAGTTGAAAAGTTGTAAAAGATGAGGGACAAAAATAGAGTGCATGGTGGAGTAAAATTCAATTGGGAGACCATCTGGGCCAGGGGCTTTCGATTTCTTTAGGGAGGTAATTGCCTTGAGAATTTCCTGAGGAGTAATTTCAGTTTCTAGTTGAAGGAATTCAGTAGGGAGAGATGGGGGAGGGGGTAGGTCTTTGAAAAAACGGGAGAGGTCATCATCATCAGGATGCGTATCATCAGTATACAGGAGTTTATAGTAATTATGGAATACTTGTGCAATATCCTCATCAGAAGAAACTAGTGTGTTGGTTACTTCGTTGAGAATAGGGCCAATTGATTTTCTTTCAGATTTAATTTTGAGATAATTTGCTAGCATTTTCCAGATTTATTCTGACCCCCATGAAATTTAGATTTAATTTTCAAAAGGGTGTTACAAGCTTCAACTGTGGCAATTTGATTGAGGTCAGATTTGGCTTTGATAAGTTGGAGGAGAGCGTCAGGATTCTTGGAAGAAAAGTAGGAGTGTTCTAGGGTCTTGATGTTGGAAAGTTGGGCGGTATATTTAGCGCGGTTGAGTTTCTTTTTTTTAGATACATAAGAAATTGTGAAGCCTCGTAAGGCAGCTTTAAAGGCATCCCAATTATTCGAAACTGACGTGTCATGAGGTAAATTGAGGGAAAAGTATTCAGAGATGAAATCCTTAACTTTAGACATAAAAACAGAATCGGAGAGGAGGAAAGTGTTAAATTTCCATCGATTAAAAGAGGAGGAGGTTTGGGTTAGGTCAAAAGTGGCATAAACAGGTGCATGATCCGACAAAAAAATAGAACCAATTTCGGACTTCTGAATCGCAGGGAGAAGGGATTTGCTGACTAGAATATAGTCGATTCTGGATCGGGTGTGGTGAACATTGGAGTAAAATGTATATTCGAGTGAGTTCGGATTGCATGTTTTCCACACATCGAAAAGGGGACGTGAGGCAATGGCTGACTGAAAGGATTTGTGTGTCTTATCAGGCTGGAATTTGGAGGAAGATAATCTATCTGAAAAGGGATCTAACCATTGGTTAAGGTCACCAGCTATGATAATGTTAGGGCAGTCAATGGAGGAGATGAGGATTTTGATGTCCGACCAAAATTTAGGATCTGGTCGGACAGGCCCATAAATATTCAGGAGCACCATAGTTTTGTTTTGTATAATCACTTTGGACATAACCCAGCGACCTTCATCATCCGCTTGAGAAGAGAGAATTTGAACATCCAAACCTTTACGAAATAGTATAGCAACACCACCTTTTTTATGAACAGCAGGAGAAAATACAACTTGACCCACCCAAGCCCTCTTAAGTTTCAACGATTCAACATCTGTACAATGAGTCTCTTGGAGAAAAGCAATCTGAGCATTTAACTTGGATAAATGGGACAGTACCTTTTGACGTTTAACAGGGTTGCCAAGACCACAAACATTCCACGTTACAAAATTACACATGATGGAAGGCAAGAGAAGAGGGTAACATCTGGGTCCAATACACTGCGGGAGAACAACTACAAGGAAAGACAGTGGAGACAAACATGTTAGAAATGAGAATCAAATACAAAATATGAACAAAGGCAAGGAAAATCGGGTAAATATAGGGAAACAGTAGAGACATGAGCATCTCAAGCATAAGGAAAAGAGAAGGGGAGCAATGAAAAGTACGGGAGGAAACAATAAGAAAGGAAGAGAGGTATACAAAAAAGAGAACGAAACATAAATGAACAGGGGGAAAACATGTATGGCCTGTGAAAAGAAGAAAAAGAGAAGAAAGAAAGAGAAGGAGAAAGATAACAAACAGATCAGGGCAAAGAAGCCAGATCTGAGAGAAAAGAGAATACCAAGACATTAGGAGCATGGATACGCCGGCGAAGGCGCCAACCCCAAAGAGCGAGGAAAACGCGGGAATAAAGATAGGAGATAAACAAAAAGAAGAGAAGTCGTAGTAAAGAATTACAAGGAAGAGACCATGACAAGGCCACATCAGTCGTCAAGACATAAGATAAGTGAATGCAGGAAATAGAAAAGAATTATTTTCAGTCATTGGTGTCCATAGTGGAAGCAGAAGCAGAGACAGTTTGGAGATACTCTCGAAGCTTCAGAGGATCATCAAATGTACGGGAACGACCGTTGTGAGTTATTTTGCAGAGACAAGGATGTAGGATTCCATATTGAATGTTCAAGTCCCTCATACGTGGTCGTAGATTGAGGAACTCCTTGCGACGTGCATTCGTGGCGTTTGATAAGTCCTGGGCAATAAAGATGGTATGACCCGACCAAATGAGGCGACGTTTTATTCTTGCAGCTTTAAGAACAGTCATCAATTCGGTGAATTCAAGAAAAAGCAGGATAATACCTCTAGGTTTGGTCGGGTTGGACGTGGGACGGCCCAAACGATGAGCACGCTGTATGTTTAGAGGAGTAGATTCTGGTTGGAGTTCCAAAAGTTCATAGAGGAATTTGCGGATGAAGGACACCATGTCGGCCCCCTCAAGGGACTCCGGAACACCAACTGCTGAATCTCCTTTTCAAGAATAGGAATTTTAGTAGAGACATCCTGGACGTCACTGATGCGTTGTTCTAGTTGCAGAACCTTGTTCTCCATGACGACCCATCTGTCTTCTATCTGCTTGAGCTTCTCGTTAGTTGCCAACACAAAAGGTTGTAAGCCACGAACCTCTTTTAGAATGGAATCCAGCACAGGGTTCGGAGAAGTGCGAATTGGAGATGGAGGGTCATTCTTAAGGCGTTTCGGTTTGGTACCGGTGACAGACGATCTCGCATGACCCGCGTCCTGAGACATTATGCCAACAGAGGGGCAAACTAGGAGGACCGCAGGGATGGAAGCCACACCGCAAGAACCAAAAAGTTGAGACCCTATATGTAGAGCTAGGAGAGGCACTGGAAGGAAGAGGTCATATAAGAGGTAATAAGGAGCAATGGAGAAGCAATACCTCAAACCCACAGGACATGCGTCGAAATGGAGTGAAAATCAATTCAATACGCAGTCAAAAAACCATCCAGTAATATGGCAGTAGAGAAACAGCAAAGCGTTCATAATAAATGAGACCCAAGGGGGTCAATTGATATTCCACAGAGGATTGTAAGCAGATGAGAGGAAGGTATTGAGCATTGCGCAGGGAACACCACAAAATGGCCGCCGCTATGCAGTAGTAATGTAATCAGAAGCTATGAAGAGAGTAGTGGCACCAAAAGTCATGAAGATAGAGTAGTAGCATGATGCGTGTTCCCTACAACATACCTTGTAAGAATATGCCCATACGTTGCAGTAGGAGGACAACAGGCTGTTGAGGCGGCAGATATGAAGGAAAAACGGGACGCGAGCTCGGCGGCACAAAATGGCGGCCGCTCGCGTCCCGCAGCAGCTGAGGAAGGTGCAGCGGTAAAACTTGACGAAAGCGGCAATTAGGCTGGCCGCTGCATCGCGCAACACACGGGGACCATGTTCCGCTGTGCGGGGATGCAAGTTGCTGGTCTCCGAATCCGGGGAAAGTATCGGGAAAACAGCTGAGATTCCCGCGTCGTCTCGGAGCTCACGGAGGCAGCGCCATCACTCGCCGGCGCGTAAGCCACGCCCCCAACATCAGGAACACCTTGACGCTACAAAGTGTGCCACCATTGTGTGCACATCCAATACATTAAAACGAAAAGAACTACAGACACATGGGAACCAAATACAGCTGCCTACCAAACAATATCCATACCACAACATAACAAGGTTAAATACAAGTGTATAGACCCCCTAAGAAATGTGAGTAACTCCTTTTATATCAAGGTGCAGAGTCACCCAGGGACATTCTTGTACCTCTGCTTGCTCTGTATTCAGGTCTAAAAAGCGCTAATAAACTAAAAACACAAATGGTTCCAGCAAAGATGGGTGCCCTTAAGGTATAATCTCATGATGCGCGCTTACCTCGTCATGTCGAGGAAATCAACGCGGGTATAAGCATTGTACACCACCAATATGCCGGGCTGCAAAAATAACAGAAGTCAGCGGGAATTTAGCTGTGGGGACCGGGACAAGTCTTGTGAAGCTTTCAGTACAGGCGTATTGCCCGTTTCCATTTAGCGAAAGCTACTCACGTATTCCCCGCATGCTGATGCCTCCGTACCTACCCCTCGAATGCATCTGCCGAGAGAGTGAGATGGAGAGTCACGGCCACTAGTTAAAAAGTGATCACTGAGGTCAGGTGTGCTGGGCGTTACCCCTTTCCGGAGTTCCCGTCTGGACATGAATATAACTGCGCGTGCTCAGGAGAACAAACTTGCTAATTATGCGCGATGTTAGAGAAGGTGCTCCCCAACACATGCGCGTTAGAGGCGCTTATATTACAAAGCGTGTTAAAGTCAAGAACGCTGTTTAACCCATAATTATGGTAGATCTGGAATACTCAAAGGAGTATGGTGTACTGTTTGTCAATCTGAAGTGTGGCTCACTGGTTAGAGCAGGCAGACCCTGAAGCAGAGGTCAGACCCGGGACCAGGGTTCAATTCCCGACGCGGCAGGGTCTTGAGCTCAAATGTCCATGGACTCGATAATTCTCGCTTCGGTGCCTGACCTAATCATGGGTTCACACTCTGCAACTCTGGGCATTAAGCTTGCTTAATCTCCACAACGGCCCCCCGTGGCGGGATGCCTGGCTTTCACCTTGGGGATGCCCTGTAGGAGCTATCTCACAGGAAAAAGCAAGGTCGGGTTCCCAAGGCAAGCGCGGAGATACCCCTTCGGGGGTCGATTCTGGCGCTATATAAGAAATATAATAATAATAATCTAGTTAGAACAGAGGGGTTACATTTAGTGAGGTCTACACATGAAGATATTGGAAATAACAGGTTGTTCATACTGTTACGGTGGTAGGATATAGAAGGGCTAGGGCATGCTGTATTTTTACAGAATATGAAATAGATGTCATATCAGAACTTAAACTGTAGTGCAGTTGAAGCAATCTCCACTCACAAAAGAATCTAGTCCCATGTGTCTGTAAGGAAAGTAGAAAAGGGGGGAGACAGTGAGGTCCCACGGCTGGTCCGCCGTGCTTAAACTGCTTCAACAAAAGAGGGGGGGACCAAGGAGCTTTTTAAGGTCCAGTGTCCATGCTCCTTAATTATAAATGTATACCAAAAAAGGGAACACTGTTCCTAATGCAAGGTGCAAAAGTCACCCATGCACAAGGGTGCAAAAAAGTCACCCGTTTAAAACCAGGGGAAGAAAAGAGAAAGAACAGGGATCCTAGGTAACAGTCCCCACTAGTGATAGGAAAACCATCTTGTTGTCCTCTGTTGCCCTCACACACCCCGAAAGGTGTCATGCTTCATCATTGGGCAGTTGCTCCTCGTAGGGCCGGCGCTGCAATCCCCTACGGGTCCCCCGAAGGGTCTCTTTATTGGAGATCTTTTTAGGACTGCCGGTTGATGCATGTGGGTGTGTGGGGTGTGGGGAATGGGTTCAATTGAGGGTAATAAATTGACGTGCAAGTGTGATAAAAATAGGGTCACCATGCAGCGAAGGTAAATTGGTGTACCCAGAGTAGACTCAACTACTAATTAAAATTGCTACTTGTTTCCCTCTGAGGCGGAAGCCGGAGGTCTGATTGTGCTCCCTTGCACCTTTCATTAATATTAGATAGGCAAAAACGACTGAGACAACATATTGTTTTTAAGCTTTGTGAATATTTTAATTGCTTCATTTTTACTACATTGTCTCTCTGAGACGAGATTACCTCGCCTAGTCTCGAACTGCCCTCCCTTAGCGCTGCTGTAGTCAGGCGCAGGGAAGCTTGGAATCGAACTTGGCCGCCATCTTACTTTGGGAAGGCTGGCCGAGAGCTCGGCGCCCCTCCCGCCCTCCCAGTGTATTTAAATCTCGTCCTTCAGCAAACGCTGGTAATTGCTACTTGTTTCCCTCTGAGGCGGAAGCCGGAGGTCTGATTGGGCTCCCTTGCACCTTTCATTAATATTAGATAGGCAAAAACGACTGAGACAACATATTGTTTTCAAGCTTTGTGAATATTTTAATTGCTTCGTTTTTACTACATTGTCTCTCTGAGACGAGATTACCTCGCCTAGTCTCGAACTGCCCTCCCTTAGCGCCGCTGTAGTCAGGCGCAGGGAAGCTTGGAATCGAACTTGGCCGCCATCTTACTTTGGGAAGGCTGGCCGAGAGCTCGGTGCCCCTCCCGCCCTCCCAGTGTATTTAAATCTCGTCCTTCAGCAAACGCTGGTAATTGCTACTTGTTTCCCTCTGAGGCGGAAGCCGGAGGTCTGATTGTGCTCCCTTGCACCTTTCATTAATATTAGATAGGCAAAAACGACTGAGACAACATATTGTTTTTAAGCTTTGTGAATATTTTAATTGCTTCGTTTTTACTACATTGTCTCTCTGAGACGAGATTACCTCGCCTAGTCTCGAACTGCCCTCCCTTAGCGCCGCTGTAGTCAGGCGCAGGGAAGCTTGGAATCGAACTTGGCCGCCATCTTACTTTGGGAAGGCTGGCCGAGAGCTCAGCGCCCCTCCCACCCTCCTCACGCCCCGCCCAAATTATGTATAAAAACAACACCATCGCCCGTCCGCGCAGCGGGCGGGCGCAGCGGGCGCGCCGGCGGCGCGCTGAAGGCGCGCCAAAGGCGGGCCCGTCTGCGCCCGTCCGCGCCGGGACCAGGCCCAGGGCCATAACCCCTGCCTCTCGCATCTCTTACTCCCGTAGCAAGCTCATGGAGCTGCGTCCTTCCTACGCTCCGCTATGTACCAAACTTGATGTATCGCTCACACTATCGGCATCACACACACGGTGTTCACACTGTAATTCCCCGTCCATGCTTGTTAACCCCACGTTGTATATCAAAACTCGAGCTACTGAGGCTGACACGCATATTTCCATGGCACTTGTTAATGCGCGGTCCCTGAGTAAGCACTGCCAGGATATAGCCGACTTGATTAGTGATTTTAATTTAGATATCCTTTATATTACAGAGACTTGGTCGGACGAAGCATCCGCTCCTGACTATGTTACGGCAGTTCCCCCAGGCTATAGTGCCTATCGGCAGGACAGGCCCATGGGAAAAGGTGGTGGAATAGCCATCATAGCAAGAGACCAATACAAAACCCGTTGTTCGCCTATCCCCATCAAAGCATGCGAAGCCATGCATTTTGACATCAATATGGCCCCCACGTACAATTTTAAGGGATCACTGATATATAGACCTCCTGGTACTAGATCTGCGTTCCTTGCAAATCTTACCAATATCACCGAATCTATAGCAACAGAAGAATCTACCACTATATTAGGTGATTTTAATTTTCACTTAGAGCGTTACGGTGATAGGGACACCACAACCCTCATATCAGATCTTGACTTGATGGGCCTCAAACAGTTGGTCACTACTCCTACCCACCAGGCAGGCCACACGCTGGATGGAATCTTCACAAACGTGGAAGGACTGTCCATTACTTCTGTTCTCCCTATGACCTGGACAGATCATTCAGTCATCTTTAGCAAACTTACTATTAAAGGTCCGCAGAGGAAAAAAGTGAACCCTGCAACAAAGGGCACTTTCAGAGTCTGGAAGGACATTAACCCCAACGATTTAATGTTGCTTCTCAACACTTCAACCCCGGAACTATCCACCGACCCAACGACTGCCACTACTCAATTCCAAAAATGGTTGGGTGAAGCTTCAACTCAGTTGGCACCCACCAAATCAATTTCCAAAAACAGAAATACGCCCAAAGCCCAGTGGTACACGAAAGAACTAAAAGACCAAAAACAACTCACTAGGAACAAGGAACGACAATGGCGAAGAACCTATGACACTGAAAACAAGGACAATTATAAGAAAGCCCTGGCTACTTACAAATCAATGATAATAACAGCAAAAAAGGACTACTACACTCGCCACATAGAAGCTGCTAAAAACTCTAGCAAAAAGCTTTATGACGTTGCTAAAACCCTTGCGGGAAATGCCCCAGACCTCAACCCACCCCCATCACAAACATTATGTGATGCCTTGTCAGACTTTTTCTTTACTAAAGTCAACGATATCTATCAAGCATTTAATCTTGACCAGGTCCACAGTAGTGCTTCCACCCCTCTGATCACTTCTTTGACTAATCCAACTAGTACTACTATGACCTCTTTCAATGACCTCACCACTGATCAAGTTAAGAGCATTTTCAATACGATTAAAGCTGGATCAGCTTTGGATCCCTGCCCCTCTTCTGTACTAGCCACAGTACCAGACACAGTCGTTCCCATCATAACCACCCTCTGTAACATTATTCTAGCATCCGGTTCCTACCCTGACTCCCTGAAAAATACACTGATCAAACCTCTGCTTAAAAAACCTGGGCTAGATAAAAGCGAACTGAAGAACTACCGTCCCATTGCAAGTCTCCCTTTCCTAGCAAAGGTCATAGAAAAGGCTATGAACCAGCAGTTATCAGCCTACATAGAGAACAATCATTTGCTGGATGATACCCAGTTCGGCTTCCGCAAATACCATGGCACGGAAACCGCTCTCATCAAAGCAGCCGACGATATAAGAGTCATTTGTGACCAAGGAGGTACTGCTGTATTAGTCCTCCTTGACTTGTCGGCTGCTTTCGACACGGTCGACCACAAGATTTTGGTCGACCGTGTCGAGAGGATGGGCATTCAGCTCACTGCTAGAGATCTTCTGGCCTCTTTCCTGACCAACAGAACTCAGGCGGTTACACTGGGTCCCTTCCAGTCGGCCGACCTGTCGTTACCGTGTGGGGTCCCACAAGGCTCATCCCTGAGTCCGACACTATTTAATATATATGTGTCCGACCTCGCCAGTGTCATCAAAGCCTACGGGATGGGCCTGACCTCATACGCTGACGACACCCAGTTGGTTCTGGCCATAAAAGGTGATGGACAGAAAATGGCGGAGAGATTCCAAGATGGGATGACTGCCATTGGTGAGTGGATGGCAAGAAATTGCCTGAAACTTAACTCCGATAAAACGGAGGTGGTTATATTCGGTAATCTCTCCCCAGCCTGGTCGGCAACTTGGTGGCCAGCGGCCATGGGCACTCCTCCCTGCCCCACGGCCAAAGTTAGAAACTTAGGTGTCACTTTTGACAACCAGCTCAACTTCATGGCCCATGCGAATAAGGTGGCTGCCAATGCTCATTTTAAGCTGCGAATGGTAAGGAAAATCACTCCTTACTTACCAGAATCAGCAGCAAAAACACTAGTTTCCTCACTAGTGTTGTCTTCATTAGACTACTGCAACGGTCTGTTGCTCAATGCCCAGAACAGAGTCATTAAAAAATTACAGACAGTGCAGAATGCCGCCGCCCGAGTGCTCTCAAAAAAACCTAGATTTGCACCCATTTCGGACACGCTTAAACAATATCACTGGCTGTCCATTCATAACAGGGTCAAATTCAAATCTCTGTGTATTGTCTTTAAATCACTTCAGGACCTAGGACCCAGATTCCTCAGAAAGCAACTGATCCCTTACAACCCTCCGAGAATGCTCAGATCCACCTCTCTTAATCAACTTGTGGTTCAACGCAGTCGAACAGCCTCCTGGGGCGATCGCCGCTTTTTAATTGCGGCCCCTAGACTCTGGAACACCCTACCTATCCACATAAGAACCAGTTCCACTCTTCTTCAGTTCAGAAAAAAACTGAAGACTTGGCTCTTCAATCAGTAACTCTCATTTCCGCATTTCCTGTCTAGGGTAAAACTCTAATGCAATTTCAGCGCCGAGACGCCTAAGGGTAATTGTACGCGCTCTATAAATGGCATTAAATAAATAAAAATAAATAAATAAAATCTAGCCCCACTGGCATACTATGCCCGGGCATAGAACAACATAGGTCAACATGTTTCGCGCCTGTATTGCCATAAGGATCGTTGGCGCTTCTTCAGGACCAGAGCTATAGTGTGTAAAGTGCACGTGAAAAGAAAACTAAGAAATACCCTCACATAAATCAGGGCGGCGCAGTAACCTGTATGCCCAGCTTCTGGCTACAACTGCATGGTGAAACCGCTCCTGATCGGTACCTAGGAAAGAAAAACAGTAAAGGGCAGGTCACATGTATTAACATCAGGAACACCTTGACGCTACAAAGTGTGCCACCATTGTGTGCACATCCAATACATTAAAACGAAAAGAACTACAGACACATGGGAACCAAATACAGCTGCCTACCAAACAATATCCATACCACAACATAACAAGGTTAAATACAAGTGTATAGACCCCCTAAGAAATGTGAGTAACTCCTTTTATATCAAGGTGCAGAGTCACCCAGGGACATTCTTGTACCTCTGCTTGCTCTGTATTCAGGTCTAAAAAGCGCTAATAAACTAAAAACACAAATGGTTCCAGCAAAGGTGGGTGCCCTTAAGGTATAATCTCATGATGCGCGCTTACCTCGTCATGTCGAGGAAATCAACGCGGGTATAAGCATTGTACACCACCAATATGCCGGGCTGCAAAAATAACAGAAGTCAGCGGGAATTTTGCTGTGGGGACCGGGACAAGTCTTGTGAAGCTTTCAGTGCAGGCGTATTGCCCGTTTCCATTTAGCGAAAGCTACTCACGTGTTCCCCGCATGCTGATGCCTCCGTACCTACCCCTCGAATGCATCTGCCGAGAGAGTGAGATGGAGAGTCACGGCCACTAGTTAAAAAGTGATCACTGAGGTCAGGTGTGCTGGGCGTTACCCCTTTCCGGAGTTCCCGTCTGGACATGAATATAACTGCGCGTGCTCAGGAGAACAAACTTGCTAATCATGCGCGATGTTAGAGAAGGTGCTCCCCAACACATGCGCGTTAGAGGCGCTTATATTACAAGCGTGTTAAAGTCAAGAACCCTGTTTAACCCATAATTATGGTAGATCTGGAATACTCAAAGGAGTATGGTGAACTGTTTGTCAATCTGAAGTGTGGCTCACTGGTTAGAGCAGGCAGACCCTGAAGCAGAGGTCAGACCCGGGACCAGGGTTCAATTCCCGACACGGCAGGGTCTTGAGCTCAAATGTCCATGGACTCGATAATTCTCGCTTCAGTGCCTGACCTAATCATGGGTTCACACTCTGCAACTCTGGGCATTAAGCTTGCTTAATCTCCACAACGGCCCCCCGCGGCGGGATGCCTGGCTTTCACCTTGGGGATGCCCTGTAAGAGCTATCTCACAGGAAAAAGCAAGGTCGGGTTCCCAAGGCAAGCGCGGAGATACCCCTTCGGGGGTCGATTCTGGCGCTATCTAAGAAATATAATAATAATAATAATCTAGTTAGAACAGAGGGGTTACATTTAGTGAGGTCTACACATGAAGATATTGGAAATAACAGGTTGTTCATACTGTTACGGTGGTAGGATATAGAAGGGCTAGGGCATGCTGTATTTTTACAGAATATGAAATAGATGTCATATCAGAACTTAAACTGTAGTGCAGTTGAAGCAATCTCCACTCACAAAAGAATCTACTCCCATGTGTCTGTAAGGAAAGTAGAAAAGGGGGGGAGACAGTAAGGTCCCACGGCTGGTCCGCCGTGCTTAAACTGCTTCAACAAAAGAGGGGGGGACCAAGGAGCTTTTTACGGTCCAGTGTCCATGCTCCTTAATTATAAATGTATACCAAAAAAGGGAACACTGTTCCTAATGCAAGGTGCAAAAGTCACCCATGCACAAGGGTGCAAAAAAGTCACCCGTTTAAAACCAGGGGAAGAAAAGAGAAAGAACAGGGATCCTAGGTAACAGTCCCCACTAGTGATAGGAAAACCATCTTGTTGTCCTCTGTTGCCCTCACACACCCCGAAAGGTGTCATGCTTCATCATTGGGCAGTTGCTCCTCGTAGGGCCGGCGCTGCAATCCCCTACGGGTCCCCCGAAGGGTCTCTTTATTGGAGATCTTTTTAGGACTGCCGGTTGATGCATGTGGGTGTGTGGGGTGTGGGGAATGGGTTCAATTGAGGGTAATAAATTGACGTGCAAGTGTGATAAAAATAGGGTCACCATGCAGCGAAGGTAAATTGGTGTCCCCAGAGTAGACTCAACTACTAATTAAAATCTAGCCCCACTGGCATACTATGCCCGGGCATAGAACAACATAGGTCAACATGTTTCGCGCCTGTATTGCCATAAGGATCGTTGGCGCTTCTTCAGGACCAGAGCTATAGTGTGTAAAGTGCACGTGAAAAGAAAACTAAGAAATACCCTCACATAAATCAGGGCGGCGCAGTAACCTGTATGCCCAGCTTCTGGCTACAACTGCATGGTGAAACCGCTCCTGATCGGTACCTAGGAAAGAAAAACAGTACAGGGTAGGTCACATGTATTAACATCAGGAACACCTTGACGCTACAAAGTGTGCCACCATTGTGTGCACATCCAATACATTAAAACGAAAAGAACTACAGACACATGGGAACCAAATACAGCTGCCTACCAAACAATATCCATACCACGACATAACAAGGTTAAATACAAGTGTATAGACCCCCTAAGAAATGTGAGTAACTCCTTTTATATCAAGGTGCAGAGTCACCCAGGGACATTCTTGTACCTCTGCTTGCTCTGTATTCAGGTCTAAAAAGCGCTAATAAACTAAAAACACAAATGGTTCCAGCAAAGGTGGGTGCCCTTAAGGTATAATCTCATGATGCGCGCTTACCTCGTCATGTCGAGGAAATCAACGCGGGTATAAGCATTGTACACCACCAATATGCCGGGCTGCAAAAATAACAGAAGTCAGCGGGAATTTAGCTGTGGGGACCGGGACAAGTCTTGTGAAGCTTTCAGTGCAGGCGTATTGCCCGTTTCCATTTAGCGAAAGCTACTCACGTGTTCCCCGCATGCTGATGCCTCCGTACCTACCCCTCGAATGCATCTGCCGAGAGAGTGAGATGGAGAGTCACGGCCACTAGTTGAAAAGTGATCACTGAGGTCAGGTGTGCTGGGCGTTACCCCTTTCCGGAGGTCCCGTCTGGACATGAATATAACTGCGCGTGCTCAGGAGAACAAACTTGCTAATCATGCGCGATGTTAGAGAAGGTGCTCTCCAACACATGCGCAATAGAGGCGCTTATATTACAAGCGTGTTAAAGTCAAGAACCCTGTTTAACCCATAATTATGGTAGATCTGGAATACTCAAAGGAGTATGGTGTACTGTTTGTCAATCTGAAGTGTGGCTCACTGGTTAGAGCAGGCAGACCCTGAAGCAGAGGTCAGACCCGGGACCAGGGTTCAATTCCCGACGCGGCAGGGTCTTGAGCTCAAATGTCCATGGACTCGATAATTCTCGCTTCGGTGCCTGACCTAATCATGGGTTCACACTCTGCAACTCTGGGCATTAAGCTTGCTTAATCTCCATAACGGCCCCCCACGGCGGGATGCCTGGCTTTCACCTTGGGGATGCCCTGTAGGAGCTATCTCACAGGAAAAAGCAAGGTCGGGTTCCCAAGGCAAGCGCGGAGATACCCCTTCGGGGGTCGATTCTGGCGCTATATAAGAAATATAATAATAATAATAATAATCTAGTTAGAACAGATGGGTTACATTTAGTGAGGTCTACACATGAAGATATTGGAAATAACAGGATGTTCATACTGTTACGGTGGTAGGATATAGAAGGGCTAGGGCATGCTGTATTTTTACAGAATATGAAATAGATGTCATATCAGAACTTAAACTGTAGTGCAGTTGAAGCAATCTCCACTCACAAAAGAATCTACTCCCATGTGTCTGTAAGGAAAGTAGAAAAGGGGGGGAGACAGTAAGGTCCCACGGCTGGTCCGCCGTGCTTAAACTGCTTCAACAAAAGAGGGGGGGACCAAGGAGCTTTTTAAGGTCCAGTGTCCATGCTCCTTAATTATAAATGTATACCAAAAAAGGGAACACTGTTCCTAATGCAAGGTGCAAAAGTCACCCATGCACAAGGGTGCAAAAAAGTCACCCGTTTAAAACCAGGGGAAGAAAAGAGAAAGAACAGGGATCCTAGGTAACAGTCCCCACTAGTGATAGTAAAACCATCTTGTTGTCCTCTGTTGCCCTCACACACCCCGAAAGGTGTCATGCTTCATCATTGGGCAGTTGCTCCTCGTAGGGCCGGCGCTGCAATCCCCTACGGGTCCCCCGAAGGGTCTCTTTATTGGAGATCTTTTTAGGACTGCCGGTTGATGCATGTGGGTGTGTGGGGTGTGGGAAATGGGTTCAATTGAGGGTAATAAATTGACGTGCAAGTGTGATAAAAATAGAGTCACCATGCAGCGAAGGTAAATTGGTGTACCCAGAGTAGACTCAACTACTAATTAAAATCTAGCCCCACTGGCATACTATGCCCGGGCATAGAACAACATAGGTCAACATGTTTCGCGCCTGTATTGCCATAAGGATCGTTGGCGCTTCTTCAGGACCAGAGCTATAGTGTGTAAAGTGCACGTGAAAAGAAAACTAAAAAATACCCTCACATAAATCAGGGCGGCGCAGTAACCTGTATGCCCAGCTTCTGGCTACAACTGCATGGTGAAACCGCTCCTGATCGGTACCTAGGAAAGAAAAACAGTACAGGGTAGGTCACATGTATTAACATCAGGAACACCTTGACGCTACAAAGTGTGCCACCATTGTGTGCACATCCAACACATTAAAACGAAAAGAACTACAGACACATGAGAACCAAATACAGCTGCCTACCAAACAATATCCATACCCCGACATAACAAGGTTAAATACAAGTGTATAGACCCCCTAAGAAATGTGAGTAACTCCTTTTATTTCAATGTGCAGAGTCACCCAGGGACATTCTTGTACCTCTGCTTGCTCTGTATTCAGGTCTAAAAATGGCTAATAAACTAAAAACACAAATGGTTCCAGCAAAGGTGGGTGCCCTTAAGGTATAATCTCATGATGCGCGCTTACCTCGTCATGTCGAGGAAATCAACGCGGGTATAAGCATTGTACACCACCAATATGCCGGGCTGCAAAAATAACAGAAGTCAGCGGGAATTTAGCTGTGGGGACCGGGACAAGTCTTGTGAAGCTTTCAGTGCAGGCGTACTGCCCGTTTCCATTTAGCGAAAGCTACTCACGTATTCCCCGCATGCTGATGCCTCCGCACCTACCCCCCGAATGCGTCTGCTGAGAGAGTGAGATGGAGAGTCACGGCCACTAGTTAAAAAGTGATCACTGAGGTCAGGTGTGCTGGGCGTTACCCCTTTCAGGAGTTCCCGTCTGGACATGAATATAACTGCACGTGCTCAGGAGAACAAACTTGCTAATCATGCGCGATGTTAGAGAAGGTGCTCCCCAACACATGCGCGTTAGAGGCGCTTATATTACAAGCGTGTTAAAGTCAAGAACACTGTTTAACCCATAATTATGGTAGATCTGGAATACTCAAAGGAGTATGGTGTACTGTTTGTCAATCTAGTTAGAACAGAGGGGTTACATTTAGTGAGGTCTACACATGAAGATATTGGAAATAACAGGTTGTTCATACTGTTACGGTGGTAGGATATAGAAGGGCTAGGGCATGCTGTATTTTTACAGAATATGAAATAGATGTCATATCAGAACTTAAACTGTAGTGCAGTTGAAGCAATCTCCACTCACAAAAGAATCTAGTCCCATGTGTCTGTAAGGAAAGTAGAAAAGGGGGGGAGACAGTAAGGTCCCACGGCTGGTCCGCCGTGCTTAAACTGCTTCAACAAAAGAGGGGGGGACCAAGGAGCTTTTTAAGGTCCAGTGTCCATGCTCCTTAATTATAAATGTATACCAAAAAAGGGAACACTGTTCCTAATGCAAGGTGCAAAAGTCACCCATGCACAAGGGTGCAAAAAAGTCACCCGTTTAAAACCAGGGGAAGAAAAGAGAAAGAACAGGGATCCTAGGTAACAGTCCCCACTAGTGATAGGAAAACCATCTTGTTGTCCTCTGTTGCCCTCACACACCCCGAAAGGTGTCATGCTTCATCATTGGGCAGTTGCTCCTCGTAGGGCCGGCGCTGCAATCCCCTACGGGTCCCCCGAAGGGTCTCTTTATTGGAGATCTTTTTAGGACTGCCGGTTGATGCATGTGGGTGTGTGGGGTGTGGGGAATGGGTTCAATTGAGGGTAATAAATTGACGTACAAGTGTGATAAAAATAGGGTCACCATGCAGCGAAGGTAAATTGGTGTACCCAGAGTAGACTCAACTACTAATTAAAATCTAGCCCAAATGGCATACTATGCCCGGGCATAGAACAACATAGGTCAACATGTTTCGCGCCTGTATTGCCATAAGGATCGTTGGCGCTTCTTCAGGACCAGAGCTATAGTGTGTAAAGTGCACGTGAAAAGAAAACTAAAAAATACCCTCACATAAATCAGGGCGGCGCAGTAACCTGTATGCCCAGCTTCTGGCTACAACTGCATGGTGAAACCGCTCCTGATCGGTACCTAGGAAAGAAAAACAGTACAGGGCAGGTCACATGTATTAACATCAGGAACACCTTGACGCTACAAAGTGTGCCACCATTGTGTGCACATCCAATACATTAAAACGAAAAGAACTACAGACACATGGGAACCAAATACAGCTGCCTACCAAACAATATCCATACCACGACATAACAAGGTTAAATACAAGTGTATAGACCCCCTAAGCAATGTGAGTAACTCCTTTTATATCTAGGTGCAGAGTCACCCAGGGACATTCTTGTACCTCTGCTTGCTCTGTATTCAGGTCTAAAAAGCGCTAATAAACTAAAAACACAAATGGTTCCAGCAAAGGTGGGTGCCCTTAAGGTATAATCTCATGATGCGCGCTTACCTCGTCATGTCGAGGAAATCAACGCGGGTATAAGCATTGTACACCACCAATATGCCGGGCTGCAAAAATAACAGAAGTCAGCGGGAATTTAGCTGTGGGGACCGGGACAAGTCTTTTGAAGCTTTCAGTGCAGGCGTATTGCCCGTTTCCATTTAGCGAAAGCTACTCACGTGTTCCCCGCATGCTGATGCCTCCGTACCTACCCCTCGAATGCATCTGCCGAGAGAGTGAGATGGAGAGTCACGGCCACTAGTTAAAAAGTGATCACTGAGGTCAGGTGTGCTGGGCGTTACCCCTTTCCGGAGTTGCCGTCTGGACATGAATATAACTGCGCGTGCTCAGGAGAACAAACTTGCTAATCATGCGCGATGTTAGAGAAGGTGCTCCCCAACACATGCGCGTTAGAGGCGCTTATATTACAAGCGTGTTAAAGTCAAGAACCCTGTTTAACCCATAATTATGGTAGATCTGGAATACTCAAAGGAGTATGGTGTACTGTTTGTCAATCTGAAGTGTGGCTCACTGGTTAGAGCAGGCAGACCCTGAAGCAGAGGTCAGACCCGGGACCAGGTTTCAATTCCCGACGCGGCAGGGTCTTAAGCTCAAATGTCCATGGACTCGATAATTCTCGCTTCGGTGCCTGACCTAATCATGGGTTCACACTCTGCAACTCTGGGCATTAAGCTTGCTTAATCTCCACAACGGCCCCCGCGGCGGGATGCCTGGCTTTCACCTTGGGGATGCCCTGTAGGAGCTATCTCACAGGAAAAAGCAAGGTCGGGTTCCCAAGGCAAGCGCAGAGATACCCCTTCGGGGTCGATTCTGGCGCTATATAAGAAATATAATAATAATAATAATAATCTAGTTAGAACAGAGGGGTTACATTTAGTGAGGTCTACACATGAAGATATTGGAAATAACAGGTTGTTCATACTGTTACGGTGGTAGGATATAGAAGGGCTAGGGCATGCTGTATTTTTACAGAATATGAAATAGATGTCATATCAGAACTTAAACTGTAGGGCAGTTGAAGCAATCTCCACTCACAAAAGAATCTACTCCCATGTGTCTGTAAGGAAAGTAGAAAAGGGGGGGGACAGTAAGGTCCCACGGCTGGTCCGCCGTGCTTAAACTGCTTCAACAAAAGAGGGGGGGACCAAGGAGCTTTTTAAGGTCCAGTGTCCATGCTCCTTAATTATAAATGTATACCAAAAAAGGGAACACTGTTCCTAATGCAAGGTGCAAAAGTCACCCATGCACAAGGGTGCAAAAAAGTCACCCGTTTAAAACCAGGGGAAGAAAAGAGAAAGAACAGGGATCCTAGGTAACAGTCCCCACTAGTGATAGGAAAACCATCTTGTTGTCCTCTGTTGCCCTCACACACCCCGAAAGGTGTCATGCTTCATCATTGGGCAGTTGCTCCTCGTAGGGCCGGCGCTGCAATCCCCTACGGGTCCCCCGAAGGGTCTCTTTATTGGAGATCTTTTTAGGACTGCCGGTTGATGCATGTGGGTGTGTGGGGTGTGGGGAATGGGTTCAATTGAGGGTAATAAATTGACGTGCAAGTGTGATAAAAATAGGGTCACCATGCAGCGAAGGTAAATTGGTGTACCCAGAGTAGACTCAACTACTAATTAAAATCTAGCCCCACTGGCATACTATGCCCGGGCATAGAACAACATAGGTCAACATGTTTCGCGCCTGTATTGCCATAAGGATCGTTGGCGCTTCTTCAGGACCAGAGCTATAGTGTGTAAAGTGCACGTGAAAAGAAAACTAAAAAATACCCTCACATAAATCAGGGCGGCGCAGTAACCTGTATGCCCAGCTTCTGGCTACAACTGCATGGTGAAACCGCTCCTGATCGGTACCTAGGAAAGAAAAACAGTACAGGGTAGGTCACATGTATTAACATCAGGAACACCTTGACGCTACAAAGTGTGCCACCATTGTGTGCACATCCAACACATTAAAACGAAAAGAACTACAGACACATGAGAACCAAATACAGCTGCCTACCAAACAATATCCATACCCCGACATAACAAGGTTAAATACAAGTGTATAGACCCCCTAAGAAATGTGAGTAACTCCTTTTATTTCAATGTGCAGAGTCACCCAGGGACATTCTTGTACCTCTGCTTGCTCTGTATTCAGGTCTAAAAATGGCTAATAAACTAAAAACACAATTGGTTCCAGCAAAGGTGGGTGCCCTTAAGGTATAATCTCATGATGCGCGCTTACCTCGTCATGTCGAGGAAATCAACGCGGGTATAAGCATTGTACACCACCAATATGCCGGGCTGCAAAAATAACAGAAGTCAGCGGGAATTTAGCTGTGGGGACCGGGACAAGTCTTGTGAAGCTTTCAGTGCAGGCGTACTGCCCGTTTCCATTTAGCGAAAGCTACTCACGTATTCCCCGCATGCTGATGCCTCCGCACCTACCCCTCGAATGCGTCTGCCGAGAGAGTGAGATGGAGAGTCACGGCCACTAGTTAAAAAGTGATCACTGAGGTCAGGTGTGCTGGGCGTTACCCCTTTCAGGAGTTCCCGTCTGGAAATGAATATAACTGCGCCTGCTCAGGAGAACAAACTTGCTAATCATGCGCGATGTTAGAGAAGGTGCTCCCCAACACATGCGCGTTAGAGGCGCTTATATTACAAGCGTGTTAAAGTCAAGAACCCTGTTTAACCTATAATTATGGTAGATCTGGAATACTCAAAGGAGTATGGTGTACTGTTTGTCAATCTAGTTAGAACAGAGGGGTTACATTTAGTGAGGTCTACACATGAAGATATTGGAAATAACAGGTTGTTCATACTGTTACGGTGGTAGGATATAGAAGGGCTAGGGCATGCTGTATTTTTACAGAATATGAAATAGATGTCATATCAGAACTTAAACTGTAGTGCAGTTGAAGCAATCTCCACTCACAAAAGAATCTAGTCCCATGTGTCTGTAAGGAAAGTAGAAAAGGGGGGGAGACAGTAAGGTCCCACGGCTGGTCCGCCGTGCTTAAACTGCTTCAACAAAAGAGGGGGGGACCAAGGAGCTTTTTAAGGTCCAGTGTCCATGCTCCTTAATTATAAATGTATACCAAAAAAGGGAACACTGTTCCTAATGCAAGGTGCAAAAGTCACCCATGCACAAGGGTGCAAAAAAGTCACCCGTTTAAAACCAGGGGAAGAAAAGAGAAAGAACAGGGATCCTAGGTAACAGTCCCCACTAGTGATAGGAAAACCATCTTGTTGTCCTCTGTTGCCCTCACACACCCCGAAAGGTGTCATGCTTCATCATTGGGCAGTTGCTCCTCGTAGGGCCGGCGCTGCAATCCCCTACGGGTCCCCCGAAGGGTCTCTTTATTGGAGATCTTTTTAGGACTGCCGGTTGATGCATGTGGGTGTGTGGGGTGTGGGGAATGGGTTCAATTGAGGGTAATAAATTGACGTGCAAGTGTGATAAAAATAGGGTCACCATGCAGCAAAGGTAAATTGGTGTACCCAGAGTAGACTCAACTACTAATTAAAATCTAGCCCCACTGGCATACTATGCCCGGGCATAGAACAACATAGGTCAACATGTTTCGCGCCTGTATTGCCATAAGGATCGTTGGCGCTTCTTCAGGACCAGAGCTATAGTGTGTAAAGTGCACGTGAAAAGAAAACTAAAAAATACCCTCACATAAATCAGGGCGGCGCAGTAACCTGTATGCCCAGCTTCTGGCTACAACTGCATGGTGAAACCGCTCCTGATCGGTACCTAGGAAAGAAAAACAGTACAGGGTAGGTCACATGTATTAACATCAGGAACACCTTGACGCTACAAAGTGTGCCATCATTGTGTGCACATCCAATACATTAAAACGAAAAGAACTACAGACACATGAGAATCAAATACAGCTGCCTACCAAACAATATCCATACCCCGACATAACAAGGTTAAATACAAGTGTATAGACCCCCTAAGAAATGTGAGTAACTCCTTTTATTTCAAGGTGCAGAGTCACCCAGGGACATTCTTGTACCTCTGCTTGCTCTGTATTCAGGTCTAAAAATGGCTAATAAACTAAAAACACAAATGGTTCCAGCAAAGGTGGGTGCCCTTAAGGTATAATCTCATGATGCGCGCTTACCTCGTCATGTCGAGGAAATCAACGCGGGTATAAGCATTGTACACCACCAATATGCCGGGCTGCAAAAATAACAGAAGTCAGCGGGAATTTAGCTGTGGGGACCGGGACAAGTCTTGTGAAGCTTTCAGTGCAGGCGTACTGCCCGTTTCCATTTAGCGAAAGCTACTCACGTATTCCCCGCATGCTGATGCCTCCGCACCTACCCCTCGAATGCGTCTGCCGAGAGAGTGAGATGGAGAGTCACGGCCACTAGTTAAAAAGTGATCACTGAGGTCAGGTGTGCTGGGCGTTACCCCTTTCAGGAGTTCCCGTCTGGACATGAATATAACTGCGCGTGCTCAGGAGAACAAACTTGCTAATCATGCACGATGTTAGAGAAGGTGCTCCCCAACACATGCGCGTTAGAGGCGCTTATATTACAAGCGTGTTAAAGTCAAGAACACTGTTTAACCCATAATTATGGTAGATCTGGAATACTCAAAGGAGTATGGTGTACTGTTTGTCAATCTAGTTAGAACAGAGGGGTTACATTTAGTGAGGTCTACACATGAAGATATTGGAAATAACAGGTTGTTCATACTGTTACGGTGGTAGGATATAGAAGGGCTAGGGCATGCTGTATTTTTACAGAATATGAAATAGATGTCATATCAGAACTTAAACTGTAGTGCAGTTGAAGCAATCTCCACTCACAAAAGAATCTAGTCCCATGTGTCTGTAAGGAAAGTAGAAAAGGGGGGGGCAGTAAGGTCCCACGGCTGGTCCGCCGTGCTTAAACTGCTTCAACAAAAGAGGGGGGGACCAAGGAGCTTTTTAAGGTCCAGTGTCCATGCTCCTTAATTATAAATGTATACCGAAAAAGGGAACACTGTTCCTAATGCAAGGTGCAAAAGTCACCCATGCACAAGGGTGCAAAAAAGTCACCCGTTTAAAACCAGGGGAAGAAAAGAGAAAGAACAGGGATCCTAGGTAACAGTCCCCACTAGTGATAGGAAAACCATCTTGTTGTCCTCTGTTGCCCTCACACACCCCGAAAGGTGTCATGCTTCATCATTGGGCAGTTGCTCCTCGTAGGGCCGGCGCTGCAATCCCCTACGGGTCCCCCGAAGGGTCTCTTTATTGGAGATCTTTTTAGGACTGCCGGTTGATGCATGTGGGTGTGTGGGGTGTGGGGAATGGGTTCAATTGAGGGTAATAAATTGACGTGCAAGTGTGATAAAAATAGGGTCACCATGCAGCGAAGGTAAATTGGTGTACCCAGAGTAGACTCAACTACTAATTAAAATCTAGCCCCACTGGCATACTATGCCCGGGCATAGAACAACATAGGTCAACATGTTTCGCGCCTGTATTGCCATAAGGATCGTTGGCGCTTCTTCAGGACCAGAGCTATAGTGTGTAAAGTGCACGTGAAAAGAAAACTAAAAAATACCCTCACATAAATCAGGGCGGCGCAGTAACCTGTATGCCCAGCTTCTGGCTACAACTGCATGGTGAAACCGCTCCTGATCGGTACCTAGGTAAGAAAAACAGTACAGGGTAGGTCACATGTATTAACATCAGGAACTCCTTGACGCTACAAAGTGTGCCACCATTGTGTGCACATCCAATACATTAAAACGAAAAGAACTACAGACACATGAGAACCAAATACAGCTGCCTACCAAACAATATCCATACCCCGACATAACAAGGTTAAATACAAGTGTATAGACCCCCTAAGAAATGTGAGTAACTCCTTTTATATCAAGGTGCAGAGCCACCCAGGGACATTCTTGTACCTCTGCTTGCTCTGTATTCAGGTCTAAAAAGGGCTAATAAACTAAAAACACAAATGGTTCCAGCAAAGGTGGGTGCCCTTAAGGTATAATCTCATGATGCGCGCTTACCTCGTCATGTCGAGGAAATCAACGCGGGTATAAGCATTGTACACCACCAATATGCCGGGCTGCAAAAATAACAGAAGTCAGCGGGAATTTAGCTGTGGGGACCGGGACAAGTCTTGTGAAGCTTTCAGTGCAGGCGTATTGCCCGTTTCCATTTAGCGAAAGCTACTCACGTATTCCCCGCATGCTGATGCCTCCGCACCTACCCCTCGAATGCGTTTGCCGAGAGAGTGAGATGGAGAGTCACGGCCACTAGTTAAAAAGTGATCACTGAGGTCAGGTGTGCTGGGCGTTACCCCTTTCAGGAGTTCCCGTCTGGATATGAATATAACTGCGCGTGCTCAGGAGAACAAACTTGCTAATCATGCGCGATGTTAGAGAAGGTGCTCCCCAACACATGCGCGTTAGAGGCGCTTATATTACAAGCGTGTTAAAGTCAAGAACACTGTTTAACCCATAATTATGGTAGATCTGGAATACTCAAAGGAGTATGGTGTACTGTTTGTCAATCTAGTTAGAACAGAGGGGTTACATTTAGTGAGGTCTACACATGAAGATATTGGAAATAACAGGTTGTTCATACTGTTACGGTGGTAGGATATAGAAGGGCTAGGGCATGCTGTATTTTTACAGAATATGAAATAGATGTCATATCAGAACTTAAACTGTAGTGCAGTTGAAGCAATCTCCAATCACAAAAGAATCTAGTCCCATGTGTCTGTAAGGAAAGTAGAAAAGGGGGGGAGACAGTAAGGTCCCACGGCTGGTCCGCCGTGCTTAAACTGCTTCAACAAAAGAGGGGGGGACCAAGGAGCTTTTTAAGGTCCAGTGTCCATGCTCCTTAATTATAAATGTATACCAAAAAAGGGAACAATGTTCCTAATGCAAGGTGCAAAAGTCACCCATGCACAAGGGTGCAAAAAAGTCACCCGTTTAAAACCAGGGGAAGAAAAGAGAAAGAACAGGGATCCTGGATAACAGTCCCCACTAGTGATAGGAAAACCATCTTGTTGTCCTCTGTTGCCCTCACACACCCCGAAAGGTGTCATGCTTCATCATTGGGCAGTTGCTCCTCGTAGGGCCGGCGCTGCAATCCCCTACGGGTCCCCCGAAGGGTCTCTTTATTGGAGATCTTTTTAGGACTGCCGGTTGATGCATGTGGGTGTGTGGGGTGTGGGGAATGGGTTCAATTGAGGGTAATAAATTGACGTGCAAGTGTGATAAAAATAGGGTCACCATGCAGCGAAGGTAAATTGGTGTACCCAGAGTAGACTCAACTACTAATTAAAACCTAGCCCCACTGGCATACTATGCCCGGGCATAGAACAACATAGGTCAACATGTTTCGCGCCTGTATTGCCATAAGGATCGTTGGCGCTTCTTCAGGACCAGAGCTATAGTGTGTAAAGTGCACGTGAAAAGAAAACTAAAAAATACCCTCACATAAATCAGGGCGGCGCAGTAACCTGTATGCCCAGCTTCTGGCTACAACTGCATGGTGAAACCGCTCCTGATCGGTACCTAGGAAAGAAAAACAGTACAGGGTAGGTCACATGTATTAACATCAGGAACACCTTGATGCTACAAAGTGTGCCACCATTGTGTGCACATCCAATACATTAAAACGAAAAGAACTACAGACACATGAGAACCAAATACAGCTGCCTACCAAACAATATCCATACCCCGACATAACAAGGTTAAATACAAGTGTATAGACCCCCTAAGAAATGTGAGTAACTCCTTTTATATCAAAGTGCAGAGCCACCCAGGGACATTCTTGTACCTCTGCTTGCTCTGTATTCAGGTCTAAAAAGCGCTAATAAACTAAAAACACAAATGGTTCCAGCAAAGGTGGGTGCCCTTAAGGTATAATCTCATGATGCGCGCTTACCTCGTCATGTCGAGGAAATCAACGCGGGTATAAGCATTGTACACCACCAATATGCCGGGCTGCAAAAATAACAGAAGTCAGCGGGAATTTAGCTGTGGGGACCGGGACAAGTCTTGTGAAGCTTTCAGTGCAGGCGTATTGCCCGTTTCCATTTAGCGAAAGCTACTCACGTATTCCCCGCATGCTGATGCCTCCGCACCTACCCCTCGAATGCGTCTGCCGAGAGAGTGTTATGTTATGTTATGTTAGTAGCATTTCTAAGGCGCGCAGCTGCCCCAGCCAAGGGGCGTCCCGGCGCCTGATCGGGTACCACAACACAACAGATCGATGCTGGGAAGTAGAAGAGGAATCATACAGCACTAGGGAACATAAAAGTTTTTATGGCACGCCTAAAAGAAGTGAGGTTGTTCAAGGCTCGAATATGGACAGGTAGAGAGTTCCATAGTCCTGCCGCTAGCACTTGAAAGGAGCGGCCTCCCATCCTACTCAGTCTAAACCGAGTATTGACCGCCAGATGGAGAGATTCCGATCTAAGAGACCGCGTAGGAACATAGGAGGTAACAAGCTTAGCAAGGGCAGGGGGAGAAGAGAGCTTCAAGATTTTAAATGTCAGGCAGAGGGCCTTAAATTTAATTCTCTGTCTGACCGGCAGCCAGTGGAGCGAGGTCAAAACTGTAGAGACAGAGCAATGTCTAGGAAGGCCGACGATAGCACGCGCCGCGGCATTCTGCACCCTTTGCAGTCTAGTGGCCTCCGCCTGATTCACTCCAAGCAGCAACGCACTCCCATAGTCCAGTCGAGAGAGAATGGAGGCTTGGACCACCAGTTGCCGAGTAGGGGGGGGTCGAAGAATTTGAGGACCGGTCTTAGCCCTCGCAAAATACCATAGCAGATGGAGAGTCACGGCCACTAGTTAAAAAGTGATCACTGAGGTCAGGTGTGCTGGGCGTTACCCCTTTCCGGAGTTCCCGTCTGGACATGAATATAACTGCGCGTGGTCAGGAGAACAAACTTGCTAATCATGCGCGATGTTAGAGAAGGTGCTCCCCAACACATGCGCGTTAGAGGCGCTTATATTACAAGCGTGTTAAAGTCAAGAACGCTGTTTAACCCATAATTATGGTAGATCTGGAATACTCAAAGGAGTATGGTGTACTGTTTGTCAATCTAGTTAGAACAGAGGGGTTACATTTAGTGAGGTCTACACATGAAGATATTGGAAATAACAGGTTGTTCATACTGTTACGGTGGTAGGATATAGAAGGGCTAGGGCATGCTGTATTTTTACAGAATATGAAATAGATGTCATATCAGAACTTAAACTGTAGTGCAGTTGAAGCAATCTCCACTCACAAAAGAATCTAGTCCCATGTGTCTGTAAGGAAAGTAGAAAAGGGGGGGAGACAGTAAGGTCCCACGGCTGGTCCGCCGTGCTTAAACTGCTTCAACAAAAGAGGGGGGACCAAGGAGCTTTTTAAGGTCCAGTGTCCATGCTCCTTAATTATAAATGTATACCAAAAAAGGGAACACTGTTCCTAATGCAAGGTGCAAAAGTCACCCATGCACAAGGGTGCAAAAAAGTCACCCGTTTAAAACCAGGGGAAGAAAAGAGAAAGAACAGGGATCCTAGGTAACAGTCCCCACTAGTGATAGGAAAACCATCTTGTTGTCCTCTGTTGCCCCCACACACCCCGAAAGGTGTCATGCTTCATCATTGGGCAGTTGCTCCTCGTAGGGCCAGCGCTGCAATCCCCTATGTGAATCGAGTAGGCACCGGTGCCAGAATTGTGGAGTCCATGGACATTTTAGGACTCAAGACCCCGCCAAGCCGGGAATTGAACCCTGGTCCCGGGCTGACCACTTCTTCCAGGTCTGCCTCCTCTAACCAGTGAGCCACACTTCTCCACTTATCTTAACGCGAATTAAACACTATATATCAAATATCAAAAGATAAAAATACAATAAAATATGAAAACTAAGACATCATTAAAATACTATTACTTTAAAAAATATAAATACAAAAATTAATTACAATACCTTTTAAAATTGAATCAAAAATACATCTTAAAACTATTTGGATCAAAAACTTTACATAAGAAGTTTTACTTGCAGAAGTCACATATACTACTCCCACCAAAAAGTAAGCAAATATACGAAAAGTGATGGACTTTGAAGGTGTCACATTTGCTTTTCCCAGTACAAAATAAACAACAGTAGGGACAGTGTTGGATTTTGGATACATTAGAATTACTACCCTAACTCCAATGTAGTCAACAGTAGGGGAAGTTTTGGACTTTGGGGGGGTGGGGGGGGGGTGTATATATACTATTCCCACTCCAATATAGCAACAGTAAGTGTTGGACTTCAGAGGGGTCAGATTTACTTTTCCCACTCCAACCGGAGCAGCAGTACAGAAACTGTTGGACATTGGAGGACTCAGATTTAATATTTCCATTCCAACCTAAGCAATGGTAGGGAATGTTTTATTCTTTGGAGGGGTCATATTTACTGTTCCCACACCAACGTAAGCAACAGTAGTGAACGTTTTGGACTTTGGTGGGACAATTGTAATAATCCCACTCCAACCTGAGGAACAATAGGTAAATCATTGGACTTTGGAGGGGTCAGATTTTCTATTACCACTCCAACGTAAGCAACTGTATGGAAAGTGTTGGTGATTTGGAAACTTACATATCTATATAGATGGAAAGCAGGGAACTCTGGGAAGTTTCCAAGTTTTAGTGTTTATGTTATTTCCACTGGTACTATACCTACCGACCATGGTGGTCCTAATAAGCGCTACTGAGTTCTATGTGTGCGTCTCTCCGACTAGGCGTTTTAACATCCTCGCCATGGCAAAAAGAAATGTACACCATCATGTATGTTTGTTCCTCTTGTCTTATAAAAATCCTTTTATAGCTCACTCCTTGCTGCACAAGTTGTAGACTAACTCTAATAAGAAGATTACCACGAGCATTTGACCCACCAATGGAAGATCCAGGTCATTTTACAATGTAATAATATATATACATTGTGATTTTTTGTAAACTTACTTCTCCATGCTGCTTTACTTTTGTCGTTCCCGAGTACTACTCCTACACTTTTCCTGTGGTACTAGATTACTATAGGCCATTATCTCTCTTACTCTTTATAAATTATCTTTATTGTTCCTGAAGAAGTGCTTTTGGATCTCCTCCAGAGACCGCGATTTAGTGAGAAACATGTCGACCTAAAAGTGTATCCATTAAGGGTATGCTACACACCTAGTTACAGAGGGCCATTATACCCCTCACAGCAGCACAACCTTCTTGGTTTTTAACAATGACAGAGGGATTTCTTTTTATATTACATTTCTTACTACCCCTCCAGTCATTTTTTAACTTCACATTAGGACTTCATTGCCTCTCACCCCCACACACGCACACTGCTTTATCAAAAGATCTCTGACAAAGTGACCCTTCGGGGGACTCATAGGGCATTGCAGCGCCAGCCCGACGAGGAGCAATAGCCCAATGATGAAGCATGACATCCTTCGCGGTGCGTTATGGCATCAAGATCAGGACACACTGTCCCCCACAAACAGAGTAGTAGGACGACCAGAGTTCCTTTCCCTTACTTTCTCTCTCTTCTGATAGGAACAGTGACTCTTGTTGGTTGTAGGTGGCATCTAACGCCATGTAGGGGGTTGGTATCGTAATGTTTGTGCTGTATCAATTTGGTCGCAATATAGGGAACAGGAGAGAACATGTATTACTTTTCTAACGTAGATTATGTGAGTCAAATCTATCTGCACAGAACGTTCAGGGTTTTATGTTCTGAGCTCTATAGCATGTTAATTGTGAAAGAGAACACAGTTTTTGGGAATTATTAGGGTGGAAAAGTGCATTGTATTACATGAATTTTAGCAGTTTAAAGGCACATATCTGTATATTCCAACTAGTTAATGAGAGTCAGTGTCCTCGTTATGTGATGTCATTTTTTAATTGATGAGCTGTACAATAAAGAGAGATACATTTTCAAATTCTAAGTTAAGGCAATTGAAAAATCTTGCATTAATTGCTGTGTTTACATCTTTACATGAAACCAATTACTAATGTGTATGGAATGCCAGAGAGGCTTGAACGGACTTTGGGTATTTCCCGTGCGATTGCATAGAATGGGTGTTAGGAGACTGATTCTTATTGTTTTGCTGGCATTGTTTTAAAGTAGTATTCTGTTTAGTAAAAGCAGAATAAAGTCCATTATCTGTAGAAAGGTATCCCCTTTTCACCTGAGAGCATTGATAAGGATCGCCACTGTTTCACCTGAACACATAATAAGTTACTGAAATGCATAGGAGCCATAAAAATGTTACTAGATAATTTTAGGATTTGCTTTCTGCTTAGGGTTGTGAAAATGATAATTTTCATTGTAATAGAGGTCATTACTTTCTCCTGTTGTCTATATGTTCTTAATAACGTGTTTTCTAGTGTTTTTTAAGCATAACGTTGTCTTTTGTGGGTTGGATACTTTTTGCTACCCAATTGACATCTGCACCCACCTCCCAACCTATGTCTCTTCCTACTATTACTCCTTTGCATTCTTTCCATATTTTACCTGAACATGAACTGGTTAGGAGGTCAGAGTTTACTAATAATTCCTTTTGTACAGCTTCTGCATCAACACCAGTTAGTAGTGAACACCACTAATTGTTGGGTGTGTGGTCTTATGTCACATACTACAGATAGAGGTATTCCCTATTTGGTCCTGCCATATGTGGCCTTTGTGCTACTATGTGTGTAAGGAGACCTGTCCCGAGAGAGTTGCTAAGTAATAGGATTATGCTCCAGCAACATCTTGATGATCTGATGAATATAGACCTGGATTCAGATTGACGTGAGTTTAGGTTATTGCCTATGTAAGGGCAAAAGGAGGTGCTGAGGTTCCGTGAATTCTGAACCCTTGGGTTCCATTTTGTGCATGGCAGCCATTGTGTGGTTCCCCTTACATAGGCTGATGACTTTAGCTGACTTTTAGAATACCTGAGTGAACTGACCCTGTTGCCTGAAGCTGACCTTGTTAGGCCAGTTCCTTGCCCAGTAGCTCATCAAGATTAAGGATCAGAGCACAGGAGATTGTAAAGTTTGGTATGAACATACACACCCCTTCTCCTACTTCTCATCTGTTTCTGTTCCTTCTTTTATGACCTGTTTACGATATAGGTTGTGGTCTTTTATTATGGGTTTGTCCGGCTTGTGTAAGAAGGAATGTTGGGCTTTTTGCATGCTTGCAAAAGTTAGGACTGCCCCTTTCTTTTATGCTGAGTTTTGTATTCCTGAGCATATATAAGGCCTCTGTTCTCTGTATTCCTCAGATTACCTCATTCAGTTGCTACGGCTTCTGTGTGACGTGGCCTCACTTATAATAAAGATGTCTTTTCATATTTCAGCTTCTGTGCCAAGTTCTTTGTTCTATTAGGGAGACCCCTGATAATGAAGATTTCAGTTCTTCAATACGACTCTACACAGAGAACTTCGCGAAGGTCAGGTGTGGGAGAGAAGGCAAACTGTCATCTAGCCTCCCCGTTGGCAGAGGGGTGAGGCAGGGGTGCGTCTTGGCGTCCACCCTGTTCTGCCTCTTTGTCAACGGGGTAATCGCCCACCTGAATGCGGTCTCTAATAGAGATGCACCGAGGCTAGCAGGGGTCGGGGTCTCCGCGATTATGTTCGCGGATGGCACCCTACTACTCTCGAAGACCCCTATGGGTATATAGCGAGTTCTATACGCCTTTGTAAATTTTTATCAAGAACGAGGGTTGGAAATAAACACCTCCAAAACCAAATTTATGATTTTTAACCCCCCGAGAATAACACGTCCTAGCCCTGTGATTGGAGGAGCTCGGCTGGAAAGAGTCCAGACGTTTGAGTATCTGGGTCTAACTCTCAACGAGTGTATGACCTGGGCTCAACATCAAATAAAATCGCAATTAAAGCTCACACAAAAGGTGGGGGGGCTTTCTTAAACTTTTGAGTAAGTCTACAGTCAAGCCAGTTGGACCACCGTTGGAAATTTATAAATTGCAGGCACGAGGGGCGGTAGTTTACGGTGGCGAATTGTGGGGCCATAACTGCTCTCCCGCGATTGTCGCCACCGAAAACAAATTCCTTAGACAGCTGGTCTGACTTCCACCAAGTACGCCACTGCTACCTCTAAGGCTTGACCTGGGCCTCAGACCTCTTAATGAGGAATTGGGCCTTAAACCCCTGACTTTTTGGAGGCGACTCTGGGTAACTCCAGAGCTTAATAACTACAGGCAAGAGCTTATTGAGGTTTTAAAACTGCCTAATGCAGGGAAACTCCCTTGGTTAAAATATTATAAAACATGAATTTGAAAGGCTTAGCCTCCCTCTTATGTGGAGTAACCCTAAGCAAGCATGCACTAACATTTCACGCAAGCAGCTGGCTAACCTGTATTTCGAACACAATCTATCTGCCCGCCTGTCTAATCCTAAATTAGGAACCTTGACGAACACCTTTTTATTGAACAAGGACTATTATAAATTAGAGCCTGTTCTGAATGACATTAGTCCCCCTGGTCTTAGGAAATTTTATCTCCAATGGAGACATGGCTCTTTGTTAATCAGATCCCTCACAAGTAAATGGTCTCCCCCTTCCCCAGAAAATTGTCTGGGATGCTCGGCCGAGTTAGAAAATGAATTGCATGTTGTATTTTTCTGCTCTGGTTGTCAGATCCCAAGAAAAAAGTGGATAGTTCCGATCTGTAAAAACTTGGGGATTAGACAGTGTCATGAAGCTTTTTGAATACTAAAGACTGATCTCTCCCCCCAATTGTATTTGCTGTATCTAAATTTCTAGCAGCAATGTGTTGCATGAGACAGAACTATCTGAATGCTCAGCCTAGTGGGAGTGCGTAGATGCATGTATATAGTTCCGGGGAGTCTGATTGCAAATCACATACGTGCAGGGTTCCATGAAGAACTTGTTTTAATTGACAGTTTTTCTTAATTATTTTTTTTTATTGATTTTATTGCACTGTGTTTTTTATAGCTCAAATGAATTTTCTCTGACAGTAGTTTTTATGGCAAGGTATTGATTTATATGTATTGAAATGTCTTTTATGACAATATTGTCGCAATAAAGATAATAAAGATAAAGAGAAGAAAACTTTTGAGTAGCTAGGTATTATCCTTGTGGAACATCTGGACTGCGAAACCCACCTAGCAAAGGCCGCTCTAAAGTTAACTCAAATGGCGGACGGGATATTGAAAATGCACAGAGCCTCCGAATTCAAGCCCGCAGCCCCTGTTATCGAAATCTATAAAACACAGGCTACAGCAGCTTCTGTTTATGGGGCAGAACTCTGGGGGTACCATAGGTTTACTGATCTTACAAGGGTAGAGCATACTTTTATGAGGAAACTGTTGGGACTTTCAGTCAGTACGCCGTTAGTACCCCTCCGGTTGACCTAGGGCTACTCCCCATTGAGGAGGGAAGTGGCACTATGCCCAATTATGTATTGGAGAAGACTGTGGACGGTTCCCGAGCTAGCTGCCTATAAAAATGAATTTAGGGAAGTTTGGGCTTATTTAAGAACCAAGAAAATACTGTAGTTAATGCATATTAAGGAAATCAGTAGTAAGATTGGATTACCCGAGCTGTGGGGATCACCGGAAGAAACGTGCTTGGAAATAACTAGGGCCGCTCTGGTTCGCCACTATAGGGATTTTAACCTACTGTCTCTTCAAGCGAGTTCGACAATAGGTAGATTGACAATCCAGTTTCTTCAAATAAAAGACGAGTATAAAAAGGAAGATATCCTAGACCTGATTTATCTAGCTCTGGCGAGGAAACTATATATGCAATTCAGGCTGGCACTCTTCCGCTTACATCATTTACCAGCAAATGGCACAATATAAAAAACATTGAGTGCCCAGCATGCAAACATAAACTCGAAGATGAGATTCACATCCTGTTTTTCTGCCCCGCTTATCAGGCTGCACGTAAACGCTGGGTGGTACCCATCTGTAGAAATCTTGGCTTTAGACATTGTATCTTAGCTTGTAGAGTACTAAGGTACGACACGCATCCTCCTATCGTTTTTGCTGTTTCCCGTTTTTTGTACGGGATGTGGCACAAATGTAGATTTTTTTATCTAAATAATCGAATGATTACAAAATCTGTATCAATTGCTAACATCGATAACTGTGATAGGCGGCGGTCAAAGTAAAATCTGGATCTCCCGCTGACCCACTTAAACCCGCACAGTTTAGAGAGTCGGCTGCACTATGTTTACCCCCCGTGCGCCAACTCATTAATTTGTCTTTTTCTTCAGGGATAGTACCTATTAAATGGAAACAAGCCTATGTCACCCCTATTTTGAAGAAACCCACTTTTGACCCTCATAAACTGGAGAACTATCGACCGATTTCTCTTCTCCCATGGGCTGCGAAGGTTGCTGAAGCCCATGCTAACGTCGTTCTAACTAAACAACTTCGGATTGCCAATATTCTGGATTCTTCCCAGAATGGATTTCGGGCAGGTCATAGCACCGAGACTGCTCTCCTTGCTATGACGGAACACCTGCGTTACGTGCTCGACTCCGGTCAAACGGCGGCACTGGTGTTACTCGATCTCAATGCCACGTTTGCCACGGTTTCGCACGCGATACTGCTGCAGCGCTTGGGAGAAGCAGGTGTTTCTGACCTAGCCCTTGAATGGTTTCGGCCTTTTCTCGCAGATCGATCATTTAGGGTCGCTACACCTCCATTTGAGTACAAACCCTATTCCATCGAGCAGGGAGTGCCTCAAGGGTCGGCACTCAGCCCCACGTTGTTTAACCTGTATGTACAGCCGCCGGCTGCGGTCGCCAAGCAGTCGGGCTTGACCATGGTCTCGTATGCTGACGACACGCAGCTGACGGTCACACTTAGTGGGGACTCCGACTTTGAGGCCTCCAGGTTCAGGGATGGCTTGACAGCAGTGGCTGGCTGGATGACAGCCAACTGCCTACAGCTCAATGCTAAGAAAACGGAGGTTCTTATCGTTGGTAAGCATAGCAACCTCTGGGGCGACCAGTGGTGGCCTCCGGAGTTGGGTATAACTCCCATCCCGGTAACTGAGATCAAATATCTGGGTGTCTGGTTAGACCCCGCCCTCAGTTTCTGTGGAAACACCAAAAAAGTTGCTGCCACATGTTTTGGTATCCTACGTGGGATCAGGCCAATCTTGAAATTTTTTGATGCCCCCACCAGACAGCTGATAATCCAGGCCACCATACTTTCGCGGCTTGATTATGCTAGCTCGCTCCTGTTGGGAGCTAATCAGGCGGAAATCACCCGGATGCAGCGTGTACAGAATGCTGCGGCTAGAGCCCTTGTGGGCCTATCTAGGTTCTGTTCAGCGAAGGAATCCATCTGGAAACTCCATTGGCTGCCCATGGCTCAAAGGATTGAATTTAAGACTCTATGTCTATCCTTTAAGATTCTTAAACTGTCTTCCCCTCAGATCCTTGAGCACCTTCTAACCCTCTATGTTCCTTCCCGTTCCTTGAGGTCAACGGGCCAAAATCTGGCGCTAGTTCCACTCTTTAAACGCTGCAGAGCGGGAGGACGCTCCTTCCGCTATTTTGCGGCAAAGCTCTGGAACTCATTACCAGCCCACATCCGCGCCATCGATCATCTGCTTCTGTTTAGGAGGGCAATTAAAACACATCTATTCCCTCCTAGACCCTAACGGGTTGCTATCGTTGCTATTCATTGTTCTACCTTATTTCTCACTATGGTTGTTCTGTTCTTTCTGCCAGTCAAAAGCGCCGGGACGCCCCTTTGCTGGGGCAGCTGTGCGCTATAGAAGTTGGAATAACATAACATAACAAATGTTTAATCTGATTTTATGTTGGGATGTATAAGTATAGTTTTTAACTTTGTGAAATCTAGTGTATATATATAATTGTGATTGTCCCTGTATTGTCGCATATTATTTATTTGTCGTTTTCTGTGCTGCATGTATTTTATCTTGTACTTTTATTGTCCTCTGCGACCGAAATAAAGTTATCGAATGGAATGTGGAAATTCCTCCAAAGTGATTTTGAAATCTTTTTTTTTTTAGATGGTATGACATACTCCTGGAAATTAAGGAGCTCCTCTGGAGTAAGTCACACTAACAAAAACATCTTTATAATTGGCTGAGTACTATGACGAAGAATGGTAGGAATGCTCAATGAGAAAAACCTAATAAAGTTTGCCTCAACAAGTCGGTCATACCACATAGATGAAAGGACGAGGAACACACAAGGGGAAATGCCCAATATACGGTCTTCTTGAAAATACATTCCTTGTGAAGATCTGCAAAGCGGAGAGGCCCTGTGGCACGTGGAGCAGTTTGACCACAGCCACGTGCCACACATCATTTCTACTGAAGGCCACAATAAAATAGGTCTGGGAAGTGAACCAGCCTGCTTACTGCCACAATAAGAATAAAAAACAAACATTGTCAAAGTCAGTAGATCTGGCTTGCATTCTGATTCCTGACTAAAGCATTTAAAAAGCCTACAACAGTGAAAAAATTAAATAAAAGCGATTGTATTTTCTCTACAATGTATCTAAAGAATTTGTTAGATGCTAATTCACCGTACTTTTGAGATGTAAAATAGGCCCTCGTGGTTCGTAATACAAACACTAAAAATGAAGTAAAAGGGATACAAACATGAGGTAAGAAAGGACTATTTCTTTGGCCCGAACCAAAGCCCAGTCTTTCGGTATGCAAAGCGTGGATAACAATAGGTCTTGCAGCCAGCTGTCCTGTCAGCCATACCCAAAACACGCTGCCAGATCCGGGTAGGGAGCACGGCGCGAGGACTAATACTTCCAACACGAAATGACAGCTTCGGAGCATTTTAAACCAACTCGGTGAACAGAGTTGACCAAAAGCATCCTTCAATAAATGCTTCGACGGACGCCTGCTCTCCGAGGGATGAGTGGTCCACGGCCGGCGGGGTAGCCGGCACCTGCAGGTGCATGTTGTTTCGGGCTTCAGCAAAGTTCAATTCTCTTGTCTCCTCTTTTTCTACCTTATGAAGCTTCTTCGCAGCCCCTTTGTTCGAAAGGACTCATCAACGTTTCGGGCACCCCGTGGATACGGTTTTTAACGAGGGCAGGGTGCCGAGATGATTTGTGGGCGGACAGCCTGGTGGGGAAACGTGTGGGGTTGGCACTGGCCGGGCTATTCTTATGCCAAGGGGGGCAATAAACCCCCTTGAGAGCCACACAAGTGCCCAAAGAGCGCTTGCAGCGCAGGGAGCTTTCATGCCAAAGCCACACACACACAAAGAGGCCATAAAACCCCCACTGAAGGGGAAGGTGACCTCTCAGCCACAAAGAGTTAGGGTTTTATTGCCGGGGCTTCTATGGAAACCCCAAAAGGGCCTTTCCCACTTATTCTGGGGCGCTGGCTTCCACTTCTACATCACCCTTTCCTTTAGCCGGCTGAGTGTTTAAAGACCAATCACACAAGGCGACTAAACACCACCGCATAGCACACAAAAGGAGGCAAACGAAAAACCAATCTGAGACTTTTGAAGGACCTCGAGTGCATGGCATGTGCCAAACTACTTTGAACTTATTTTTTCTAAAAAATATGTGCCATTTGTACTGAGTATTGCGGTATACTAAATTATGAAGATTCTGTTTGACACTTCACGAACGGTTTCTATTGATTTTGGGACATATAGGGTTTGGAACACTGAATTGGACAAGAAATACCCATCCCAGCAGACAAAAACAAGAAGAATAGTTGAATAAAAGGATCAACTAAACTTCAGAAGCAGCGATAGGCAAAGATAACCATGAAGCAAACGACAGCAATTATGGGTCACATACACAAAGTTGTTTGCCAACCGAAGTTGGCCTCAAGTGCACATATGAACGCATTTGAGAGGATTTGTGGGTTTTTACAGTTGCAAATCTGATATGCTATGGAAATTTGTTACTTCGGAGGAATTTCCACATTCACAAATTTTGTGTTACCTGCAGGTTTATGGATGGTTTAGGGTGAGCTATCCTGCAAATATATATAAAAGTTTGCGGGTCTTCACACACCCCTTGCAGTAACTTTTCCATCTCTGGAACACTTGCAAATCTACTTCTGTTCAGAGAAAGACACAAAGCCTTTCCTGGGAGGAAATGGAGAGGGGGACACCCAAGTTAAATGGAGTAGATGGGCGTGGGCGCTGAAGAGAGAAATAAAAAAGTTAAATGTGCTAAGACATATTTACTTCGAAATTTTTGTATGCAGCGCTTCCAACTTGGAGGAAATTCTGCATGCGTAAATCGTATGCATTCATGAAAAACTATGTAGTTGTTTTCCAGGAGTACTCTATTAATAAAAATCAGAACTTTTCTCCAAATGTTAGAGTTTTCGTAAGTGAACATATATCTTAATTTTTTTGTCAATGGTTTGAGAATCGGAACATATCCCTACAAACCCTTAAGACCAGCAAGAGGATCCGACAGAAACCATTTCAAACTGGTAAGATATCACTTGCTGAAGAAAACCTTTATACAAAAAGTTAGCAGGACAGTATCAAATGTCAGTCAATGTCGTTTGCAGTCTTAAATACAATATTACATTCTTTAATATGTTGTTTCTAATCCAGGGAAGTACACACTATTACACAGCTCTATTTATACATGTATTTACTGGCAAAAAACGTTGCTTACACTATGTAAGTATATGAGTTTAAAAATGCAATTCACTTAAAAAAGCAGTTGAAGTAATGTCAAGGCTGTTTTTGTGAATATTTTTCTTGTTTTTTTTAACAGATTAATACATCAAATCAGAACAAACAAGGGTGTATTGGTATGGTAGACGAGGCAATCAGAGAGAGCAACAAATTCACAAGAAATCATGTGCAGAATTGGACTGATATTGTGCTGACCACCATAAGTATTGAGCAGGCACATTTGTTCAGTAGTGCTGGTACGAGGCCAGGCACCGCCCTGCACGCCATATCATCATTACTACCTCTAGTAACCCCACAAGAGTCCCAGGCTAAGACATCTCGGCTCAGGAGATCGCTGTATCATTATGCTGCCCTGGTGGCATGGTCCGGGCCATCAGGGATGACCAGGACGATCCCACCTCCCCCACAATCCTACCCTGAACGGTTCAGCCTAGGCCATGCCACTAGCACCGAATCCCATGCCTACAAGATTGAAATTCTGCACCCCCCCCCCCGTCCTCCTCCCTCCAGAACGCCTCTCTCTCACAGTCCACCCACTTAATCACTTCCAGCTCCAGGAACCCCTCGAAACACAAAATATTGCTATATTTTACTACTAAACAGCTAGTCACAAGTGCAGTTACCTTATTGGTAATGAGGTCATGATTTGAATGGTGCAGCAGGTGCAGTGGTACCAGACCCAAAAGTTGTCAGAACTCCTCTAAACACGTAGTATCTCTATTACATCAATTCATTCTATTATTTCGCACTTTGATTCAATTTTTCAAAATGTTGCGATTACCTACCCACACTATACAACCAGTAACAGCAGAATATATTTCATTTTTGTGCATAAACAAGTCATAACATGTTAACAGACTTTCTGTAACTAATATTGTACAGCTATTCGGCAAGCTACAACTTTCAACAAAGACAGCTTATTATTAATCACATCGGTGAAACCTAATGCATTTACCAATGCTTGTTACTTTTGTGCTTAAGATACTTCATTGCAAAGACAATGGAGTACCCTGCTCACTAAACTCCTTGTCCGCCCATTACTAAATGAGGCAGGCGTACCTTAAGTATTTTGTCGACGAAGCCTCTGTTGGCTCCGTCAAGAGTACTTTCTCCGAGTAGGGGCCATAGGAAGAAGCATGTTATGCTATACACCCTATTTAGAGGGGACGGTGAATGTCATTTTTTCTTGCCTATCACCACTATCCATATGGCTAGTGTATGTAAATGTTTCAAGATTTTTCAGTATTTCTGCGGATATTCAGAAACATTATTCAATGAGACTTAAATTTGATGTTCACCAACACTGACCAAATTCAGAAAAAGGGTTATCATCATTTTTATAGAGAAACAATTTTCCACAGCGGACCAAAAAAGAAAGCACCTCAAACTTCAAAATCCCATATAATCTTAAGTCTCTTGTGATGTTCAACCTCCGAGACCTGCTGTGGTTGGGTCCCACTGGATTTCCAGAGAAAAGTTCAAAGACAAGTAGAGGCAGCACCAAAATCAAAGTAAATTCCAGAAGCAATGAGTCATGTAAAAAAAATATTTTTCTTTATTGATTTTTTCTTTTTGAAGGTGCACAAGACAGCCAACGCGTTTCGCTCCCCAACTTGGGAGCTACGTCAGGGCAAGGTCAAGTGATCTGGAACCTGTGTGGGTTTTTAGGTCAAAGTAATATGGCTTGATCGGCGCAAAATCAGTATGTTGATTCAAGAGGAATCCAGATGGACAAGGATATTACTCAAAGAAGCAAGGAAGAAGTAACTGAATTCTCCACTTGTAAGTCCAAAAAGCGTCACGGGGGCCGAGGTGAATGACAGTCAAAAGGCAATAATGTACCAGATCCTATGGATGTCACATGTATTTCATGTTCATATCGACTATTATAACGAATATCACGGAAAAAAGCAGTCATTGATAAGCTGCACAATTTAATGAATCTCACGTACAGACGACCGATGTACCGGCCCCCGCAAAAAACGCCAAGCATGTTACGCTATACGCCCTATGTAGAGGGGACGATGAATGTCATTTTTTCTTGTCTATCACCACTATCCATATGGCTAGTGTATGTAAATGTTTCAAGATTTTTCAGTATTTCTGCGGATATTCAGAAACATTATTCAATGAGACTTAAATTTGATGTTCACCAACACTGACCAAATTCAGAAAAAGGGTTATCATCATTTTTAAACTAATTGGTGGCCCAAGAGAGGGACTTTGATAGGTGCTATCGAGCAAAAGTGAAACTGTAAAGAACAGAAGTGTAAATCAGGCTAACCCGATCCTTGGACTCAGCTAAATAGGAAGACTGTTTTAAATCAATCATTGTAAATGTCTTTGAATTGGTGAGCTGGTCAGTCTACCACCAACAGAGGAAATTTAGCATTAAAATCTACCTCCGAGTTGGGTAATTCCTGAAGGTGATTTCAAAAAGGCTTACAGCTTTTCTTTTTTTAATTAATTTTACTGTACGTGGGTTATTAATAAATGACATCAAATGTTACTGTAGGATGTAATGGTAAATGATGCATTTAATATTGCCTATCTTGTAAGCTGTTTTTCTAGGTTTACATTTCTTAACCGACTGTAAATGAGCTTCACCAGTATGTTTTTATTTTGACTTCTTTAATAAAGTAAATGAATTCTAGTGGGGCTAATTGCCGGAAAGTGAGTAAGGATGTGTTCTGTAACTTTTGACAGGTTTGGCAGTCACTGTGTGAGCCGTCTAGTTGTTTCTTAGTTGCATTGTACCATGACATGTTATGGGAACATGGAAGAGAAGGAGGCAAAGAAGATGCTCGCAATGCTGGTCTGGCTGTGGGCAGAAATGGAGAAACTGCAATGCGTGCTAATGCTGTCTTAGGTGTTGATGACGAAGCACCTGATCTAACTACTTCACAAACACCCGCTAGAATAGGTGAGGAGTACTAAGGTGGCCCCGGGTTTGGACAGATTTGTAACATACAGGGTTCACAATGGTCTTGTAAAGCAACGGAACGTGACCAAATCATACCATCAGGACACTACAACTTTGCTGCAGCACACGCAATCACATCTTCAGAATTACATTACCTCCCCGTCCTGTCTTCCCTTCCCATTCCTCAACAGTATGCAGCTAGTCTGCTCCACAGAAACCTATTACATAGCCGAGCTCTTTGCACTTCCCCCAACATGGCGCCACCATCAGGTAACAATAAAGGGAGAAGTGCGTCATAGAAACATCATGAAAAAATCCCCACCTTACTCTTCGCTGACGACACCTTATTAATCTTCAAATCCCCAGTGGGTCTGCAAAAACTCTTGAACCGGTTTAGCTCCTTTTGTACCATCCGAGGCTTAACCATCAATACCTCGAAAACCAAACTGATGGCACTCTCCCCCTCTAAAAGATTTAAAAATAATTTCCTGCTCAATGGTGTTCCTCTGTAGTTGGTCGATTCATTTGACTATCTCGGTGTCCGGATAAATAGTCGAATGACTTGGAAGGACCACTTGGCCAAAATGTTACTCAGCCACCAAAGGGTATCCGGGGTGACTTTGAGGGAGCTCCGTGAGTCAAGTAGCAAACCTGTCTCCCCGGCCATGGCGATCTATGAGGGTCAGATCCTTCCGGCGGCACTATATGGCTCCGAACTCTGGGGGTCCGAAAATGTTTCAGAACTATCGACAGCGGAAAACAATTTTCTAAGGAATGTGGTGGCTCTTCCTGCTTCCACCCCACTGATCCCCCTGAGACTAGATCTGGGCAGAAGAGCACTAAAGGACTTGGTAAGGCTACGCCTGTTGCTCTTCTGGACTCGCTTAAGAAGAACTGAGGAGCTTGTAAAATATGCTGATGGGTTGGACGATCTTCTTCAACTGGACACGGGTAAAAAAGTAGGATGGCTGAATAAACTGAGAGACCTGGTTCTTAACTTGGGGCTAAGGGATGCTTGGGAGTCACAATCGCCGCCACCCAAGGAAGTGATTAAAAAGCTATACTGGGACTGGGTGCAGAGTAATGCACTGAGGGTTACGGATGGGGGCCCACTCACGGACCAATTTTTGTCATTTAAATGTGTGAGAAAATTGGAACCCTTCCTTGACCTGATAACCAAACCTCTTGATCGAGCGCTATATCTAAAACTGCGATATGGGACGCTTCCGGTGCATGACTTCATGGCGAGGTGGTCGAACTCTGGTGCCCCCCTGCGTTCATGCCCTGGCTGTGCAGCACCAAAGGAGTCTGTGGCCCATCTATTTTTTGCCTGCCCAGCTTATAAAGGGGCGCAGAAACTTTGGCTGAAACCTGTTTGCAGGGAATTGGGGTTGAGGTGCCATACCCAGGCACTATGTGTACTTTCTACGGACTCTTCATCTTCCATCATGATATGCGGGGTGGCAAAATTCCTGGGCAGTGCGTGGATGACGCACTCTCGTTTACTGAAATTGCATTCGGGGGGACCTACGGTCTGATGCTGTAGCTGCTGATAGCAAATCAGTGACTGTGGTGTACCTCTTTTCTTTTATTCGCATTTTTAATAATTTTAACCGGAGAATTGGAAATGTATATTGTATATGCATTCTTTTATTGTGATCAATTTGCCGAATAAAGATATTCAAAGAATACCAAAGAAAAACCCAGAAATGAAAAAAATCACCCAAAAAACCCAAAACCAGGGAGCGAGGGAAGGGCTCAGGAATGGGATGGGAAGACCAGGACTCGGAGTAATGAATATTACCGGTGAGTAACTGGGCATTCCATTCCTTTTGCGGAGTTGATGGCAAAATGGCTGTACACATGAAAGTGACCATGTTAGAATGGGAAATTGTCTGGAGTTCCCAGAGCAATCAGGTTTACTGGGCTTCAGGTGTGCCATTTGTAGCCTTTCACCCCTGGTGTACTAAGACCACCATACTTTTGGAGCCAAAATTGACCAGTACACCACTCCAGCACTAGAGCCTCAAGGTACATAGACACAGGAGTCCAGTTAGGTGATTTGGACTAGAAACTCAGCACTCAGCAGAGGCAATATTAGCAGTCAGTAATGCTTTCAATCCAGCCATTGCTTTTACTTTAAAATAAAAAATACTTTATTCTACACACTGCTTACCACTACATGTGAAAATATATTAATGCACTTGAGTAAAAGAAAACATCAGGCAATTTAGAAGTTGGAATTACACAACCAAAATACAGCCCCCTACTGGTTTTAATAATGAGTCTTTAGTACATGTTTCAATATCTAAGACGCACACATCAATCTATGGGCTGATCTCACCGATGAAAGAGATGTTCAGTGCCCTGTAATGAATAGCTGTCCTAGAGTGTTCTGGTAAAAATCGCTTGTTTCCAGGTCTGTGGTTAATTTAGGGGGTTTCAAACGTCCAGGCTCAAGCATTGTTCCTCACAAACCACTACATAACAATGGAGAACCCAGCAAACTGTAGGACCTGGGTGCAAAATGATACAGAAAAATATTGGTCCAAATGGAAATTCTACCAATATGGCAATACCATCAGCCTATCTTGGCTCCAAATTGGTAGTCAAATGCCCCAGTTCAAAGGACAGGGGAATGTAACATTACTCAATACAAGGACGAGTGTAACACAATTACAACACAAAAATGCACAGAGTCTAATTGAAATTAATAAAAAATTATATTGACATTTAACATATACATAGACATTATTATTATACAGTGGTCGCCCCATACTGTGAAATGCAAGTGCTGGAAAGTAGTGCTCGTGCATAAGTGAAGATCAAAAAAGAAAACAATACGATTCTAATAAATAAAAAAAAATGATGTCCAAGCCTGCTTGACACCCTTTTGGGTTGAATCACTTTTCATCCATAAAATACAGATAAAGTGTACAATTCGATACTGTCCCTCTATGGATAGCTAGGTCAGTCCAAGCTATACGAATAAAGATGTGGATGTTTCGATCCAGGATAAGGAAAGGTCCATTAAAACCTTAATGAAGGATCTTCATCAGGTCAGTTAGGAGCAAACTGAAATCAACCTAAATGAGATTTATCAAGCTACGCAAGGCCACCTTGTATGGCCCTGTGTGGCTTGATAAATCTGGAGTAACTCATGGCAGCACAAATCACTGCCTTGCGTTACTCTGCGGCAGGAAGTTGTGCAATGTGTGGAGCGTGGGTGTTCCCACTCATCCCCCATGCATTCTGACAGCCAACCAACACTGGCAGGCCTGGGAATGCATCAGAAATGTTCGCCTCCCCATCAGAGGTGCAACAAGGAGATATATCTTTATTTCTCCTCATTGTTTCCTCTTTCTATGTGTGCTGCATTCTGCAGCTCACCTATAAAGAGGGAAATGCCTACAACGCAGGCATCCTTGCGCCATGGTGCAAGGGTGGCTGTGATGAGCTAGGCAGCAGTTTGTGTGCCAGCGCAGGCAGCGAGTCTGAATTTGCCATATAATGTTAAATACTGCCCATTCCTGCCCTCTCCCTTTCACACAGTGCAGCACAGCAAGGTGTCTTGCTGTGTTGCATTGCGCTATTAATATCGACTAGCAGCCCGTCCCGACATTGTCCGGGAGCAAAAGGCTGCTTCTGGGCCCCCGCCCACCCTGACGTTAAGGGTGCTTCAGGGCCCCTGCCCGCCCCGGCGTTGTCATTGTGTCTCCCGTTGCGTGGCTCCTGAGCTGCTTTGGCAACAGAAAGTGTAGCGTATCCTCAGGATGTGGGTGGAAGTCAGGCCACTGAATTGTATCACTCGGTAGCCGGATGTACCAAACATAGCATGCAAGGCTTTCACTGCTACGGTACCCGCAAAGAGGCATGAGCAGTGGGAGTCTTTTTTACCTGCTCCTGAGTTCACCGCTCTTCCGCTCCTCGCCGGTCGTTACCGCTCCTCTCCGCTTGTCCGCCACTCCTCACCGCTCCTCCCCGCCTGTCCGCCCCGCCTGTCCGCCACTCCTCCCCCGCTCACTTTCCCGCTCTTCCTATTGCTCCTGTACGCCGCTCCTCCCCGAACTCCTGATGTCAGCACGCACGTCACGGCCGGGGCTTCTTCCAAGGGACTACTTTTTTTTATATTACATTTTTTAAATAACGTATATTTGTTTTTTTAATATAGCCTATGTCCATCTGCTTGCCCTGACGTTTTCAAAGATGTATTGGGTGTTTGGATTGGTGGTGTAGTTTTCGAGTTTACCTGGCTCAAAGGACACACTTCTCTCTTTATAATAGTAGTATAGATAGATAAATATGGACCCAATGCAGAGGAAACGATGAGGGAGTTGCCTTGCCAGAGGGAAGGCGTCCAGCCCCCAATCTCTGTGGCCATTCCTTTGGATCACAGTACTAAAGGACCACCTCCCAAAACAGGGCCAAATAGCCCATCCTTGCTACGACTGTAATTCTCAAAGTGAGGGGGACACCCAGGGGCAGGAATGGGCATTGAGTTAAGAGGCCATTGGGGGACTAGAGGTGCAACCAGGAGCCAGTAAACAAGTGTCTCTAGGGCTATGGGTAGTGAACGATTTAGGTAAGGGTGCAAGTTTTGCGAATGTGGCTCATAGTCTTGTATTGAGGAAAAGGGAAGCTGATGAGCGCCCGCCATAAAAGATTTATCCACAGTAGCACTCCAAATGAATTTTGCAGGTTGAGAATCCATCCACACTTAGCTACCGTGCAGACCAGGTACATCTTCAGGTCAAAAGGGGGAAATGAGCATGACTCGGAGCTCCCAATGCAGGCAACCAGGTGGAACTCTAGGGATTCCATGAAAAGGGGTATTACCACAGCTCTGAGCCGCCCAATCCTTTCTCAGGGCTACAGAAAATGGTTGATGTTGTTGATTTTTTAGTCCCTACTGCATAACTCCTCTTCTGGGCTGCGGATTTGTTTTAGTTTGCGTACTACTGTGGCGATACCTCTAGTACCCATTCTGGTCAGAAATAGATCTCTTTCCTTCAAGAACTGTATAGGCAGCACTTTCAGAAGGTTCAGGTCACATGTCCCATAGTCATCTGCGCTAGTCACCAGGCAGCCGGGCTACTGACTCCACAAAGAGGGCTCTATAATGTAGGATGCAGTCCACCTTTTCCCTGCATCCAACAAGAAGCTCCTTCTTCTACGTTTTGCGGCTTTTCATGCAGGGCCTTGCTACAGGTCTGGCTCCCAACCTAACAAGGAGAGTGATAATCCAGGATCCCAGACGCGGCACACAGCTGTCACCTCAATTACAAAGCTATGTACCTCCTGCTACGAAAATCCCTTGCACCCATGGGTAGAGTTACTAACTAGTTTTTACTCTTCCCTTGGCTAATCAGGTCATTAGTATGTTCCAGTTTTGGGGGCAGTGGTTCCTCCAACTAGATCTTCTAGACATGGATGCTATTTCAGAAGCTCCTCTCTGGAGCTGGTTCCATGAAGTTCATAGTTTTTTATGATATTAGCCATAGGCTGCTATAGCCAAATCTCCTGTCACCCAAATGCAAACAGAAGAGGTGGTGGAGTTGGAGTGTCCTAACAGAGAACGGGAGACTAAATAGGAAAGAGAAAGAGAAGGCATGCCCTCTCCAAGCTACTGTAACCTGACTATGGTGACACTTCTGACATGAGTTGGGGGAAGGGTTCAGAATCTGCTATCACACATCAAAAGAGAAGCTATGCTAGCCCCTCCCTATAATAACCAGAGCCCAGATGGGGGGAAGATTCAGGTAACTTCCAGGCCTACTTCAAGTCAAAGAAAAGACCTGGGCAGCCTCTCTTAAGCCTTCCATTTTGCATTTTGTGTAGGCATCCAGATAAAGAAATCAAAATGGATTCCTGTGCCCATGCATTAAACCCAAGCACACGTGCTCCATGCACACCGTACCTCATACATACAGTGAACATGTACTCCCTAACTTTGTCCCACACAGATGGAGAGAAGGATCCAGTTGAATAAGACTAGCAGACCTTTTAACAGGAGAAGGTATGAGGCATTACTCCCTTGAAGATAACATGCAAAAGAGCTTGTTCCCTCTATTAGAATGATTTTGGCCACCTTTGCCAGTCTCTCCGAGCCAACCAAAAGGACAGTAGTCACTCTCCAACAGGGCCGGACTGACTATCGGGCGTTTTGGAATTCTGCTGAGCTGGGGGCTGATTTCACTGCGGTGGGGGCTGATTTCGTTCATGGAGACCTACGTGTACTACGAAATAATTAAAGCAAAACGAATTTCGTTCAGTACACGCAGGTACCCATGAACGAAATCAGACCCCAGCTCAGCAGCATTCCATAACGCCCGGTAGCCAGTCTGGCCGTGCTCTCGAAAGGAGGAGTGCACTTAGTAATACTCTCCTGAACTCTGAGGCATGCTATGGGGTCTCATTCCTTTCACATGGGAGATCCTGAGTGAGCACATGTAATTAATGTACAATGACGTGAAAATCAAACATCCGGAGAGACATGTCATGGCTTTACTGGCAGAATACACTCTCTAGAGCTATGCTGGTGACAATTCCATCACAACAGAAGTCTCCAACAACTACGCCATACTGTTGAGAAGGAGGTTGGTGCAAGACTTCACTCTTTCCTCATAGAGCCCAGGGGAACACAGTGGGGATGGTGGACCAGCCACCGGAGAGCTTTTTTCAGATTTGGTGTACATATGGCCATAATGTTTCTATTTCTGTTGTCTACAAGAACTTCCAGGCCAGACCTTGCTCATGACAATGATGGGTGGGCCGCCCACTTGTTTCCTTTGTCTTTGTTCCTTACGGCCATGATTAGTTGCAGTGAACAAAAAAGGACATTTCAGGTTCTTCTTACTCAGTTTGGCTTCTAATCATTCCCCTAACAGCCCAAGTTTCCTTCTTCGACTAACAATCTAGTTAAAAGATAGACAAATCATGTTAATTATTTTCTTTCTGTCTTTCTTTATGTAACATTTGTGGACACATCTGATAGCATGGAAAGAGCCCACATTTACTCTCCAGGAATTAATCTCTATTCTATCTATAAAGAACTTATCTAAGAGAACCTATAAAGAGTTCCGCGAAGGAGCATGATCAAAGGAGCATCAAAACTGAATCTAGAAATAAGCAGGTGAAGTAGCTCTTGACACTCAGCCGAGTCTCATTGTAATGTAATGTAATGTAATGTAACAGAGTATTTATACCGCGCAGCAATCGCTCCAAGGAGCATCTAGGCGCCAGATACTGATCCAGAGATATAGGAAACAGGTTGGGAGTAGGTGAGAGCTCATCCAACTGTTACACTAGGGCTCTAGCGCAAGTGTCCTGTAGCTTAAAAACCCAGGTTTTCAGTCCCTTTCTGAAGTCTTTTTCATTGTCTAATGCACGTATATAAGGGGGGGAGAGTATTCCAAGCTTTAGCTCCAAGTACTGGGAGTGATTTGCCACCTCTCGTGCTAAGCCTAAAAATGGGGACCGACAACAAGTTCGAACTAGACGATCGGAGATTGCGTAGAGGATGGTATCTGGCAAATCTCCGCTGTAAGTATTTTGGTCCTAGGGCATGGGTGGCTCCAAAAGAATTAACATACAGCTGCTGTTGCAACTGTACAGATATAATTATCGATTAGAGAAATAGGGAAACAGATGCAGCAGTAGCTACACCCGTCAGGGTAAAAGGATAAAGACTCTTCATCTACAAAGTGTTTGGCAACATCAATCACCATCAGCAGTAGCTCAAAGCAAATAGCTCTGGGTGCAAGGAAAGTGAGGGTCTCTGTCAAAGGATAGAAGCTAAGGGAAAGTGGTGAGTGGCACTAGCTAGTAGAAACATTCACTAATATAAAAGACATGAGAACATTCTAACAACAAAGTTGCAGATCTGGTCACTCTCATCCAATAAGAAGACATCTTTCAATTATGAGCATCTTCATTCTTCCTTTCCCATGGCAGTCACATGGAGTTAACAATCCACTATCAGTTTGTATCTGACCCTACTAAATATTTGTATAACTGGGAACATCTAACCTTGGTTTCCAGGTAAGACTATTGCAGTGTTTATTCTATCATGCATTCAATATTAATGTTTAATTGAGGAACACAGAAATATGTACTTCCTGCTCTCTAGTTAGGTAATGGCATTCACATTACTTATAAGCATACATTTATTGTTAAATGCACAATCCTCTATTCAGTATTATATTAACATGTGATAAAGTAGGAAGTTCAGCTTAGTTCATTGAGAATATTTAGTTTAAGAAAGGGATACATTTTATAAACTTGACACATTCTGCAGCTATGACAAAATCTAAGAAAGTCATAGTACGGTCAAGCTATTGAATACATTTGTGTATGGTTCACCATTTCCTATAGAATATCTATTTGTTAAAAGAAAAATCTAGTTGATGCCTACCAGTAAAAATGAATGCCTGGTGCATTTTGTACAACTTGTCTAGGTGTTTTTAAATGCGTTTTTCATGTTAAAACCTAAGGCAAGTTAGCATTGTTGATAATTAATTTTATATGCAATTTTTCTAAGCTGACAGATCTAAATGTATGTTTTAAAATGGTTGTTCTCAACTACTGTCCTTTTCACTATGTGCACCAGTCAGTGTGCTTTGGCAATTACGTGTGTGTGTATGTGTGATCTTTTTTCAGCTATGCTAACATTCTTTTGTGTACATTAGTGTGTGATAAGGGACAATCACTTCACTGAATGTTTCATTCTGTTATTAGAATGAGGTCAGCTAGATCCTTATTGGGTATTACACATAAAAAATCGTATGGTTCTCAAGACTCTATATATGTTGAATACATTTTATTAGTATGCTTATATTAAAGTGTTGTATCGTTACAAAAAAAGTGGCATTAAGCAATTCAACTACAGGTGTCATCCAGAAGAGCTGAGGTGAAACAATTTTTTTAATGTTTTTAAACAATGAACTAGACCAAGCGATTGACCTTTTGATCTTTCGACTAATGAACGTGGCAGACCTTCCTTAGAACCAATCTTCTTTAAAAGACATTCACAATTTTGAAAAGAGAACAACTCTAATTAATAAAAACATATACGATTTTAAGTGAGCCTATGAAATACAAAGCCACATCGAAGCATTACATCTTGTGTTGTGACTAGTTTGAGCATTTCCATGAATGGATCATTCACAACTCTGTCCATGTCTGTTTATGGAAGCAAGTCCAGCTAAGAATGCATTTAGGATTAGGAAAGAAGGGTCGTCTTTAAAGGTAAAATAAATAGTTTGGGAAACCCAATGTACCCTTGTAGGCTTGGGCAGTACAATAGAAGGTAAGATGTGCCTACAAGGGATTTGGGGCCAGATGTAGGTAATCCTAATTTACCGATTCTAAAATACCGAATTTTACAGAATCTGTATTTTAAAATCGGTAAATGGAATGTAGATAACAAATCGGTAAAAAATACTGATTCACTAAAATTCAGAATCGGACAATCTGTATTTACCGAATCAGTATTTACCGAATCGGTATTCCCCATTCATTCCTATGGGCCTTTTGGCCCATAGGAAAGAATGGGAAATACCGAATTGGTAAATACCGAATTGGTAAATACCGATTCGGTAAATACCCAATCGGAAAAAAAACTAAATTGAAACTTAAGTAAGCAGCCAATCAGGTGCTACCACCCTCCCCCTCCCTACCAGGAAGTGGCTACACAGGCAGCTGCAACTAATTAGAAGCTTCTGGAGAGGCAGTTGGAGCTGAGCTGAGTCCCTGAGCAGCAGAAAGAGTTTTGTGCACTTTCAAAACAGCAAAATGGCAAGCAGCAAAGAGAAAGAGCAGCCAGAGAGGAGGAGGAAAATGAAATTCAGCAGCATGGAGCTGCAGGTCCTTGTTGAGGAGGTGGTGAAGGTGCACCAAAAATTGTTTGGCAGGCAGTTCCTCACTGTGGCAGAATCTGCCAAAAGGAATCTCTGGCTGGACATACTTGATAAAGTTAATGCAGTTGGAGTGACAACCAGAGACACAGAGGACCTTAGGAAAAGATTCTACGACCTCAGGAGCCAAACAAAAAAAATTGTCTGAACTCCACAAGCAGGCAAGCAAAGCTGGCGGAGGCAAGAACCCAGCACCCCCCCTAACTGACTTTGAGGAGATGGTGGCTTCAACCATTCAACCTGACAGCGTCTGCGGACTGGGAGTAGTAGACAGCTCAGCCAGAGCTGCAAGCAGAAAAGGTAAGACGTATGCACAGCATTCCCCCCCATTCCATCATCCTTACCTTTACTCTTTGTGGCCAAGTGAACCCCAGTCCAGTACTGCTAGCACTATACAGGAGCAATGCCTCATGGTACATGTAGTTAGGGAATGTAAGACCATGTCAAACAGCACAGCAACCAGCAAGCTAGGGAAATGATTTCAGAGAGACTAATGCTAAAGTCAGAAATATTTTATTGTAGTGACTGTGAGACAGTAGCGCTCAGCTAATGTACGCTCATATGTCCACAGGTGACACATCTCACAGGCGTTCCCAGGAGACTGAAGGCACGGCACCAGAGAGGGAGGAGAGTCATGAGCCAAGTCCAAGTACACTGAACGTCTCACAGGACACAGGTGCACCAAGTAGCCAGCCTCCTGCACAAGAAGCAGAAATGGCTCCAGAGTCCCCTGAAAGATCACAATCCCCTCTGTTGCTGTCATCCCCAGAAATGCCTGTATCACAGCATGAGTCAACACCTGCATCACAACCAAGCAGGAGGCATGTCGTGTCCCCACATTTAGAAATGGAGTCATCAGCAGGTAACATGGAGGGGTTAGAAACACACACCTTGCCTGTGGATGGTGGCTCTGCCACACAGCAGACCAGTGCAGAGGTGGCCCATACTGGAGCAAGATGCCACAGAGTCCAAGAAAGCAGTGCATCTGCACGTGTGGAGGGTCCAAGTGTGTTCCGTGGCTTGGAGGGGAGCATGGTGAGAATCCAGAGGATGCAGGGAAAAGCCATCTTGTCTTACCAACGCCAAATGAGGTCCCTGAACAACAACATGGGAGACATATGAAGGGGCATCAGGGAACTAGTAGAGGTCAACAAAAACATGGCTGCAGGGATTCACGAAATGACCCAATCGGTGCAGCTGCTATGCACCAAACTGGACAACGAATTAGCATCAAGGCGCAAGGAAAGGCAGCGTGTGCACCAACAAAACAAAGCAATCAACCGCCTGGCCACAGCCACATCCCTACTATGCAGGAGAAGCATAAACATGCAGGAGGCTGTAACCCAAAACAGTAATGAGGTCACTAGGGGCATGGGCAGGATGACCAGTGCTCTTGAGGCGCTGTTAAATGCCCAAACTGCACATACTGCTGCCCTGGATGTGCCAGAGAGTGAAGAGAGCATAAGCAGGAGCAGCAAGGCAAGCTCCCTTGTCCCAGACACAGGAGGAGCAGCAGGCGCCACGCTGAGGCTACAGGCCAAACTGAAAGTGAGCACAGTGAGCACCATACAACTGGCACTGGGAAGCGAGGACGCAAATGACTATTACAGTTCATGTTGAAGTGACCCAGCACTCACATAATCCAATTTAAATAATTTGTGTTGCAGATTTGTGCTTTAGGAACCCACTTAAACACACAATTAAACTACGTTGGTTGCATACTCCACCTGTCTGTGTGTGTTTACTTACTTTAAAAAAGTTGCGTGTGATCTCATCCCGTCTGAGTCTGCCATCAGTTGGTGTTGCAACTCCAGATGTGTGTGGTTCAGGCACTGCTTGCTCATCATCATGGTCCTCAAAATCAGAGAGCTCCACTTTGGTGCCCTTCTTAACCGCAAGGTTGTGCAACATTGCACAGGCTGCAATCATCTTGCAGCAGGTGATTGGTGTGTACTGGCGGGCCCCTCCACTCTTATGTAGGCAGCAAAACCTGCTCTTCCACAGACCAAAGGTGCGCTCCACAATGTTTCAGGTAAATTTGTGTGCCCTGTTGTATCTCCTCTGGCTGGGTGTTGAAGGGTTGAGGTAGGGTGTGAGGATGAAGGACCGGAGGGCATATGCACTGTCCCCTATTAGTAACGAGAAAAAACTTTACTCACATGCACACAAACACATCCATCTGCAATATGTATCAAGGGAGTTTCACACAGTGTCTTACCTAGCAAGTATCTTTCACCAAATTCCATCGCTGTCAGGCATGCGTAGATCCCACTGTTCTGGAAGATGTAAGAGTCGTGGGTACTCCCTGGAAATTTGGCTACTAGGTCCGTGATTATGTATTTGGCATCACAGATCACCTGTACATTTATGGTGTGGGTGGACTTCCTGTTCCTATAAATGTACTCTGTGGCAGCAGGTGGACAAATAGGTATGTGGGTGCCATCAATACAGCCAATGATATCGGGGAAATGCGCCATCTGATAAAAGTCAGTCTTTGTCCTGAGCAGTTCTGCATGCGTTGCAGGGAAGCTGATGTAATGATGCATTCTCTGCAACATAGCGTCTAGGAATTTCTTGAAGAAACGTGACAAGCAGCTCTGGGACACTCCACCTACCACAGCAACAACACTCTGGTAACTCCCAGATGCAAGCAGGTGTAGGCTGCACAGCACCTGCACATGGGGTGGGATTGCGTGCGCCCTTGGGTTTGGGTGGTCCAACAGTGGGTGGAGGTTCCTGATAAGGTCCAGGATGGTTTGGGGGTCTAACCTGTACCTTTGTAGGATTTCTGGCTCAGTTAGCTGGAATAGGGTGATCCTCTGCCTGTACACCTGCTCCTCCCTTCTCCAGACCCTCTCTCCTTCTGCCTGTAGCCGTAGCCGCCTCGCAATGACAAAGAATGCCGCCATTCAGGTGAAACTGTTGCATTTTGGGCCCCTTTTTATATCCTGCACCTGGTTACCACCTGATTTCAATCCATGGTAAATACAGACTCTTAAATACCGAATTTCATGCAAATTCGGTATTTAAGAGGTTACCTACATCTCAATAGTCATTTTTACCATTTCTTAATTTCCGATTCGGTAAATTTACCGATTCGGTAAATTTACCGAATCGGAAACTTCACATATTCGGTAAATTTACCGATTCGGAAACTTTACAGATTTAGTAAATTTACTGATTCGGAATATTTACCGATTCAGTAATTTTACCGATTCGGTAAACTTACCGATTCTGATGTTTTTGTGTCCCCTACATCTCACAAGCCAAATACAGGTTGGTAAAGGCCGAAATTCGGTATTTTCGGCCTTTACCGACTGGTATTTGGTTACCTACATCTGGCCCTTGATGTGTAACAAACTTATATTGGTATACGGTTATTTGGAGGGTTAGTCCTAACGGAACAAATACCAAAGTGTCATTAGACAACATCAATCGATGAAATTTCTTAGCATAAACAACACGGGAGGACCTAATAGTTTGAAAATATGAATTTTTATATATAGTAAGCAATGTCAAAAGGAGTATAAACAAATTAAATCAATCTGCAAAAAGTCATAGAAAGAAGTAAAATCAAATTAGCCTAGCAGTACATGACCAAACAACTATTCCAAATTAATCATGGGCAACAAATCTCGTAATGAGAATATGTATCGCTCTAGAATAACAACATTTCCTAGGAATAGAAGGCGGAGTCGACGTTTCGGTCTTTGCGGCTGTAGTCCATCAGACCATCTTCAGGACAGTGATTGAAGCTGAGAAAAAAGACTCTTCTGATGTATAGCGCAGCCAGCCTAGTACCATGTACTTAATATATGGTCACTGCTGTCCATTAGTGCCTGATTTAAATCTGTATGTCAGTATTACGTATTGTGTATACTTTGTTGGTTTGTATGTACTTTTATGAATTCACGGAATTCGAATAAAGAATCTTGAATTGAAATGAAATTGAATAGTTGTTTGGTCATGTACTGCTAGGCTAATTTGATTTTACTTCTTTTCATGACTCTTTGCTTATTGATTTCATTTGTTTGTACTCCTTTTGATATTGCTTACTATATATAAAAAGTTATATTTTCAAACTATTAGGTCCTCCTGTGTTGTTTATGCTAAGAAATGTCATTGATTGATGTTGTTTAATGACACTTTGGTGTTTGTTCCGTTAAAACTAACCCTCCAAATAACTGTATACGAATATAAGTTTGTTGCAAATCAAATCCCTTGTAGTCTTTAAAGGTAGACATTTAACACAACAGATTTGTGTAAACATATTTTATGAACATTTTTGTGCTGTTAATGAATCTGCAACAAATGTCAACAACAGGACAGTTAATCTTACCAAGGGGGTTTCTTTAGTGATACTGCAAAAACATACATGCATGCAGTGACAGACATTGTTTAAAATAAGTTAATGTCCTGCGTCCACATCCCACTGTGAACAGCCACGGTTATAAGCAGGCATAGCTGGAAGCACAGGCACTAGGTAACAGACCTGGACTAAAGGCACGATAAATGCTCACAAGCTATTGCGCAAGGGTGAAAGATGTGTGCAGTTTAAATGTAAATTGATACTTTTATAGCGCACTACGCACCCGCAAGGGTCTCAAGGCGCTTGTACGAATACCACTGTGGAACCCATCCTGGCTTTCCCTGTGAGGCGTCCACTCCTGGGCACACCCAAGGTGGAGGCCAGGCATCCTTAGCGTTGTGGGGGCCATTGTGGAGATTAAGCAAGCTACTGCCCGAGTTGCAGAGTGGGACTCCATGATTGGAATAGGCACTGAGGCGAGAATTATCAGGTCTGTGGAATTTTGAGCCCAAGACCCACCGAGGCAGGGAATTGAACCCTGGTCCCGGGCTAGACCTCTGCATCAGGGTCTTCCGCTCTAATCATTGAGCCACACTTCACCAGTGGACGCTGTGAACAAGGGGCACAGCTTAGAGAAAGGCCATACCTTGTGCACAATCCTCACTACAGCCAGCCTAGGACCATGTGCAGCAGATTCTGTGCCTATAGGGGCAGACCTCGGGCCTGCAAAGGCTAGGCCCTGCAACCAGAATCTACTGCAGATGACAAAAGGCTTATGCCGATATGATTTGGTTGGTATGGGTGATGGGTTCAGGGAATGGCACTGGTACAGGCTCCTCAGCTAGTCTCCACTGTTCCCAGCTGAAGATTGTGTGCAGTGTATTGTTGGACATGAGGCAGGATGCAGTCTGCTTCCAAAGCCAATTTTGTTTTGCAGCTAGTTTGGTGGGCATGAAGGCTGGTTGAACAGTATGGCCAAAGGCATTGTCCTTTGTTCATTACCCTCTATGCACTACCAAAGGCAATGCACAATGCGTTCTGTAGACATGGGGTTGAGTACATTGCCTTACCAATGGGCATGTAACGCAGGGCATCATGAACAAAGGGTTGGACATAGGATGTGACACCCCAGTTTGAAATGCATATCGAAAAACTGAGTGCAGTAGTTCCTTAGTTTGGTAGGTGTCTAACATACATCTTTACAATACCCCAATAATTCAATCAAAAAATGTTGTTAAAAGGCAATAATGGTTGAAGAGCGCACCCACAGCTCTCCTCCCGGTTGCAAAGCTCACATATGACATCAATCGCAAAGAAAGCACACTTAATAATTCACAAATGTGACTTGGTAAAGTGAACATAATAGACCTTTACCACCAATCAACAAATCTGTATTGATTTTTCTGTGGGGTAATAATAGTCTGCAATGAAACTAGCTTTTAAAATGATCATCCATAAATATTCAATAGATATCAAAAAGCTCCTTATTTTCCTAGGGTCGGTTGGATGTTTTTGCTAGTCCCTTTTTCTTTTACCTTACTAGAAAATAAATTTGTTAAATTGTGAAATTACATTATATTAGGATTCCAATGAATTAATCAAACAGTAACGTTTTATTCGGGTGGCCATGTCAAAATTCAATAAAATAAGGCTTTTTGAAATATATCCATTTGGAAATTGCAATACACAACAGGTAATCGTTCTACCTAAACTTTTTTTTTTTTTTTTGAAGACCTTTATTGCACATTGTTCATATACACAGCGGTGTGCCTACAACCCACTGCTGGGGCCGGCCGCCATCAGAGTACCACACATATCATACAAGCTTGAGACCATACGCCAGAGGCACGTGTGCAGAATTCCAGAAGTCTTAGCTCATGTAGGCACTACAGTAGATCCAGATGTAATAAGTTCAGCACTCCCTATGAGTGCGGTCGTTTCGCCCCCATGTGATCTTGGTCTAATTTTCAGTTTTTATAAAGAAAGGTAACGTCAACAAGTCCCAACCCCCCTTCCCCTTCTTATCCTGATTACAGTGAGTAGTCCAAGTCCAGTAGGCATAGTGTGATAGGGTAGTCAATACAACAGATGTCTAACAGTGCATCCGCGAGGTAGGAAACCTTCACCCCCTTCTCAGAACTTCCCAGAAGCCGTAGCGAGGAACAGTAAGTCATGTATGCCATGCCAGTCTCAGCAGACCACGACATTCCCCCTGTCATGACCATCGTCCAGTCACTCCGCACATTATACAGGGCAATCTTAACGCTCTCGCACAAGGACATCTCATACAGCTCCATCCCCTCCGTCAGATAAAGCAGCAGTCATACTCTCGTCGCTGTCGGCTTCCGTTAAAGACAACATGTAAAGTGTAAACAGAGCCCATACATCCCTCGGGCGAGCCGCCGCAGGTAATTCTTCATAGTAGCAGTTCAGTTGGTCTCTGCAATAGGCCATATCTGTTATCCACAGTTGTACCTCAGGCGCTCTCCTCCCTCCCCAAACCATAGCAACCCTCCTCCTGGCCAATTGAAGCGCCAGCACCACCAGTCGGCGCGACGAAGCAGCCACACCAGAAGCAATGCCCAAAAGACACAAGCGTACATCCAGCTTCACCTCAGTTGATGTTATGACAGTCAGCCTTTCAGTCACCTCCTTCCAGAAATCGTAGACACGGGAGCATCCCCAGGCCAGGTGTACAAAGTCAGCGTCCTCGGCTCCGCATCGGACACATTGAGCAGTGGGCCTAAGCCCGTATCTTACCAGTTGGGTAGGCGTATAGTACCACTGTTGCAGAAATTTATAATGTAGAAGGCGGAAATTGCCATTTATCACATACCCCCCGGTCATAGCACAGCATTCATTCCACTCATCATCACTCAGCGGTTCCGGGAGACTCTTATCCCACCTCGCTCTAGCCAGGGTCGCCCCCCCGCCTTCATCTTCCTGTGCGGCCTTATACAGTTTAGATAGTAGTTTAGTCCTGTCCTTGACCGTATATAGCAACTGCAGGGCACCTAGGGCCAGAGGTTCCGCCGGATATGTAGGGTATAAGTCACGCACGGCGGTCCGTAACCTGACATACACAAAGGTGGACATAGTGGCATTCGTCGAGCGGGTCGTCATCTCCTGAGAGGAGAGAAACGAAGCACCCGGAAACAGGTCCCCCATAGTCTGTAGTCCAGCCTCCCGAAGGATCTGCAGCCCTCCCGGTTCGCCTGATACAGAGATATCCGAGTGATAAAGTAGCGGCATAGCCGGGGCGTATAGCGGCAGTCTACCGGCCCGTTTGCCCAAGTTGTGCCATGCACTCGCCGTGAGCCGCACGGTATCAATCTCCCCCTTTTCAAACACCGAGTGCTTATTTACGATCATAGCCCTTAATGGGTATGGCAGAACTGCGCTTGCTTCCAGCGCTACGTGCGGAGTGTATGGCGGAGCGGCTATCCAGTAACTTGCAAAGTGTGCCTGTGCACAAAGATAATAAAGCCTCATATCCGGCAGGGCGAACCCACCCAGATCGTATGGCTTGGTCAGCACCTCCCAAGTCACTCGCGGTCTCTTGCCAGCCCAGGTGAGAGATATTAATAGGGACCTCAGTCTCGCAAAGAAGTGGGACCTCAGCGTAACTGGAATATTCATGAAGAGATAAAGAAATTTCGGGAGTACCAACATTTTAATCACCGACACTCGGTCCGCCAGGGTCAGTGGGAGACGGGTCCATCTCGCCACCTGGTCTTCCAGGTTGGAAATGGCAACGCCGTAGTTGGCCCGTATGACTTCCTGACAGTCCCTATGCACCCAAACGCCCAGGTATCGAACCGACTCCGTCGCCCATTCCAGCGGGAATTCCAAGGGAACCCGGTGGGTAACATCCGTGAGAGGCAGCACCACTGACTTGTCCCAGTTTATGGTCAGTCCTGAGTGTCGGCCGAATTTAATGAACTCTCGAAGTATGTTTTCCAGGTGGAGCGCAGGATCCCTGACATAGAGAACCATGTCGTCAGCGTACATGGACACAGCCAACGATCTGAGAGGGAACTTCAATGCTGCTTCCGCATACCTCTGCCGCAAGACACAGGCCAACGGTTCCATCATGATGGCAAAAAGCAGGGGCGAAAGAGGGCAACCCTGCCTTGTCCCCCTCTGTATCGGAAAGGAGGAAGAGACATGACCATTAACCCTGACTCTTGCCATGGGTGCATTATACAACAGGGCGATCAGTGACGTGAAAAAGAAGGGTACCCCCATCCGATGTAGTACGGCTAGCATATACTTCCATGCTACTGAATCAAAGGCCTTGGCGGCATCAAGCATGACCGCCACCGCGGCCAGTTCTGGCTTAAGGAGATGTAGGACGGCGAATAGGGTCCTCAGGTTGTGAGTGGTGGACCGGAGGGGGATAAACCCCGACTGATCAGGTAGCACCATGACCGGTAGGAGTAGACGCAGTCTCGTGGCTAACACTTTGGCAATTATTTTAACATCAGTGTTCATGAGTGAAAGGGGGCGGTATGACTCGCACTTATTCAGAGGTTTACCGGGCTTGGGGAGCGCCACCAAAAGCGCCTCTCTCATAGTCCCCGGAAGCCGTCCGCATTCAAAGGCCTCCTCCAGAACCATTGCCAATCGCGGAATAAGCAAATCTGCATATGTTTTATAGAATTCGGCGGGTAAGCCATCTGTGCCAGCCGCCTTTCCATTCGGGAGGGCTGCTATTGCGTCCCTGAATTCCGCCTCAGTAACATGATGCATTAGGAATTCCTGTTGACCCCTGGAGAGCCACACCAGTGCCACATCCTCCAAGTACCGCGTTATGTCTGCCTCTTCCGCCGTTTCCCTATGTTCATAGAGTTGTGCATAATGCCTCGAGAAGCAGGCAAGTATACCATCCGACGTAGTCACCACATCTCCTTGATCCTCAATTTCCAATACAGTGCAGTGTCTCGCCCAAGGATCTCGGATTCTATCAGCGAGCCCCTTACCTGGCCTACCTCCTTCTCCATAGTATCTGGCTGTAGCGCGTTTGGACAGAAATTTCACCTCCTGGTCTGCCAATTCATTATATTCTGTGACCTTTGCCCTAATATCCGCTAGCAATGTGATTTCTGCCCCCTCCTCCAGTCGGCGCTCTAGAGCCAACAACTCCCTTTCTAGTCTGGACATAGAGTCTCTGATGGACGTGAGGACCCCGGACCGCAACCCAATACACGCACCCCGTACTGAGACCTTAAAGGCCTCCCACACCGTGATCATACTATCAACAGAGCCCACATTGATCTCGAAAAATTCCTCAACTATCTGCCGCAGACGTTCACACAACACCTGATCTGTTAATACTCCAGGTGAGAGTCGCCAAGTAAATGGAGCAGGAGCATGTGTAGGTATCTGCAACTTCAATGCAACAGGGGCATGGTCAGATAGCGTGCGGGGTAGATGTTCCACATTCAGCACCCATCCGCTCACATCTCGGGTCAATAGCCAATAATCCAATCTCGACCACGTATCATGCGCTGACGTGTAGCAAGTTCCCTCCCGCCTGCCAGGATTCCGCAAGCGCCAAACATCCAACAGTTGCAGCCCATCCATACCCTCACACACTGCGTCCACCGCTCTCTTACGCTCATAGGGCCGGTCATGCCTCCTGTCCAACTCAGAATCCAGTGCAACATTCCAGTCCCCCCCACAGAGGATTGCCGACGGTGGCAGGTTATACAGCTTGTTCCAGAGTGCAATGAAAAAATCAGGATCATCTATATTAGGGCCATAGACATTGAGAAGAGTGATCAACGTGCCACATAATTTACCCTGCACAACAATATATCTACCATCCTGGTTCACCTCCTCATGCAGCACCTCAAACGGAACATTCTTTTTTATCAGAATCATCACCCCACGGGCATAGGAAGAATATGACGTGGCCCACCTCGCCCCAGTCCACTGTTTGCCCACCATTTCGGCTGCCGTGCCCTTGAGATGCGTCTCCTGCAGAAACACCACTTGTGCTCCATGTCTGTTGAGAAAGGCAAGCATTTGTTGTGTTTTTTGCGGCTTATTTAGTCCTCGCACATTCCATGTAACACACGTTAGGGTGCCCCCCCTATCCATATCTCCAAAGGTGTAAGCATCCCAGCAGTGATTTCTTCCTCGGCAGCTCACACTTGCCAGACCATCCCTCATCCCGTGCCAACCCGGAGACAACACCAGTAATGCTGGTTAGGATCCCGTACTCCCAACTGTGGCCCCACTCACCTCCCATGAATTTCTCAGACTCAGTCCCCTTGATCAGGAAAAACAACAACATCCCAACAGAGTCCAACATCCCTTCCCCCAACCCGCCACCCACTTCAGCACTCCCAATTTGCCAAAGGCTCCCCGTGTCCCCCCCTTTGCAACCCCCAACAATGCAAACAGCCACATTTTGGGGATCTCCCTTATCTGGGGGCGTAGTGGCGCACCACTCTCGCCAGAACTGACGAGAGCGCAGACCATTGCCGTTAACAACAACCCCAACCCCTCTACCCACACCCACGGTCAAAGCATCAAACATGTTAGTATTCATGTAACAGTACATTGCACTGGGCGCCCCCGAAAGCGTCTACACCTAAAGAGCAGCACCTAGAACCAAGAAAAGCCACCTTATCCAGCGTGGAGACACATAGCGCACAGCGGGATCACACTCAGCCAAGTTTAACTGGTAGAGAGCCCCCACTGAAGCAACATGGTGGCATTAGCAGGGACAGCGACAGCCAGAGCATTCCCCTCCCACAACGTGCAAAGCAACAGTACAGAGTGAACCATGGGCTGAAACGCCCGGGCGGCTCTCAATTAGTAATGAACGCGATATAGTAGAGGCAGCCCAGCGCAATACCCCGCAATTCCCCCATCACCGCAGCTAGTAGCGCAACGCAATTCAGTCCTCCTCTTCCAGTCTTTCATCATCTCCCTCATGACCCCCAGTCGGTTCTTTAGCCCGTTTTTTCAGTCTTTTGGCATAGTCCATGGCCGCCTTGGGTGAAGAGAAGATCTTGTTATCCGAAGGAGGCCCAATCCGAAGGCGCGCAGGGTACAACATGGCATAAGCTATGGTCTCAGTCCTCAGCAACTGTTTCACCGCAGCGAATTCCTTTCGTGCAGTCTGCACTGCCATGGTGAAGTCGGGATAGAACTCCAGTTTGTTACCCTGATATTCAATGGAGCCCTTCTCCCTGGCGAGCCGTAGGATAGTGTCCCGGTCCCTATAATTCAGGATCCTAGCCACAATAGGCCGCGGCGGTGCTCCCGGCGGAGGTTTCTTGGCCAGGGATCGATGTGCACGCTCCACAATGAAGACACGAGAAAGTTGGTCAGCCCCAAAGATGTCGACGATCATTCGTTCCATGTAGTCCTCCATGCGCCCCACGTTCGTGGATTCCGGCAATCCTGTAACGCGAACGTTGTTCCTCCTGGACCTCCCTTCTAACTCCTCGTTCTTCGCTTGTATGACCGCCAGAACTCTCTCCATACTGAACACTTTGGACGAGACCGTGGCCAGGCCATCCTCCGTGGCTGAGACCCGCTGTTCCACCTCCCCCATCCGCTCGTTCTGGCGGTCAAATTGTGTCGCCATTTGATCAAGACGATGATTGACTGACTCCATGGTGCCCTCAATGGACTGTAGAGTCTTCTGCATTGCCACCAGTGTGGATTCCAAATTAGGCGTACCCCCGACTGCCCCACCCTGGTCAGAGTCTACGGGCGCCTGGGAGGATGCATGCGCAGTTTTTTTCGCCTCGAAGTTGATTTTAGGCTGGTTTCTGTCGGGCCTGCCCATGGCTGCGATCGAGGTCAGCGCGGTCCAAGGCTCAGCTACGCAGGCCAGTGAGTTCAGTGAAGCCTTTCAAAATAATGTCGGAGCCTCCTCCAGTCGTTATACACCCTGGAGTATGCCCAGGCCCAGGCCTACAGGTATCTTCAGTCTAGGCCAAGCAGTTCCTCCACCCCAGCGGATAAAGCGCGCCAAATCAATGTCCTTGCAGCCACACAGTTCAAAAACAGACGGTAGCACGCAGAGCCCAAAGTGACAGAATGGCAGCGCTGAAGGGCCTCCGGGTCCGGGCCCCCCCCCCCGACAGCGCCGATGTTAAGGCAGGTAGCGCTGGATGCGTGCCAACCGCCGGTGCTTAGTGTTCAGCAGCCATGTGAGAGGAGACCCCAAGATGGCGGGCGCTCCGTAGGTCCGCGACCTCCAGCGTCGCAGGCCTTCCAGGGAAAGTGTGTGTCGATGAGCGCCCTTCTAGGCAGCCCAGAGCGTGGTCACGCTTATGCTCCCGACCGTCCCGGCCACTCTGCACCCCAGCCGACCCTTTCCCCAGCCCCCCCGGCCCCAGCTCGCGCGTCGCGGGCTATCGCGGCCCAGTACCACCTCCGCAGCACCAAGCTTGCGTAGCGCCCCGCCCCACTCACTGGGACCAGTAGGGCCAAGTCCAGGCCGTCCAACGCACCGAAGCCGCTCCGGGGGATCCCGCTGTTAGCTCTGCCCTGCAGCCGCAGCAGTCCCAAAGCGCCGCCTCCCGGGCTCCGCTCCCACAGTCAGCAACGGTGTCAAGGGCCCAGATCTCAGCGAGACCTCCGCTCCGCATCCGCCGGAGCCGCCGTCCTCCACGTCCCGGCCTGGGATCGTACAGTTCCAGGCGCCCGCAGCACGGCCTCAATCAACACACAATGCGCCCCAGGGGGTCACCGATGATAGCGGAGCAAGCTCAGCCGGGGTGTAGGGCAAGAGCGCCGGGGAAAGTAGGATAAATAAGCGAATTTGCAATGGTCGCGACGGAGCCTCACACGAGTGCGGCCATCTTGTCCGGCGCCCTCTAGCGCCCCCGTTCTACCTAAACTTAAAAACACATAGGAGCTAATATTTCTGTTTAAACATCTTGAAGGTTTGAAGTGACCATTGGACAATATTCTTAGTTTTAATAACTTCAATGTGGAAGCTTAACACCTGCAGGTAAAACATTTACTTTTTAGGTCTGTTGTTAGCCAAGACATTCTGATTTTACTATAACGATATGCATAATATGCGTACTTATGGAGGCCGTTGGCCTATAGAGCCAGTCACATTTTTCTTCTGCCTACTACAAGACACAGAATGAGGCTATGGTGCAGCCCACTCCAGTCAGGAGTTAAGTTCGCTATGAGCAGGGTCACCGAAATTATGCACTTCTGTGGCTGTGGTGTTTTCCACATAATTACGGATTTGTCACATTTGCCAAATAATCCACCATGTACTGCATTATCTGCAGATTAAAATTAATATTTCTAGCTCGAATGGATCAAAAGTTATTAAAAATGTAGCAACACGTGTTTCTGAGCAGTGGAAGGCCCTTCTCAAAGATTGACTGGGCACCTTTCAGTTGCTTATTGATGCGTTTGGGTGTTAAACAGAAACTAATGAGGTAAAACCTTTGCCCATACAGTGTTAACAATAAATAAAAAGCACTTTTATGTGGAAGCACACTTCTGTCTAATCAAAACATATACTCCTGCCTCCCAACATGTGGGCAGAGTCAAAGTCCCTCTCTAGGGATGCTCACAAAATTGTCTGGTAACAGCTGCAATGGCAAGCCAGAATTTAACAATGAAATAGTGAAGTCATGCGATCACAAAAGGTGCTGCCCTATGCTGTATAATTTCCCCTTTTTGCTGCATAATAGTGCCAACACTGCCTCATAATTTGGTCCGCTACTCCGCTTAAATTCCAGTGGCCCTGACTATAAGTGGCAGAATTCTTCCCTTCTCGAAGCGTACATACACGCAAAGTAATTCCCATAAGTGGAACTACTGTAGCAAGGTCTGCTCTCAACCAATGTCTGGTTTTTTTTTTAGATTGATCAGGGACTGGCAAGTTCCCCAACAAGAAAGTTCTGCAAAAGCCATGACAAAGCAAAGCAAGCATTGACAACGCCAGACCTATTGGCTTTAATGTAATGTAATTTGATACTTGTATAGCGCACTACTCATCCGCAAGGGTCTCAAGGCGCTTGTACGAATACACTTGTCCACCTGGGGCCTCATTTATGAAAAGTGACGCATCGCTGCGTAAAAACAGCGATGCGTTACTTTTCACTGCGCCCTCCTTGCGACACCAATGATGCGTCATATTTACAGTATGACGCATCATGGCGCAAAGAGTTACAGATACGTCAGTATTTCTGACGTATCTGTATGGTGCAAAAGTGACGCATTGCTGGAGTGTGTCACAAAAGTGACGCAACTCCAGCAATGTGTCCTTTCACATGGGGCACGCCCCATGTGAAAGGGCCTGCGTCAGTCTTACGCCTGCTGTGAGGCAGGTGTAAGAAATTGACGTGTTTGTGTCCTAGAAGTGGCGCAGTGAAATCTTATAGATTTCACTGCGTCACTTTTAGGACCCTTTCTTGCGTCAGAATGCCCCCCCTGCATACAATATACCTGGCGTAGGTATAATGTAGCGCAGTGGTTTACAAAGTGACGCATCTACCAAGATGCGTCACTTTGTAAATATGGTGCAACAAGGCACATTTTTTGACGCTGCTGGTGCGTTGTGACGCACCGGCGGCGTAAAAGTGACGCACGGCCTCATAAATGAGGCCCCTTGTTTCCAGGCAGCAGAACAATGTGCGCTTCCTGTGGGGCCGAGGGGTTGAGTTCGCCGTGGATGTGAAGGCAGCCGCTCACCCCCCGAGGTGGGGGAGTGTAGGCATTGGTGTGCGCCATCAGGGCCGGGTCTCATGCTCTGGTCAACCTGCAGCCGGCGTGTGGGCGAGACTCTTGCCCTTGCACCCCCCACATACACACACACTCCACGGGTCTGTCCTTAGCAGGCTGCCAGCTGATGGGCTCCCAGGCACGACTCGTCCATCAGCAGGGCCCCCGCGCAGCACCGTGTGCCGCGTTCCCATGAAATCAGCTCTGCCCGGGGCCTGAGCGCAGCTCACAAAGAGCCCCCTGGCGGGGTGGGGCTGCGGGTTTAAAGGGACTGGGACAGAGCGGTGTTGGGCTCAGGCAAGGGGGGCATTTCATCACACACCCGCCGCGCGTGGCTCAGCACTGTCAGCAACATCTGGTGCCACCCATCTCCCTTTGGCAGCTGCAGCCACGTTATTGTAAGCTCGAGTGGTGTTTGTTTAGCAGAACAGGGCTAAACGCGTCTGTGATAGCTGAACAACTTTGAAAGATGCCTGTTTTTGGCTCACAGTATCACTGCAATGACAGTGGTTTTGGATTATGGTATTATGGCGTGTTGTAATACATCCCTGAAAAGCTAATACGTGGTACAATTCTGGAGTAAATCCACGCAAACAGCAAAAGGATGTGTAACTTTTCATGAGGACTATTATACATCACCTTGACTGCCTAATACAATGGATGCAGTATGTAAAGTAGCACTCTTGCAATACTCTATAAAGTAAGTATCCTTGCATGCCTCTGTGAATTATCCCCGTAAATCATAATGAACCTACAAATGATTTCCCTCTACTCTCAACAAACTTTCTCATCAATGAACGGGGCAAACGCAATCCAATCAATCAGCTGATTTCTAGCCTGGAAAAAGTACATTCAACCAAGTCGCTAGGCTTCTTAGAAGACAAAAAACGTAAAATGTGAGGCCCAAACCGGAAATCTGGAAAAGAGAGCAATTTACCAGCTTCATTTACTTTGTAACAGTAAATTGTTCTTTAATTCTGAATTGGTAAAAACAGCAGTGTGAGCACTCAGTAATGTTTTTCTCACTGCACTGCCCAAAAAGAGCCTTGTGCTTCTGAAAGATGTCCTCCATACTGCTGCACACTTAGGGGCATATTATCAAGGGGGTTTATCTCCGCTTTTTTGACTTTTAAAGCCAAGAAAGCGGAGATAAAATGATCTCCCTATTACCTAGCTGTCGCTAACACCAGTTAGCGACAGCTAGTAGGAGATAGCGACCATCTTGGGCCCCACTTTGCATGTCAGTGATATTTATCACTAATGACATGCAAAGTGGGTGTGCCAAGATGTTAGCGACTGAAAACAGTCGCTAACATCGCTATCTCCTATTACCAACTTTTGGAGATTTTCGCGCTAAGCGTGAATATCTCCAAAAGCTAACACCTGCCCTGAGCAGTTCTTAGCCATGTTATCCAATGGGAGGTGGATAACATGGCTTAGAGCATTAGCTCGGTAATGCATGAATATCGCTGACTTTTCAGCGATATTCATGCTTAGCGGCGATTTTTATCGCATTTGCGTTAAACCTTGGTAATACCAAGGTTTATTTGCGGTAAAAATCGCCGCAGCTCAGCGGTAAATGTTTGTCTCTAACCAAGCAATAGCGATAATTATCGCTATTGCTTGGTAATATGCCCCTTAGTTTCCTCCTCTAGTAATTATGATTTTATTAGACCTGTCTTCTCTTCTTTAAAGGGACTCCCGATTGAGTCAAGATGCATCTATCACATGGCATGTCACTGTGCCTGAACACTTCCACCAATACATTGAGCATCTCTGAGGCTTCCTGAATGGTAAGAACCTGGGAAGAGATCGCTTCTAGAAAGGATCCTATGCTTCCTTACTTTCTCAGGTCATGAGGGTAAGTTATATAACCTCTATTATTGACTCCAGAGAACTCCGTCAGCCATTTTAAGTGACATCTGAAATGACACTTGAATTGAGGAACCAAAATCGAGTGGCGATGATGTCCTTTATTGCGGAACTCCAACGCGCCGGTGGCAGATGGTCACACAGGAATTATCAACCATAAAGTATCACACCGCATTTCATATCTATACTGTAACCGAGCACGCGGACACTCAGAAGCATGAGGCTTGGAAACCATAACAGATGAGACAAGTTCCAGAAACAAAGTGCTAGAGCAGGGACCTACAAGCAGACACATGGCAAGGACAGCCATCACTGGGATAAAGAAAGGGGGAGGGTAAGTATGCATTGAAAGGGCTACCTTCTTGAAATTGACCTCATTCACATTTCCAATAGATTTGGCTCCTCCACTCTTTCTACTGTACAGGATTCTGAAATGATATTTGATATGACAAATAACGAAACTTGCTAGGTTGCCTCAAACTTGTTAATGCAGAAACATGTCAGCTCTGGCAATGAGGTGTATTGAAATGCTACAAGGAAATATGTTCATGGGTTGAACTGATGTTAAATCTTGACTCTTTCCCTTTAGTAGACTATGTCCAAATGACTGTGTGTATGACTGTGTGTAACTGCCATACACCATTATTTATTGTATCGGGAATGCCACTGATTCTCCTTAGAGGCTCTGAAGCCCAATGGGTCTTTCTCAAGCCAATCTAAAACGTTTAAAATGAATAACCAATATCAGGCACTTCTATAGCAGCACAAGGTCCTCGAGGCACTTTGGAGCTTTATCAAGACAGATAAAAAATGAAGTAAGCATTAACGGAAAATATGTGTTTCGCCTGTTTTTCTAGCACATTAGGCCAAACTGAAGGAAGAAAGAAGGGGCAGCACAGGGGTAAGACTTTATGGGATATTACACTGGTTGGGGACATTTTCTGTCTTCATGGAATAGCAGTGTTTGGAGACAAAGTTCAGATTCCCCGCACATTGCCTCCCAGACGCCTGCGTTTTTCTCTGAGCTGCACTACTTGTAGTTTTGCGTTACAATGGGACAGCAAAAACTGCAAGTAGCAGACTGGAAACAAAAAAACATGTCTGCAAGAGTCACTCACTCCCCCCCATAGTAACTATATAGTGCAGTGTCCTTGATTTTGAGTACCCAGAATTTAACAGTCCAATCACAATTACAATTGGCATGATAAAGATCGCCCGTCCAGAATGTTACCCTATTAAGGCTCGCATCACGCGTTTTAGGCTAAATTCTGATCCCTGTGTAAACAGGTGTTTGCACAGGCATCTGAATTACCGGTTGTGTGTTAATTGTGACAACCACGAGGTTTTGCCCTGATAAATTTACAGGTCAAATCTGCAGAAATGTCTCAGCAGAAAAACTCCCAAAATGGCAAAATCTACTATAATTCAGTGTGTTAAAAATCAATTCTGTATGTTCAGCCTCATTTTCCTGGTGAAAACTCAGAATAGGCAGTATTTACATCACCTTGGAGTATATGTGTGGTAAATACCCCACTCTATTGAAACAAACTTGTAATGAGGGCCTACATTTCATCATGCCAAACATGCACATATTTAATGGTGGATACTGTTGGCAAATATTAATTAGGACATGTGGATTTTAGTGCGAAAAGCACATAAAATGCATGTTAGTCCTTATTTTGGGGGCTATATTTGTAATTGGCGAACATTTTTTTACTCCTTAAATTCCGAACCCTAGGGTATCACATGTTAACAGGTGGGGTAAATATGTATCCCCCACTCATAATCAGAGATGTTTTAAGGCATGGGCAAAGGGGTCAATTTCAGGAGGCCCCCTGGGAAAGGGAAATTTCTCTTTAGCGCGCTTCTTTGTATTTATGTATTTTAACCTTTAAAGTTAAAATTCAGAAATGCTCATTCAAGCCCTGTGTTGTAAAGAAACATAGGGATAGAATTAGCAAAAAAGAAGAATACAATTGATAGTTGTTCCAAACAGGGACCCTCCCGCCCTAAACATTTTTTTCACAGGGCACCCCAAAATCAGGTCGTAATCGAGGAATGCGTCTGCTGTTGTACACGTAATTCCATATAATGGGATGTATGTAACATTCTTTAGCGCCTAGCCACCATTAAGCACATTTAACAACATTGACGGATATCATTTTTAGCTGAAGGAAGGGCGGGGTTTAATAATTTGGGGCATATTACCAACAACTAGCGATAATTATCGCTATGTTGGCTTAGCGGCAATATTTTTATCACCGAGCTGTGGCGATTTTTTATCGCTTAGGAACCTTGCTATTATCAAGGTTTATCTCCTAAGCGATAAAAATCGGCCGAAATGCATGAATATCGCTGAAAAGTCAGCGATATTCATGCATTACCGAGCTAATGCTCTTAGCCATGTTATCCACCTCCCATTGGATAACATGGCTAAGAACTGCTCAGGGGCAGGTGTTAGCTTTTGGAGATACGAATATCTCCAAAAGTTGGTAATAGGAGATAGCGATGTTAGCGACTGTTTCTAGTCGCTAACATCTTGGCAAGCCCACTTTGCATGTCATTAGTGATAAATTTCACTGACATGCAAAGCGGGACCCAAGATGGTCGCTATCTCCTACTGGCTGTCGCTAACTGGTGTTAGCGACAGCTAGGTAATAGGGGGATAATTTTATCTCCGCTTTCTTGGCTTTAAAAGCCAAAAAAGCAGAGATAAACCCCTTTGATAATATGCCCCGTGATTTGATAATTTATCTATGTATCCGTATCTCCATCCGTGTCCTTTGTTTCCATGCACATATTTAATTGGGGGAGGGGGGCAGTAACGCTCCCACTAGCGAGCCGTGGTATTAATACAGGGCACCCTTCTGAAGTGTTCCCGAAGGAACATACTGAGAATAGATTGGAAGCAGCCGCGGGCCTTCCACTCTACTCAGCTGAAAGTGAAGGACACCACTGCTCCCTTCAGGGGAGGGGACAACGGAACACATTCTCTGCATTTAATCATTAAAAGGGCCCTTTTTCCCCAAAAATCGCTGAAAGCTGTTTATGACGACGCTCCACACATTGTCAGCTTCAGTGAAAGATCTGGGGTTTTTTTGTTATTTTTTTGGCCATTGGCACATTGGGCTCCCTGGGTACATCAAAGCGGCGATTATGCAGAGAGGCGCTTTTTTTAAGGAATTATTGATCCTACAATAAGCCCCCTGTGGCTGCAGGCACAATGGCGCGAGCCCGGAGCACTCTTTGCCTGAGGGAGCTCGCGGAGGCCTCGCGCCTCGCCGGCCCTAACCCAATCCCACTAATTCTATTTCCGCGCGTTTTATTTCATTAGGGAGCTGGGACTTCATGCTTGGGGGCTCAGCGCGCATTGGGGCGATTCATGCTCCACAGACCTGATTCGATTAAACCCTTCGCATTGAGAGGGTGGGCTTTTTATGTTGGTAAAGTGATGGGTTCCAGGTGGTGCCAGAGCATTCTGGTGGCTGCATTACAAGCAGAGGATTACACACGGGGCAAGTGCGCAGCCCATGTCAAGCCTGGCCTCGCGCACCAGCTGAGCTTCTGTGCAGTGGTGGATGAAAGGGTCGCTTCCGAAGCTGAGGCATTAACATCTTGTCCTCCCAGTGTCTATGGGCTAGCGCCTACCGTTGTGAAGCCTGTATCAAAGTATTCCAAATTCAGCATATAAAGGGCCCTGGATTACCGGATTTGCCCAGGATCACACGATTTGGTCGCGCAAAGAGATGCAGAGGGATTTCACTTGACTGGAACATCCTAGTCGTGAATCTCCTACCGTGTGCTATCCTCGCATTGGAACGATCGCTAAAAGATCCCTTAGGAATAGGACCACCGTCCACTTTCCACTAGTCCACCTGCTTCGCCATTCCAAGCCATATCAACAAGAAGAAAGAGGCTACATTCCATTCACGGTTCATGTAAACTCTTGGTTCAGTCAGATTCTCAGTGACCACCTCTCACCACCAACACGTGTGTGTATACCACCCTCCATATTTTGTGATTACATACCATTCCTGGAGCACAACAGTATCTCTTTCCGAGACTCCATGACGTCCCAGACGCAAAAACAAAGACTCCCCATGTGTGGTGAGAGCAGGACTTCCGGTCCTGGCTTCACATTTGCATTCTGTACTTCAACACTTGGATTGTTCAGTGCCATCATTTTCATTGCGTGCATGCACTTACAAATATATTACAGGCTTGCTGTCAGCTAACCATAACTTCATCATCATTAGTATGTATGTGTGTGTACGTGTGTGTGTTGTTGTACTAGTAGTAGTCAGAAATTGAATTTTCCAGCTACTTTGAACCATCCCCCTGATAGCCCCTGGTGAGCTAAGGGCTCTATTCACCCATACATCCATTTATTCACCAGCATTGACACCCTCTAATCATCCACTTTTCTATCTATCTATCTATCTATCTATCTATCTATCTATCTATCTATCTATCTATCTATCTATCTATCTATCTATCTATCTATCTATCTATCTATCTATCTATCCATCCATCCATCCATCCATCCATCCCTCTCTCCCTCCCTCCCTCCCTACATCCCTCCCTCCCTCCACCCAACCGCCCGCCCGCCCACCCACCCACCCATCCATCCATCCATCCATCCATCCATTCATCCATCCATCTATCTATCCATTCATCCTCCCATCAATCCACCCTCCAACCATTCCAATCACCATTTACCATATGCATATCTGTGTATTTATCTTTTTGCCCTTCCATCCATCCTTGTACCCTTGGATCCTTTTTCCCACCCATCCATCCTTCCACTCCTCTTTCCATTCATCCTTCTGTGCTTCCTTATACCCATCATCCATCCTATCACTTCCCTTTAATCTTGCATGCATCCCCCCTTCTAGCCCTCCTACCACTGTTCTTTCAGTCAATTCACCATATCTCTCTTTTTACCCTTCATTCCTTCAACCAGCTCTTCCTTCTTATCACGACCCTACCTCCTACCCTTACTTCCTCTCATCCTTCCTTTCAACCATCCTTTATCGTTTTCGCCTCTTTTCTTTCTACCTTTCGTTCTACCCATCTTTCTTTTCTCCCATCCTTACTTTGCCTTTCTTGCCTTTTTCTTTTCATCTCGCTCGTTTTATTTGAACGTCTTCCCCTTACCTCATTTCCTCCATCTTAATCATGACCCTTTCTGTGTCTCCTTCACTGTATTTGCCTCTTTTGTGCCCACACTCCTTACTCACTTACAGTTTCAATTATGAGCTTGCTTTTGCCTGCAGAGGGAAGAGGCACATAAATAATTGGTTAACATTTGGGGCCCCAGAAGGAATCACCCCCTTCCTTTCGCCCCCAGTAGCTGTAAGAGTGGGGTTTATTATGCCTCTGCCAAAGAGTTGTCCTTTGACAGTAATGGTAGGTGAGCAAATTAGTTCAGGTGTACCAACGGATACTCCATTTTTGAAAGCCAAAAAGTACATACATTTATTTACCGGATTAGTTATCCTCCTTTGCCATTGCAGCAACTATTACAAATAGTTCATACTCTGTAGCTAAAAGTGTGGCCTTTCACCACTTTCGGGGGGTGGACCATGTAGCATGAGGTGAACAACATGATATAATCACTCAATTCCGAGTGTCTATTTACCTGTGGGTTGTTAATTGTTGTTGTTGTATAGTGCGATAAATAAAGCCATGTTTTCCTATGAATATGGGGTTACCGTGCGGAATTTGGGGTTTACTTCACCAAAATCTGCATGTCTCGGTATTATCCCTGTTTCCCTCCCAAATAGATGACCTTCTGGTGTTTGCTTGTGGAGAACTCTGACTCAATTGTAATTTTGACAACCTTCAGATAGGGGGTTGGATGGTGTCATGAATTAGCACAACACTCGTAATTGAGGCCTAGGGGAACTGTGTGTTCACAAAATCTTTTTGTATCATCTCTGTGCCTTGCTACTTTTCTTGAACCACTGGAAGGTATTGTAACCTATACATACATTGAAATCTGGTTTTGTAGTCATGTATTTCAGAGATGGTAATGTTCTGCAAAAAAGATATATTGATGCTTGCAAACTAGAGTTAGGATCGTACCTCCTTTCTCAATGTAGGAAGGACACAATGTTACCCTTTCTTTGCTTTCGTTTGACTAATATATGTATTCTGAGAATTATAGTCTTTGTTTTACTTGCCATAGACTAAATGAACCAAGGTACCTGATAAAAATTCTAAGCATAACTTCATAGGGCTGTAAAAGTAGGGGCCTATTCACAAAGGTACATTTACAAGTGCAAATTTACTGATGTGTAAATCTACAACTGCACCTAGGGGCCGATTAGGATGTCGGCCGGAAAGCCTCCTACCAACAGTTGCAAGCTTCCTGACCACGTAGGAGCCCTTCCGACCGACTTTGTCGGTTTACGGTCCAACTGCCCGATTACGATGTTCGCAGTTGGAACGTACACCGCCCGATCACTTCGACTCGGTTCTGACCGGCTCAGAGTATTCCTATCGCTTTGAACTGAACTGTAATCCCCTACGGACGGCGTTTCAGTCGTCAGGATTACAATGTCGGATTCCAATAGCCTTTCCTTGCTGGCCTTTCTGACACGAAAATACTGTTGAATAGTGACTTTGGGGGCCCTGGCAGGGCCCACTTACCCCCGCGGCTTATGGTTGGCGGCCGAGGGGGTACCTAAGGTACCCCCGTGTTATGTTATGTTATGTTAATTAGACTTCTATAGTGCGCAGCTGCCCCAGTAAAGGGGCGTCCAGGCGCTTTGACCAGCAGAGAAGCCAGCTACCAGCGGAAGTAAAGGGCAGCAGAAACAGTAGCAGGGGCAGTAGCAGAAGTTATATCCTGGATGGAAAAAGGTGCGTCTTGAGCACCCTCCTAAACAAAAGAAGGTCATTAAGACTACTCCTAAACTGAGAAAAATCCTAACTTTAAGACTTTCGGTATTCACAGAAGGCATTTAGGAGTCCTAAAGTTAGGACTCCTAACTTCTGTGAAAACCGAAATGAGTAAGTGTCTTCTGTGAATACCAACATGAGTAAGTGCCTTCTGTGAATACCAAAATGGTAGTAAGTTTAGGATTTTGTCTTAAGTTAGTTCTGTGAATCGGGCCCAGAAATCGGAATCGCAGCTATAGGAATTCTTCAGAATTTTGGTCGCTAACAATTTTGTCCCCATTAGACTAATCTCCACAAAACGTTCCAGATCTATTGCTTTTTTTACATTGGCAGAGGATGGAAAGTTTTGCAGTGATTTGTCAAGGGGGGTCCCAAAGTGCGTTTTGTCCACCAATGCCTTTTTCATAGACTTTTGTGAATTGCGCAGCATAAAAACAATTGAACAGATTTTCATGAAATGTAGTAGGATTGAATATTATGGTGCGCAGATTATGCGGGAGCATGGCCGAGCACCCAAGAAGGCGGACATGCTTTAGAGTCACTCTGAGTCCCATCCCCCGGTTATCCTGGGCATCGCGGTGGAAAACAACTGGGGACTCACCCTGATGGGCTGGAGGATGGAGAGGAGTCTTTGCTGGATCCGAGGAGAGGTCTCTCTCCATTTTAGGTGCAGCAGTGGCAGAGTTCTATGCCGCGGCCTGGCACACGCCTGAAGTACACGTGGGTTCAGGCAAGAAAACCCGCAGCTGATCACCATGGACGGACAAATCGGAGGCAACAATTTGTTGGATGTGCAACCTATTTCAGGAGTCAATAACTCATTTGCTCTCGATATGTCCCATACTACTGGCTGAGCGCAGAAGCTTTCTCAGGCTCATGTGGATCAAGGAGGGGACAGGCATTGCCATCTGCTGTTAGTTTTCTACTGAACAATGAGCAGCCGCAAGTGATCACAAAACTAGTACATTTTTTAGGATGCGTGGAGAGGCAAGTAAAAATAAACTCTGAATCCCAAAAGGAAGAAGTGGAGGTTCTCTGAATATTTGTACTTTTAATCAAATAATGCTTTAACAGTATTGTTTCTTTTTTAAACCAAAGGTATTTTTTATAAAGTTATCCATTTTTAATTGAAACATATTTTTTAATTGCTTTTACCAGTGAGTATTGATGATGAATTATGTATTACTTGTTAAATTATGGAGACTTTTGAAAAATTGTGATTACAACCATTACACCAAGGTTATTTGTAATTTTAGGCACTTTGATAGACGTTACTGTCTAATTAAAGGGTCAGATTTACAATAACTGGCTCATCCCTGCATATCAGCAGGGATGCGCTAGTTATTGTGCGTCACGGCTTCGCCACCATGGATGCGCCGCATTTAGAATGCGGTGCACCATGGGGCAAAAATGGACAGATGCGCCGTAAAGGTGGCACCTTGCTGGAGTTGCGTCGAAAGCGAAACACAGCTCTAGCAAGGCTCGGGGGTGCCCTATCCTTCAAATGCTGCATCAATCCTTATGCCTGCTTCAAGCAGGCGCAGGGTTTCGAGGCAGCATGGCCTTAAAAGTGGCTGAGTGAAATCTTGTAGATTTCACTCAGCCACTTTTAGGAGGCTTTCCTATGCCGGAAGGCCCACCCCCAGCGCAGAAACGCCTACATGTTGCGCAGGGCTTTACAACATGACGCATCTCCTAGATGCATCACATTGTAAGTACCCCGCACCACGGTGCTAGATTTGCGCCGCCACTGCGTCACGAAAGTGACGCAACGACGGCGTAATAGAGGCACAAGGGTCTTGTAAATCTGCCCCAAAGTCTTTTTTTTAATTGAATTGAATTGATACAACGTAGAGCGATAAGTATCGCTTTACTACAGGAAATACACCTGACAAGCTCAGAGGTTGTTCGACTACGCTGTCGCTGGAGATGGTAAGTCTATAGCACTAACTACTCATCCATGGCTAGAGGGACACTCATTTGGGTAAAGGCTGGAGTTCCATGGGAGGAGGAGAAGGAAGTGGTGGTAGACCCCGCTGGGCGGTATGTCCTCCTCAAGGGTCGGTTAAATGGCCAACCTATTTTGCTAGGCTCAATTTATGCCCCAACACTGATCAGAGTGCCTTTCTCTGCAGTCTATCGGCATTTTTACCCAGACGGAAAGATGTCCCCTGCTGCTGGCGGTCGACTTTAATTCTGTTCTAGATGTCTCTCTTGATTGCTCCTTCCCTCCTCTGCATCGTACCACAGCTTCTTCAAACGCACAATCCCTTCAAACCTGGATGGGGCATTGGTAATTGACAGACATCAGGTGTGAACATCACCCCCACATGAGGATATATTCCTTTTATTTGCCAGTCCACAACCTCCACATACCGCTAGACCGCATATTGACCTCGGCAGGTCGAATTCCTCTGATTCAGACCACAGAGTATTTAGGCCACACACATTCAGACCATAATCCACAAATAAGGCATCTTGCCTGGGAGGCCAGGGCACCATGAGGGTGGCCTGGTTCTTACAGATGGCAGTATTGGAAGACCCAGCGTTCCGGAGCTCACTGGAGTCGGCGGTGATTGGGTACTTTGAGCTCAATACAGGCTCTGCGGATTCAGTGTTGGCAGAATGAAAGGCCTCTAAAGTGATGGCCAGAGGGCATTATTTAGGTCATACATGGAGCATTTGGAAGCAGTTAGACGAATCCCTGTCTGCCTTCGAGTGACGACTACTCTGACTAGAAATGTTAGCAATCAACTGACCCGAAAAGCAAAATCAGCTTGATGATACCCATGCTGCGAGAGAAGCGTTATTACAAATATTGCGCTGTCATAACCATTTAGGGCATTCAGCCTGCTCCCACTCTGCAGCAGACAAGGAGGGTAAGCTTTTGGCCAACTTAATACAACAAGAGCACCCGCAACACCCCACACGACTCTTAGTGGATGAGCTGGTGCATAGGAAATGTACACAGCGGGACATTCACGCAGTAATGACGGAACATTATACTAGATTGTATGCGTCCCAACCAACTGGGGATGACCCCCACATTGAGGCATTTTTATCCGCAGTCGAGCAGCCCACATTGACGATTGATCAATTCCTCACATTGGACTCCCCTTGACAGTAGACGTAGTCCGGGAAGCTCTACGGTCACTAGCGTCCGGAAAAACACTGTGACCAGACGAGCTCCCCATTGAATTTTTTAAGACATGTGTGGAAACACTAGTGCCATCTGCGCTCCTTATACACCTCAATAATCACTGACATGACCCTACCACCCTCACTGTGTACAGCTAATGGGGTCTCTTTGTTGAAACCGGGTAAGGATCTCTCTTCCCCTGGCTCATATAGACCAATAGTGATATTAAATGTAGTCTATAACATTTTAGCAAAGGTCTTAGCTAACCGACTGGTGCCCCTTATGCCCACCCTGGTGCACCCCAACCAGAATGGGTTTGTCCCTAACTGTAATACTGCACTGAACATCTGTCGCTAGGGTGGCTGAGTACGCTCCTAGCCATTGGCTCAATCGTGCTGCCTCGTGCTGGACCTTGGGAAGGCTTTTGATTCTCTCAAATGGAATTCCCTTTTCGCCACCCTGGCCCAATATGGTATAGGACCTCATTTCCTTAGTATGGTCAGGCTGCTATACGAACGCCCAACCGTCTGAGTTCGGACGGGTCCTTATGCCTCGGACCCCATAGAGATAAGAGGTGGGAAATGGCAAGGTTGCCCGGTGTCCCCTCTCCTCTTCGTGTTGGCGGTTGAACCGCTAGTGCTGTACATCCGCTCGCACATGGACATGGGAGTCACCTTGGGAGATAGCACACACGTTATCTCACTGTATTCTAACGACTTGTTACTGTATGCGCGAGATCTTCATGCCATCCTGCCCTCCTTAGACCTGGCCCTAACGTGTTTTGCCATAGTGTCAGGACTGATGAGGATTAATGCCGCAAAAAAAAATCTATTTTCTCCCCGCTCTTGCAGACAACCCTGGATCCAGGGTACTCCCTTGGGAAATTCTTGGTGACATGGTGTACAGATTCTTTTAGATACCTAGGGGTGCGCATATATCGTACAGAGGAAAATCTATTTGAAGGCAACATAATTAGAGCCACTACTGCTATCCAATCGCAGATGTGCTTCTGGAAGGCCCTACCATTGGCGATCTCTGGTAGGATTGTACTCGTAAAAATGGTGGTCCTCGCTTGCCTCCTTTATTATCTCACTACCTTACGCATTGTCATCTCCCCTTCCTTTTTTCGCAAATGGGAAAGGACAATCAGGGACTTTATATGGGGAACGTCAAGGCACAAAGTGTCTATGGGGAAACTATATCTGTTAACTGAACAGGGAGGATTGGTTGTGCTCATATTCGAGCACTACTATCTAGCCTCCCAGCTGCAGTGGATAGCTCGCTGGCTATATTCTCAACACCTAGCAGATACAGCTTCATTACAACCCCCAGTGCTGCATCATACCTTGCTGCATATCTTTCACCCATGCACAAAACCAGACCCCTGGGAGCGTTGTTACTCACCATAGCTTACAAATGCTTCCGTAGATGCCTCTTTCTCACCAGGACTGTCACACCGTATGCCCCCGCCATCCCATTATCAGGAACACCATGAGGTGACATATGCACCACGGCAACCAAACTGCGACACTGGGTCACAGAAGGCTTTCAGGACATGGGGGACCTTTACTGAGTTGGCTCACTCATCCCATATTCTGAGATTATGTCTGAAGAGAATATGTACCCTGGGCAATTTGTATTGCACCAGGCTCTCATAGCATCTCTGGCATCCAAATGGGGTAATCTCGCCCAAGAACCACCCACACACCATACGATGCAGTACCTACATGTGATGAAAAATGGGGGGCAGTTGACGCATTGGTTTGCATCCTCACTCCACCAACACATCGAGATTGACCTTGCCCCCCTGAAGCAACACTGGGAGGGGGCTCTGAGGCTTACATTCACAGACAAGGAGTCTCAGGGAGGTCTGACACATATCCCATGCAATCAGCGTTTTAAGCAGATTCAATTCTTCATACTGCATCGGGCATATCTAGCCCCAGCCCAAATTAATAAGTACTTCCTAAGGTCTGATGCAGCCTGCCCTAGATGCCGCCTATTGAACGCAGACATACTTCACATGCTATGGCATTGCCCTGTCTTAAGCAACGTTTGGGCCAATGTGGCGACTGCTCTGGCCGCCTGTACAGCATGCAACATTCCCTTTCGCTGGGTGGTGTCCATACTGCATCTTTTTAGCAGGAATAAGAACAAGCATTTGCAATGCAATAGGTCTCGCATTAGGAAAGTTTGAGCTATTGGTATTGTAAATGACAATTTTTTTATTTATATATTTTTTTTGAAAATAACTAAATTAATAGCTTTGTCATTTACAATGCCAATAGTTATAACTTTCGCAAATGTGACACCTATAGCATTTGTAATGCAATATGTGTTGTATTTATGTGACTTACATGTATTGATATTACAAATAACAATGGCTTTTAATTTTTTTTCAATAGTTAATAATTAAATAAAAGTTATTGTAATTTATAATGGCAATAGCTTAAAGGTTTGTAAATAAATTTTGTGAAGATTATGTTCAGTGTATTTTATTGTGACGAAATTCCAAGAACAGAAGTTAAATATTAACATGTTTTTGTTACATTTGTAATAAAGCTTCAAACATTGAGAGAGCATATTTGAACCAGGTGTTGTTGAATGGTCGCAGAGATTGATGATGTGGTGGCGCTGAGTGATGTTGTGATGGCAAACGAGTGATGCTGTGGCGTTCAGTGATGCTGTGGTAGCACATAGTGATTTTGTGAGGGTGATGGGGTGTGAGGGTGAGGGGAAGTGAGGGGGTGTGAAGGTGAGAGGGGGTGAGGGTGTGTGTGAGGGTGAGGGGGTGTGAGGGTGAGGGGGTGAGAGGGTGAGAGGGTGAGGGGGTGTGAGATTGAGTGAGAGGGGGTGAGGGTGAGAGGGGGTGAGGGGGTGTGAGGGTGAGGGGGTGTGATGGTGTGTGAGGGGGTGTGACGGTGTGTGAGGGTGAGGGTGTGTGAGGGTGGGGGGTGAGGGTGTGTGAGGGTGAGGTTGTGTGAGGGTGAGGGGGTGTGAGGGTGAGGGGGTTGTGAGGTGAGAGGGGGTGAGGGTGTGTGAGGGTGAGGGGGTGAGAGGGGGTGAGGGTGTGTGAGGGTGAGGGGGTGTGAGGGTGAGGGTGAGTGAGGGTGTGTGAGGGTGAGGGTGTGTGAGGGTGAGGATGTGTGAGGGTGAGGGTGTGTGGAGGAGGGTGTGTGAGGGTGAGGGGGTGTGAGGGTGAGGGGGGTGTGAGGGTGAGAGTGTGGGTGAGGGGTGCAAGGGTGTGAGGGGGAGGGTGTGGGGTTGTGAGGGTATGGGGTGGTGAGGGTGTGGGGTTGTGAGGGTGAGAGGGTGAGGGAGGGTGAGGGGGTGACAGGGGTGACGGGGGTGAGGGTGAGTGAGGATGCGGGTGTGTGAGGGTGAGGGTGAGGTGGGTGCGGGTGTGTGAGGGTGAGAGGGTGTGTGAGGATGTGTGTGAGGGTGAGAGGGTGTGTGCGGATGTGTGTGAGGGTGAGGGGGTGGGGGTGAGGGTGTGTGAGGGTGAGTGAGGGTGAGAAGGTGAGTGAGGGTTTGTGAGGGTGAGGGGGTGTGAGGGTGAGGGTGTGTGAGGGTGTGTGAGGGTGAGGGTGTGTGAGGGTGAGGGTGTGTGAGGGTGAGGGTGGGTGAGGGTGAGGGTGTGTGAGGGTGTGTGAGGGTGAGGGGGTGTGATGGTGAGGGGGTGTGAGAGTGAGGGGGTGTGAGAGTGAGGGTGTGTGAGAGTGAGGGGGTTGTGAGGGGGTGAGGGTGTGTGAGGGGGTGTGACGGTGTGTGAGGGTGAGGGTGTGTGAGGGTGAGGTTGTGTGAGGGTGAGGGGGTGGCGACTGGGGAGGAATGGACAGCAACATCCAATCTATATTTACTGAAAGGTCTTCCCATACACTGTTACCTATTTGAAGATCCTTAACCCACTCACAAATTGCAATTTCTGGCATTGCTCTGAAAGCAGGCTTAATAAGGTATGTAGAACCAGAGCGGTAGACACACATTGCTCCACGATAGGGTAACTTGCCTTGAAGCAGAATTAATAAAATTAAGCCATGAATGTTTTATATGCTAAAACAAATTAGCTACGTTATCTGCATCACCATTAGTTGAGAGGCCAAAGAACAGTGTAAGAAAAATAGGCCCCAGAGGTTTTATTTGTGTGACTTCACTGCATAACAAGATAAGACCCCTGTTATAACCTATTTTAAGGCACTGTGGGAGGAAGCGGGCCGTATATATAATTATACTTCAAAACTAATACAGATTATGTAAAAAGCGTTTTCATATGAAGAGTTATGAATAGTAAAAAAAAAGTATAACTACGTGAGTTAATGGATGCCCAACGCTTCAGCAATTTAATTAGCAGGCTTGAAATCCAAAAATAAATCCACGGGCTGCTTCATAGTTCGATAAGAGCACAGATACCAATGCTCAGAAAGCCAAATTATATTTACTAATCGGGGCACTTATTGGCAAGTCAGTTAGGCATTCTTATATGAGAGAGTCAAGATTGAAACTGAGAAACTCTATTCAGGGTTCCGACAAACCAAGGTTGGACTGGTAAACCCAGTGTGAAGATTATGACGAAAATATTGTCTTAGCACTTGTGTTTCAAAAATGGTGGCACGGCCTTTTGTTTTGCAGGAACACAGACATAGGAAGCAAACATGTTCTGTCTTTCCAATTCAAAGTGCGTTCACTTATTGAGTGTTTCCAAGTGGAGGACAGTATTTGCAGTGTGGGGCATCTGCAATAATTGTTTGCATATCAGCTGTCTGGGGCTAACTTGACATTGACATGGTCATGTATGCAATAACCAAATGCTAACATTTAATTAGATTGAGCGAACTCCTATTTCAGACAACAGTATCCCTGGCTTTCCTAAAGTATGCTATATTTGAAATTAGACGCGTTAACCAGATGAAAATACTGGGGAGGGTCCTGTGGTGTTATAAAGGCTTGTTACAAGATAGCTGAACGCTTAAAAAACACACGTATGTTTGAAACTTGCACGTTGTTTTTTTTCTTTGTACTGGTACTTTAAAACTGTAAACACGTTTTTTCTTTGCGGTCAATTAGAGAGCACACCTAAGCTGTCAGGGTTTCACTGTTGGGCCAAGCAGGGAGTTTTCTGTGACACGCTGACCCTGGGGTTGCTTGCAACCATTTAATTTCCAGTCTGACGCATAGCTCGGGATGTTTCCTCAGACGTATGCCCTTGGGTACTCTGGGATGACGAAAAGGGCTACAGTGAATACGTTGACAGATTCCTCGAGTACCGACTCTTTGGAGAAAAAAAAATATCTTGTTAACAACTTGGATGGCCTTGCTTTGGAATTTGCAACCGGAGACATGACAGACGTTTTTTAATCGCTTTCGTAAGAATGCTCATTTAAGATCGGAACCTCTTGATATTTGTTTTAGGAGTTACTGTTTCCTCCTCTCACATTTTTGAACAAGAAGCTAAAACAAGACAGCCATGTCTCTGGGGGGGTCGAAGGGAGCGTTACATCGAGTTCCCAACCCTCTTTTTAGTGAATCAACGTCAATGTCTAAACGATAACTTCAGGGGATTTACTTCTAGGGACCTTTAGTGAGTAGGGGGGTCAAAGAGGGGCAAGCATGTTCGTAGGTAGATCAATGAGAAGTAGAAGATAAACAGGATACAGGAAGTCGCTTATAAATAAATCTAACAGCGAAAACTCCCCGCACCATATACAACATTGCTTACCTGCTCTGACGCATTTCTGGATAAATCTTTTCCGTTTTTTATGGTTATCCACAGATGGATATTTGGTAATAGAGATGTAATGGGATCAAGTGGAACAACACGCAACTCCCACTCGCGTGCACATCTCCTGCCCTTGTAGTGATAGGGAGGGTGCCGCCGCGCTGCCCGCGGCGACCTGGAAGCTCTTGGCCGGCCGGCCAATCCGCTCGCGGCCGACTGGAAGTCCCGCCTCCCGAGGTCCGTGAAAAGGCATGCCTGCGCATGGAGCGCCCTGCCGGTCCGGGGTAGCCCGGGTCCCCAGGAGGGGGCCGGGGAGAAGGAGGAGTGTGGCGCCTGTTGTGGGGCTCCTCTGACCTGAGGGAGCTCCGATTCAGAAGAGGAGATGAGACGCGCCGCGCCGTGAGGAGCCCCGCCGGAAGAGCACAGTCGGTGAGTGGGGCCCAGGGCTGATGTGAAGTCCGTGCGTGCCTGTGTGTATGCCTGTGGGGGAGGGGAGGGGAGGGGGGGGAGTGTGTGCGCGCGTGTGTGCGTGTGTGCGCGAGGGAATGTGTGTGCGCATGCGTGACTGTGTGTGATTGAGAGAGAATGCGAGGCAGGGGATAGTGTGCCTGTATGTGTGCCGTATGCCTGCGTGTGCATGCGCGCGCCTGTGTGTGTGTGTGTGCGTGCGTGCGTGCGTGCATGCAGAGGGGTGGGGGCTGCCTGTGTCTGTGTGTGAGCAAGGGCTTTGCTCCGCGCAAGCGCAGCTCAGACGCGCGCTCCCGAGGTGAAATCTGACATCGTCAAAGCGCGCGTCTGGTAGCTGTCCACATTCCTAAATATGGGCCACAATAGGTCTGAAGCAGACACCTTCAATGCTCATGCATTGAGGGTAGGTCTGCTCGACCTAATGAAGCAGACACCTTCAATGCTCACGCATTGAGGGTAGGTCTGCTCGACCTAAAAACAGGGCAACCTCTTGATTCCTTGAACTGGGGCTAATCGCGGCAAAATGCTTAATCACCAAGAGATGGAAATCCCTGATAACACCTCACACAATAGACTGGCACCGTTCAAATCAAATCAATCAAATCAAAAATTACGTTATTCGTGTTTCGTTTGAAAGACATAAAAGTACAAACAAATATACAATTCAAGGACAATAAATAGGGAATTGCATTTTTCTTTACAGTCTAATAGTCTGGCGCCGTTCTCTAATCAACTGGGCTAGGGCGGAGGGGGTGGCGCTGCGCCAAGAGGTCCTGCTGGGGGTCTGTAAATTCCCTCTGGCGAGTTACTGGGATGCCATAGTGTCGGGTTTGCAGAGCCTGGATACTACAGCGAAGGAGCCTCCGGAAGAGGAACATTACCAGCCACTCAGCACTTAGCCTCTGAGAGTACGCATGTGAAGGATTAGGTAGAACAGGCCTCAGTCACATAATCTCTGATCCTACATCACAGAGCTGTCACCACTAGGCTCTAGCGGGACTCTCCCCTTTTTAACACATGTGCCAACAGGTCTCAGGCAACTACCCAATCCCTCATTTGGTTACTTTGTCCTCATTTTGTTGTACCTTACGCCCACAGTTAAATTACGTAACGCACCATGTCTAGAATGTTCACATGCGACATATCATAATGTCTCATTTACACCATTACGGTTGTTGTGATGTTATTCCTACAGCACCTATTAGAAATGTTGCATTCGACAACTTATTTGCTAGTACAATAGTTTACACTCGGTGCCGCAATGTCTCTATGTTGTCACAGAACATGGTGTCACAACACTGTTCTTGTTGTATAGATCTAAGAGAAATGTTAATAAAAAGATATTTTTTTAAAATAGTGCACAGATTATCCGTTTGGGTAGTGCAGGTAGAAGGGTAAATATTTTTTATGGGATAAGGCATTTAAACTTTGTGATAACTGTTGTCGTGGTATTTACGTAACATTTTGCAGTATGTTGCAGTATTTCATGAAAGTACCATGATACATAGTGATGATAAGTCATTATGCGATTGGCTAATGACTGTCTTTACAAAAGTTAAAGGCAGCCAAGTTGTTTTTAGGTACCCTTTGGCTGTGTTATGCGTTTCGCACATAGATATAGGTAGGTATTAGGTTTGATATTTTTCCCCTACCTATTACCACTTTATTATTGGGGTACTCGGAAAGAAAAAATATTTATACATTTCTACATATTTAAAAAAGGTACTGTTTTAAGAATACAGTAGGACCTAAAATAATTTTTTTAAAGTACAAAATTTAAAAATATACTACAATACCCTATATTTTACAAATATAGTGTAGTGAAATATTTAAATCCTCACGAAAAGTGTTTGCAGTACCGCGCTAATACATACAAATTAGTGAGCAACTTAAAAAAAAGTGCAGTTCTCCCTAAACTGCTGTGCAAATATATTGAAAATTCTAAATCAATTTTCCTATCTATTAACACTTTAATAAAGTGGTAATAGGTATAGAACAACGGCAAAACCTAGTACGTACGTATATCTATGACACTAACCCAGAAAGCAGCAAAAAGCAGAACGCAGCCAAACTGCGCTGAAAGTTATATGGCTGCATTTTACGTTAGGTAAATGCAGTCATTAGCCAATCACATACTGCCTTATCATGTGCATTTACCGTGGTATACCACAAATGTTCTGCAGTATACTGCATCAGTATATATAAGTGAGTACTTTAAAGTTTATAACTTTAACACTATTAACACTATTCACATATAATAACAAAAAATACTATCTACCCCTAAAAATGTATTTCCTGCTGTATTACATCTACATCCGTTCACACACTTTCACGCTACGTCTATTTCAATTACCACACTCCACTCTACCCCACTCCACTCTATGCCACTAAACTCTAAGTCACTGTACTCTACAATATTACACTCTATGACACTCCTCTCATTGTCACTCCATTCTGTGCTAATCCAATGCATACCACTCCACCCTATCCCACTACACTCTACACCACTACACTGTATGCTATTACACTCTGAATCACTCCATTTTATTCCACTGCAGTGTATGCTACCACTCTGTAAGCCCCTCCACTCTATGCTAATCCACAGTACGATATTCCACTGTAACAACTGCATTCTCCTACACTACACTCTGTGCTTTTGCACTCTATGACACTCCACTGTACGCCACTTTAGTAGATGACACAGGACTGTACTCTAATCCAATGTACGCCACTGCACTCTAGGCCACTTCCCTGTACACCACTCCACTATACGCTAGTCCACTATACGACAATCCACTGTATGCTATTACACTGTATATCCCTTTATTCTATGCCACTCCATTCTACCCCACTCCACTCTACCCTATTAAAATCTATGCTATTGTATTCAACGCTACTCCACTATATGCCACTCTATTCTATGTCACTACTCTGTATGCAGTAACACTCAAAGTTATTCCATCACGGCACTCTCAACTGTCTTGGTGCCTCCTTTGTGCTGCCTCTGCCCCCGCAGTCAACTCCCGTCCAACTCCCACACACTACTTGCTACGGAGCTCTGGCTGCTATCGGCGTCCTTGCTTCGTACAATCGTGCATCCTCATGTTGAGTCACATCCGCAGCTAAAACTCTGCACTCTGAAAAGTTGGCAAATCAAATCCAATAGAGTGGAGTGTCATGTTGTAGAGTAGAGGGCAGTGGCTTGTCAGACTGACATGTGGAAGACTGTCTTAGAGTAGTGTGACATAAAGTGGAGTCACATATCGTAGAGTAGAGTGGCATTTTGTAGAGTGTAGTGGAGTGTCGTAGAGTGGAGTTAAGTATCATAGAGTCGAGGGCAGTATCGTAGAGGGGTGTGTTTGAGAGTGTATAAGAGTGGAGGGGCATAAAATAGAGTGGAATGGTGTGTCATAGAAGTGGTGTGTCAGAGTTGAGTGGCATGTTGTAGAGTGAAGTTGAGTGGCATGTTGTTGAGTGTCATAGAGTGCAGTAGGGTAGCATAAAGTAGAGTAGTGGAGAAGAGTTGAGTAGTGTTTCAGAGAGTAGAGTGAAGTAAAGTGGTGTGGAGTGGAATAGAGGGAGTTACATCGAGTGTCATAGAGTTGAGCTGAGTGTGGTACAGGAGCATGAAGTGGATTGGAGTGGCATAGAGTGCAGTACAGTGTTATAGAGTGGGGTGACATAAAGTGGGAGTAGAATGTCGTAGAATAGAGGGGCATAGAGTGGAGTACAGTGGAGTGGTTTAGAGTGGAGTGACGTGGAGTGGAGTAAAGTGCTGTAGAGCTGAGCAGAGTGGAGTGGAGTAGAGTGGTGTGGCATAGAATTGAGAAAAGTGGCATACAGTGGAGTGGAGTGGCGTGGAGTATAGTGGTGTAGAGTGAAGGGGCATAGAGTGGAGTAGAATGTTGTAAAGTGGAGTGGTGTAGAGTGATGTAGCATATCGTAGAGTTGTGTGACATCTCATAGGGTGGAGTGTTGTGTCATAGAATGGACAGACGTGTTGTAGGGTGGAGTGCGGTGGAGTGTTGTACAGGGAAGTGGAGTGTTGATGGTTGCAGTGGAGTGGCGTGTCATACAGTGACATGTAGAGTCTTAGAGTGGAGGACATAGAGTGGAGTGGTGTACAGTAGTGTGGCATGTCGTAGAGTGGAGTGTTGTAGAGTGGAGTGGTGTGTCATAGAGTGGAGTCAAGTGGGGTATCACAGATTGGAGTGGTATGAAATAAAGTGGAGGAGTGGCATGTCATACATTGGAGAGTAGTGGCGTGGTACAGAGTTGATTGAAGTGGCATAGATCGGAGTGGCATGTCATAGAATGGAGTAGAGTGTCATAGCGTGGAGGTTCATAGATTCGAGTAAAGTGTTGTAGAGTGGAGTGACAATAGAGGAGTAGTGTGTCATAGAGTAGAGTGGAGTAAAGAGGCATGGAGTCACATTGAGGGAGTTTCATAATGTGTCATAGAGTGTCATAGAGCAGAGTACAGTGTCGAAGAGTGGAGCAACATGCAGTGGAGTGTGGCACAGATGCGTAGAGTGAGGTAAATTGTCATACAGTGGAGTAGAGTGGAGTAGCGTAGTGCTGAATGGAGAAAGGTCACATAATCAAGTAGGGAAGAATCACTTGTCCTGCATAACCAGAATATGCAGATTGCGTACCGATATGTCCCAATTTAAAAAGCCCTCATTCACGTGAAGGGTTGGTAATAAGAGCGGTATATCTTGATTCTCAGCTACTATAGACACATGTTTGCATAGTCATAGGGTTTAGTGGTTATGCATCCTCCAGCCGGAGGTTTACCCTTGGTTAAAAACAGTAGTGATCAGTGATGTGAAGGTGTGATAACTGGAGGTTAAAATCTCGTACAGCCAGAGTAATCCTCTTTATTTTATCTGGATTTCAGATGATAAAATTAAAGTCGTGTGATGGAGAGTAGTTAGGACTCTAATACACTGTGATTAATAATTAAAAGAGGTCGACATGTTTCAGCCCTTGGTTGCCTGGTTAGGTCAAAAGGGCTTTCATCAGGACCGAAGTGTAGGGTGTGTAGAGACCGAGGGCGTCTCTGTGAGTGTTGGCTCAAAAAGGATGTTTGGCTACCTATTTGGAGTGGTGAGCGAAGGGATATATTAATCCTCCACCACTCAGGGCCCAGAGTGGGGGAGTCAGCACAAGTTGTGGCGAGAGCGAGACCGCAGTAGGCCGCCTTGACTCACTGGGACCTCGATGAGGCACAATACCAAAACCACGTAAGGTACCTTGCGACCTACTAGGAGAAGGATTAATATATCCCTTAGAGTGGGGTGTAATGTTGACGAGTGGAGTGGTGTAGAGTTGAGTGGTGTGGAGTATAGTGATTTGGAGTGTCATACAGTGTTGTGACCAACAGTATCTAAGAGTGGAGTGGAGTAGAATGGAGTAGAGTGGAGTAGTGTGTTATACAGTATAGTGGAGTAAAGTGGGGTGGAGTGGAAGAGAGGGAGTTGCGTTGATTATAGTGGTGTAGTGTGGTGTAGAGTGGCATAGAGCAGAGTAGAGTGTCGTAGAGTGACACAGAATGGAGTACAGTCTTGTAGAGTGGAGTGGCATAGAGTAAAGTGTCGTAGAGTGGAGCGGCGTACAGTGGAGTGTCGCAAAGTGACATTAAGTGGAATATTATGTCATAAAGTGGAGTGGAGTAGAGAGGAGTGGGATAGAGTTGAGTAGGACAGCATTGACTGGAGTAAAGTGTGACAGGATGCATTGGCGGTTCATATAGTGAAGTAGAGTGGCAAATAGTGGAGTACAGTGACGTAGAGTGAAAGGAGATAGAATGGAGTATTATGTTATAGAGTGGAGTAGTGTAGAGTGCAGTGGAGATAGAGTGGAGAGGTGTGCTGTAATGTAGAGTGCAGTGGCATGTCGTAGAGTGGAACGGTGTGCCTAAGGGTGAAGTGGAGTGGAGTGTCGTAGATTGGAGTAGCATGTTGAAGAGTGGTGTAGAGTGGCGTGTTGTACAGTGTCTTTTGACATGCCATTTTTTTTTTACATTTCAATAAGTACCAGTGTACTTTCTAGAAACTTTCACAAATGTACTGCTGTACTCTGTAAACATTTTTTAAAATATAGAAATCAAAACAATTACTTTTCGCTCCCTCTACAGAGTTTGGAAAACTGCCTAATTTCTTCCTCTACATTAAAACAAGAATAATAACCTATATTTCACATTAAAACAGAGAACAAAGGCAAAGTCTGGTCTAAACAACTTGGCTGACTTTTCATTTTGCAAGGGCTTTCAATAACCTATCATATTGTGCTTCATCATCACCAGGTACAGCATTATTCTGCAAAGGTAACGCAGTGTACTGGAGCCCAATATATCACTAGGTTTATTTCCCTTATTACTTAAAAACTACTGAACCAATGTAGATCAAAAAGGACCCTTTCCAACCATAATCTATATTCCTGCCAAATTCCATGAAAATCTTTTCAGCTAATTTGCTGCTATGTCTGTTTAAAAAGTGTATGGCAAATGCATTGTTGGAAAACATATGTTTTGGGACACCCTTTTTTCGTTGCACCCCTTAACTAATCACCATGAAACTTTGCATCATCAGGCAATGTGCAAAATGGAATAGGTTGGCAATGTTTTGTGGAGATTCGTCAAATAGTGGCAAATTTTCCTATCTTTCTGAATCCTAACTATAACTAAGAAGTAGCTACCACATCTACCTGGTTCCTTCTTGTGAAGTTTCAGGGTGATCTGTCAAGCTGGGGCCGAGGAAAAGGGGGAAGAAAATTAGACACAGCCAAAACAGAATTTCACAAAACTTAGATTTTGGTCCAGAAAGCATGCTTTTTGTGATTTGGTGTAAATCTGTTAAACAGTTTTGGGAAAATGTAGGTTTGAAATTGATGTACATATGCCACAGAGGAACCCCAGAGCTGACAGATCTCTAGATAAGATCTGATTGGCTGCCCTCACATCATGAATGATGTGGGAGCAGCCATCTTATGCCTTGGGGACTCAATGGCCTACCCTAGATAAAAGATTAAAAAAACATATAACGGGACAGGATAGAGATACCCTGCCCCCCCCAGACCTTTGGGGGGGGGAATTCTCAGAGGGTGCCCAGGGCAAAAAATGGGAAATTTTGCATTGGTCCCGTGCATCCACAAACGATCCGCCGAACTGTGGGTCGAAAAAAATGGCTGCGTCTTCCACCTTTTATTAAAAAAAACAGGGTGGACCAGAGCCTTGGAGTGGTGCAGATGTCTTTTTGGGGAGGTAGAGTGCAGCCCACTCTTGGTTCTTTTAGAGGCCCCATAGACCTTTGGGAAGTGTGCACATCCCCTCCCTCTGTGCCTTTATAAGGCCCATGGGAGCCCCCCCCCCCGGCAGTTTCTTTATAATTAAGGGAGCGGAGTTTGGCCCCCTCTCCATGCCTCAATGAGGTCCCAGGGACCCCATCTCTCAGGCCATGTCTTTATAATTAGGGGAGGGAGGTGTGCAGCCCCCTCCCTGAGCCGTAGATCGGCACTGAGATCCCATTCCTGGGGGCCTGGTCTAAGCAGTGTCCTGGGGACCCCATGTCTTAGGACACAGCTTTCCGACCCAGGAGAGTGCAAGTATACCCTGCTGCACTCTCCTGAACAGGAAACATAACCTTGCTCCCACCCGGATGGGAACACAGTGAGTGAGCCAGCTCCCACAATCACCACTATGGGTACTGGAGAGGAGTTAGATGGCTCACCTCCCTCTGCGGCAGTGGGGCACTCATCTAATTAAATATTTCAAAAAGGTTAAAATTCCACCATAGAAGTGACTAGGGAAATAGCAGGGGCTGCAGGGGCCCTGGGGCTCCCCTCATGCCCCCAACTATCTTCAATGTGGTGTGGGTATCACAGGCTGATACTAGGATACCCACTTTGAACACTTAAAAAGGCCAAAAAATGAGAGATCTCTCTAACACAGGTATGGATGCTCATGGAGAACGAGCAAGAGCTGCTGGGGCCTAGCGGCTCCCCCCGCAGCTCCCAACAATAAAAAGAGGTGAGGGTGTTCCTGATGGACACCAAAATATAAAAGCAAAAACAAAAAAAGAATATTGAATCAGGAGCCACGTATTTATTATTCACTGCTCCAGAGAAGAAGCACCCCAAAATGGCTTTCAAAAGCTGTTTACTTTAGTCTTTGGACCCTGGTGATGTCCCTAGAAGGGCACCTATAACTTATGCAGGTATTCAAATAACATCATGTTATGGAGGAGTGAGGAAAAATGAGTTTTAGCTTGACTTAAAACTGTCCTTCGTATTGCTAGTGCATCATGTCATGGACCATGATGTTATTTGAATACCTGCATAAGATATAGGCCAAAGACTGCGCTTATAACCAAATTCCTTCTTGGGCACACTGTGCTCTTTGTCGAAGACGGGTGAGTGAGTCCAACCACACAATTCACAGAAAACCCTTAAGTATAAGGCCTTCCCACTTCTGGTCCGGACAAAGGCCATAGACCCGTTTGGGGGATCACTGAAATATTATCGACGGTCACATTATCGACTTGCAAAAATATCGTTGACAAATTATCGACGGCAAAAATACCGACTTTCTATACTTATTACACAAAGTACAAAAATATCGAGTAAAAAATATCGAGTATTTACAATATCGAGTACATAAATATCGCTTTATTAAATATCGACTACCAAAATATCGTTGTACATGAATTTTGCCCTAACACTACAAAAATATCGACTACAAAAATATAGACTACACAAATATCGTTTAAAATAAAATATCGAGTTCTTTTTTGTAGACTTTCATGTCTAAAATACCATCTTAATCATCAATAAATGTCATGGCTGTATACAAAATAAATTTTACATATTATAACTGTTACTTTTATAACATTCCTATTTATCTACATTTGCTATACATTCTATTACATGCATTATATCATTTTCTAAATATTCTTTGCATTTAAGAAACGTTTTCATTACTTATTTTAACTTACGAATCTATTTCATTTAACAACTAACCTGCTTTAAAGCGGCAATCACCACATACCACCATTTTCACATCTACAAACACACCAATTAACCAAAAAAAATTCAAACTAGCCTATACAATGCTTCTTTACATCCTACAACCAATCAAATCAAAGCACACAAAATACACATACTATAAAAGGGATACATGCATTCTACCATTTGTTGCTGCTAACCCTATGGAAAGTAGATGCCAACACTCTGAAGATTTTGTTCCTGAAGAAACATCTTTAAAGATCCAGCTCACTAGCTAATTATTCAAGTAAGTAACACTGCATTATTTAGAAATCTAAATTAGAAGTGTACTATTTTACTTACATCTCCTAACTCTTGCACTTATTTTATTTTCATCTCTTCCTACATTTCTGATAGAAAGTACTCCAAAACTAATCCTATTACATGGTCATATTTCTTCACATGGAAACTCAGATTGTAAGTATATATTAATGATCTGTTATACACCAACTGCTGTTTTTAAACACTATTTCACAAGAGTATTTTTTTGTTTCAAACGTTATATTTACAGATATACTGAGATTTTCCTCTTTCTACACAAAAAAGGATAAAACTACACTAATTAAACTTGTAAGTATAGATGTTTTTGTTATGAAACACCCAATTTTATAATGGCACATTTCTCAGCAACATATCTTGCATATTACATCTTTCCTACAGATCATATAGAACATCCTACATCAACTATACCAAAAGACAAGACTACCCTTGTAAAAAATGTAAGTATACTTGTAATTTGTCTAAAACTGCTGCAAAAAAACGCTAACTATATTCTTAATACCATGTTATATATTTTGAATTTCCTCTACAGATATTCAGAATACATCATACATCTATTCTACAGATTCTATAAAAACATCCAACACAAACTATACCAAAAGACAAGACTACCCTTGTAAATAATGTAAGTATACTTGAAATTTGTCGAAAACTGGCCAAAATAACGCAAACTATGCTCTTAACAAAATGTTATATATTTTATATTTCCTCTACAGATATTCTAAATACATCATACAGCTATTCTGCCTACAGCAAAGAAAACGACTTATTTAGAAGTTAGTATACTTTTAAATATTTCCCTTTTCCCAACGGTTCAAAATAGTATTTATAATAATTTTCATTTATTTCTTCTATCTTCTCTACAGATCTGAACTTTACTACCTTGAAGTACTCCACCAATTACTACAAGTCTACTATTTAAACAAGTATATATAATGTTTTTATCAAATGTACAAGTAAGCAAAATTGACAACTGTTTTTTTGTAGGAAAAACGTTTGTTATGTCTAATCATTAACTTGGCATTTCTATATTTTCATACCAACAGTAAATCAAGAAATACACACAAGAAAATCCTTCAAAATACAGTTCTGCATTTTAGATTACTACATTGAGTAACTGTAAGTATAAATACATCATAAATGATGTTAGCACCAGAAAGTGAAATATATGTTTTTTGATTTTGTTTCTTTCTACTCTTTCCTAGAACAAGTAAATCAAAATGACTGAAGGTGCAGAATTTGTTATGTCACAGAAAAATAAATTACTATTATGTTACATGGGGTCAGCGACGGCTCGTGGAGGGAGTTACGGTGGGGCAGGAGGGTGGGGAGGGGGAGGGGCAGGGTGGAGGTTGCTAAAAACCGGCATATGGATAATTGCAGGTAAGTAAACAATTTAATTAATAAAACGAATTTCGTAGCTCGCACTGCATTGCATTTTGCGATGCAAGGCGCACTACGAAATTCGTTTTATTAATTAAATTGTTTACTTACCTGCAATTATCCATATGCCGGTTTTTAGCAACCTCCACCCTGCCCCTCCCCCTCCCCACCCTCCTGCCCCACCGTAACTCCCTCCACGAGCCGTCGCTGCATGGGGTATGTGTATAATCAGGAAAGACAAAGTGGTAGAAAAGTGTTTTGGAAGTGTACCAAATATTACTCCAACAAATGTTATGGGAGGGCTACTACTGAGGAAACTAATGTGTTATCTACCAGGGAACACAATCATCCCCCAAATGTCACAGAAATTGAAATAAGAGATGCTTTAGAAAGTATTAAAACTGCTAGCACACAAAGTGATAAGCCAACAACACAAATCCTTAAAGAAGAACTGGTAAAAGTCCCAGCCCATGCTTCTGGTCAACTACCCTCTATTGACTCCCTGAAACGCACAATTGCACGCACTAAAAGACTCACTAGCACAACCCAACCCAACCCAACTACTTTTGAAGAAATTATTATTTCACCAGAAATGGCCATCACACACAATAAAGACAAATTTATCATTTTTGACAATGAAAGCAGTACAAACAAAATAATTATGTTTGGAACTGCAAGTAATTTAAGGAAAATCCAACAGTGTCCCCAATGGATGATGGATGGAATATTTAAACCATGCCCAAAACCTTTTTACCAACTGTATTCCATCCACGGTTTATACCATCACTCTAACATACCTTTCATTTACTGTTTGCTACCCAACAAACAGCAAAACACTTATACAGAAATCTTAAATGTTCTCAAAACTGAAATCAATAATTATTTTCCTGAAAAAATAATTATTGATTTCGAATTAGCTATGATTAATAGCATTTTGAGAACATTTCCCCACACAGCAATCCAGGGTTGCTATTATCATTTTAATCAGAGCATATGGAGGCATCTCCAAAAATCAACTTTGAGTATACTATACTCAACAGATAGCACCTTTGCCTATCAAGTTAAAAAATTGATAGCCCTGGCCTACGTCCCTGTTACAGATGTAGCGGAACATTACAATTTATTAATTGACAGCACATATTACAAGAGGAATGAGGATAAACTAACCCCATTACTGGACTATTTCGAAGATACTTGGGTGGGAAGGTTGCACAGATCTGGACATCGACGCCAACCCAAATTCCAAATCCCTTGGTGGAATGTCTATCTTAGTACTTTAAACCAAGAGGCTAAAACAAACAACAGTGTAGAAGGGTGGCATAATGCTTTCCAAGCAACCACAAGCAGAGGCAAACCCACATTCAATAACCTTCTAGAAGCTTTGAAAAAAGAACAAAGCTATCAGGAACTAAGAATGGAACAATCTGTGTCCCAAATAGGTCCAAAACTCACTAAACAAACTAAACAAATGTTCCGACTACTGCAAAGTCAAGTCACACTATACCCTACAACTAGAGGATTAGAATACCTGTCAGTAATAGCTAAAAGTCTACTATAAATATTTCAACAAAATATACAAATGTCTTCTTACAATAATGGTAAAATTACATTTCATAAACATTAGTAATCAATTATAAATAATACATATTTGTTAAACAAACTTATCAAAAATCGGAAAATGATGTCTTAACAAATATGCAATGTTTATAATTACATCACACATACACAAAACATAAAATTCGACATTTCCCACCCAATAAAAAAATTTATTTAAATACTTACAATTTTTGTAGATAAGAAAGACGCAATCAAGCAAAATGCAATCCATACAATCCAATCCAATATAGGACAATTCCAATATGGGAAACCCTCAAAAACCCGAAAATAAAGTTCAAAAATTAAAAAAACGCTCCAGGAAATCCCAAAAACAGTAGTGTGGACACTTTATTATTTAAAGTGATATACACACAACTTTTTAAAAACGGTCACGCATAGCAATATATCAATCCAATTCGAAACCCTCCAAAAACCCAAAAAATGTTGATAATGTGTAAAAACCGCTCCAGACAAACACGAAAAATAGGAGATTAAAGGCAAAATATAACCATAATAAGTCAAACATTAGTTTCACCGGGAAAAAACACGCTTCCTTCCATGTACTTTTCATGCGAAGAACCGGAACCTGTAAAATAACAGACATAACGAAACCCACCCACAAATAGGTCCTAACATTTGTAAATACACTCACAATTAACAGTAACCATGTAAGAAGACATTTCCGAACACTTAAAATAACACTAGAACTAAAACATTCACGACGCATCTATAACGAAGACATTTCACCAAAACGCTACTTAAACAATTCATACATACACCAAAAAACACTAAAAAGTTTGATTACACCCTCAAACATAACAACTAACTTATAATTTGTATGTACAAATAAGCTTACCTCTCTCCACGCGAAGCAACTCCCAACCGCGAGCTTCTCCAGTCCAGAATGGAGCGCAATAACCTTACGCGGTAAAAAAGTAGTCCCCTTAAACCATTTGTGTAAAAGTATCATAGACAATACAATGTTATAGTAAAAAAATATGATACATACACATTTTTATTTTTACAAATTAATACACTATACTCATTATAATTTAACATATTTAAGAAATAGAAATGCATGTAATATAAATTAATATATAATAATTATTATATATTAATAATATTAAACAATTATGTAAAACTTGGAATAAAAGATGTAAATATTTTGTTATTGTGTACATTTATATGAATAAGTTTGTGTTTATTTTTAATTAAACATTATAATTGTTTATGGTAATAATTAATAATAATAAATAATATAAGTTATTTATTCTTATTAATATCTAAATTATAACCATTTAATACATAAACAATGCCCAGAAATAATGTTTATATGTTATCTCTGAATGTATGTTTTTCTGAAAATAATAAAAGAATGATTATGTTTATACATTAATAATAATAATAATAAAATAAATTGTTATTATTTTTATTAATTATTACAAAATGTTTAATAATAATTTCTAACTATAACAAAAGTATATATTTGCTTAATTAATTATTTGGCAATACCAGATATTATTATTAAACATATTGTTCCCCTATACTGTTATAAAATTTAAAACATAATATATTTATATGTCTCATTTAAAAACAACATTGTCTGAAAAATGTATCAACAAATATTTTATTTTGTATTTCTGTTTCTTGAACAAATGTAATAATAGTCATGTTACTTGATACAATTATAAAAATTTTATACATATATTTAATAATATTAATATTTAATATTAACATTATTAAATATTAATGGAAGAAAATTTAAAAAAATGTTTATTGTATTTATTTCAATATAAATACTTGTAACTCAAAGTTAATTATGGGAATATTGTATATTAACAGAAAAAATGTTGTAAACAATTTTTTTATTATAATTGACAACATGTCTATAAATGTTAATGTCTTATTCTGCGAAGACTAAAACTCATAATAATGTAATGTTATTTTTCTTTGTGATTGTATTGTAGTACACAATAAAAATTTCAAAAATGGTTAATAAAGTTTTTTGAAAACATCCATGTTGCATTAATTTGTAATATTATAAGACAGTAATGTTAAAATGTATGCAAATGTGTTGGCCACTGACCAATGTAATATGTCCTATTGCTACTCCAGTCAAGCTAATATCCTTGAAGGTGCAGGACACTGACCAATAATTATTTACTATTCGTACTCCAGTCAAGCTAATATCAGTAAATGTGGTGGACACTAACCACAGATTAATTACTAATCCAACTCCAGTGTAGCTAATATCAGTGATGGTGCTGGACACTAACCAATTAATAAATACTATTCCAACTCCAGTCTAGCTATTTTCTAGTAAGGTGCTAATACATATATATTTTATATAAATTTAAAACAGAATAATGTAATGTAATATTTGTTAGTATTTTCCTGTAATAGCTTTAAATTGTTAATTTTATTTTACCCTGTAGACCTGTACCCCAAAAACCCAAAACTGTCCCTGAACACGAAAAATACCCCTTCACCCAAAAACCCAAAACTGGCCCTGAACCCAAAAATTAGCCCTTTATCCAAAAACTTAAAACTGACCCAGAACCATATAAATACCCCTAACCCAAAAACTAAAAACTGACCCTGAACCTCAAAGCATACCCCTTTACCCAAGAACAGAAATCTTACCCAGAACCCTACAAATACCCCTTAATCCACAAACTGAAAACTGACCCTGAACCCTACAAATACCCTTTTACCCACAAACAGAAAACTGACCCTGATCCCAAAAATTACACCTTTACCCAAGAACAGAAAACTGACCCTGACCCCTTAAATAACCCCTTAACCCAGAAACTGAAAACTGACCCTAAACCCAAAAAATACCCTTTTACCCAAGAACAGAAAACTGACCCTGAACACTAAAAATACCCCTTTACCTACAAACTGAAAACTGACCCTGAACCCTATAAATACCCCTTTACCCACAAACTGAAAACTGACCCTGATCCCAAAAAATACACCTTTACCCAAGAACTGAAAACTGACCCTGAACCCTTAAATAACCCCTTAACCCAGAAACAGAAAACTGACCCTAAACCCAAAAAATACCCCTTTACCCAAGAACTGAAAACTGGCCCTGAACCCTAAAAATACCCCTTTACCTACAAACTGAAAACTGACCCTGAACCCTATAAATACCCCTTTACCCACAAACTGAAAACTGACCCTGATCCCAAAAAATACACCTTTCCCCAAGAACAGAAAACTGACCCTGAACCCTCTAAATACCCCTTTACCCGCAAACTGAAAACTGACCCTGAACCCTTTAAAAACCCCTTCACCCAAGAACTGAAAACTGACCCTGAACCCTCTAAATACCCCTTTACCCACAAACTGAAAACTGACCCATAACCCTTTAAAAACCCCTTTACCCACAAACTGAAAACTGACCCTGATCCAAAAAAATACACCTTTACCCAAGAACAGAAAACTGACCCTGAACCCTTAAAAAACCCCTTAAGCCACAAACTGAAAACTGACCCTCAACCCAAAAAATACCCCTTCACCCAAGAACAGAAAACTGACCCTGAACTCTCTAAATACCCCTTTACCCACAAACTGAAAACTGACCCTGAACCCTTTAAAAACCCCTTCACCCAAGAACTGAAAACTGACCCTGAACCCTCTAAATACCCCTTTACCCACAAACTGAAAACTGACCCAGAACCCTTTAAAAACCCCTTTACCCACAAACTGAAAACTGACCCTGATCCAAAAAAATACACCTTTACCCAAGAACAGAAAACTGACCCTGAACTCTTTAAAAACCCCTTAACTCACAAACTGACAACTGACCCTGAACCCAAAAAAATACCCCTTTGACAAAGATGTTAAAACTGACCCTGAACCCTACAAAATACTCTTTTACACAACATGAAAGACAAATATTTAAATAAAAACATAAATAATAATTGACAAGAACAAATAATTATATATTAGCACATTAGCTCTAATTAATATAATTTATTAATTAATCATATTAATTTCCAATTAATAAATTTACAAAATGTTTTTGATTATAATAAATTTACTCCAATTAATGTAATTAAGAAATGTAAATTAATTAATTACCAATTAATTAATTAAAAGAATATGCAAACAATTAATGAAATAATTAACTAATTATAAATAATTAATAACCAATTAATTATTTTAAAAAAAATGCCGAAATAATTAATGAATTAATTTACTAATAATATTAATTAAAATAATATGCAAACAATTAATAAAATAATTAACTAATTAGTATTAATGAATAACTAATTAATTAATAAAAAAATATGCCAAAATAATTAATTAATTAATTTACTAATAATATTAATTAATTACCAATTAAAATCGAATAAAAAAATTTAACAAACATCTATTAATTAATTAATTATTATTAAATTACTTCCCACCCTATTCCCCTATAAACCCACAACCCGCTCCTAAACATTAACTACAAATAATATTTTTATTAATAAATTTATGGGTTTTTTTTAAACATTTTTTCTACTTATTCTCGATATTTTTTACTTTGACTATTTGTCGATATTTTTTCTAATCGATATTTTTGAATCGATATTTTTGTAAACGATATTATATTGTCTTTTTTTGAGTCGATATTTTGTCCAACGATATTCCTACAGTCGATATTTTGTTAATGTCGATATTTTTACATCGATATTTTGTCCATTCGATATTATGTAGTCGATATTATGTCCAGTTACCCCGTTTGGGCTGTTAAAGGCTGAAACATGTCCACACACCCACTAAGTGTTGTGGATCAGTGACCCATTCACATTACACAAATTAGTTTTTAGTCTTACCCCTATCCTAATTTTCCTCCCTTAATAAAGATGTACCTCTTGGATAGAAGGTAATTTTAATTCACTCGCCACTGTCAACATCCAGTAACCCTTCTGGTGGAGGTTTTGATGTCACTCGAAGAACGGGACACTCAAATCAGAGACCCAAAGATGACCCTATCCATCAAACCACACTAAGGGGCTCATTAGGATCGCGGACAGACTTGAGTCCGTCTGCGACCCCAGAGTAGGAGGGAACGTCCGCATGGGCAGCGGCGTTCCCTCCGTGCAGATTAGGATGTGACCGCCAGGGTGGCGGTCACATCCTCTATCTTTAACATTGCGGCGGGTGCAGCTTCAAGCTGCACCCGCCGCAATGTTAAAAATGCATACATTGCATTTGTATGCAGAAAGCGGCAGACACAGCGTGGTGCCTGCCGATTTCTGCATACAAATGCAGGGGGTACCATGGGTACCCCCCATGTGCACCCCCAACCCCCTTCACCCAGGGGGCCCGCAACGGGCCCCCGAAGTCAAAGTCCATATGCTTTTCCACTGCAGAAAAGCCGCCGTGGAAAAGCATCACAGCTTTTCCGCCGCGATTGTAAGTCAATCGCGGCGGAAAAGCGGCGGACTGAAACCAGGACCCACCAGCCATCCTAATGTGGAGGTGGGCATTTGGTGGGTCCGCAGAGGATTTTCCGCATCCTCTGGGCCGGCGGTGGCTTCCGCCGGCCCGGAGGATGCGGAAAATCCTCCATCATAATCAGCCCCTAAGTAAAGATTAATTACACTGTGGATGTGTGGGTGAGGGACTCCAAGACAATATTTCTGATACTCTTGCATTAAAACGTTTGTTGTTCATTCACCCCCCCCTTTTGATAAATGATGATTATTTTCCTTAAGCACCATTCTTTTCCAGTTGGCTCCCTACAATTGCATTATAAGTAAATATCAGCATTCATAGTTCCAACGAGTCCTCAGGGCTTTGCTTCAGCAACATTTTTCTCTTTCCAAAGGACCTTATGCGCTCTCAAGTCACAGTAGAGAAGTTCCACAGGGGCAGGTGGAAGAAATGTCAAGTTGTAAATGGTCTACTGATTATATGATAGGCAGGCCAAAGCTTCCTCTATCCCTCTATCTATAAGTGCTTCTTGTACTTTCCAGCCACAGGAATTTTCCACACAGACAAGAAAAGTTTCTCTATCAGGACAGCAAGAGGCATGCACATGACAGCACAGGAAACAAACTAGCACTGCTATCTCATTCTGGACCTGTAGGTTTAAGGTAAAACTGGAGATAACTCTCTCCACAGTCTTCTATCAGATGGGTAGAATTTATTGAGTATAGCAAATGGGGAAAGCTTTTTGCTTCATCTGTTCCAAACAGTTCCCTGCTGGGAGTAGGTCATGAATTGTGAACGGTAAACCAGCCATGCAGCTATTGGTGATGACCACTGAGTAAACAGGACTCCATATTTTGGGAGTGCCTCTCCTACGGTTTACAGTATTGTGACTCAGTTCCTGTTCAAGGGAACCACAGGACCTTCAAGAGAGCCCTAGAACCTGTCATGGAAGACCATTGTGCCGACCTCCTCCGTTTTCTGAATTCCAACCCTAAACTAGATTATTTATTCTCCCAAGCTTCAAAAGCTTTCCTCCTCAACTCCCATTTGTATCAGCCTTCCTGTGGGGGTTTCATTCAAACATTTGTCTGTGTTTCCTCAATTCATAGGCTATTGGTGCAACTAGAGGTATTTTTGCCTTTGCATATCTTTGTCCATGAAGCTAATGGCTTAAGTGACACAGAGGTTTGAAGTAGGTACGAGGTGATGGTAATTGTATCCAATTATGTGGATAGCTTTTGTTAAGAAATGAGTTAAACTCATGCAAAATATACATTTAATAGACTCAGAGTAGTAGAGGCACTACAGTAATCAAAACCCAACCGTATGAATGGGCTTTTCATGGAGAATTTTCCATATGCTGCACATTTGGTCCTGATAGTGCTATCCTATCAGAACTTACCACATTAAAGTTATAACCCATTTCACACATTGGAAATATGTTCTGCAGCTGTGCTTCAGAAAACAACCACTTTCGAAAAGGACGTCCTATTTTAGGCAAAATATGAATCTTCTTCACTCTCATTTCCCGTATTTGCACTTTCTACAACTTGCAGACGCATTTAAAAAGATTCAATCACAACTGAATTTATTCTTGTCTACTACTGACCCTCGCCTATCTACTTATGCTCATTCCTCCTGATACACATACTACTGATGAACAGTAGATATTTTCACAAATGCCATCTCTGTCACTACTTGACTCCACAACAATGCCGGCATTCATTGAGACATGAATATCTGGTTCAAAGGACCAACATTCTACCAGCCAAGAACCCTCATTAGAAACCAATTCACTATAAAAACATCCAAAATTGACCCTGAACCTATGCAATGAGCTGGAGGCACCTTGGATGCAACCATCTCTCCTTCTCGACCAGTCCCCGACTGGCCATTGCGGGCACCGGGCAATCCCCCGGTGCCCCTGGGGGGCGATTTTGGTACAGGGCCGATTTAGCTGCAAAATCGGCACTGCACCAAAATCGTCCGGAAACCATCCCTGGCAAGGAGCTCGGCGGCACCTCCAACCCCCCCAGTGGGAAGGGGGGGCGGCCGAGCACTTTGCCAGGGCCGGTTGTGCTCCCTAGTCCGGCCCTGTTCTCGACCCATCTTAATAACAGGAAATATACCTGTAATTTGAAGCAATTGCCATCTCAGATTTTTCATTCTCAAAAACCCCAAAAGAATAACTGCTACAGCAATAGTGACCAACAAGACCACCTACAAACAGCAGAAAACCTCAGCGATCTCTACTTTCAGCTCTCTATCAGTTTAGAACTCAACCAAAGAACATATGTAGAACATCTTTACAACCTGCCTTTACAACGCACTCACTACCCCGACTGCGACGTTGCCATGCATTCCTGTACCCGGCAAATCGTTATGACAACTTGCTTTATGCTGCACACTTTTGGACTGGTGTTGGATTTTAAGTCCAACACCTTCCCTACTGTTGAATAGCCTAGAAATGGAATAGTAATTTATACTATTCCAAAGTCCAGCGCCCCCATAAGGCAAGTCATTGTTACGACATGCGTGGGAAAGTAACGGGTAGCAATGTCGCAATCGTTGGACAGACTGCGTTGTAAAGACATGCATGGTAAATGCATACGGGGTTCCGAAATACATCCCCAAAAAGGTTCCTTACTCCCAAGCTGTCTATGATGTCCTTGATGACCATCTCATTTCAGAAGTAAAGATTCTGATATAACAGTTCAGGAGCAAATGCCATCTCTGTCACTACTGTACTCCACAACAATGTCTGCATTCCTTGAGACACGAACATCTCGTTCAATGGACCAACATTCTGCCAACCAAGAACCATCATTAGAAACGAATTCACTATAAAAACATCCAAAATTGACCCTGAACCTTTGCAATGGGCTGGGGGCACCTTGGATGCAACCATCTCTCCTCCTCGACTCATCTTAATAACAGGAAATATCCCTGTAATTTGAAGCAATTGTCACCTCGGATCTTTATTTATTTATTTGTTTATTTTTAGCATTTGTTAAGCGCGAACAATTGCCCGCAGGCGTCTTGGCGCTGTACATTTGTTTGCTCTCCTGTGTGGTCTCATGAAATTTTAGAGGTTAAATAACCATGTTTTCAGTTTCTTCCTGAAAGACATAAGATTTGGGCTGGATCGTATGGATTGCGGGAGTGTGTTCCATAGTTTTGGGCCGGCCACTAGGAAACGTCTGTCTCCCCAGTTGACCAACTTGGTCCGTGGCACTACCAGGTCGTTCTGTTTTGCTGAACGAAGTGTCCGAGAGGGAATGTATGGGACAAGATGGTCTCTCAAAAATTGCGGCGCTTGATGATGTAGTGACTTGTAAACAATACACAATGTTTTAAATTTAATTCTGTTCCTGACAGGAAGCCAATGAAAACTTCTCAAAGTCTCAGCTATAGGCTTAAATTTAGGAGTATTTGAAAGAAGTCTAGCTGCTGCATTTTGGATTGTCTGCATTTTCTTAATAACCCTGGCTTGGGCGTTGGCAAACAAGCCATTGCAGTAATCCAGTGCTGATAGGACAAGAGCGCTGACCAGTGTCTTGCCTACGTTTTTGGGAAGGAAAGGGAGGATCTTCCGGACCAGGCGTAATTTGTAAAATGCTGTGGCGGCAGTCTGATTGGCATGTGCCATGAAATTTAAATTGTCATCAAAGATCCCCAAAAGAATAACTGCTACAGCAATAGTGACCAACAAGGGTAATTACGTTTATTCCGAATCTTTTTTTCCGGGGACTTTGAGTCCGCATACCATTACTATATCATCACTCCGCATTTTTCACAACGTGTGTGCATTTACCACGTATGCCTTTACAACGAATTACGTTGTGAAGACATGTATGGTAAATGCACTCGCGTTGTGAAAAAAAACAGAATTCATGAAGATGGAATCAGGAGGCGAGTGGAACCACGACCAGAGGGAGGTAATGGGGTTTGGGTTAATTTTTTTAGGGGTGGGGGGTCGTGCTGGGGTATTGATTTTGTAGTGTAGTGTAGTGTTGTGGTGGTTGTGTAGTGTAGGGTCGTGCTGGGGGTAGTGTTATAGGGTTTAGGGTAGTGTTGTAGTGTTTGTGTAGTGTAGGGTCATGCAGGGGTAGTGTTTTAGGGTTTAGGGTAGTGTTGTAGTGTTTGTGTAGTGTAAAGTCATGCTGGGGGTAGTGTTTTAGGGTAGTGTTGTAGTGTTTGTGTAGTGTAGGGTCATGCTGGGGGTAGTGTTTTCGGGTTTAGGATAGTGTTGTAGTGTTTGTGTAGGGTCATGCTGGGGGTAGTGTTTTAGGGTTTAGGGTAGTGTTGTGGTGTTTGTGTAGTGTAGGGTCATGCTGGGGGTAGGTTTTTAGGGTTTAGGGTAGTGTTGTAGTGTTTGTGTAGTGTAGGGTCATGCTGGGGGTAGTGTTTTAGGGTTTAGGGTAGTGTTGTAGTGTTTGTGTAGGGTCGTGCTGGGGGTAGTGTTTTAGGGTTTAGGGTAGTGTTGTGGTGTTTGTGTAGTGTAGGGTCATGCTGGGGGTAGTGTTTTAGGGTTTAGGGTAGTGTTGTAGTGTTTGTGTAGTGTAGGGTCATGCTGGGGGTAGTGTTTTAGGGTTTAGGGTAGTGTTGTAGTGTTTGTGTAGTGTAGGGTAGTTATGTTGTGTTTGTGTAATGTAGGGTCGTGCATGGGTAGTGTATTACAGTAGTGTTGTAGTGTTTGTGTAGGGAAGAAAAGTGGTTTATGGTAGTGTTGGGGGTTCGTGCTGGGTAGTGTAAATGTAGGAAAAGGACTGTGTGTTGAGGGTGGGTTGTGCAGGGGTACTACATCAGGGTGTAGGGTAGTGTAGGGTAGGGTAGGGTACTCTCACTTACCTTTAAAACTATTACAATGAGTATACCTTTAACATGAATGCCTTTGTGTTGTAGAGGCATGCGTGGTAAAGGCATAGTCGTTGTAAAAGTTTGCGTTGTGATAATTTGCGGGGTGATTATATTTGCGGTGTAATAATTGCGGAGTGATGGATTGCGGGGTAATTGTTTGCGGAAAAACGTCACATATTCACCAACAAGACCACCTACAGACAGCAGGAAACCTCTGCCTCCGAGCCCACTACTTTCAGCTCTCTATCAGTTTAGAACTCAACCAAAGATCATATGTAGAACATCTTTACAACTAACATGTTGAAGGCTTTAACCGCATGCTGCCCTCTAGACTTAAGACTTAATGAAGAGAGGAAGAAGTTGAAGTCATAAATTGGTGAACTACAACACCAAAGGAATGACCAGAATGACAAAAGTTGCATCAAGAATCTATAAATCTTCTGGGAAAAAAGTACAACTCAACTGATTGCAACAGCTCTCCTATGCCAAATTCATTTCCAACGAACTACAGAATCCTCACAGAATTCTGCCAGTCAGAATGCACCATCTAAAAGGGGGAAACATCCTTAACCGCCCAGTCAGAACCACAATCTGCCTTTACAACGCAGTCACTACCCCGACTGCGACGTTACCATGCATTCCTGTACCCAGCAAATCATTACGACGACTTGCTTTATGCTGCGCACTTTTGGACTGGTGTTGGATTTTAAGTCCAACACCTTCCCTACGGTTGAATAGACTAGAGATGGAATAGTAATTTATACTATTCCAAAGTTCAGCGCCCCATAAGGCAAGTCATTGTTACGACTTGCGTGGGAATGTAACGCGTAGCAATATCACAATCGTTGTACAGACTGCGTTGTAAAGACATACGTGGTAAATGCATACGGGGCTCTGAAATACATCCCCAAAAAGGTTCCTTACTCCCAAGCTGTATATGATGCCGTTGAAGACCATCTCATTTCAGAAGTAAGGATTCTGATATAACAGTTCAGGAGCAAAATGCCTAAAAAACAGCCTACTCAGGCAAAGGTTATTAAAACCTCTGTCCAAAAACTTACATCATACTCATTCAAGCAATCCACCAACTTCTGATTAAAGGAGCAACTCCGCTAGCTCCCTGTCAGATCTTTGTCTTGATAAAACTTGGCATAACACTTTACTCTCCACAATTGCTGCCACTCTCACAAGAACCTTCATGAACAACTTTGTACCTTTCGGCACATATTCCTCTGACCTCAATAAACAAGTTACTTATCTACGGTAACACTGATTCTGGTAGAGAAATTTTCTAGCCACAGATTCCTCACCTTTTGAATATTCCCAAAGTGTCAGACTGGATCCGGAAACATTTCAGCAGTACCCCTGCTAACGTATGGTGGGGCCTTGCGGCTCGGCACTGATGCTGTTCCGCTCCGGAAATGACATGCTGGACCTATATAGACACCACTCCAGCATGAGATGTCAGGTGCTTTTGAGAGGATTTACGCCTCCAGATGCTGAGCCCTAAAAGCAAATTAGTAGACAGTGTTCAGATTCCTAGACTTCGGATTTTATTTGTTGAGAAACCCCAGTCACAGAATAGAGAGGATGGGAGTGTCTGTGAGGAATCTGCAGCTAGATAGAGTCTCTAACAGAAAGAGTGTTATAAAAAGGTATTTAACTTCTTTTTATTCTTCTGCTAGAGACTGCTAGCTGCGGATTCCTCACTTTTTGAATAGACAATACCTATTTGGAGGCAGGTCTGTGCATGGACTCAAATTGGAAAGTCCTGCAGGACCAAGTGGGCAAAATGACTCTCCTGGCGAATCTGACATCCCAGGCAATAATGCTTTGTAAACATATGGCGGAACTCCTCCGTAGCAGCCTGGCAAATTTCTAGGACAGGGACTCTGCATGCCAACGCAGTGGTAGCAGCTTTGGCCCTGGAAGAATGAGCACACAATATTTCTGGCGGCTGCGTTTTGGCCAATATGCATCAAAGATCAATGCAGAGTCAAATTCCAGTGTCTGCACTGCCTTGCCCTTTTTCGCTTCATAGAACCCCACAAAGAGCTGATCATGCACTCTATGGTCTTTGGTGCAATCTATGTAGAATCTCAGTGCCCTCTTGGGGTCCAAGCGATGAAGTCTCTCCTCCTTAAAAAGCCAGCAGGGTGATGATTTGACCGACTTCAAATTGCATCACAACTTTCGGCAGGAAAGATGCCTGTGTCTGTAGAACCAGTTTGTCTGGGAAGAAAGAAGTGTATGGTGAATTGACCAAAGACCCCAAAGTTCACACACACACCATGCCAAGTTGATGGAAATGAGGAACACAATCTTGTTAGTAAGGATCTGTGGAGTACAGCTGTGAAGCAGGACATATGGAGTGTACATTAGATAAGTCAGGACTAGATTGAGATCCCATTCGGGCATGACAAAAAGGGAAGGGGGAAACATGTGTTGCAGCCCTTTCAAAAATTGCATCACAACCGGTGAATTAAACAACAAGAGCTGATCTGGCAACCGTAAGATGGCCGTAAGGGCCAAAAGATAACCCTTATCTGTACCCAAAGCAAAGCCAAGCAGGCCAAGAGACAGAACAAATAACAGAACGTCAGATAACTTGGCCTGGAGGGACTCAATCTGTCATGTGCCACAACCAACCCACAAATTTGTCCCAATTACAGGAATATACAGTTTTCATTGAGGGATGCCTGACTGCTAAAATGACACCAACCACCTCCGGACGAAGGTCGAAGGTGTTCAGCTGTCGCCAATCAATCCCTGAGCATGAAGGTGGCGACTGGGAAGGCCCAGGTGCAGAACACTGCCCTGTCATTTTGACAGCAGGTCCTCCCAGAGGGGCAGCCTGAACAGCGGACATATTCTCAAGCCCAGACGTTCTGGACACCATACTCTCCGTGCCCAATCCAAAGCCACTAGGATGACTTGGGCCTGGCCTGTCCTGATCTACTTGAGAACTCGGAGCTGGAGTGGTATTGAAAGAAAAACATACAGGAATCCTGAGTTCCAATCGAGGTGGAGCATGCATCTCAGCAAGAGACACCTTGGAAACTCCACTGTGCAGAAGTGCTGACATTGTATATTCTCGGTGGTGGTGAAAAGATTGAGCCAATATTCTCCTCATTCATGAAAGAGACCTTGCACCACCTCTGGGTGTAGCTGCCATTCGCAAGCGGTTACGCTTGTCTGCCCTGGCATTTAATGATCCTTCCAGATAGTTCACTACCAGGAAAATGCCTTGGTGGTCGAGACAGTTCCAGAGGTTCCAGGCCTCCTGGCACAGGGTCTGCGACCCCACCATACCCAGTTTGTTGCAGTATCACATGGTGGTGGTGTTCTCGGTAAGCACCTGTACTAGCCTCCCCTTGATGGATGGCAGGAAGGCTTTCAACTCCAAGCGGATGGCCCTTATCTCCATGAGGTTGATTTGGAACCAGGACTATGCCAGATACCAGAGGCCTTTGATCTCCAGCCCAGAAGAGATGCATCCGTGTCCATTGACAGCTCTAGGTGATTGCCGTGGACGCAATCATGGTTCAGCAACCATCACAGTCTCACAATCTTCTCCGAAATCTGAAAATAGTCGGAGATGTCTCCTTGTTGTTGGACCCACTGGAACATATGAACCCACTGCAGAGCCCACATTTGCCACCTGGCATGCTTGCCTAGCATTATGCAGAAGGTGATCAGTTCCAGAAGCCTCAGTGTTGACCTTACTGAAATCCAGGACCAAGGCTGAAAGATCGAGATTATAGCCTGAATTTCCTGGACTATCTTTCGGGAGAAAGGCACAAAATGGAACCATGTCCAGACCAGCTCTGATGAAAGGGAGGCATCTGAGAAGGAGTCAGGTGTGACTTCAGCACGTTAATAGTGAACCCCAAAGATGAAGGAGCTGGTTAAGGGCTGCCTGGGGCAAGCCTGCCTCCAACAGCCAGTCGTTGAAGTAGGGGAAGGCTGGCACCCCTGACCTCTGAAGGTGGTGTTGCCACCATTGCAATCCCTTTCCTAAACACCTGAGGGGTGCTGATGAGATTAAAGTGGAGCACAGAGACCTAAAAATGCTTCTCTCCCACCACAAATTGCAGGTAGCACTGATGGGCCGGAAGGACAGGGACATTAAAATAGGTGTCCTGCAGGTCAAACACTACCATTCAGACTCCAGGATCAAGAGCAGACAAAAGCAGGGCATGGGTGAGCATTTTGAATTTCTCCTACTGGAGGAAGGCGCTGAGAGGGCACATATTTAGAACTGGCTGAAGACCTCTGTCCCTCTTGGGCACCAGAAAGAAGTGGTAATAATAACCATGTCCTACTTTTGGCACCCTCTTGACAGCCCCTTTAGCCAAAAGGGCTTGCAAATCCTGCTGCAAAATTGTGAGGTATACCACCGTCAGTCGCTGGTGGGATGGTGGAAGGTGCGGCAGAGAAGCGAGAAAGGGTCAGAAGTATCCCTTGCGAACAATCTTTAGGATGCACCTGTCAAAAGGGATCACTTCTCAGCCAGGTAATAATCAGTGGATTCTGTCTACCACCGGATGGCTATGTCCTTGCAAGGGCATGCTAAAGAGGTTTGGCATATATGGCTGGGGGAGGAGGGGCAGTAGGCTGAGTAGTCAGCTGACCTTTGAGAGTGGCAAGTACCACTGCTTCTACCAAGAAACTGATGGGCTGCCGGTGGAGGTAGGATGGGTTGGAGATAAGGGATGACCGAATTCACAAAAGGAATGGTCAAACTGTTGCAGTTGTCAAGGGGGTGGAAAGAACCAAAGAGCAAGTGGTAGCCCTGCTCACCTTAAAGTGCTTGAGAGTGGAATAAAATAGGTGAGTCCCACCAGAGGGCATGCCAATCAAGGAGTCCTGGACATTTTTTGAGAACCCAGCTGATCGCAGCCGTACATGGCGTGGAGTACAAGTCACAACGAATTGTAAACTTTACAGCATCACAACCATCTTGATTCACCTGAGATAATACAGTGCAAAGGTCTTTGGGCACACCATGGAGGACTTGTGCCACTGAATCCCATATAGCATGTGAGAAGCGTCCCAACAAACAGCTAGTGTTAGCAGATCGGAGGGCCAAGCTGGTGGAAGAAAAGACACATTTGCCTAATGTTTTATCTCACTTAGATTCTCTATCAGTAGGAGTGGTGGGAAATATGTTGGGATTAGAGCTATTGGTGTAAGCCTGCACCACTAGGGTTTCTGGAAGGGGGAGCTGCGAAAGAAAAGGCGGGTTGCCAGGAGTAGGGCTATGTCTACTCACCGGGGGGTGGGGGAGAAGAGCAATGTTTTGGTCGTCACCAATAAGGTATCCATCAGTGCCTCGTAAAAGGGAATAAGGCACTCAGAAGCTGTTTGCACCAGGTGCGGACTTCTGTGAAACATTAGTTTTAACCTTCAAGGTGGGGAGCTGGAGGTCAAGTACTTCAGCCGCCCTTCGCATCACTCTGGATGTAGCTGGTCCAGAGGGAGAAAAAAGACCTGTCTCCGGGGAGGAATCAAGGCCACTAATCTCTTGTAAGTCCTCATGCCATTTGTCATCTTGGGAGGGCTGAGTGACCTCATCCCCAGGTCACAGTCTTTATTTGAATCAGTCTCAAAAAATCAATGCAAAGAGTTTTGTCCAGTCTGAGGGGGAAGAGTCACCTCGGGTAGAATAGTATGTGTCGTCAGTCGAGGTCAGTCCGGCGTTGACTGCATCAGAGAGGACAATACGGCTGCTTCTTCAGGTTTCGAAGCAACATCATCGTCGTTGTGCCTAAGAAAGGCATGGGTTATGGTGCTGGCAGCAGAGTCTGACTCAAGATAAGTGCGGAATTCCCAGCTGGCACCGAGGGCGAACCCGCCGGCGATACCCCAGGTGGAAGGCCTCTTGGCTCTGTAGGGCCTGAAGGCACATCACAGTGTTTCGAAAAGAATCCAAAGAGTCGCTGCATGAAACTCTTTCATCTAGCACACCATGGCTAGTTGAACGACTTCGGGAGCAAAAGGGGTTGTGCTGCTCCCATCGTGCTCAGGTGAATATGAGTGTCGTGAGGGAGCGGAAACCTACTTAGCCTTTTTTTGTTTCTTATGCTTACTTGAGGACTTGGATCACGACGAAGACCGACCTCTGGCGCAGCTCTGTCGACTCCAGGAACAAGATCAAGAGTAAGCCTTGAACACACAGCAGGACTTTGAACCGTACCGCTGCAGAGTATTCTTGTCCGTGGTGGCATAAAGTTTTGTCTTGTGTTTCCTAATGGCTTACTGGTTCATCAATGCTCAGTTTTCTCCGGCCTTGGAGTCATGGTTCCTGTCTATGTACCACAACAGTCACACCTGATGGGGATCTGTCCTAGACATTTGTTTGTGACAGTCCCTACAGGGCTTGACACTTGTCATTTTAGGGGAAGATATCCCTTACACTCTGTTGGAAATTTTTCAGGAAAATATCGATGTATGTGTCTCAGAGAGACAAGAGAAAAATCCTGATCTATGTCAGGTGGTGCTGAATGAAAGGAACTGCTGTCAGCATGCAGGAGTGACACTTATATTGGTCACCCCCTCCTATCAGACTGGCTTCAGGTCACAGTCATCGACCATGGACAATGTACTGGCACTAGCGCACCTACCAACACAAGCAACAAAGAAGAAAAACCCACCACTCTTCTGTTGCTATGTCAATTAGAGCACAGGGTTCGACAAAGTCGTACGAAGAAGGTTGTGATGGAAATTAGAAAACTTGGGCATCCCGAAAAACCTCCTGAAGGCAATCAGATCGCTAGAAGAAGACACCTGGCTGCGGGTTCAAACAAGTGCCGACACAGTGTCCCCCAAAATAACAACGAACAATGGGCTGAAACAAGGATGCTTGCTGGCCCCCATCCTTTTTAACCTGTACACTGCGGATTTGGAGGAAGCCCTGAAAAGAGCCAGCCTAGAAGCACCAAGACTAGGATGCAATAGGCTGCCGGTACTACAATACGCCGACGGCACAGCTATAATGGATCACACGAGAGTGGGCCTACAAAGAGCCCTAAACGCACTGAACCGCTTCAACAACGACAATACCCTGACAGTTAACCAAGGGAAAACCAAGGTTATTATCTTTGGGAGCTACCATCTGAAAAATAAATTACATTGGCTAATGGGAAACCTGTATATCAACACAGTGGCTTCATATAACTACCTAGGCATTTGGTTCACGGAACGGGCCAAGGCGAACGTCCACCTGAAACAGCAGTCCTCTAAGGCAAATAAGGTTACATACCTGTTAAAGCAACTGAGTCAGCACCAGATCAGCCTCACTGCTGGACCAATATTGACCGCCTTAAAAGCGAAATTGCAGCCAGCCATTAGCTATGGCCACCTGGCCTTCCCTGGGTCACAGGATGCACTCCTCATCTCAGCCCAAGCCAAAGCACACAAATCAGTTCTCCTCATTCCAAGGTCAGCGAGGAAGCCAAGGCTAAGACTGGAGCTAGGCCTGGTAAGGCCAGACTTGATGTGCCAGGGGGAGATCATAAAATTATACTTAAGGATTCCTAAGGGCCCCAGCCAATTCTCTAAGACAACAATTGAGATCTATCTTCAAGGGCCCACGCTCTGCATGGCACACCAGTCTTGGCAAAGGGCTCAACACACTGAAGATAGAGAAAGAGAGTATACCGCTGCTGGAAATTTCATTGAACGCCTGGAAAAAAGCTATAAATAGACAAGTGCGCGAAACATAATTCGTGTTGAAATCAGATCCCTCCGCTCATGCCCCCACTTAGACCTGCTGAACAGCTCTTACATTGTACGTAAGGCACAATCTTACATTAGCGAGGCCCTCACACCACAAGCCCGATCCAAAATTCTGTTCATGAGATTATGCACACTAGGAATCGCAGACTTCGGTGCCAGCAGGGGGAATCCACAAATTGCAGACTGTACTCCTGCAAGAGGGAATCTTGGTTGCATCTCCTATGCTGCTGCTCCGACCTCATAAACGAACGGTGACTCCTACGCCCGATTTGTATCAACAACCGAACAAAGTTCTGCAGCGAAGTATCAGCCTTGTGCTTTTCCACAACAACCACGACAACCCTAGCAAGACTGTGGAAATGTATGCATCAGATCAGTATCGCCCTAAAGGCTGCCAATGAACACAAACAAACCATGGAGACGGGCACGGGAAAGTCAGGGGAAGAAAGTAGCCTGGCCCCCCACAAGCACTGAGTCCTTGAACCCTCTCACCCGTCCCATTAAGGCACCGCCATTTTATGGATTTTAACTGAAGTGCCAAGGTGAACGGCTTATAGACCGCTAAAGCAGACCATTCTTGCGGAGCACTGGGGGCTCCAGAAACTTGCGCGAGATTCCACGACTATAACTACTGGTGCAGGCCATTCGAGTTGGCGCCGGGGTTGGGGGTGGGGATGGAGAGGGGCATATCAACCAAATTCCATCTGAAGCTCCACTACTTTTACTCTGTCTTTTACCTTTTTCTTTTAAGTCATGATTTTCATTAACTGTGCAGTTAATAAACAAATACAAATATATTGGCCCTGCACATCATTACCAGAGTTGAATGGTGTCAGTGCAGAGCCGTAAGGCACCACCTTCGGGCACACAGTGGCACGGGAAACATCCTTAACAACGAATTTTTAATAACGACTTACCTGAACAACGAATCCTGAACCACGACTTTCCATGACCACGACTTTCCTTAACCACGAGTCTCTCCCCTCCCCTCCTTCTGACCTGACACGATTTCGCCCCCTTCACCCTGCCAGCTAGGTAATGCGTGGCACGTATCTGACAAGACATTTCCCATGAATCATTCCATCACTGGCTTTGGGGAATAAGCTGTGCGTGAATTGTAATTAGAATATCTTAAGATGGCTGTGGGGTGTATTGAGACGATTTGTGGCTTTAAAAGTGCATTTTATTTGTTTACCCGAGCGAGAAGCCGTTCTTATGATGCAATAATCGGACGGAAAGAGGAGTTTCTGTGAGTCGGTAGAGTAGATTGTTCAGGTCGGTTTGGGAGTAGTCAAAGGGAACAGGCTTACAGGTAGGCGGTTACCATGCATTTGGAGTAATAGTATGCAAAGTTGTTTGAGTTGGGGCACATGTAGCTGATTACATTTTGCAATTTTTAAAACATAAAACGATAACAAGGAATCGCAAGGTCAGATCAAATTTGAGATATGCCATTAGTATTAAAAAACAGTGAAAATGTGCGTGATGAGTGTATAGTCCAGGATTTTTAAATAAGTGATTAAACTATGTGATTGATGAAGAATATGTAATTGATGCAGGATACATTTTTATTGATGCAGGATACGTTTTAACACGTTCTTACAGGCAGACTTCATTTTCTTCTCTTTTTTCTCATTTATCCATGAAGACTTGCATGTCCTTCCCGGAAGATTATCATGACCTGCCGTTTTTAGGTCACGCCTTTTCCATTCCGAAGGAATGGGAAATGGCGAGAATTCAAGTGCTCAAAATACTCGTGAAACCAAGGGTTTTTTTGTGCGGTTTTCTTTGACAAGCGCAGAGAATCACGACGCGCGCACTTAGGACCCGGCCTCTCCGGACCCCGCCCCTGGTCTCTAGTGGTTGGTCGGACGGACGGCCCAATCGGCGTCCGGCCGACCCACTTCCGGGTCAGGCGATATCGCGTGACCTGGGGGTCAGGGGGCGGAGACCTTTGGCCTATTTAGGGGCAACTTCCCGTGACTGAGGTCTCTGTTCCCGCTATCACTCCTGGATACCTGACTGCACACGCCGGCACCTGGCCATTCTCGTGATCCAGGCCGGCTTTCCGAAACTCTAGAAGCAGAAGTATCGGGCATCGTTCGCGTAGCCAGGTAAGGGGTCGAGTGCCTTGGGGGCCTCGTGGGCAGCCATGAGTCACGGTGGGTGCTGGGACGGGATAGGATTGTCGCTGCTTTACGGGGCTTACGGCTGTGTACGGGGACCTCTCGTGGTACGGGCTCCTGCCGGGCGGCGTGAACGGAGCTTAGGGGAGCGGGAGCAGAAAAATCGGGGCGCGTTAGGTGCAATCGCGAGTTAGTGCGTGAGGGCGAGATACAGACAGCATGGTGCCTAATAAGGGAGGTCAAAAGAGGAAGGATTCCGAACCTGAGTTGGCACAGATTATGAAACTGCTGCTGGCGAAGTTAAGCAAGGATGCTCCCGATAGCGGAGAAGATAGCGATTCTTCACAGGGGGAGTAGCCCGAGGTAGTGGAACGGCTGCGCAGGGAAGGGGTGCCACCGAGGGCTGCTTTTCCACCATTAAGGAAGAAAGCCAGGGCACAGCCAAAGAGGAAGGGGGGAGCCAAACAGAAGAAGAGTAGGCCTAGCCCGGCCGGGGGGAAGGGGGACGAGGGATCAGTAGGTCCCGTCTCCACGCCTCCTTTAGCTGCGGAGCCGGTCGACCCTTCGGTTCCCATTCCGGATGTGCCACAGGTTGTAGTGCCCGCGCCATTAGACCCGGTGGGTTCAGTATTGTCCGAGATTAGGGAGGCGCTGAAGGCGTTGGCCCCGGGAGGCGCGGTACCAAAAACTACGGACCCACCGGCATCACTCCCACCGCAGCCGGGGGCCACAGTGGCAGCCGCATGTGGTCCGTTAGATAGCTTGCTGGCATCAGTCTCCACATTAGTAGGCCAGTTATCGGCCCCGAATAAAGTATCGGAGAGAGTGAGCGCTGGAGCGGCGGCACCGTGGGTGTCCCCTCAGGCTACGGAACAGGGCGCGTTGCAGGACATTCAGAGGCAGTTGGCGCTCTTAGTCGAGTCGCGCAGGCGTTTCCCAGCGTAGCGATTGGAGTGCAGCCCCCCGCGACAGCAGTAGCTGTAACACCTACAGGAGGTAAGCCTGGTGACGCTACAGCGAGGAGCAGCGAGGTTGGGGCTATACAGGGGAATGTGTTGTCTCAGTCAGGGATGTTAGCTACACATGTGAGTATGGAAGTGCGAGAGAAGATTTGGAAGGGTGCTTACGTGGATATATTCTCCCTTATCAGGCCAAAAAGAAGAGAGGAGGATTACAAGGACAGGGAGGGGAAAGAGCACTCCTTCCGAGATCGGAGGCCTAGGATCGAAGAAACAATAACGAATTGGCTGTTCGGTTTCCACGTTTATGTTACTGTATTGCTGGAGAAAAGGCCAGAGTTGGCTATGCCGTTGGTGTTTTACACCAATAAGATCGTGAAAGCACACTCCACACATGGGGGCTCAGTCTGGTTGACTTACGATAGGGAGTTTCGTTGGGCAAAGGAGGAGAATCCAGACATTTGTTGGGATCAGGTTGAGGTCAATGCCTGGTTAGAGAGCGTGAGCAGTAGGGAGCACCCGCTAGGCAGCCTTTTCGGACTTCCCAGGGAGGGCCGGGCGAGAAGAGGGGGACCTGCTGGGCATTTAATGGCAAGGGGTGCACATGGCCACCCGGGCAATGCAAGTTTAAGCACGCATGCGCCTATTGCGGTCACCCGTCCCATCCCGAATCCAAGTGCAATAAGAAAGCCAAAGAACGGGGGGTACCACTCCTAAGGATATCAAGCCCCCCCAGGTCTAATTTGCCTACCCCGGTGGATATTGGAAAATTGACTTATTGGTTGAATGAGTACCCAGACAGGGCAGCCGCTAAGATGTTGTTTGATGGTTTTTCCAAGGGATTCCGTATCCCAGCGTCTCATGTCCCCCCTATTAGTCAGTGTAGAAACCAAGTATCAGCCAGAACCCATCCCTCAGTTGTGGCCACAAAGGTGGATAAAGAATGGACCTTAGGCCGAGTAGCAGGCCCTCTCCCTGCTCCTCCATGGGAAAACTATGTGTGCTCCCCTCTGGGAGTAGTGCCCAAGAAGGAGCCAGGACAGTACAGGATGATTCATAACCTCTCTGCACCTAAAGGTGCGTCTGTAAATGACTCCATTGATCCGGCATTTTGCTCAGTGACGTACTCGTCTTTTGATGCCGCAGTTCAGAAAGTGAGGGACTTAGACCGGGGGGCCTTGCTAGCGAAAACAGATATTGAGTCAGCATTTCGCTTGTTGCCCGTTCACCCCGAAGATTACCATTTGCTAGGCTTTCAGGTGGAACAGCAGTTTTATTATGACAAATGTATGCCGATGGGGTGTGCGGTCTCCTGCAAGTACTTTGAGACCTTTAGCTCCATGCTGCAGTGGGTTTTCTCTCGGAAGTCAGGATGTACAGATATGGTTCATTACTTAGACGACTTCATGGTGATGGGCCCGGCGCCTTCGGATGCCTACGCCTTGGCCCTGGGTCAGCTGGTAGCTATGTTGAAGGAATTTGGAGTGCCGCTGGCACCGAGCAAAACAGTCGGCCCTGACACGTGCATGTCCTTTCTGGGCATCGAAATTGATACGGTAGCGGGGGAGTGTAGATTGCCATTAGATAAAGTGAGAGCTTTTTCCCTAGCCATTGA